>NC_053430.1:49920862-51137861 GCF_007990345.1 Gossypium hirsutum | reverse complement strand
TCAACCACTTATAAAAAAATTTCCCAGACACTTCCAATCTGCGTACTAGTCGCTTAAAAAATCATATATTGAGTTTAGAAACTCAGAATCCAGTTCCGTAAATTTTCCCTGAAACTAGACTCATATGCCCATCTGCATATTTTTTTCTAGAATTTTTTCTTGGGCCAATTAGTACAGTTTATTAGTAAAAGTATCCCATATTACAGGGATCGACTACACTGACCTATGAAAATAGATTCATCAAGGTTCGTTTACATACTTTATTCACTATTTAATTCCCTTCCTACTATTTTTAGTGATTTTCCAAATCTACATCACTGCTGCTGTCAGCATCTGCCTTTAAGGTAGACTTTACCTATTTCATAGTTTCCATGATTCAACTAGCCCTTTTTGCATAAATAGCACAATTTATGATAGTGATTAACCATTCCCATGGCCAATCCTTGTCAAGCATATCCACACCTCTCAATAACCATATCCATACCAAATGATTATAACATTATACTCAAACATATATAAGCCATTTTCGCATGGCTATCCAAAATTATACAAGTCAAAAGGGTCCATGACCCCCAACAAAAAGGGTAGTCCTATACATGCCATTTCGAAGTTCAACCAAAATTGTACCAAAAGGGGGGGCTTTGATAGTGTGGGCGACTTTGACTTCAAAATCCCGAGTCCGATAGTTGGAGAACCAAAATCTATAAAACAGAGGATCAAAGAAACGGAGTAAGCAATTTATGCTTAGTAAGTTTTGAGCAAGGAATTCCAGCACAGCAAAAGTATAGCATTCATATAGCTAAACGGATAATTTCATATGCACAAATTTTCGATATCATACTTGCTTCACATTACCAACCCTTATGTACATACACAAAATATCAACTTAGCCAAAGGCCGGTAGCTCGTTTATCAACTGAGCGAATACTTATTTGTAAGGGCTCAACTAAATTCAAGCACATACGAAACATACCTCAATGTTGGGATGTTTCTAGAGTATTTACTGAAATTTTTACAGCAAGATCATTCATTCCCAAATCACGTACCTTGGGAATTTAACCGGATATAGCTACTCGTTCAAATGCCTTCGGGACATAGCCCGGTTATAGTAACTCACACAATTGCCTTCGGGACTTAACCCGGATTTAGTAACTCGCACAAATGCCTTCGGGCTTAGCCCGGAATTAGTATCTCGCACAAATGCCTTCGGATCTTAGTCCGGATATGGTCACTTAGCACAAAGCCTTCGGGACTTAGCCCGGACATCATTCAAATAACCATGCACATTTAACAGTAAATCATGGCACATTCGTATTTCATTTTCGTTAACAAAACTCAAACACAAGACACTTATCATTCTTGCAATTTCGGCTCAATAGCCACACACAAAGAGCATGATTTTGGTTTGCTTAAAACATGATCTAATCAAATCATAATTTAAGCTCTTTTACTCAAGAACTTACCTCGGGTGTTGTCGAACGATTCCGATAGCTATTCGACCACTTTTTCCTTCCCTTTATCGGATTTAGTTCCCCTTTGCTCTTGAGCTTAATTAAACAAATAAATTGATTTAATCATTTGAGCATCGAAAAGAGGAACACAAGGCACTTAGCCCATATTTATACATTAGACATTAAAGTCACATATGTACGGAATCATGAATCAAACTCAACATTTTAGCTAATTTTTCCCCCTTGGCCGAATTTTCTAAGCAAAGACAAAAGCATCAATATGCTTGCCTCTAACCGAATACATGCAACACCAATCTCCTTCCTATGGCCGAATATGCATGTCTATGTTGGGGCCGATTACAACACTTAATACATTCTACAAGTATGGTCACTTGTATTGACTAAACACCCTTTTGTTTCAAGTTTAAAACTTGGCTAATACACACATATATACACTAGTAATGCATCCTCTCCCTTTCCATCAATTTAACACATGCATTACTCATTAATATACAAAAATTATATTCGGCCTTAGCACAGAACTTGCTAGCCGATTCTTCTCCATCTAGCAACCAATGCACATATGTGCTCACTCAAAAATGCTAAAAAGAAGATTCAAGAATCATCAATCCACCATCACATGCATCATTAACAAGCTCCATATTTAGCATGCAATGGCATTAACACAAAATCTACCTAGGCCGAATATCATCCCCATGACATAGCAAAGATTTGAACCATGGGCTAATTAGAACTCAAGCTAGCAACTAAAAACATGCATGAATCTCATGGCACAACCTCAAACATACCTTGATCTAGATACAAGTATGGCCAAACCTCCTCCTAATCCTCTTCCAAACCAAACATGAAGCAAGAACTCCTTCCTCCTTCCTTAGAATTTTCGGCCAAATGAAGATGAAAAAGGATGAACAAAATTTTCTCTTTTCTTTTCTTTAACTCACGGCAATGGGGGGGGAACAACCACACATTTTTTGTTTGTTTTCATCATATTCCCTTTTATTATTTTATGCCCATGCTCCTTATTTTATTTTTTTCCACCCATGATGCACCAACACAACATGTCTGTGACATGTCTTGCCCATCACACTTGGTCTACCATGCTTGTCATGGCCGGCCACTACTAATTAGGGGGGGAATTTGACATGCAAGTACCCCCTTTTTATTTCATGCACTAATAGGTCCTTATGCTTCGACCTATCACATTTCAAAAATGTCGCACATAAGTCCTATTGACTAAATTCACATGCAATCGACTAAATCGAAGCTTGAAATTTTCACACATTCATAATTACATATTCTAGACAATAAATATCACATTCAAACATTTCGGTGACTCGGTTTAGCGGTCCTGAAACCACTTCCCGACTAGGGTCAATTTTGGGCTGTCACAATTCCACATCTAAGGTTCTAAATCAGAAATCAATTTATGTTGTACCCCTTTTTAACTTGTAATTCGTTGACACATTTCTGAATTTCACAACTTTGCTAAATAGACATTTATTTAGCTTCAAATCCAGCTAAGTCAATCACGTATTCATCGCTCGTAAAACACACAAAAATTTCCCATTCAAAACTTTCGAAACTATAATCATAATCACTTACAGACTCAAAAGTTTTTCGACGATTCGAGCTAGCCTTGCTTTGCTAAGTTCAAATCTTTCTCTGACATTAAACTTTCTAAACTCTTATAGTCATCACATATGTCACATAACTCTTTAATCTCACGAGTCAAAATGCGAATCGGTTCTTCTTCGTAGGTCATATTAGGCTAAATTTCAATCTTAGATGGACTAATCACATGTGATGGATCAGATCGATACCTCCGAAGCATCGAAACGTGGAATACATTGTGGATCTTTTCTAACTCAGGTGGCAACAATAATCTATAAGCAACCGGCCCGATACGTTCTATAAGTTTATACGACCCAAGAAACCTCAGACTCAATTTGCCTTTACGACCGAATTTGAGTATTTTCTTCCATGGTGAGTCTTTTAAGAAAACTTTATCTCCGATTTGAAACTCTATATCTTTCCGTTTCAAGTTCGCATAAGATTCCTGTCGATCTAACGCTACTTTCAAACTTTCACGGATCACTTTCATTTTCTGTTCAGTTTCTCTGATCAAATCGACTCCGTGTATCTTATTTTCACTGAGCTCAGTCCAGTACAATGGCGTTCGGCATTTACGACCATACAAAGCCTCCCAAATTTGCTGATTAAACATCAATTTAGTTTCTAGCTCAGCCAATAACTACTCATCATTTGATAAGATTAATCACATGATTGTCGGTCGTAAAACACAAAGATTCTCGCTCAGAACCCCAAAGACTATAATCATTTGCCCAGATTGATAATCAATCACTGACTCATAATCTTACAACAGTTCGAGCCATCTTTAATTCTTGTGTCGAATAACTCTTTACTTGAGAACTGGCGCTTCAATAACAATTTCTTCAATTGTTTATCACTTTATTGATAAATATCACATCATTTAAAAGATATTTTTTACAGATAACCATATAGAATCATAAGAAAGAAGAGATACTGTAATCTCAAATATATCACTATACTGATCTTTTTAAGAAAACGCCCATATCAGATGACAAATATCTCAGTGATGTCTTAGAGGAAATCCAGAAGTAAAACATCACTCACATGTACCAGAATTAACAGTAATAGAAACAATATAATCTTCATGTATACTAAGTAGATCAAAAACTAGTAGGATCAAAATACCAACATCACACAGATTCTATCGTAGATCTTTTCTTTCAATAAAATGAAATAGGATACCAAAGAAAGATATAATAATGTCAATTGTAACCCGAACAGCCCAACAATGCTTTCATATATCAATATATATATAGATGACGTTCTCATATGATAAGAATTTTTATTTGAAATATATAGTTACACATACCTCTGAGGATAAATGTACACATAGAATGCCCAGAAGAAAATGTAGTAACTGCCCGACTATAATCACTGTACTCAGCTATCATTTCAATTCAAACATTATCCTACTGTCTAATTCTATCATCACCGATTTCACAATATTCCATTACTAACAGAAATCAATTCAGAAATACTTCCAGTTAATACGTTCTTTAGACATCATACCTGAATACTTTCATCTCATCGAATTCAACTTCTTCTTTAACAGTGAATTGGCATATTACGAATGGCCTTCAACATGATCCAATATCTTTTCTGTTCCTGTCTTCACTTGCGGACTCATTCTCTTATCTGATCACAATACTAATCTTTCAACCACGAAACTCTGTAATTTCGCACTCGTAAGCGTATTTAATCTATATAGTACGGATCTCATTACAATGCTTTACCGATGAGGGGCGAGGGTTGTAAAGCCAACAATTTTAACTCTTACGTAAGCATGCACATCACACATACTATTATGAACGAACAGTTCATTACTAATTCTGTATTCTCAAACATCTAGCAATCATTTATTTATGATCACTTGGTACTTAACACATAGCTCATACGCTAATTCAAATCATAAATTCTAAGTCAAAATATTCACACAACCATCATATACCCAACATCACAACTCATATACTCATATAATTATAACATTTATCAATAGCAGAATATCATGCATTCTGATTCATACCTTTTATGAGTTTCAACTCATCACCAACACATTTTCACTCAAACGTTTGAGTATAACATTCTATACTATCAGAATTAGCTCGGTTGGAAAGAATATCTATCTTACAAAACAATTTCATTAGAGCCGGGAGATGTCACACTATCACGAGTAGTAATATGGCATGTATAGCTAGACTCACATACGTTAGGTTAGTCCGAGAATCGACTAAACCATAGCTCTGATACCACTAAATGTAACACTCCTAACCCGTATCCGTTGCCGGAACAAGGTTATGAGGTATTACTTGACTGAACAAAACTTCTATAAGGTCAGAGATACATACCAGACATAAATTATCAACACATTAGTTCAATTATAAGGCTTCTCTAAACAAAATGAGCAAGCCATCTTTGCATGGCTATAATGTATACAAAGTCAAAATATCATTTTACCTATAGTCTATCCTATACATGCCTTAAACCATGATGATATACAATCTTCTCAACTCACATAATGACTCGATAGTGTGATGATATCTCCGACTCTTCCAACTCGAACTAAAGGATAAACCTATAAGAAATGGAAAAGAGAACACGGAGTAAGCTTTAATGCTTAGTAAGTTTTAAGTAATGCAAATAATTAATTTACTTATAGATCAATTATTTCAAATTTTCAAGAAATCATTCCTAGGTAATTGCCATTTTGGCCAAGTATCCATGAACATAATGCATATTTAGCAAATTCATCTCACTTGAATCTGAACTCAATTAAAACAAAATATTCAATTCACAAATAAGATCATAAGAACTCGAAAAGCATCTCATTAACTAGTTTTAACCATGTTTGCAACAAAATCACAAATTCACTACAAGCTGTCTTCCTGGGCAATAGTCACTAAATTATTTATAACTGGAGCTAAGAAACTCCAAATCAAGTGCCGTTAATTTTTCCTAAAAATAGACTCACATATCTTCTATCCATAAAATTTTCAGAATTTTTGGTTTGACCAATAAGTACCATATTTTTATTGAAGTTTCCCCTGTTTCACTGTTACACTATTCTGACCACTCTTCACTACAAATAAATTTTCTCATTATATAGAATTTGAATTATGTTATCGTTTATTTCATTTGAAATTAGACTCATTAAGGAGTCTACGTATATAAATTTTATCTTATAATCATCATTGTACAATTTACAATGATTTTCTAAAAACAGAACAGGGGATTTCAAGGTCATTTTGACTCTATCTTACGCCACTTCAAATATCTCATTATCTACAATTCTTTTGCTTACAAGGTTTCTTTTCTAAGAAACTAGACTCATTAAGCTTTAATCACTTAATTTATTTGGCTTCTAATTCAATTTCCACAATTTATGGTGATTTTCCAAAGTCATGCTACTGTTGCTGTCCCAAGCAGATTTATTACAATTTGCTCTTTCACACATTCCTTGCATTCAAATTATCAAAACATGTATATCATGCCATTCAAGATCGAACTCAAATAACATAGGCATTAAAATGCTTCACTAACAGCTTTAGTTTCATTGAAATGAATAAAATACAAATCATATTCACATTTAATTTTCCACGATCGTAATCACCTAAAAATAAATCATATACTTCCACAAATCTTTCCACAAGGACCAAGTGTTTATATTTGAATATAAACATAGAATCACTTCACATAACTTCACACATTTACCGAATATATCACGATCACATATATAGTCATAACACTTATTCACAGATGCATCACTTTATATACTTATAATTTAATTCAAATCGAATCACATACGAGTACATGATACGTACCTGGCCAACTTAATATGTAATGCACTTTCAATTTGTCAACTTAGTGTAGGATCTTGTAATTGTATACTTTTATCAAATTCATCGGCACTTGGCCTGCTAGGTATAAAACCCGAAATTATGTTACCAGCACAAGGCCTGCGGGACTTTAGCCCGGATACATTTCCAGCACGAAACCTGCGGGACTTTAGCCCGAATACATTTCCAGCACGAAGCCTGTAGGTCTTTAGCCCGGATACATTTCCAGTGTCTTGCTTATTTATTCACATGTTAACACATTTCACATAACATATCACATTAGCAATTCAATTGCTTCATTCGAATATAAGCACAAAATGTACACCTACCCTTTAACTTTCGGTTCAATAATCATACACAAGGAACACAAATGTCGGAATCCTGTGTCATGACATATGTATCCTAACTATTCCTAAGATTCATACAGGGCTTTCGAACGTCGTAACTCGGTCGAATCGAAAGCTCGAACATAGTTTTCAAACTCATACACATTCGGCATTTACAAGTATAAATTCATATATTATATACCAGCATATATACTTAACATTTAACTACATTTAGGCATGTGTATTTGCTTATAAACTTACCTCAGACGTCGTAAAACGGGACGGAGCTGTTAGTCGACAACTTTCGTTTTTCCCTAGTCCAAATCCGATTTCTTTGGTTCTTGATATAAAAATATTCAAATTAAGCTCATTCAAACATATTTTCATTCAATTTAGTTCAAAAGCACATAAATGGGCAAATTACCATTTTACTCCTGACATTTACAATTTTTACAATTTAATCCCTATTGCACAAAACACAAAATATACAAAATTTCAATATACCCATGTTGGGCCGAATTTTACCCATACCCATACAAGTCCATATATTTCATCAATTTCATATGCTAGTCTCTCAAATTTTTATTTTTGCAATTAAGTCCTAATTACTCAAAATCATCAAAAATTCCAATACAAAAATATGTTAACCCAACACCTATCTTTCATATTTCACCATCAAACCATAAAAATCACAAGCTTCCATCAATGGCATAACTCAAAATATTCATCAAAATTCAAATTTTAAGCATGGGTTTTGAAGTACTCGAAGCAACGATCTCAAAAACGTAAAAATTATCAAAAACCGACAAAGAACGAACCATGGATTTGAGCTTGGGAGTTGGCCGAACCTAAGCTTCCCTTATTTCTTTTTCTTTTCTTTTGTTTCGGCATGGGTGAAATAAAACATATGCCCACTCATATTTTACTTTATAATATCTTTTATATTATAAAGCTTATAATTTTTAGTTTTTACATTTGAAATAATAATAAAATCATATAATATATATATATCCTTTACCAACCAAACAATAAGCTAATGCACATGATATGGCTTTCACGTTTATGTCTTATAATATATATTACACCTTAATATAAAATAATATTTAATTTACACACATATACATATCTTTAATAAAATATTATAAAACCATATGGTATATACTTACCACCGTCCCACTAGTAATCAAATGACTAATTACAACTTAAATACTTCAATTTAAGAAGCCACTAACAATTCGGCCCTTATACTATAAACCATCAAATTTTCTTTTTACATGATTAAGTCCTTTTATTTAATCGGATACCCAAACGATAAAATTAAAACACGAAAATTTTACAGATATAAATTCACACATAATAAACACATAAAATAATTTTTAAATATTTTTTTGGCTCGGATTTGTGGTCCCGAAACCACTGTTCCAAATAGGGTCTAAACTGGGCCTTTACATGAAATCACTATTTCGATTTAGCTAAAACCGGGCTGTTACACATGTGATCTAATATTCTAATAGACTGATCTGAGTAAGACACTAATATGTATGTCTGACTGTTCTATTTGAGTATATATGTTATATGTATACGAGCATGTTAAGCATGTTAATTCTTTTACTTCTATATTATGTATCTGTGTTTGGGGTGGGATTTACATATGTAGAGGAAGTGATCTGTACAGCAACCTTTCGCCTGTAATATCCCGAATTAGGGCCTAATCGAAATAGTGGTTTCGTGACCACAAATCCGAGATAGAAATAATTATTTTATAATTATTTTGATGTTTATGATATGATTGCATGATTGTGTGAAAATTTCGTGATGAAATCCTATGCCTAAAGTGCTTAAATTGAAATTAGGGACTAAATCGAATAATTTGCAAAACTTGCATTCTAGGAGTTTTTAGTATGAAATTGTTTTGGAATATTAATGAGGAGGTCTTAAATAACAATTTGACCAATTTCTAAGTCTATGGACAAAAATTGGACATGGATGGAATTTTTGGAAAGTTTAGTAGTAAGGGCATTTTGGTCATTTAGTTATTAAAATGAATTAAAAACAAAATTAAAAGCCAATTTTTGTCCATCTTCTTCATTAGGCCGAAATTTCAAGGGTTCTCCATAGTTAGGGTTTGTTTCAATCTTCCAAGCTCCATAGTAAGTGATTCCAAGCCCCGTTTTTAATATTCTTTACGTTTTTGGAATCCCGATAACTCGATTAAGCTTATGCTAGCAATAATTCAACCTAGGGTTCATATTTGGAAAAATACCCATAGGTGAAATTTGTGTATTTTTGTGTTTTATGATAGAATATGAGGTTTTAAATTATGTTAGACAACTTGTACTACTCGGTTTTAAGCGAAAACGAGTAAAATGGCTTAATTAGTAAAAATACCTAATAGTCATAAGTACATGTTAGAGTGTGATTTTGATGTTGCCATAGAAGGGAAAAATGATCAGCATGTCATAAAACATAAGAATAAGGGATGAAGTTTAATTCCCGAGCCTAGGGGTGAAAGTGTAATTATGCAAAAGTTTAGGGGCAAAAATGTAATTTTGCCAAAGTTCGTATTAGATGTTGTTTTGATGAATGTATGTATTAAATAAGATTAATTTGGCATTATAGATCAAGAGAAACGAGATTCAAGTCGCAATCGAGGGAAAAACAAAGTTTACGAAGAATAGGCTCGATTGCTAATAATTTTGTACCGAGGTAAGTTCATGTGTAAATGTAGTAACATAATTGTCATTTTAAGCAATTTAATTTTGTTTATATGATATGATGCTGATTATTATCATGAAATATTATGCTTTGTGGTTATTGTTGAATAATATGTAATTATGTGAATTACTTGATGAGTATGAACTATCACCGAAGTATCGATTTTGATATTCCATGGAAGATGGCAAAGATGTGTGATCGAGGAAAACGCCCGTTTGAACCTTGGGAATAGATTAGAATACAAGTGACATGTCACTAGGATGGTTGAGTTCCGAACTCATTGAGTTGAGTCCGAGTTCGTGAGATGTAATTAGGCATCCGAGCTTGTTGAGTTGAGTCCGAGTTCACTTATGGATGCGAACGCCCGAACTCGTTGAGTTGAGTCTGAGTTCACTTGTGGGCGGGTTACATGGTAGCTTGGCTACATAAGTTCTGCAGGCTATTGAGTTTGTCTAGCTGCGGGTATGGCTCTTATGTTCATGAGATCCGCGTATTCGAATTATATTCCGATGTGTTCAACGGGTGAATCTTAAGTGAATAAGAAGAAGGCCTAAAATGAAGGTGACATGTCGGTAAGTGTGGTAAATGAGAAAATTTGACAGGTATGTGCTTAAACCCTCGGGCTGAAAACTTGGTATGATGAAATCGTAGGAAGATATTAAATGTAAATGAAACATGAATGTCTTGGTGTTGTTTATGCAAATGATGTTTTATGTGAGATTGTGTGATTATATTACTTGCTATTTGCATGTGAACTTACTAAGCATTTGTGCTTACTCCCTCCTTTTCTTTCATTGTAGTTTTGACAAGCCGGCTTGAGAATTGGGAT
Organism: Gossypium hirsutum; assembly: GCF_007990345.1. Lineage (NCBI taxonomy): Eukaryota > Viridiplantae > Streptophyta > Magnoliopsida > Malvales > Malvaceae > Gossypium > Gossypium hirsutum. The sequence continues at coordinate 51,127,075 of NC_053430.1, read as the reverse complement.
AGGTCGAAGACTCGTTCACACTATCCGAAGGCTTAAATTGGTAAAATGGCTTGTGTATTTTGAATGTGGCATGTATGGCAAAACACTCACTTTGTGTAATTGATCTTATGATATGACTATGGTTTGGTAAGAAAAGGGTTTGTAAATGATTAGCCATTCGTTTGGTAAGAAAAGGGTTTGTAAATGATTAGCCATTGGAATGGCCAATATAAGTCATATTTGATGTTATGTATGTTTAAAATGCTATTTAGTCCATGAAAATCCTTAGTAGAGTGAAATTTGCCATAAAACAGAATCTGACAGCAGCAGTGATGTAAATTTGAAAAATCACTAAAAATAGTAGAAATGGAATTAAATGATGATTAAGTATGAAATTGAAGCTTAATTAGTATATTTTCATATGGATTGAACAAAACAGGTATATAAATTATATTTTATGAGATATTTGAATTTTTGTGAAACAGGGACAGAGTGATTTCTGGATCCCCTGTTCCGACTTTAAAAATTCATCATAGATTGTAACAAAATAATTAGAAGCCATAATTTATATTTACAGATTCCTTATTGAGTCTAGTTTAATAGAAATAAACTTCATAGTCATTGAAATTATGTACAGAGAGATATCTGATTCGTAATATACAGAGGTCAGAGCAGTTGAACCCTGAAACAAGGGAGACTTTAACTAATAAACTGTACTAATTGGATCGACAAAAAATTCTATAAAAAAATTAGTAAATAGATATATGATTCTAGTTTCAGGAAAAATTTACGGAATTGGGTTTCGAGTTTTGGAACTCGAGATATGAATTTTTAAGCGACTGTGACGGAGATTGCTAGCTTGACTGGAAATTTTTAAAATAAATTGTTTGAGCTGTTTAAGTAATGAATTAAATCTGTTAACACCTCGTGTTCGACTCCGGCGACGGTCTCGGGTACGGGGCGTTACGTCACCTATATTCTGGAAGCTTGATTATTTATTATTTTGTTATATGTCGCATCGACACTCTATGGTGTGTTGGTATAGGTGGTGATTTTTAACCCATATGATGTGATGGGATGGTCGGAGATTGTGTGTAGAGGATGGGGGTAGGATTCTGTATATCTGTTCTGTTTATCTAATCCTGATATCTGTATCTGTTATGGACTTAGCTCCAAATATGTATCTAACTGTATATGAAATTATGTGTATGTTGCATGACTATTTCTATTGGGTTACACACTAAGTTTACGAAAACTCACATCTGTTTGTCTATTCTGCTCAAGTAATCCACAGACTTAGGCGGGTCGATGCGACGAAGGCTCAGTGGTGACCACTTGACAAAGAACTATTGTTATTTAGGAATATCGATTTCATTTTAAAATCTAGTTTTTCTTGAGAGTTTGTAATTTTGGGACTCTTTGGACTATATGGTTTTAACTTTTGGATTTGGATTTTGTTTTGCTTTCTTTTCCGCAACATTGACAAAAATACTTTACTCAAACAAATGGTTTTACTAAATGGTTATTGGAAACAAGAGCTTGGTTTCGATTAAAATGATTTTCAAACTTTCGTTGCAAATTCTTGATAACTTAGAATGGCCTTAAATAAGAATATAAACGAAATTTTTCCTAGATATTAAGACTCCGATTGGTAAGCTAATAAAACGATACGTTTTAGAAGACATATTTTAAAACCTTTCTTCGTAACACACCCAAATTCGGCCATAACATCTAGGTTGACTTAGGGGTGTTACATGAGGTAACTTCTTTAGATTGGGCCATGTCTTCCAGGTTGGGTTTGGGGTGTTACAAATTGTGTATGTATCCACCAATGATTAGTATCTTGAACAACCATTCTGGAATAACACTATATGTGAGAAGATGGTTAGTATGTAGTGGACTGCGGAAGATATTTTTATGGAATTTTAAGTAAGAAGAGAGTAGATGAATGTATGGAAAGTGTAAGTCAGTTTGGTATTTGAAAGGATTGGTACGAATAAGAGTGTATTAATTGGCACATAAGCGTAAGTATGAGATTATGATGGTATTTGTCCAAAGCAAAATTAAATGATTAAGAAAGAGTAGATGGCATAGATGGTCCAACAGTTATTACATAAGCATCAATCTAGGTAATATTTTTAAGTTCTAACTAAGTTCTCCTAAACTTATTCATGTCATGTTTATGTTTTAGATCTTAATGTTAAGAGACTGCACCTGGAGGGATGATGCCTGGACCATGCCAACGAAGAGGTGTATTGGGTTATTATTCATATAGTGGCAATGTGGTATAGTCTAAGGCTACACCTTATTGTTTATTTTTATCAAACTTCTACTTTGTAATAAGCTATGATAAATCTGTAGTAATAAGTTATTTTAAATACTTTCTTTTGTTATTGGATATTAAGTCCTCCAGTTAAAGAAATAAATAAAATGTAATATTTAAAGTGTTCAACTAATTAGATAATTTCTTAAGTATTGTGTTTAGTAACACCAAATATCTGGGCTCGGTGAATCAGGTCAGGTTAGGGCATTACAAACCCGTGCCAAATGAGTGTCTAACAAAAGCTTTAATTGTCGCTCCATTCAAGTTAAGATAGAAAGAAATAATTTAAATAATTCATATCAATCCACAAATGATTTTACTGACTAATTTGTTCAAATGTGTATTCAAAAATAATTTTTTAAAGTAATCAAATACAAACCCAAAATCAAATTGTAATCGTACATTAAGACAAATCCTTTAAATAAAACATTTAAAAATACCAGCTATTTTCATAAAGTAGTTGTTCAAGTCATATCCGTGGCTAAATAAAAGAGTTAGAAGGAGAGAATGGTGAAAGAATTTCCACAAATAAGGAAATGCTAAAGTTTGCTTCATATTTCTTTGGTAAGCTATTTTCGGCTTCTAATTTGGGTTTTGATGAGCGTGTTTATAGATTAGTGGAGAAAAGGGTAAATGATGATATGAACGATTTTCTTCTTCAACAATTTACGAAGGAGGATATTACCCACGCAATTAAAACAATGGCGCCGTTGAAAGCTCTTGGATTGATGATTTTTTAGCAATCTTCGTCCAAAGGTACTGGCATATTTTTGGATCTAATATTTCAAAATATTGTTTATCTTTTTTGAATGCTGATTTTGATTTAGGTGATATTCATAGAACACGCATTGTTCGGATCCCTAAAATTGATAAACTAAAAAATCTTTCACATTTTAGGCCCATAAGTCTTTGCAATGTAATTTACAAAATTATCACGAAAGTCTTGGTGAATCGTATGAGTTCTATTTTGGGATGCTGTATCAATGAAGGCCAAGGGGCTTTTATCCCAGGAAGACTTATATCGAATAATGTGATAATCACTTATGAGGACCTCCATTCTTTGCAGATGAAGAAGAAAGGAAAGAAGGGGAATTTTGCACTTAAACTTCATATGAGTAAAGCATATGATCGGATTGAATGGGATTTTTTGGCCGGTATGATGACTCATTTGGGATTTCATATGAATTGGATTGTTCTTATCATGAGGTGTGTTTGTTCTGTTTCTTATTCGGCGAGCACTAATGGTTTGAATAGCGAGTGGTTCTCACCATCTAGAGGGATAAGGCAGGATGATCCTCTTAGCCCTTACCTTTTTTATAATTTGTGCAGAAGGTTTCTCTACTCTTATTAATGAAGCTAAGCAAAATGGTCTAATGAAGGGAGCTACTATTCGACGGGAAAGATTTGCTATCAATCACTTATTCTTCGCGGACGATTGTATCTTGTTCGGTGATGCTTCTATAGAGGGAGAAAATGTGGTTCGAGAGATTATCAAGGAGTATAAGGAGATATCGGGTCAGAGAGTGAATTTTGAAAAGTCTTTGATCTATTTTCGGGCTAATGTTGTTGCAAATGTTAAGGATACCATAACTAATATTTTAGGCGTAAGGTTAACTTCGAACCCTGAGAAGTATTTGGGGTTACCTATGATGGTCGAAGGAAGAATTGGGCTTTTGCAAACTTTCTAGATTGGTTTAGGAGACGTATCGTAGGGTGGAGTTTACGCTACTTATCTATGGGGGGAAAGGAAGTTTTTGTTAAATCAGTTTTACAGTCAACTCCGGTTTATGTTATGCAATGCTTCACTTTACCGAAAATTTTATGTCGTAAACTTGAAGGCATAATGAACAAGTTCTGGTGGTCTAGTAATAGGTCGAATAAGGGCATCCATTGGAGCAACTGGGACGCATTATGTAAACCAAAAAGTGTTGGTGGTCTAGGTTTCAAAAAATTGTTTTTGTTTAATAAAGCATTATTAGCGAAATAGGTATGGTGTCTTTTAACCCAGCCCAGTTGTCTTTTAGCCGAAGTTCTGAAAGCCCGTTACTTTCCTAAATCATATATTTTATTAGCTAAGATAGCCTCTTACCCTTCGTTTACCTGGAGGAGCATTTGTAGTGCTCGGGATCTAATTGCCTAACAAAATTCTGTGGCGAATTGGTAATGTTTATTGCGTTAATATATGGAACAACCCTTGGCTACCTCGAATTGAGAAAAATCTTGTTTCAGTTCGACACATATCTTCGAATTGGACGACTGTTAACCAACTGATTGCGGAAGATCTAATACCTGGAATAGGGAGCTGATTCTTAATATTGTTGATGCTGAGCAGGAAAATCGTATTCTTTCCATCCCGCTTACTGATTCTAGGTCGAAGGATATGCTGGTTTGGAAATATGAGGGTTCTGGGGAATACTCTGTAAGAAGTGGGTATCGGGTCCTAGTTACAGATTATCTAATACTCTGTAAGAAGTGGGTATCGGATCCTAGTTACAGATTATTTACAGAGTAATAGTTACATTACGCCTAATTTTGAGATTTACAAGGACTTTTACAAGTCTTTTTGGCCTATGCGCATTCCTGAAAAAATTAAAATACACTTACAGAGATTACTTAACAATTTTCTACCCCACTACAGTAATTTGTCACATAGAACTCTGAGGGTTGATGTTTCTTGTCCTCTTTGGAAGAAGGCACCAGAAGACATGGATCATCTTCTATGGTCCTGCGAAGCCCTTAAGAAAGGATGGGCGTCCCTTCAAATCCAAACTGCTCCTACTAATAGTAGTTCGAGCTGCAAAAATATTTTTGTTAATACTTTTTGTATAGCAGATGAACAAAGCAAACATCTTATTGCTATCTCTATATAGGCTTTGTGGTACAGAAGAAATAAGCTAATCAATGAAGGTATTAAATTTTCTCTACACGATCTTTTAGGCTTCATTCGTGGATATAGTCAAGAGTAAAGCCAGTGTCAAGAAAAGATGGGAGTTTTTTACAGATAGTTATCAGAACCACTTTGGAGTCCACCAGATTTGGGTGTCATCAAAATAAATTTCGATGCAACATTTCAAAGTGACTCAAGAACTTCTACATCAGCAGTAATAGCCAGATATTATAAAGGGGAATATGTAGGAGTAGAAACTTATCTATTTAATGGTGTGGTTGATGCGTTCATGGCTGAAGCGAGAGCTTGTGAAAGAGCATTGCTTTTTGCGATTAACATGGGTTTCCGTCATTTTCTAGTGGAAGGAGATTCCTTGACGGTTATTAACAAGCTCAAGGCAAAAAAAGAAGACAGATCGATTATCAGACCTATTATTCATCACATTCATCATCTGGAAAAATGTTTTGAAGAAATAGCTTACCTCTTTGTTCCCCGTTGGTTAATAGGGTGGCCCATACCCTGGCGATGGAAGAAAGGAGAAGACAACACTCTGGGTTTTGGGTTGATGAAGTCTCGAATTCTGTTAAAATGTTGGTGGAGAAAGATCAGAGAGTTTGGGCACAGAGACATCAAAGTTTGTTGTAGATCGCTTTGAAAATGGAGAAGGTTCTTTGAATCTCCATGGTTGGACTCAAAGCTTTTGGGTTTCCTTTTGTTTTGTTTTTATCATCTTTTCTGTGGTTAAAGAAGTTGTTTGGCTGATATTTTGCTAGCTATCTAATTCGTTTTCTTAGCTTAGGGGGTTTTGTTTTCTTTTCATTTATGGTTTTACTTTTCTATGGGCGGGTTTTATTGTTTTGGCCGTTTGGTCTACAGTTGAATGGTCTTTTCGTTGTTTTTTAGCTGTAATCTTTTTGCGACCTTGAGTTGTGTGATGAATAAATATCAGCCTTTTATTTAAAAAAAATAAAAAATAAAATAGAGTAGTTTTTTTAAAAAATATTAAACTATTTTATTTTATTTTATTTTATTTTATTTTATTCTTTTGGCCAAATGAGCCTGAATTCTAAATCGGGTAGTGGATATACCCTTTTGAAACACAAAATATAATTATATATTAAGTTAAGAATAATAAATATAATAAATATTTTTTACAAACTTATTTACTGTGAAACTTATTTAGATAATTTTAAAAGATCATTATGAATGATAAAGATGAACATAAATATTTTGTAACATTAAAAAACAATTTATGTGAAACATTAGATGAACTGATACATTGTAAAAACATCTTATAAAAATAATACATAAAAATAAAATGCTTAAAATGCCATTAAATGAAATGTCAATATATATATATTTATATTTAACCAACAAATAATCATATATATATACATAATACTGTAATAGCAATTTAAGCATAAAAAATTAACACAAACAAAAATATTTTTTTTGAGCCTTTCTCTTCCTTTTTCTCTATTTCCTTCCTTTCTCCCACGTCCCCCACAAAAAGGAAAAATAGTTATCATATTTTAAAGATCAATATTTATGGTACTTCATTTTATATAGATTTTTTATGTTGATTAAAAAAAATTAATACATACTGAATTAGCGCTACCAATATTCACTGAATACTATATTGTTTATTGATAGCATTGGTGAAATTTGATAATTTGTGTATTTGTAATTTTTTTTATAAATCTTAAACATATAATATCATGTTTACTGTAAAATATAATAATTCATAATTTTGTAAGTTCATAATTTATACTCTATTTCTTTCAAAAAAAAATAATTATATTATATTAATTTCCAGTGTATTTCATATAATTATTTGCATATATCTTATTATATTAGATATTAATTATATTTATTATATTATATTTAGGCATCATAATTGCATCAAAGTTAATAGATCTAGGATCGAGCAGAGACACAAAACTTTTGGCATCACAACAATGTAAAGCCAAATCATAAATCATGATTAACTTGAACCAATATGGTAAAAGAAAGAGATAAATAGTATTAATCATGTTGCATTAATATGAAGAGGTTTTTATATTTATATAAGAAATATACCGTCACATATTATCAAAATATTCTTTAACTTCGACACCTAGTGAGTTTTAAGCAACCACGTTGCCAGGGATTAACATCTTCTTGGAGAAGGCGACGGTAAGAAACAAGACCAGGGACCTCTGGGTGGTGAGTTGTCATAGCAGCATCAATTTGGATCACCTCTTCCATCACCACTATGTCGATTAAAGCCAAACAAATTAACCATATTTTCATATTTGAGACTCCCATTATTGGTCTTTGGTTTGATTGGAATAATTTTGATATCACCTCTTTATAGGGTTTTGGAATGAGATCCTATTTTAGAAATTACGTCAAATTAGGTGATGTTTTGATTTTTTCTTTTTCTTTTTTAATTTGTTGTTGTTTAAATTGCAAAATGTGTTGATTTTTTTAAATAATATATTTTAGAAATTGGACCCTATAATCTAAGGTTTTTTCTCAATTAGTTGAATATTATGGAATGTGTTTGTGTGTGCATGTGTGTGTGTTTTGGCAAAAAAGAAAGAGAGTTGAGCTCTAATCTCAATATGATACAATCTCAATTACACTATATCTTTCCTATGTTATACCTAGCATATCATTCAATAAGAAACAAGATATATCATATGGTTCAGAATGCAAGTAGAGTCTCATTGTTCCATATATAATATACATATATGTTATAGTGTATGTTGAAATAAATAGTTTAGTATTTTTTTTATTTATATATAAAAACATATTTATATATTTTTATTATTACCTCTTCTTTCATATATATAATTAGTTTTAGTGCTAGTTGTTAAGCAAGTGATTTTATGCGGTTAATTTTTAATTAGTCTTTTGTAAATATTGTATTCTTAATTACTATAGTAAATGTAAAATAATACTTCATATTCGAATTGTTGAATATTACTACAAGTAATAGCATATTAACGCATTTTTAACATATTCATTGTAGAATATAGTTTTACTTCATCTAATTAATACAAAGTAGCATTGTTCAAAATAATAAGTAATTAACTTAATTAAAATAAATAAATTATTTTAATAATTCAAATATAGTCTTAGTAAAATATTTATAATATTTATTGAAGTATTTATAAAAAATATAAAAATGATATATTATAAATTCAACCTTACATTATTCAATTTTTATTTTTTTCTTAACCGTAAATAAATTGACCATGATAATTTGTAAACAATATATAATTAATATAAATTTAATTATGTTACATTATTTCATATTACAAAGTATATTAATTTTTCATAAATTTTTGTATATGAAATATAATGTTACTTATTAAAAAAATAATTAAAATTTAGTATTTAAAAAAGTAGTATAATTTTTTCTTTTACTCTTTTAACTAACTCAAACACAATAATTTAAATAGAGAATAACTCAATATGAAATTTGAACTTTTCATTTACTATTATATAAATTCATTTAAATTTTTTTATTATTAAAATTAGTATTCTTGTATAAATATGATAACTTTTATTATCAAGTTTTAAATTAATTATTTTAGTAAAATTGAAATTTATATTGATAAATGTAATAAATTTTATAAATAAAAAATATTTAAAATTATAAATCCAACAATGTAATGAACAACAAAGGTTATAGAGTCATTTTAATTTTTCTTTGGATTTGTGTTTTTATATAAATTATAGATATATGCATTTTCAAATTGTTAAATTTGTAATTTATTTATACTATTATTTAAGTGCGGACATTAACTAAGTCAAAAGAAATACTAAAATAATCTTACAGATTTTAAGTAAATTATATTATTACTTGAATACGTTTTTCTTTTAATTATTCAAGAAAAAAACTTTTAAAGAATTTGAAAATGTTAAGATTTGAACTCATTCCACCAGCATTTATAGATCTCTTCTTTACGACTTTAGCTTTATTTTGATATTTGTATACAATTCAATGTTATTACACCCTTTGTTTCACCCACATTGTTCGTATATATATTAATATTTAAGTGTGTGACTATGTCGGTGCTATGAGTTAACTAGACACTAACTTAAATAAGAAAACTACTAAAATAACTTTACACATTTTAAATAAGTTATATTATTATGATGGTACTTTTGTATTTTTCTCATTAAAATAACCAACAAAAAATTGCAAATCTTAATTGTTTAACTTATGGCCGTGTCTCTTGCTCATGTAACTCACTGACTTGAAATTGAAATTGAAAAATTAGCTCCAGTACTCACACGGCCTAGGACACGGCCGTGTCTCCAAGCCGCGTAGACCATCTTAGGCCTTGTAACCTTCAAAATTTGGAAAAATTAAGTCTCAAGACTCACACGGCCAAGGACACACCCTTATGTCCAGGTCATGTGACCTACTCGGCCACGTCTTTACACAGTGTAACTCACTATAGAACCCTCCCTTGTGCACATGGCCTGGAACATGCCGGTGTGTCCAGGCCGTATGACTCACTGTCGAATACCCTCTTTTGCACTCGACCTAGGACATGCCTGTGTGTCCAAGCAGCGTGGGTCAAATTTTTTTTCATTAATTTAATTTTAAATTAGCATGCAATAAAATTAAAATAATTAGTAGAAGTTAAACACTTGGGTGGCCTATGGAAACAAAAAAACTTACACACTTTTTCATGCCCTTTTAAACTTAAATTCATGCAGTTTCGATAAAATTCCTGTCAGAAAATAATTATTTTTTATAAAATAATTAAAGTGTATTTAAAATATGAAAATATTGAATTTAAATTAATTTTATAATTAATTTTGATGAATTTTGGTTATTTTCGACAGATTTGCACAAAGGGCGAAAAATGACTCAGCAGATACTGCTAGAAGCTCAAAACCAAGAAGCAATTTGAAGTATCAAGGCAAATTAATTTTCAGCCTAAGATAGTCCAAAATTATGTGTATTAATTCATAATATAATTAATTTTAATTTATATCCAATTTAATTTGGGTTAATAAATTATTATTAATAAATTATGAAAAGTGGTTCAGTTGAGCCGAACCGAGTGAACCAAACCGACCACTAGTGGACAGCCCAAAACCGCCCCATGTGCTGACCCAAATCAGCTTATTGGCTGATTATTTAGCTTCCAAAAAGGCACTTGAAGACTTGTTCAAATAGCATTCAAACCCCTCCACAAATGGTGGCTTTCTAGATTTGCCCCAAGCTTAATTTAGTAAGTTTGAAATCATCAAACTTGCCACATGTGTGGTCGGCCAAGGGAGGGCTCTTTGGCTGCTAATTTTAGCTATTTTTAGCAGCCCTCTTTAGCTATAAAAACCCCCTTAAGCTGATCATTTGAAACACAACTCAAGCATTCACATCTTTTCTCTCTTCTCTCCTCTTTCTCTCTTTTCCATTCCAAATTCTCTTGCTCTCTAGCCAATTTCTCCTCTTGGAAAAGGGGCATTCATTAGTCATTTGGAGTAGCAATTAATTGTTCATAGCAGCCTTGGTTGATGAGGACAATGGATAAGGAAAAACGGAGCAAACGAGTCAAGCTACGAAAAAACACCAGATTTGATTCTTGTTCCTATCTCTTTAAATTTTGTTGTTGTTATGATGAACATTTATATGAATATTTATGCTGTTGGAATGGTTAATTTAATCAACTTAGCTTGAATTTAATTTGTGTTAGGTTGATTGCATTTTGTTTGCTAAAATTTTTAAAATTGTGTTTATGTTGTTATAGGCCTGGGTAAGGTGCTTGGTTAAGTAAAATCATGAATAAGTTACTCTTGCATTACAATTGTGAGGTAGCTAATAAATTAATTTCAAACAAATTGAAATTGTAATTAATGGACACAGTACTTAATCAGTGCATGTTTAATCATCTAAGGTAACTAAGGGTTAAATTAGCAACGGTATCTGACGATACATTTACCTTGCATAACTTGCAAGATTATTGTGATTAAATTGTTTCAAGGTAGGGATACTTTGTTACCTCACGTAGTCTTTTATGTGCTTATTAGATTTAGTTAATCGTTTAAATTGACATAGGGATATGTACAAGAGATTATTTCTATTTAGTATGTATGTATGTGGAATAACATATTTGCCTATTAAAGAATTGTTCAATCGGTTGAATTGACATAGGGATATAGTCAAGAGATGAATGGATTTTTGTAAGTGAGTATGTTCAAAAGTTAGCAAATTACCGAGTTGCCGTGAATTTATTCTTAACAATATAAACATGAGTTTAATAATTCTAAGTTAAGAAATGTAATTGATCTAATACAATTATGTCATCTTGATTAAAATCGTATTTTGAAATCATGCATTTGAGATTTATTTATTTAGTTTACTTAGTTTAATATCTTAGTTTTTAATCACCCTCTTCAAACAAATTATTTTTCTTCTCCAAAGAGTTTTAAATAGCATTCATAAATAATTCTTTTCACAGTCCCAGTGGGTATGATAACTCGACATTTACTTGTCACTTTATTACTTGTTGCGATTGTGTACACTTGCACATTTCCGTCGTTCCAAGTTTTTGGCACCGTTGTTGGGACTATTTTAAAAAGTCATTATTTGTGAATTTGTTAGTTTTTCATTTTGGTTTATTTTTCTGTTCAAATTTTAACTTAATTAATTTTTCTATGATTATTTCAAGTGTTTATGAGTATTTACTGAATTATTGATTTACTCCCTGTAGACCCTGAGATTGAACGAACTTTTCGATAGTGAACAAGACAAGCAAGTGAGAGAAGGACCGAATAGATAAACTTTGAAAATTCGAATCAAGGAAACGGAGCAAACCCTACTCAAAATCCTATCCTTATTGATGATGATAGGGATAGAGCTTTAAGACAGTATGCAGTGCCAGTGTTTAATGATCTTAATTTGGGTATTAGGAGACCTGAAATTGAGGCACAATAGTTCAAGCTGACGCTAGTCATGTTCCAGATGCTTCAAACAGTGGGCCAATTCAGTGGAATGCCGATCGAAGATCCTCACCTACACTTAAGATTGTTTATGGAGGTGAGCGATTCTTTCACATTAGCCGGTGTTCCCGAAGATGCATTATGATTGAAGTTGTTACCATATTCACTAAGGGACAAAGCTTGAGCCTTGTTGAACTCATTGCCACCAGATTCAATTTCCACATGGTAAGAGTTAGCAGAAAGATTCCTTCTGAAGTATTGCCCGCCTAGTAAGAATGCTAAGTAGAGAAATGAGATCACTGCCTTCCAACAAATGGATGATGAGTCCATGTATGAGGCACAGGAAAGGTACAAAGAATTATTTCAGAAGTACCCTCATCACGGAATCCCATATTGCATCCAACTTGAGACATTTTATAATGGTCTTAATGCCCACACGAGGATGTAGTAGACATTTCTGCTAATGGTGCTCTCTTGCCTAAGTCTTATAAGGAGGCTTATGAAACCATTGAGAGGATTGCCAACAACAATTATCAATGGCCAACCAATCGAGCAGCGTCAGGAGGACAAGTTGTAGGAATACATGAAGTAGACACTCTTACTTCACTCGCATCTCAGATATCATCAATATCCTCAATGTTAAAAAATCTTACTACTAATGGGTCTAATAGTTTTGCAGCACAGCCACCAAATCAATTTGAAAATATAGCATGTGTCTATTATAGGGAAGGACATTTGTTTGAAGAATGTCCATCGAACCCAGAATCCGTATATTACATGGGTAACCAGAACCAAAATCGAGGAAGGCAAGGACTGCAATCCAATACCTACAACCCATCGTGGCAAAACCACTCGAATTTCTCCTATAGTAACCAAGGGGCTGGACCCAGTAACACATATGCCCAACCTATATCGACCCAGCCACCTAGTATTCCCCAAAAGTTCAGAAACCAACCCAAGCTGAACCATCCAATGGCTTAGAAAATTTATTGAAGGCATACATGGTGAATAATGATGCCTTAATTCAAAGCCAAGTAGCTATATTGAAAAACCTAGAAAACCAAATGGGCCAGCTTGCAACTGAACTCAAAAACCAACCACAAGGTGTTTTACCTAGTGATACGGAGAATACGAGGAATCCAGAGAAGGAGCATTGTAAAGTATTGACATTGAGGTGCGGAAAGACATTAGAGCCCAACACTGTCGAAGTCCAAAAAGAGCTAGCTGATGCTCAAGACTCAGAGGACATTCAACCGAGTGTTGAAATTCCAATTTCACAAGAACCAGAACCTGCAAAATCTGACAAGGTAACTTCAGAACTAGCTAATTCTGATAAACTAACAACTCCGCTAGATACAAAATCACCACAAAAGACGAATCAACCAATTCCAGTAAAGAAACCTCCACCACCCTACCCTCAAAGACTTCAGAAGTAGAAGTAGGAAATTCAATTCAAGAAGTTCCTAGACATACTCAAGCAACTTCATATCAACATCCCGTTGGTTGAAGTACTTGAACAAATGCCGAACTACGTCAAATTCATGAAGGAAATCCTATCTAAAAAATGAAAGCTTGGAGAATTTGAGATGATAGTCCTAACGAAAGAATACAGTGCATATCTTCAAGACAAACTACCCCCGAAATTGAAGGATCCTGGATGTTTTACCATACCTTGCAACATTGGAGCAACTTATTGTTGTAAGGCACTATGTGATTAGGTGCGAGTATCTACTTGATGCCCATGTCAATATTGAGTAAGTTGGGGATAGGTGAAGTTAGACCTATTACGGTTACACTTCAATTAGCAGATCGATCCTTAGCACATCCATAAGGAAAAATCAAGGACGTATTGGTACATGTAGACAAATTTATCCTTTCTGTTGACTTTGTGATTCTAGACTTTGAAGCAGAGAAAGAGGTGCCAATCATCCTAGAAAGACCGTTCTTAGCAACCGAAAGGACCCTTATTGATGTGCAGAAGGGCGAGCTTATTATGCAGGTTCAGGATGATCAGGTAACATTTAACGTTTTTAAGTCTATGTGATTTCCTGATACAATTGATTATTGTTCTGCAGTGTCTGATTTAGAGGATTTAATCGTGGAGAAGGAACTCAACTATGTTGAAGACCCATTGGAACGAATTTTTACATCAGATCCTCCAAATAATGAAGAGGAGGATGAATACTTAGCTTTGTTAGAAGCTAATCAAAGGGGATTTAATTTGCAAACCCACTTTGAATCTTTAGAGTTAGAGAATAGGGATTATGCCCAACCAAAAACATCAAACGAAGAGCCACCTAAATTAGAACTCAAAGTACTTCCTTCACATTTAAAGTATGTTTATTTAGGTTACTCTTCTACCCTGCTTGTGATTGTTTCAGCAGAATTAACTACTGAGTAAGAAGAGAAACTCATCCTGGTATTGAAACAATTCAAGAAGGCTATCGAATGGACCATAGCCGATATTTGTGGAATTAGTTCATCTGTATGCATGCATAAGATTATCTTGGAAGATGGCGAAAAAGGGACGATTGATGGACAACAAAGACTGAACCCTATCATGAAGGATGTAGTCAAGAAAGAAATCATGAAGTGGTTAGATGCGGGTATAATCTACCCCATCTCAGATAATTCATGGGTAAGTCCGGTCCAGTGCGTGTCAAAGAAATGAGGTATCACGGTCATTAAAAACAGGAATAATGAGTTGATACTTACTAGAATGGTTATGGGATGGAGAATTTGCATCGATTACCAGAAGCTGAACAAGGCTACTAGAAAAGATCACTTTTCTTTGCCATTTTTGGATTAGATGCTGGATAAACTCGCGGGGCGAGACTATTACTGTTTTCTTGATGGATACTGTAACACCCTTAACTTATATCCATTGCCGAAATAGGTTATAAGGCATTATCGCAATACACCACATTTACATACATGTATGCAATCATACTCATAATCTATTCAACTCAATCACTTTGTCCCTTATAAGTTCCTAATAAACCTTAAAACATACTTAAAAGTGGTTCGGGACTAAACCGATAACATTCGTAAAATTTGAGATACATAGAAAATTTTCCAACATTTCAGGGTCACACGCTTGTGTGAACAGGCCATGTGCCTCACACGGCTACCAGACATACCAGTGTCACAGGCCGTGTGAAAACAAGGCATACATACTGACTTGCACCACACGGCTGAGGACACGCCCATGTGCCAGGCTATGTCAAAACTAAGAGGGTTACTAACTTAGGTCACATGGCCGACCACACGCTCAATGTCAGCCTCTATGCTACACACAGCCAATAGACACGCCCGTGTGTCTAGACCGTGTCAAAACTATAGGGTATACTACCTTAATTCGAAAGGGTACCCCAGGGGACACACGGCCGTGTAACATGACCGTGTGTCACACACGGCTGAGACACATGCCCGTGTCTCTGCCCGTATGGACAAAAATAGGCCATTTGCAAAGCCAATTTGCCACCCTTTTCCCATGCACACCTAGCCATCAAAATGATATCATTTCATCACAAAAATGGACAGCCAAAACGTGCTAATTCACAACGTTTTATGCCAATTCATAGTCAACCATTTTTGTAATACCCTACACCCGTGCTCTACGTCGAGACGGAATATGAAGGGTTACCTAACTTGATCTCATACATACAAACGTTTTCATATCACCAAAACATGGTCAAATTAAAAACCTTTTCAACTTTTATTATAAACTCCTTAATAAGAGCCTACAAGACTCAAAACATCCATTGGAACCCATTCGAAATAAATCTAGGTCCTTCAAAGAATTTTGAAAAGAACATTTGTGAGAGGGGCAACACGCCCGTGTGACATTTCCATATGGTCATGCTATTGGCCTGTGTAGCTCACACAGCCCAAGCAATATAGGGACACGCCTATGTCCTAAACCTGTGTGGAATTAATTCGAAATGCACACCTACAGGGGTTTTCACATGGCCTGGAACATGCTCGTGTCTTTGGCTCGTGTCCTTCATACGGCCATGACACACCCATGTGTAAAAACTTGGAAATTCTATTTTTGCCATCAGCAATCATAAGGGCCACACGGCCAAGGCACATGCCCGTGTGCTAGGTCGTGTCCTTTACACAGCTGAGACACACGGCCATGTTTCTGCTCGTGTGTTTACTACTATGCATACTGACTTACAATTCTTACGTTCAGGGGACACACAACCAAATCACACACCCATGTGGTAGACCGTGTGCTACACACGACTTAGAGACACGCCCGTGTGCCTACCCGTGTGGATGAAATAAGGCTATTTACCAAGCCTTTTTGTCACCCTCACTTATGTAACCTGTGCAAAAATCACTCTACACTAACATGAGGGCACATCACATACCCAAAATAATCACAATGGACAACATTTCATTTATGCGCTTTACTCATCCATGAAAATATCATCTTCTATTTATAAATCAAAATGAGTATTGACCATTATTCATGGCCTTATACAAAATGAGTATCATATTCATCATATGAGCCAACACATTATGGCTAACTAACAAAACACTAAACAAAGACTCGAGGCCCTATATGTGCCAGAAAACAAAACAACGAAACTAGTTATACCAAGGTCTTAAGTGATAGTGCGATAGAAGCTTTAAGATGTCACTGGATACCCGATGTTAGCTTGGCGGCACTATAAGGAAAGAAAATAAATGGAAGGTAAGTCTGGGAGCTTAGTAAGCACATATATGCAAATAAGGTGAAATTATAAGAAAATCATATTCATTCAACGGTAGCTTGTCAAGCTAAAAAAAAGATATAATCACTTAATGTCTCCATCTTACTCTTCTTTTCATTCTTGTATACTTGATACACCTAATTCTTTACTCAGTTCCTAACCATGAGTTTGGTGTACATACCTTATCAAAATATTCACCAACTAAATCTTTGGGTTACCCATTGAACTTTCGAAATACAAATAGATACACGAAGAATTTGCGTCTAAATGCCATATAAGAAATCAGAGCTGCCTCATGCTATGAAACACTCACAGTTGAGCTACTCACGGGCCTTTTTATCAAGTCAAGACCCAGACCCACGCTACCTATAGCATTTATCTCGTGAACTCAGACTCAACTCATGAGTTCAAACCACATAATTTTCATAACATGCCCTTTTGTATCCTATGTTATGTCTAAGGTTCAACGGGGCTCCATATCTAATCGAATAACATCGCATTGGCTCGCATTGTAATTTAGTCATATAACATGTCATTTATACATTCATGACAATAATTAGAATTTAGGTACATAACAACAATAAGCTAAGTACAGATGTATATTATTAAAATATACCAAAGTAAGTCTCAACAACACATTATTTACATATGTACTTACCTCGATACAAAATGATGAAGACGAGCTTAATCCTTGTAAACTTTGCTCTTACCCCGATCAAGACTCAAATCACGTTTCTCTTGATCTAAATTAATAAAATTCATTTATTTCATCAGCATATCAACTTAGACACTCAAAATTTCATAATTGGGCAAAATGACTATTTTGCCCCTACGCTCGAAAATCGATTTTTATCGAATTTCTTCATACTATAAGCCTAGATGATTTCTTTTTATATTAGAAGCAATCTAAAATTTCCATTATTTCTCACATTTATCAACAAATTTCTAACTTATGCAAAGTAGTCCTTTTTATGGTTTTCATGAAAAATCCCTTTACAAAAGTTGTTTATTATTCATCTAAGGCTCATATTCTTCCACAAAAATTCAGAAAACAACCTAAATACTCTCATGGAAAAAACTTAGACCTTCAAACATTTTGCAAAATAGTCCCTCCATTTAAAAGCTCTTGCTTCAAGGGGTTCAAAAATGTAAAAATCATCAAGAAAAGTCATGAAAATCACTTATTTGTATAGAGACTAAGTGGCTGAAAATTTTGAAGCTCAAAAATCCTCTAATGGATGCATTTTTTGATGATGAAGAAGAAGAGGAAAAGATGATATCTTTTTCTCTTTATTTTATTCTTATTCTAATCAAAATTGGTTACCAAAACCCACCTAATTTTGACCAGTTCTCTTTCTTTTGTCTCCTATGGCCAGCTAGCCTAGGCATTGGGGGTCTAATTGCTCTTCAAAGGCCCCCAATTTAGGTTCTTTAGTTAATTGAAACCCTTATCTAACAAAATAGGACCTTTTCACTTTACGCGATTTAGTCCTTTTCGTAATTAAGCAAGCAATCGCTAAAAGTAATTCACCAAAATTTTCATGCACTTATCTAATCTTTCTACAATACATAAAATAATATTCAAAATAATTTTCTTGACCTCAGGTTAGTAGTTTCAAAACCACTTTTTCAACTAGCCCCAAAATCGGCCTATTACAATTTTGCTACTCAAATTCACAACCAAAACCATACCAAAATATACCATTCCCCAAGCATTAATACATCCATCAAAATAACTAACTCAAATCTCAAATAACACCAATTCAATACCTTAATCTCATACCATACTATGCCTAGCTCACAAGGCATACCATTCACACTTCATAGTATATTTATACACATTATATAAGCAAAATTCACATCCCACAACTTTATCATAAACAAGCCAAATCACATGGTTATCATTCCATAATACAATGTATACCATAATAATACTAGACTATACATGCCATATACCATATATACAAAGCTTCAAAAGTACCAACGAATTGACCGATAGTGTAATGATGGTTCTCGATGATTCCTGATGTCTGAGCTAGCTTCGATACTCTATAAAACAAACACAAATAACACACAGTAAGCTTCATAGCTTAGTAAGTTTGTACTAAATATTTAATCAACAATTCATAATATACAAGTTAATAATTAATAAACTCTTAGTAAGTCTCATATCATTATTCAATTCTAATCCATGACCATTTATCCTATATATACAAATCCATCAAGCTTCATACAGATAGTATCAACAACCACATAAGTATCGTACGTACCTGTACACTCCTGTAATTATTTTTTTCATTATCACTTCACTGTTCAATACGTTAAACCATCTAAAAATCTTTACATTTTCAAATAACTCGCACACTTAGTGCATAAATGATTAGCCAAAGCTATAACAATATCGCACACTTAGTGCCATCACATTAAACCAAAACTATCGCGGTATCGCACACTCAGTGCCACATATAGCCGAAGCTTTTATTATATTGTACACTAAGTGCCAAACATAATCGTTTCATCGTCGTGCACAACCGTAGTTGTATATATAAAATTAATGCAATATTAAAGCATTAAAAACATAATTGTAACAATGTTTATCCTGTACGAACTTGCCTCGTACTCGAAATTGATGAATCGGATCAATTACTCGATAACCTTCGATTTTCCCTGATCTAAATCCGATTCCTTTCTTTCTAGATCTATATAAATTCAAAATTAACTCCTTTATTCCTCCATTCATTCAATTTCATCCAAAACACACAATTTGGGACATTTTACACATTAACCCCTTATAATTTCACATTTTCTCAATTTAGTCCCTATTTCATAAAAACACAATTTTCAACAATTTCAACTAAACCCAAGCTAGCCGAATATCAATAGGTTCCATAACAGCTGATATTTATCAATATTTCACACACTTAACCACACATTTTACACTTTTTTATAAATTAGTCCCTTTTATATAATTTCACTAAAAATCACTTTACAAAACATGAAAATCTATCAATAAATACGCATCTTCCATCATCAAACATTCAAGAGAACATGAATTCATCACTCCATCTTTCAAAATCATCAACACTTTCAAAAATTGAGACATGGGTTAGCTAGTACTCAAAGCAACGATCATAAAAACATAGAAATCATAAAAAAAGGGGTCAAAATCGAACCTTAATGAGCTAGAAATGCTTGGCCGAATGAAATCCTAACTTAAGTTATTCCTCTCTTCAAGTTTCTGCTAATGAAGATGATAATCTAACAAATTTTAGCTTTTGTTTTGTTTAATATATCATTTATTAACTATTTACCAATTTAACCTTTAAATCAATTCAATATTTCAATAATGCCAAACCAAATATCATCCACTAACTCACAATAGGGCTATTTACCTCATAAAGACTTACACATTTAAATTTCTTAGCAATTAAAGCACTTTAACCAGTAGAATGCAACTTTTGCATTTTACGCGATTTAGTCCTTTAGTCAAATTAATCATTTAAACAATAAAATTATCACACGAAACTTTCACACATATATAATCACATACTGTAAACATAAAAAATAATATTAAAATTATTTTATGACCTCAAATTTGTGGTTCCAAAACCACTATTCTGATTTAGCTAAAACCGGGTTGTTACAACTCTCCCCCTTTAAAGATTTTTGTCCCCGAAAATCTTAACAGCAAATAGGTTTGGATATTGCTTTCTCATAGCATCCTCGAGTTCCCACGTAGCTTCTTCAACTCCGTGTCGATGCTATAATACTTTTACTAATACTACTTTTTTATTTTTTTACTCCTTGATCTCACGAGCTAGAGTTCGAATCGGCTCTTATTCATATGTCATATCAGATTGAATCTCAATCTCAGAGGGAAAAATGACATGCGAGGGATCTGATCTGTAATGTCAAAGTATCGATTCGTGAAATACATTATGAATATTTTCTAACTCAGGTGGCAACGACAATCTATAAGCAACTTGCTTAATACGCTCGATAATCTCGTACGACCCGATGAATCTTGGACTTAACTTGCCTTTTCTGCCAAATCTAAGTATTTTCTTCCACAGAGACACTTTGAAAAACACTCAATCTCTGATCTGAGGCTCAATATGTTTTCGTCTCAAGTCTGCATACGATTTTTGATGATCTGGCGCTGCTTTCAAATTTTCACGAATCACTTTCACTTTCTGTTTAGTCTCTTTAATCAAATAACCCCGTGAATCTTATTCTCACTGAGCTCAATCCAATACAAAGGTGTTCGGTATTTATGGCCATACAATGCTTCATAAGGTGCCATTTTTATACTCAATTGAAAACTATTATTATACGCAAATTCAATCAATGGAAAGTATCGTTCCCACGTACCTTCAAATTCAAGAATGCAACATCTCAACATATCCTTAAGTATCTGAATAAGCTGCTAGGATTGACCATCTGTTTTCGGATGAAAAACAGTACTAAAGTGTAGCGTTGTACCTAGTGCATCTTGCAATTTCTTCCAAAAACGTGATGTAAATCTCAAATCTCTATCCGAAACAATAGAAATAGGTACTCCGTACAATCTCACAACCTCGAAAATGTACAACTCAACTAACTTTTCGAGCAAAAAATCCATTCGTACTAGAATGAAATGAGCTGATTTGGTCAGTCTATCAACTACAATCCAAATTGCATATTTCCTACTTAGAGATAGGGGCAATCCTAACACAAAATCCATAGTTACTCTATCCCATTTCCACTCTGGGATCATAATAGGCTGCAATAAGCCAGACGGTTCCTGATGCTCAACTTTAACTTGCTGACAAATTAAACATTTTGAAACAATTTCTGAAATATCACACTTTATGCCATGCCACCAATAAAGTTGTTTCAAGTCATTATACATTTTCTTACTTCTCGGATGAATAGATAAATGACTACTATGTGCTTCACTCAAAATCATCTAAATCAACTCTGAATTTCTAGGAACACATATTCGGCCTCTGAATCTTAAACAATCATTAGAATCAACTTGAAATTCTGAATTAGAGTTCAAATCATATTGAGCCCATTTTTCTAACATTTCATTATCAACTTTCTAAGCTTCGTAAATCTACTGTATAAACAATGGTCTTGCTTTCAACTCAGCTACAACTGAGCCGTCATCAGAAAAGGCTAACTGGGTATTCATCACACATAAAGCAAACAAAGATTTCTGACTTAAAGCATCAGCAACAACATTAGCCTTTCCCGGATGGTAGTCAATCACTAACACGTAATCTTTTAACAATTCTAACCAACTTCGCTGTCATAGATTCGAATCTTTTTGAGTCATCAAATATTTTAACCTCTTGTGATCAGAATAAACATGACATTTCACGTCGTAAAGATAGTAGCACCAAATTTTCAATGCAAACACGATAACTGCTAATTCCAAATTGTGCGTCGGGTAATTCTTTAATAAAGTGATCTTGAGAACTACAACTGTAATAAGTTCTATTATTATATTTCACCCAACAATCTCAAAAATGTCGTCTTCCACACTTTTGGCACTCGGGTTTAACATCTTTTACATTACCAACACTCGATACCAATGTGGCTTGAGCTTTAGGGTTGGTGTATGTCTTCCCGCGATCTCTATTTTGATATCCTGTTGAAGCTGTCAATCGGTTAAAATAGTCTCTAGATTTCTTCAATGAGGAGTGATAAGATTTATTCAATGATCTCTTCCTCAAATCTCTTGCCTCTGAATCTGCCTTTCTCTTTTCTTTGCTGAGATCTTATGCTTTACAAGCCCTCTCAACCAATACTACAAATTCCTTCAATTCAAGTATCTGGACTAATAGCTTTATATCTTTACTCAACCCATCAACAAATCGTTTACACATGATCTCCTCGGTAGAAACATATTCTCGGGCATACTTACTTAAACGTACAAATTCCCTTTCATACTTTGTCACTATCATCCGACCTTGTTTCAACTCTAGAAACACTTTATTTTCTGATCGAGAAATCTCTGACTTATGTATTTCTTTCTGAATTCGGATTGAAAGAACTCCCAAGTGACTCGTTCTCTAGGAACAACATATGTCAATGTTTTCCACCAATTATATGCATTGTCTCTTAACAGAGATACCACACATTTGATACATTCATCAGGAGTATAGGATAATTCATCAAACACTCTAATTGTATTCTCAGCAAGAATTCAGCCCTCTCAGCATCATCATCAACGGTAGCCTGAAACTTTTCGGCCCCGTGTTTACGTATCTTATCCGCTGGTGGCTTACTCAATCAAATCAGATCTAACACTTGAGGCACAATAGAGCTGTTAACCTCATAAGGACTTAGACATTTAAATTTCTTAGTAATTAAAGCACTTTAACAAATAGAATGTAACTTTTTCATTTTATGCAATTTAGTCTTTTAGTTAAATTAACCATTTAAACGATAAAATTATCACACGAAACTTCCATACATATATAATCACATACTGTAAACACCAAAAATATTATTAAAATAATTTTATAACCTTAGATTTATGGTTCTAAAATAACTATTCTGATTTAGCTAAAATTAGACTATTACAGATACTCGGGGTATAATCAGATTACAGTAGCAGTAGAAGATCAATACAAGATAACATTCACCTGTTCGTACGGTACATTCACATTTAGGCGCATGCCATTTGGTTTATGTAATGCACCTACTACATTTCAAAGATATATGATGTCTATTTTTACTGACATGGTTGAAAAATACTTGGAAGTTTTTATGGATGATTTTTCATTATTCGGAGATACATATGATGATTGCCTAGCCAATCTAGCCAATGTACTAAGGCGATACGAAGAAACAAACCTTGTACTCAATTGGGAAAAGTGCCATTTCATGGTACGGGAAGGTATTATTCTAGGGAATCGGGTAACAAGACATGGAATCGAGGTAGATAAAGCAAAGGTAGTGGTTATTGAGAAACTCCCACCTCCAACATCTGTAAAGGGTGTTAGGAGCTTTTTGGGCCACGTCAATTTCTACTGAAGATTCATCAAGGACTTCTCCAAAGTTGCTAAACCCTTATGGAAATTATTGGAGAAAGGCACGACATTTAAATTTGATGAGGAGTGCTTAAGAACTTTTAAAGATTTGAAGAGTCGACTAGTTCTGGCACCCATAATCGTCACACCAGATTGGGATTTTCCATTTGCACTGATGTGTGATGCAAGTGACTTCGCGATAGGAGCTGTCATGGGCCGGTGAAGGAATAAAGTTTTTCATCCTATCTACTAAGCAAGTCAAACTCTAACAAGAGCTCAACTGAATTAAACGGTAACAGAGAAAGAGTTACTTGCTATTGTGTTTGCTTTTGACAAGTTTCAATCTTATCTTGTAGGTACCAAGGTCAGTATTTATACGGACCACTCGGCGATTAAGCATTTTCTTGCCAAGAAAGACTCTAAGCCGTGACTGATCCGATGGGTACTTCTACTTTAAGAGTTTGATTTAGAAATTCAAGATCGAAAGGGAGTAGAAAACCAAGTAGCAGATCACTTGTCAAGATTGGAGGCGCAATAAGGGAATTCTCCACTTATACCCATTCAAGAAACATTTTCAGATGAACACATACTGAAGGTAAATCATGTCCATAATACCCCTTGGTTTGATGATGTTGCTAACTATTTAGGTTGTAGTTTGATGCCGATTGATAAGACATATCATCAAAGGAAAAAGTTTCTCCATGGTGTGAAGTACTATTTCTAGAAAGAACCATACTTGTTTAAAAAGTGTGCAGATCAAATGATCAGGAGGAGCGTGGCAGAAGATGAAGTACATAAGATTCTATACCACTGTCACTCAACTCTGAGCGGGGAATACTTCAGAGGTACATGCACTGCGGCCAAAAATTGCAAGTTGGATTCTTTAGCCAACACTATTTAAAGACGCATATGCTTACGTAAAGAGTTTTGATCGATGTCAAAGGTTTGGAAATGTCACCAACAGAAACAAGATGCCTCGAACAAACATCATTGAGGTAGAATTGTTTGATGTTTAGGGTATTGACTTTCTCGATCCTTTCCCTCTATCTTTTGGTCACAAGTACATCTTGGTAGCTGTAGGCTACGTGTCTAACTGGATTGAGGCTAAAGCATATTCGACAAACGATGTTAAGGTTGTGATGAAGCTTTTCCAGAAGCATGTGTTCACAAGGTTTGGAACCCCACGAGCCATCATTTGTGATGAACGGTCCCATTTTGTGAACAAGTGGTTGAAATGGTTACTTGACAAACATGGAGTGAAGCACAAGATTGCCACAGCTTACCATCAGTAGACGAATGGGCAAGCTGAACTGGCAAACAAAGAGATCAAATGCATACTTCAGAAGGTAGTTTTCCCAAATCAACGAGATTGGTCCAAAAGACTGGATGATGTTTTATGGGCTTATGGGACAGCATACAAGACACCTTTAGGATGTCACCCTATAGGTTGGTCTTTGGGAAAGCCTGTCGTCTGCCTTTGGAGTTAGAGCACAAAGCTTACTGGGCTCTCCAATGACTCAACTTGGATTTTAAAATTGCTAAAGAGAAACGGATGCTTCAACTTAATGAGTTAGAAGAATTTCGAATGTCTTCATACGAGAATGCCAAATTACTTAAGGAGAGACTGAAGAAATGGAATGACAAGCACATTCGAGTTCGAGAATTTGAAGCAGGTCAACAAATCTTGTTATTCAATTCCAGATTAAGGTTCTTTCTAGGTAAGTTAAAATTACGTTGGTCTGGTCCATTTATGATTCATCGAGTCTATCCATACGAAGTTGTTGAACTTCAAGGTAAGGGAGGTAATTTTTGAGTTAATGCTTAACGCTTGAAACATTACTGGGGAGATAAAATTGAACGAGATCAAATCTCCTTCATTTTATCAAATGATTAAATTTTCTTGTTTTCTTTTTAAATAAATGATTTATGATGTATTTTCAGGATTAGTATGTTTAAATAAATTCTGTCTAGGAGATTGGAACTTAAACGGAACTACTTGTGACCCCTCCAATCTTTCTTGGGAATTGATTTTGACATAATTTTCCAAGAAATTATTCCCTAAAGGGAAAAATAAATTTTAAAATTTTAAAATAAAAAGGGTCAGTTTTGATCCAAGTTTTAAAATTGCAACTCAATTTTAAATTTTCATTCAGTCTAGGGACTTAATTGAACTATTTTTAAAATTTTGTTACTCTTTTTGTAAATATTAAAAATTAGATGTCTATTTTTGTAAATATTTTCAAAAGGCATCTATAATAAATGTTTTTAGTTCAATAAAAATAGATGATAATTATAAATATATAACTATATCCATTATAATATATTAATTATTATCAACTTTATATAGAGTTAGGATTAGTTTTAATTTAATCTATTTTATTTGATAAGTTTTTATCTTAATAAACTAATAGTAAATAATAATTTAATATGCATTATAATAATTATTAATTGTTATTTACTTTAAGTAGAATTAGAACTTAGAATTCTTAATTATTAAAATTTTCTAAGAATTCTACTTTAACTCTTATTTCCCTCACTATAAATACCACTAATCTTCTCCATCTTTCTTCATTCAAACTTTCATCCCACCAAACCACCTAGTGTCGTAGCCCTCAACTCCTTAGCCGCAAATGTGACAGCCCAAAGTTGACCCTAGTCGGGAAGTGGTTTCGGGACCGCTAAACCGAGTCACCGAAATGTTTGAATGTGATACTTATTGTCTAGAATATGTAATTATGAATGTGTGAAAATTTCAAGCTTCAATTTGGTTGATTTCATGTGAATTTAGTCAATAGGACTTATGTGAGAAAATTCTAAAATGTGATAGGTTAATGTGTGAGGACCTATTAGTGCATGTGGACAAAGGGGGACTTGCATGTCAAATTCCCCCCTACTAGTAGTGGCCGGCCATGACAAGCATGGTAGACCAAGTTTGATGGCCAAGACATGTCATAGACATGTTTTGTTGGTGCATCATGGGTGGAAAAAAATAAAATAATAGGCATGGAAATTAAATAATGAAAAGGAGTATGATGAATACACAAAAAAAAGTGTGTAGTTGATTCTTTCCCCCCCCCCATTGCCGTGAGCTAAAGAAAAGAGAGGAGAAGATCTTTGTTCATCCTTTTCTCACCTTCATTTAGCCTAAATTAGAAAGAAAAACAAAGAAAAAAATTTCTCATCCTTTGGTTCATCCTTGGCCAAAAATTTTAAGAAGGAAAGAAGAAGAAAGGTGAAGAGATTCGGCCATGCATGTAGCTAGGCTAAGGTATGTGTGATGATGTTCCATGAGATGCATGCATGTTTTAGTTGTTAGCTTGAGTTCTACCTAGCCCATGGTCTAAATCTTGCTATGTGATGGAAATGGCACTTGACCATGGATGCATCATTCTTTGTTGGTGTTTGATGTTGTGGTGATGAGGCATGAGGATGAGTTAAGATTCGGCCTAGGTGGAGGTTGTGTTAATGCCATTGCATGCAAAATGTGAAGCTTGTTAATGATGCATGTGATGATGGCTTGATGATTCTTGAACCTCCTTTTTAGCATTTTTGTGTGAGCACATATGTGCATTGGTTGCTAAATGGAGAAGAATCGACTAGCAAGATGTGTGCTAAGGCCGAATGTAACTTTGCATGTTAATGAGCAATGCATGTGTTAAATTGATGAAAAGGGGGAGGATGCTTTACTAGTGTGTATATGTGTGTATTAAGTGTTGAAATCGACCCCAAAATAGACATGCATATTCGGCCAAGGGGAAAGAAATTAGCTAATATGTTCTGTTGATGCATGATTTTTGCATGTATGAGACTTTAATGTCTAATGTATAAATATGGGCTAAGTGCCTTGTGTTCATCTTTTTGATGCCTAAATGATGAAATCAATTTATTTGTTTAATTAAGCTCAAGAGCAAAGGGGAAATAAATCCGATAAAGGGAAGGAAAAAGTGGTTGAATAGCTAGCGGAATCGTTCGACAACACCCGAGGTAAGTTCTTGAGTAAGAGAGCTTAAATTACGATGTGATTAAATCATGCTCTATGTGTGGCTATTGAGCCAAATGTGCAAGGACGATATGTGCCTTGTGTTTGAGTTTCGCAAATGAAAATGAAATATGAATGTGCCATGAATTATTGTTAGATGTGCATGATTAATTGAATGCTGTCCGGGCTAAGTCCCGAAGGCTTTGTGCTAAGTGAATATATCCGGACTAAGATCCGAAGGCCTTTGTGCGAGATACTAAATCCGGGTTAAGTCCCGAAGGCATTCGTGCGAGTTATTAAATCCGGGTTATGTCCCGAAGGCATTGTGTGAGTTACTAAAACCGGGCTATGTCCCGAAGGCATTTGAACGAGGAGCTATATCCGGTTAAATCCCGAAGGTACGTGATTTGGTAATGAATGAGCTTGCTGTAAAATTCCAGCGAATACTCGAAAAACATCCCAATATGGGGATATGTTACGTATGTGTTGAATTTAATCGAGCCCTTACAAATAAATGTTCGCTCAGTTGATAAACGAGCTACCGGCCTTCGGCTAAGTTAGTCTATTGTGTATGTACATAAGGGTTGTTAATGTTGTGAAGCAAGTTTGATATCGGTAAATTGCGTATTGTGAAATATTCCGTTTAGCTAAATGTGTGTTATTCTTTGTTTATGCTGGAATTCCTTGCTCAAAACTTACTAAGCATAAATTGCTTACTCGTTACACTGCTCCTCTGTTTTATAGATTTTTGGTTCTCCAGCTATCGGACTCGGGATCTTGAAGTCGAAGTCGCCCACACTATCAAAGGCTCTTTTGGGTACTATTTTGGTTGAATTTTGATATGGCATGTATAGGACTACCCATTGTTGTTTTCGAGTACTTTATGAAATGTATAAGTGTACAGCCATGCGAAAATGGCTTGTAGAAGTGGAGTATGGCATTAGACCATTCGTGTTTATGAATGTATAGATGGTTTCATGATGTAACTATAGTTGGAATGGAAGTGTTGAGCAAATGATCAGCCATTGGAATGGCTAAGTATGATCATATGTGGGCATATGTATGACAAGGCCCTAGTTGGTCCATGAAACCCCGAAAATAGGTAAGGTTTACTTTGAAAACAGAGGCTGACAGCAGCAGTGGTGTGGATTGGAAAAATCACAAGAATTCGTAGGAGTGGAATTAAATAGTGAATAAATTATGTAATCGAACCTTGATGAATCTACTTTCATATGAAAGTAACGAAACAATCATATGAACAGTACAGTAAGAGATATTCAGGTTCTTGTGGAACAGGTCCAGAATAGTTTCTGGATTCCCTGTTCTGACTTTGGAAATTCACTATAAATTGACCAGAGATAATTATGGGTCATACCATATATGTATGGATTCCTCTCTGAGTCTAGTTTCCATAGAAACAAACGGCATCAGTATTGAAGCTCTGTGAAGAGAGATATCCAAGTTGTAATGGGAAAAGGTCAGTGTAGTCGACCCCTGTAACATGGGAGACTTTGACTAATAAACTGTACTAATTGGCCCAATCAAAAATTCTAGAAAAAAATACATAGGTGGGGACATGAGTCTAGTTTCAGGGAAAAATCACAAAACTGATTTTCGAGTTGTGAAACTCAAGATATGATTTTTGAAGCGACTAGTACTCAGACTGGGCAGTGTCTGGAAAAATTTTTCAAAGTTTGTTAACATCTCGTGTCCGACTCCGGTGTCGGTCTCGGGTTCGGGGTGTTACATTAAATTGGTATCAGAGCTACGGTTTAGTCGATTCTAGGACTACCGTAATGTGTTGGGTCTAGCTATATATGCCATTTTATGTGATTACTTGATAGTGTGGTGATTTCTGACAATTGTAAATGTGTTTATAGTAATGGATCCCGATCGTGACCGAGAGGTAGCTGATGATCTTGAGAGTGTAGCGCCTGCTCCCGCACAAGGGACAGTGCCAGCAGACTCTCAACCTAATGCTAGTAATCCGAATGATGAAGCTAGACCAGCATTCTATAGCGTGATGAATGATTGGTTCAACCAATACATTCGAACTAATATGGCTGTTCCACAACCTCCATTCCCGACAAATACTACCCCCGCACCTACAATACCACCGGTAACGGACCAAATAAGGTCAAATAAGCCCCCAGTTGACAGAATCTGAAAACATGGGGCTACTGAATTTAAGGCTATGGATAGCGATGATGCCGAGCAAGCTGAATTTTGGCTGGACAACACTATCCGGGTACTCGATGAGCTATCTTGTACACCCGATGAATGCCTAAAGTGTGCTATCTCCTTGCTACGTGATTCTGCCTACTATTGGTGGAGTACTCTGACTTCTGTTGTGCCCCGAGAGCAAGTAACTTGGGAGTTTTTCCAAACTGAGTTTCGGAAAAAGTATATCAGTCAGAGATTTGTTGATAAAAAACGGAAGGAATTTCTTGAGCTTAAGCAAGGCTCCATGTCGGTTACTGATTACGAGCGAAAATTTGTTAGACTTAGCAAATACGCTCGGGAATGTGTTTCGTCCGAAGCTATTATGTGTAAACGCTTCGAGGATGGGCTGAATGAAGATATAAAAATGTTCGTTGGCGTTCTTGAAATACGAGAGTTCGTGGTACTTGTTGAACGAGCTTGTAAAGCCGAAGAGCTTAGAAAAGAAAAGCAAAGAGTTGATGAGGGAACTGGAGAGTTTCGTAAAAGATCCTCGGGAAGGTCTCTTCAATAGACATCGAAGAGATTTTGAGATGATGCGGGCCAGTTTAGAGGCACTTCGGGCCTTTTTAGACGAGATCGTGATCGACCCCCTGTGGGTACACGAGGCACTTCGGTCGCCAGTGTTGGGAATGAACGTCGAGATAGAACGAAATGTCGATATTGCGATAAATGGCATTCGGGGAGTTGTAGATTCCCTGACCGTTCCTGTTACAAGTGCGGATCAGTTGACCACTTCATTAAAGATTGCCCGAGGTTGTTTGAACAGAATGAAAATCAGAGTGGGAAACCGGGTGCTACCACTGCTCGAGGTAGACCATCTGGAAATACGGGCAATGCTAGTGGTGGTCAGAGAGGATCTAGAGATGATATAACCAGATCCGAAGCTCGTGCGCCTGCTAGAGCTTATGCTATACGTGCCCGCGAGGATGCTTCTTCGCCTGGTGTTATTACCGGTACATTCACTCTCTTTGATACTAATGTAATTGCTTTGATTGACCCCGGTTCTACTCATTCTTACATATGTGAAACCTTAGCATCCAGTAAGACTTTACCTATTGAGTCTACTGAGTTCGTAATTCGGGTGTCAAATCCCTTGGGTCATTACGTGGTTGTCGACAAAGTGTGTAAGAAATGTCCCCTGGAAATTCGAGGTTCCTGTTTTCCGGCGGACTTGATGCTTTTGCCGTTTGATGAATTTGATGTTATCCTTGGTTTGGATTGGTTGACCGCGCATGATGCGATTGTGAATTGCAAGAGCAAGACTATTGATTTGAGGTGCGCAAATAACGAAGTAGTCCGAATTGAGTCTGCGGACTTGGAGGGGATGCCAGCTGTAATATCAGCAATGTTGGCACAGAAATATGTAAGAAAAGGGTGCGAAGCATACCTTGCGTATGTACTTGATGACAAAGAATTAGAAAAGAAACCCGAATCTGTGCCGGTGGTTTGTGAATACCCGGATGTTTTTCCGGAAGAACTACCGGGTTTACCACCTGTTCGGGAGGTAGAGTTTGGTATTGAGCTTGTACCTGGGACTACGCCGATTTCGATAGCTCCGTATCGTATGGCACCAACCGAGTTAAAGGAGTTGAAAGCTCAGTTGCAAGAACTGACGGATAGAGGTTTCGCTCGACCAAGTTTCTCACCTTGGGGTGCACCAGTATTGTTCGTGAAAAAGAATGACGGAACCATGAGGTTGTGCATTGACTATCGTCAGCTGAATAAAGTGACGATAAAGAAAAATATCTGTTGCCGTGCATCGATGATCTGTTCGACCAACTGAAGGGAGCCTCAGTGTTCTCAAAAATAGATTTGAGATCGGGCTATTATCAGTTGCGAATTCGAGATTCAGATATTCCTAAAACTGCCTTCAGAACGAGATATGGTCACTACGAATTCTTAGTGATGCCGTTTGGGCTCACTAATGCCCCTGCAGTATTTATGGATTTGATGAATCGGATCTTCAGACCGTATTTGGATCGGTTCGTAGTTGTGTTCATTGATGACATTTTGGTCTATTCAAGAGATGAGACCGAACATGCTGAGCATCTGAGGCTAGTGCTGCAAATTTTGCGGGATAAGCAGTTATATGCTAAGTTCAGTAAGTGTGAGTTCTGGTTAAGAGAGGTTAGCTTCTTGGGTCATGTGGTATCCGCGTCGGGTATTCGAGTTGACCCGAACAAAATTTTAGCCATACTTGACTGGAAACCTCCGAGAAATATTACTGAAGTTCGGAGCTTTTTGGGGCTCGCCGGTTATTACCGACGATTTGTGAAAGGTTTCTCGATGATAGCCACACCAATGACGAAGCTACTTCAAAAGGATGTTAAGTTCGAGTGGACGGAGAAATGTCAGAAAAGTTTCGACCAACTGAAAACTCATTTGACTAAAGCTCCAATTTTGGTGCAACCCGAATCAGGTAAAGAGTTTGTCATTTATAGTGACGCATCCCTACTTGGGTTGGGTTGCGTATTGATGCAAGAAGGTCGAGTCGTGGCCTATGCGTCGAGACAATTGAAGCCACACGAGAGGAATTATCTGACCCATGATCTCGAACTAGCTGCCATCGTGTTTGCTTTAAAAATATGGCGACATTATCTGTTTGGTGAGAAGTGCCATGTATTTTCGGATCACAAAAGTCTCAAATATTTGATGACTCAACGAGACTTGAATCTGCGACAAAGACGTTGGCTTGAGTTGTTGAAAGATTACGAGCTTGTCATTGATTACCACCCGGGAAAGGCTAACGTGGTTGCGAACGCCTTAAGCCGGAAGTCATTGTTTGCTTTACGAGTGATGAACGTGCATTTGTCTGTTCTACCAGACAATGTGTTAGTAGCTGAATTAAAAGCTAAACCATTATTGACTCACCAAATTCGTGAAGCTCAGAAAGTCGATGATGAATTGGTTGCAAAACGGGCTAAGTGTTTTCCGAACGAGGAATCGGAGTTTCAAATTGATGATGATGATTGTGTGAGGTTCAGAAATCGTTTGTGTGTTCCAAGGAATTCGGAACTCATTTCGATGATTCTGAACGAAGCCCATTGTAGCCGAATGTCAATTCACCCGGGGAGTACGAAAATGTACAACGATTTGAAATGTCAATTTTGGTGGCATGGTATGAAACGGGACATCTCCGACTTTGTTTCGAGATGTTTAATATGTCAACAAGTGAAAGCGGAACATCAAGTGCCTTCAGGATTACTCCAGCTGATCCTGATACCCGAGTGGAAATGGGATCGAGTCACAATGGACTTTGTGTCCGGACTGCCCTTGTCAGCAAGTAAGAAGGATGCTATATGGGTTGTTGTTGATAGACTGACTAAGTCGGCTCATTTCATCCCCGTACGTACGGATTTTTCATTGGATAAACTAGCTGAATTGTACGTTTATCAAATTGTGAGATTACACGGGGTACCTATTTCTATCGTGTCGGATAGAGATCCGAGATTAACCTCACGATTTTGGAAGAAATTGCAAGAAGCTCTGGGTACCAAGCTGCATTTTAGCACTGCTTTTCACCCCCAAACCGATGGTCAATCCGAGCGGATAATTCAGATACTTAAGGATATGTTGAGATGTTGCATCCTCGAGTTCAGTAGTTCATGGGAACGGTATTTACCTTTGATTGAATTCGCTTACAACAATAGTTTTCAATCAAGTATTAAGATGGCACCTTACGAGGCTTTGTACGGTCGTAAATGCCGTACACCATTGTTTTGGACCGAGCTCGGTGAAAGTAAAATTTTCGGAGTTGATTTGATTAAAGATGCTGAACAGAAAGTAAAGGTAATCCGTGAAAGTCTGAAGGTAGCCACGGATCGTCAGAAGTCGTACGCAGATTTGAAACGAAAAGACATCGAGTATCAGGTGGGAGACAAAGTGTTCCTTAAGGTTTCACCTTGGAAAAAGATACTCAGGTTCGGTCGTAAGGGCAAGTTGAGCCCAAGATTCATTGGGCCGTATGAAATCTCCGAACGAGTTGGTCCGGTTGCGTATAGATTGATTTTGCCCCCGGAGCTTGAAAAGATTCATGACGTCTTTCATGTTTCGATGCTTCGACGCTATCGATCTGATCCATCGCATATAATTAGCCCATCAGAGGTTGAAATTCAAGTCGACATGAGCTATGAAGAAGAACCGATGCGTATCCTAGCTCGTGAAGTGAAGGAGTTGCGAAACAAAAGAGTTCCGCTAGTAAAGGTGTTATGGCTCAAACACGGGATCGAGGAAGCTACTTGGGAGACCGAGAGCTCGATGAAAGAACGATACCCAAACCTATTTACCGGTAAGATTTTCGGGGACGAAAATTTCTTAAGTGGGGGAGAGTTGTGACAGCCTAAAGTTGACCCTAGTCGGGAAGTGGTTTCGGGACCGCTAAACCGAGTCACCGAAATGTTTGAATGTGATACTTATTGTCTAGAATATGTAATTATGAATGTGTGAAAATTTCAAGCTTCAATTTGGTTGATTTCATGTGAATTTAGTCAATAGGACTTATGTGAGAAAATTCTAAAATGTGATAGGTCAATGTGTGAGGACCTATTAGTGCATGTGGACAAAGGGGGGACTTGCATGTCAAATTCCCCCCCTACTAGTAGTGGCCGGCCATGACAAGCATGGTAGACCAAGTTTGATGGCCAAGACATGTCATAGACATGTTTTGTTGGTGCATCATGGGTGGAAAAAAATAAAATAATAGGCATGTAAATTAAATAATGAAAAGGAGTATGATGAATACACAAAAAAAAGTGTGTAGTTGATTCTTTTCCCCCCCATTGCCGTGAGCTAAAGAAAAGAGAGGAGAAGATCTTTGTTCATCCTTTTCTCACCTTCATTTAGCCTAAATTAGAAAGAAAAACAAAGAAAAAAATTTCTCATCCTTTGGTTCATCCTTGGCCAAAAATTTTAAGGAGGAAAGAAGAAGAAAGGTGAAGAGATTCGGCCATGCATGTAGCTAGGCTAAGGTATGTGTGATGATGTTCCATGAGATGCATGCATGTTTTAGTTGTTAGCTTGAGTTCTACCTAGCCCATGGTCTAAATCTTGCTATGTGATGGAAATGGCACTTGACCATGGATGCATCATTCTTGGTTGGTGTTTGATGTTGTGGTGATGAGGCATGAGGATGAGTTAAGATTCGGCCAAGGTGGAGGTTGTGTTAATGCCATTGCATGCAAAATATGAAGCTTGTTAATGATGCATGTGATGATGGCTTGATGATTCTTGAACCTCCTTTTTAGCATTTTTGTGTGAGCACATATGTGCATTGGTTGCTAAATGGAGAAGAATCGACTAGCAAGATGTGTGCTAAGGCCGAATGTAACTTTGCATGTTAATGAGCAATGCATGTGTTAAATTGATGAAAAGGGGGAGGATGCTTTACTAGTGTGTATATGTGTGTATTAAGTGTTGAAATCGACCCCAAAAATAGACATGCATATTCGGCCAAGGGGAAAGAAATTAGCTAATATGTTCTGTTGATGCATGATTTTTGCATGTATGAGACTTTAATGTCTAATGTATAAATATGGGCTAAGTGCCTTGTGTTCATCTTTTTGATGCCTAAATGATGAAATCAATTTATTTGTTTAATTAAGCTCAAGAGCAAAGGGGAAATAAATCCGATAAAGGGAAGGAAAAAGTGGTTGAATAGCTAGCAGAATCGTTCGACAACACCCGAGGTAAGTTCTTGAGTAAGAGAGCTTAAATTACGATGTGATTAAATCATGCTCTATGTGTGGCTATTGAGCCGAATGTGCAAGGACGATATGTGCCTTGTGTTTGAGTTTCGCAAATGAAAATGAAATATGAATGTGCCATGAATTATTGTTAGATGTGCATGATTAATTGAATGCTGTCCGGGCTAAGTCCCGAAGGCTTTGTGCTAAGTGAATATATCCGGACTAAGATCCGAAGGCCTTTGTGCGAGATACTAAATCCGGGTTAAGTCCCGAAGGCATTCGTGCGAGTTATTAAATTCGGGTTATGTCCCGAAGGCATTGTGTGAGTTACTAAAACCGGGCTATGTCCCGAAGGCATTTGAACGAGGAGCTATATCCGGTTAAATACCGAAGGTACGTGATTTGGTAATGAATGAGCTTGCTGTAAAATTCTAGCGAATACTAGAAAAACATCCCAATATGGGGATATGTTACGTATGTGTTGAATTTAATCGAGCCCTTACAAATAAATGTTCGCTCAGTTGATAAACGAGCTACCAGCCTTCGGCTAAGTTAGTCTATTGTGTATGTACATAAGGGTTGTTAATGTTGTGAAGCAAGTTTGATATCGGTAAATTGCGTATTGTGAAATATTCCGTTTAGCTAAATGTGTGTTATTCTTTGTTTATGCTGGGATTCCTTGCTCAAAACTTACTAAGCATAAATTGCTTACTCGTTACACTGCTCCTCTGTTTTATAGATTTTTGGTTCTCCAGCTATCGGACTCGGGATCTTGAAGTCGAAGTCGCCCACACTATCAAAGGCTCTTTTGGGTACTATTTTGGTTGAATTTTGATATGGCATGTATAGGACTACCCATTGTTGTTTTCGAGTACTTTATGAAATGTATAAGTGTACAGCCATGCGAAAATGGCTTGTAGAAGTGGAGTATGGCATTAGACCATTCGTGTTTATGAATGTATAGATGGTTTCATGATGTAACTATAGTTGGAATGGAAGTGTTGAGCAAATGATCAGCCATTGGAATGGCTAAGTATGATCATATGTGGGCATATGTATGACAAGGCCCTAGTTGGTCCATGAAACCCCGAAAATAGGTAAGGTTTACTTTGAAAACAGAGGCTGACAGCAGCAGTGGTGTGGATTGGAAAAATCACAAGAATTCGTAGGAGTGGAATTAAATAGTGAATAAATTATGTAATCGAACGTTGATGAATCTACTTTCATATGAAAGTAATGAAACAATCATATGAACAGTACAGTAAGAGATATTCAGGTTCTTGTGGAACAGGGCCAGAACAGTTTCTGGATTCCCGGTTCCGACTTTGGAAATTCACTATAAATTGAACAGAGATAATTAGGGGTCATACCATATATTTATGGATTCCTCTCTGAGTCTAGTTTCCATAGAAACAAACGGCATCAGTATTGAAGCTCTGTGAAGAGAGATATCCAAGTTGTAATGGGAAAAGGTCAGTGTAGTCGACCCCTGTAACATGGGAGACTTTGACTAATAAACTGTACTAATTGGCCCGACCAAAAATTCTAGAAAAAAATAAATAGGTGGGGACATGAGTCTAGTTTCAGGGAAAAATCACAAAACTGATTTTCGAGTTGTGAAACTCAAGATATGATTTTTGAAGTGACTAGTACTCAGACTGGGCGGTGTCTGGAAAAATTTTTCAAAGTTTGTTAACATCTCGTGTCCGACTCCGGTGTCGGTCTAGGGTTCGGGGTGTTACAGCAAACCTCCAACTTCTCAGCCATAGCACTACTTGATAGCCATTCGGCTAGCAGCTTACCCTGCGCACACCTACTGTATCCATGCGCACCCAGCAGCGTGAACACCCAGTAGCCTACGCACAAAGGCGCACCGCAGCCGCTCCTTATCGCTGCTTCTTGGTGCCACACCTGCTCCTTGCTCCAGCTCGAGCACACCCACGTTGTTGCCTACTGCCGAGCAGTTGCCCACGCTTGGTTGTGATACTCCTCATCCTGCTCGACTTGTCCGCTTGCTGCTCAACATTCGTGCGACACATTAGCCCTATTACTCACACCAACACCCATCCTTAGGCGATAATCCTCCAACCTATCCTAAATCGACCTTTTTTATTTTCTAATTATTTTTTAGGTGTTCTTAATTTTTATAAAAAAGGTGGTAAGACCAATTTTTCTCTTAAATTTTAAATTTTACTTAATCATTTAATTTTTCAATTTATTGAATTATTAATATTTTATATTAATTAAATTTTTGAGAAATTGTTTTCCATCTTATGTTCAGGTTAATCATGCCTTGAAAAAGAACTTGTGCCTCTGCCCTAATTGATGAACCACAAAGCAAATTCCACTATGAAGAAGCCAAAGTGAGATACAGAAGTGTTTTCAAGAATCACCAAATGCATCCAGCGAAAGGCTTCACATTGAAAGAGAGCAATTATATTGATTTTATGGTGCGTATTCGTTAAGTTGTTGAAACTCTCAATTGGGAGTTATTTTGTGAGAAAAGACCTAGTGTTGGTGAGGAGTTAGTTTGTGAATTTTATGCAAATTTAACATCAAGCAAATTGAAGGAAATATCTATCCGCAGAATCAAGGTACCAATAACCTCAAATTCTATTAATGAGTTCTTTGAATTACCTGATTTTGAAAACGATGAATACTCTTCCTTAATGAGCACTATCAAGCCTGAAAATTTGCAAGAAATACTCGAGGAACTTACGGTTCTAGGTTCTAAGTGGACTGTGTCAAAGCAAGGAATCCACACTTGTAGAAGAGAATATTTGACACCACTTGGGAAGGTATGGTTCTATTTCATCCGACTCAGCCTTATGCTTAGTTCATATGGAAGATTTCATTGGAGCGAATGGTCTTATTATACTTGATTTTAACTAGAAAGACCATTGATGTGAAAAGAATCATCTTAAGAGAAATGTGGAATCGTGTCGTTAGACGTTCTGGCCTAACTTACTTTCCTTTTAGAATAACAATTCTGTGCTTGAAAGCTAAAATTCTTGCAAATATAAAGAAGACATGTTATAGCCAAGGCACAATCAAAGATTGGAACCTTTATCGAATAGTTGAACACTTTGCTCTACAGCAACAAATTAAAGAAAGTGAGGATCCCAAAGAAGAAGAAGAAGATTCCACAGAGATCAAACCAATGCAATCAGCCGATATCCCTGATAGGGTGGAACCAATGAAACTAAAAGCTAAACCTGATGTTGAGACTTCAATGTTTAGAGCTCAACTGCCTCGCCCAGATCTTTGAGATGAGCTATCAAAGTTGATGGGCATAATGCAACATATGCAGTGGCAGCAACAAGCTTATTAGATATATTCAAAAATAAGGTATGAATCCATGAGAAGCACTTTTACAAAATTATACAATGACCCATTTATTTGTGTGCCTGAGTTTCCAGATTTCATATTTGAACCATGGATTCCACTATCGAAGAGGAAACGAAGTGATTCATGCAAAAACAAAGATGATGGGTCAAAATATGAGTCGAATTCGGAAGGATATGAAAATAACTAAAGGGGGATCTCGACTTTATTTTATTTATGTTCTTAGGTTGTTTTAGGATTAAGTTTAATTAGGATTTTCTTTTTAATTTTGCATAATGGAGCAAGAGATGGAAATCATGAATAAAAATGAACAAGTCGCAATGTATAAAGTGTGGCAATAGATATATACATGTCTAGGATTGGATTTAGAGAGAGCTTGGTACTTAAGCAGTTAAATTGACTCACCTCCTCCTCTCTAGAATCCTTTTTGGTGTATAGTATCTATTCACTTTTAACAATGAAAACATTGTTCATTTTAAGTAAGGGGGATCGAAAATTGAAATTATTTCCACTCAGAATAAAATTTTCTTTCATTTATGATTAGGTTATATTTTGTTCAATAATTTGAAATGTTGTTAAGTATGCTAAACTTCAGTATAAATAAAGTTCGATTATTTCAATAATTGTTATGTTAGCTTAATAATGACATAAATGTATTTTTAATAAAGATGCAAATCATACCATAAAATTTTAGTTCCTTAGGAAAGTTAGGCATGCATGAAAGTTTAAGTCTTTAGAATTGACTTAGTACTTTCTTGAGGCGAAATCCTAGGAAGCATGGAGCGTGGAAAATGATTTAGGCAACTGTTGTTTGGACTGTTTGAGCCTTTCAAGCCAACCATGATGAAATTTTTATCCTTTGAAACCCAACTTTGAAACTATATGGCCTAATTTTATTTGAACCCTTGCAAATTTAGCCATCACTTCTCTCTTAACTATCTTAAAATTGTCCCAAACACTAGACTTAGTACTATTCAAAGTATTCTTTAAAAATAAGTTCGGGGGAGTTGAAAAGAAGTATCAAATGCTCTAAAAAAATTATAGTACATACAGTAAAATGCTCAAATTATATAAAAAAAAAGAGCATGAGTTCTTAAAATAAGATGTACAAAATAGAATGTGAAAGCAAACAAAGTTGATGTATTAAAGGTAATTATTTCAAAGGTCCGATACAAGCTGAGTCTAGGGTTTTTAGCCTAAATTTATCTATCTTTTACCTACCCCTAAGCCCAGCCACGTTACAACCTTGTTAAAGACCTATTGATTCAAGTTCCAATGCTACCTACATTAGTGGAGAGAGATTGTTGCGTGCAACATATGAAGGCATTAGTGGAGAGAGATTGTTCCGTGCAACATATGAAGGCATAAGTTAAACTTAATGATTGTAGCTTAATCTTGAATAAGTTGAATAAAATTAAATTGGTAAGTGTTAACATGACTTTACTAGGAAACATTTAGTCTAATTTTTGGCTATCATAAGAATGATTGAGATTAATTTGAATGATATGCATGCATAGATAGCATAAATATCGAATTTCTTGTTCTTGAGCATAAGTATACCAAATTCATGATTTTTGGGAAGAAAGTCATTCTGAAGGAATTTTTCAAAGCTGTTTTTGAAAAATTCTTTTCAAATTTGTGCATTACTCAGGACAAGCAATGAATTAAGTTTGAGAGTGTGAAAACACAAAAATTTACACACTTTTTCATGCCCTTTTTAACATAAATTCATGCAGTTTCGATAAAATTTCTATCGAAAAATAATTAATTTTTATAAAATAATTAAAGTGTACTTAAAATATGAACATGTTGAATTTTAATTAATTTTATAATTAATTTTGATGAATTTTGGTTATTTTTGACAGATTTGCACAAAAGGTAAAAAATGGCTCGGCAGACACTACTAGAAGCACAAAACCGAGAAGCAATTTGAAGTATGAAGGTGAATTAATTTTCAGCCTAAGACGGTCCAAAATTGTGTGTATTAATTAATAATATAATTAATTTTAAGTTATATCCAATTTAATTTGGTTAATAAATTATTATTAATAAATTATGAAAAGTGGTCCAGTTGAGCCGAACCGAGTGAATCGAACCGACCACTTTGTAACACTCCAAACCCGGCCCAGACGTTATGGCCGAATCTAGTGATGTCACATTGAAGTGTTTTTTGCAAAGTATAATATCGTTGAAAAACCCGTTCTATATTAAACCTCTTTGTGATCTTAACAAAGATTTTGGAATGTCTTATCCTTTGTTAAAATTCAAGTCGTTTAACAAAATGTTAATCATATTAAATTGTTATTAATTTTTAAAATATTGTTTTTTGCGGAAGCTTTTAAAATATGTTGCGTAAATGTGGGGTTTTGAAAAACATCTATCTTTTTGAAAACCCGGCTCCTATTGCTAGTAGATATAAATCAAATAAATAAAATCCCGAATTAAAGATTAAAAATTTAAAGAGGCCTTATTACATCAAAATACCCAAATTAAATTACTTATTAATTAAAGGTTGAATACGGAGGCATGTGAGGTTGTGTGGCCACTTCTGAGTCTCTCGCAGCACCTATCCGTCTAAGATTGGGGATTACCTGGATAGACAAACAGTAGGGTGAGCTTACGAAAACTCAGTGTGTAATCCCTTAATCAACAAACAGTCATTCATGCAGTGAGCAAACACAGTCTGGGCATAATCCCGTATCAGTAACGATTCAGTTTCAGTTAGGGCCTTAGCCCATTACAGTATCAGTATCAATGTGGGCCTTAGCCCATTTCAGTGGCGGTAACAGTATAGATATGCAATCAGAAATCCTGCCCATCTAGCCTCTACACTCCACTCTATCCACCCTTGCACTCCATGTGGGGAAAAATCAACCCACCATCCCCATACTCCAAAATAGCACCAGTTGCGGCACTAAACAGAATTTGCAGCAGAGCTGCCAGTATAGTACACCTCCTCCAATCATAATAAACCCATCCCCATACAACATATCTTAATTTTGTACATGTATGCAATATATATAAAATGGCATGCTCAATCAGTCTTACATCTTATAAGGGCATAATAGTCATTTTACCTAATAGAGGCATAACAGTCATTTATCAATTTGGGGTCTAGGTATACTTACCGACCCAACAGTAGGTCCACAGTCGTCTCGGGCGACCCGTGCAACCTTAACAGTGAAACAGTACAAATAGGCCCACGACTCATAATGCGGGCCCATAAGGGCCTACACGCCCGTGTGGCCCACCTAACACAGAAATGGCCTTAACTGTGTGGATTACACAACATGACCCAATATTCGCCACACATCAGTGTGGTTTACCTGTGTGGTGCCCGATGGGCCCTCACGGCCCTTTTAGGCTCACAATGGCCTAAATTGGCCTCAGGCCATGAAATCGCTCATGCTCGGCCTTAACGATCTTACGCCCACATTTAGGCATTCGTATTACCACATGAGTAAGCGCACACTCATGTTGCATCGACGGTCACTTATTTTGACTTTTGCAGATTTATTAGTAGGGCAGTGTTTTTACACACCTTTTTCGCAAAACTTGCTAAAAGTCCTCGAGCACTAAAACCTACATTCAATCAAGGCATTCTATTAGT
Source organism: Gossypium hirsutum (assembly GCF_007990345.1). Taxonomy (NCBI): domain Eukaryota; kingdom Viridiplantae; phylum Streptophyta; class Magnoliopsida; order Malvales; family Malvaceae; genus Gossypium; species Gossypium hirsutum. The sequence goes on along the minus strand of NC_053430.1, from coordinate 51,084,351 downwards.
CGTTTGACAACAGGGTTAACATCCCTCTTTTAATACCATCCTAACTTATCATTAATACCTGCCCTGATTGAACAATTGTGGCTTAATCCTCTTAAACCACTGACCAAGATTGATCACACGCTCATTGTCGAATATTAGCATTACCAGCAAAATTCATTAATTATGATTGCTTAAACACATGGCTTGAATCAACATATATAACTTATTTTAAGAAGCATTCGGCCAACACCAAGAAATGCAAGCCAACATACCCTAGTTGAACAAAATGATTACAAATAGAGTTACCATTGATCGAGTGGTGAGGGAAAGATTTTGGTCATTTCCCTAACAATGTAAACTCCTCTACTCTTGAGAAGTTCCAGAAACTGAAAGGAGCCCAACAAGAAAGAAAGGGGATATGAGAATCGACAATAAAGAAAAGGGGGAGATTGATAGAATAAAGCAATGTTTGGCTACCACAAAACCGAGTAAGAGCGAGGGACAAGCAATGAAAATCGACCAAAGCAACAGTATGCCGAAGAGGATGACTGATAGGCTCCAAAGAAAAGAGGCAGAAGAGAGAGGGAAGAAGAAGTAATGATCAAGAGGAAAATCGATTGAGGAAAAAAAAGAAGGATACTATTCGGCCAAAACAAAGAAACAAAAACTCGATAAAACCCGAATGACCTTTGCTATATTCGGCCTAAGGTAACAAGGGAGGTACACTTGAAAAGAAGAGTAGAAGAAGAATAGAATTGGCAACCAACAAGAAAGCAGAGAAAAAACCAAGTTGAAACAAGAACGGAACCGACTACTACAAACCCGAAATAGAGTAATCAACTCACCAAAGCTGAAATTCCTGAGTGCCTACTGTTCAAAATCAGCACACTTCTCCCTCCTACCACAACTAGCCTTGATTTTCTCCTAAAATCCCTCCTCCAATCCTTCAAATTGATCACACCTCCCTCAACTGTTCAATTCAAATTCCCTTCAACCACTTCAATGTTTCAGTCAACCAAGGACACTTCCACAGCATTTGCAGCAAAATAAAACACTCCACTGTCCCCACCAGGATTTGAACCTCAGTCCTCTAGCATAGGTAACGTGCCACTTACCCCTTAGACCAGCAGGCTCTTTATGTCATAAAATACCCATATTTATTTAAGAAGCCTATTGACTAGAGACAGGGTTAATTCAAGTAAGAAACCAAATTTTGCACAAGCCAAGGCTTGAACCTAAGACATTTCAGACACTTCCCAGAACACATAACCACTGAAGTAAATACACAGTTGTGTCAAAACCATACAAAACTAATTATTTAAGATTTTGGGACATTACACACGTAATGGACAGCCCAAAACTACCCCATGTGCTGACCCAAATTAGCTTATTTCCTAATTATTTAGCTTGCAATGAGGCCTTTGAAGACTTGTTCAAATAGCATTCAAACCCCTCCACAAATGGTGGCTTTTTAGATTTGCCCCAAGCTTAATTTAGCAAGTTTGAAATCATCAAACTTGTCACATGTGTGGCCAGCCAAGGGAGGGCTCTTTGGCTACTAATTTTAGCTATTTTTTGTAGCCCTCTTCAGTTATAAAAACCCCTTTAAGCTGATCATTTGAAACGCACCTCAAGCATTCACATCTTTTCTCTCTTCTCTCCACTTTCTCTCTTCTTTTCCATTCCAAATTCTCTTGCTCTCTTGTCGATTTCTCCTATTGGAAAAGGGGCATTCATCATCCATTTGGAGCAGTAATTAATTGTTCGTAGCAACCTTGTCGACGAGGACAGTAGAGAAGGAAGAATAGAGCAAACGAGTCAAGGTACGGAAAAACACCAGATTTGATTCTTGTTCCCTATCTCTTTAATTTTTGTTGTTGTTATGATGAACATATGTATGAATATTTATGTTGTTGGAATGGTTAATTTAATCAATTTAGCTTGAATTTAATTCATGTTAGGTTGATTGCATTTCGTTTGCTAAAATTGTTAAAATTGTGTTTATGTTGTTATAGGCCTCGGTAAGATGCTTGGTTAAGTAAAATCATGAATAAGTTACTCTTACATTACAATTCTGAGGTAGCTAATGAATTAATTACTTAAATGGATTGAAATAATAATTAATGGACATGATACTTAATCAGTGTATGTTTAATCATCTAAGGTAGCTGAGGGTTAAATTAGCAACAGTATTTGACGATACATTTGCCTTGCATAACTTGCAAGATTATTGTGATTAAACTGTTTCAAAGAATGGATACTTTGTTACCTCATGTAGTCTTTTATGTGCTTATTGGATTTAATTAATCATTTTAATTGACATAGAGATATGTACAAATTTCGATTTAATAAGTATATATATGCAATAACATATTTGCCTATTAAAGAATTGTTCAATCAGTTGAATTGTCATAGGGATATAGTCAAGAGATAAAAGTGAGTATGTTCATAAGTTAGCAAATTACCAAGTTGCCGTGAATTTATTCGCAACAATATAAACATGAGTTTAATAATTCTAAGTTAAGAAATTTAATTGATCTAACACAATTATGTCATCTTGATTAAAATCATATTTTGAAATCATGCATTTGAGATTTATTTATTAGGTTTACTTAGTTTAAAATCTTAGTTTTTAATCACCCTCTTCAAACAAATTTTTTTTCTTTACCAAAGTTTTTTAAATAGAATTCATAAATAATTCTTTTCACAGTCCCTGTGGGTACGATAACTCGACATTTACTTGTCACTTTATTACTTGTTGCGATTGTGTACACTTGTACATTTTTGTTGTTCTAGCCTCCCAAAAAGCGTTTATTTAGAGTCTAAGCTCAACTTACCTTATATTTGTACGGTCACAGTGGGTTGCAAAGTTGAAACTCCTCTTTCTTGTTATCAAATATTTTACCAAGATAAGGTTTGATTCGAGTATTGTTTGCCTTAAACATGTTGAACTCAGAATGAGTTACCTCGACAGTACCGTATGGAAAGACATTCAGTATTGCAAATGGGTTTGATCTGTTTGATTCGAGCTTCAAAGGGGAGACTCGTGGATTCATTTTGTCTAGAAGTACTTTGTCCCCAACCTTAAATTGGTTCATTCCATCCACATGCTTATCATGGCGTCACTTTGGTTCTTCATCATGCTTTTTCAGTTTCTCCTTGACATGTGCTCGCCATTCATTGAGTTGATTGATATGCACCATTTGTGTAATATCCTGAGTTAGGGCCTAATCAGAATAGTGGTTTCGTGACCACAAATCCGAGATAGAAATAATTATTTTATAACTATTTTGATGATTATGATATGATTGCATGATTGTGTGAAAATTTCGTGATGAAATTCTATGCCTAAAGTGCTTAAATTGAAAGTAGGGACTAAATCGAATAAGTTGCAAAACTTGCATTCTAGAAGTTTTTAGTATGAAATTGTTTTGGAATATTAATGAGGAGGTCTTAAATAGCAATTTGACCAATTTTAAGTTCATGGACAAATTTAGGACATGGAAGGAAATTTTGGAAAGTTTAGTAGTAAGGGTATTTTGGTCATTTAGTTATTAAAATGAATTAAAAACAAAATTAAAAGCCAATTTTTGTCCATCTTCTTCATTAGGCCGAAATTTCAAGGGTTCTCCATAGCTAGGGTTTATATTTGGAAAAATACCCATAGTGAAATTTGTGCATTTTGATGTTTTATTATAGAATATGAAGTTTTAAATTATGTTAGACAACTTGTACTACTCGATTTTAAGCAAAAACGAGTAAAAGGGCTTAATCGGTAAAAATATCTAATAGTCACAAGTACATGTTAGGGTGAGAATTTGATGTTGCCATAGAAGAGAAAAGTGATCAGCATGTTGTAAAACATAAGAATAAGGAATAAAGTTTAATCCCGAGCCTAGGGGCAAAAATGTAAATATGCAAAAGTTTAGGGGTAAAATTGTAATTTTGCCAAAATTTGAGTTAAGGATTAATTTGATAATGTGAGTATTAAATAAGCTAAATGTGTTATTTTAGATCAAGAAAGACGTGGAATCGACCTTAATCGAGGAAAAGAAAAGATTGTGGACTAGATTGCAAAATCCTTGTATTTTGGTACCAAGGTAAGTTCATGTGTAAATAATGTAGCATAATGGTTATTTTTAAGTTATTGATGTTAATTATATGTTATGCTGAATTTTATTACGAAATGTATGCTTTGTGGTTAATTTCAAATAATATGTAAATTATGTGAGCTACTTGTTAAATATAATTGTTACTGAGTATTGATTTCGGCATTCTACGGAAGACGGCAAGGATAAGTGTTCGAGGAAAAAGCCCATTTGAACCTTAGGAATAGATTTGGATACAAGTGACATGTCACTAGGATGGTTGAGCATCCAAACTCGTTGAGTTGAGTCCGAGTTCACTTATGGATGCGAACGCCCGAGCTTGTTGAGTTGAGTCCGAGTTCACTTATGGGCGGGTTACATGGTAGCTTGATTACATATGAGGCACTTATGTGCAAATTATCCGTGTATCCGAGTTGTATTCTGATGTGTTCAACGGGTGAAATTTCTAGTGAAATGGAAGAACACTTACGATGCAAGCGACGTTTTGGTAAGTGTTGTGAAATGGACACTTTGGACAGGTATGTTCTTAACCCTCGGGTTGAAAATAGATACAACAATGATAAGGTGGTAAGATGAGGAATGATGTTTAGAAATGTGATATATGTTTTGGTGATACCATGCTAAAGTTGTTTGGTATATTTGTATTGTTATGTTACTTGTTATTTACATATGAACTTACTAAGCATTTATGCTTGCTCCCTCCTTCTTACTCATTGTAGTTTTGGACAAGCCAGTTCAGGAGTCGGGATAGGTCGAAGGCTCAGTCACACTATCCGGAAGATTTTTGGTAAATGGCTTGTAAATTTAAGCATGGCATGTATAGCAATATACTTATTTTGTGTAAATAAATTTATGATATGGCCATGTTTGGTTGAGAAAATGTTTGATATTGATAAGTCATGGTGATGGCTAATTTAGATCATGTTTGATATTATGGAAGTTTAATAGGTTATCTAGTTCATAAAAATTCATGGAAAGATGAAACTTGCCTTAAAACAGAATATTGCTGCAGCAATGACATGAATTTAAAAAATCACTAAAAATAGTATAAATTGAACTAAATGATAAGTAAGTTATGAAATTGAAGCTTAATGAGTCTATTTTCATGTGGATTGAATAAAATAGGTATATAAATTATATTTTATGAGATATTTAAACTTTTGTGAAACAGGGCCAGAGTGATTTTTGGATCCCCTGTTCTGAATTTAAAAATTCATAATAAATTTTACAAAAATAATTAGAAGTTTTTCTTTATATTTACAGGTTCTTTATTGAGTCTAGTTTTAATATAAATAAACCTCATAGTCATTTAATTTCTGTATAGAGAAATATCTGATTCGTAATACACAGAGGTCAGAGCAGTCGAACCCTAAAACAGGGGAGACTTTAACTAATAAACTGTACTAATTGGTCCAATCAAAAATTCTAGAAAACAATTAGTAAATAGATATATGAGTCTAGATATAGGTAAAATTTACAGATCTAGATTTTGAGTTTTGTAACTCGAGATATGATTTTTCTTGTAACCATGACGCGGGTAGTTAGAAAGCTGTGAATGTAGAAATAAATGATTTGAAGTTCTTAATTTGATAAATATTGTTCTGTAACCCCTCAAGCTCGACTCCGGCGATGGTCTCGGGCGTGGGGGCGTTACATTTAGTGGTATCAGAGCAGGTTTAGTCAGTTCTCGGACTACGTGTTGTATGTACGGATTTTACTATACATGCCATATGTATAAATTGTGAGAGTGTGACGACTTCTGACCTTTTTAAATGATTTTTTATAGTAAATGGATCCCGATCCAGCTGTGGCAGATGAAGTAGAGAGTAATGCGCCAGCTCCGGCTGAAGGAGCAGCGCCGACTGAAAATCCACCTCCTACTGTTGGTCAGGGAGGAGGAGAAAGGGGTCGGGAAGCCTTTCTCCAAATGATGAGTGCATGGTACACTGAGTTCGTTTGTACGAACCCAAATGTACAACCTCCCCCACCTCCCCCAATTCCTCAACCTGTACCCCCGATGCCTCAAGGCATGGATCTGATGAAATTTCACAGAACTCCAGTTGATAGAATTCGCAAGCAAGGGGCCGAAGAATTTAAAGTAAATATTGATGATGATGCCGAGAGAGCAGAGTTCTGGCTTGAAAATTCAATCCGGGTATTTGACGAATTATCTTGTACACCTGAAGAATGTTTGAAATGCGCTATAACTTTGTTGAGAGATTCAGCCTATAATTGGTGGAAGACTTTGATTTCGGTGGTACCGAACGAGAGGGTAACCTGGGAATTCTTTCAAGAAGAGTTTCGAAAGAAATATATTAGTGAAAGATTTATTGATCAGAAATGTAAAGAGTTTCTTGAGCTGAAGCAAGGTAATATGACAGTCTCAGAATATGAAAGAGAGTTTGTTCGATTGAGTAAGTATGCCAGGGAATATGTTCCTACAGAAGCCAAGATGTGCCGACGATTTGAAGACGGGCTCAACGAAGACATTAAGGTATTTGTCGGGATCCTTGAACTGAAAGAAATGGTAGTACTGGTTGATCGAGCTTGTAAGGCTGAAGAACTACTAAAGGAAAAGAAAAAGGTAGAACCTGAAACACGAAATTGGAAGAAAAGACCAATGAGTAATGCACCTTCACAGCAACCCGAAAAGTCAAGAAATATGAATCCTCGTTCCCAAGTTTCAGCTGGGCAATCATATGGAAATTTTAAGAAGCAGAATTGGGTCCTAAATCTCAGACTACTTCCGCGGCTAGTGTGGGAAATACGAGATTTGTTAAACCCGAGTGCCAGCGGTGTGGTGGAAATCATTTTGTTCCGTGCAGAGCAAATGAATGTTTTCGATGTGATTCTCCGGATCATTTTATTAGAGACTGCCCCAAGAGAGCTGAGAAAGAAAAATTTTAGAGTGTAAAAGCTAGTGGTGCAAACTCGAGGGGAAGGTATCCGAGAAAAGATGGAAGTGAAACAAGCAGTAAGAATGTAGCCAGAGATGCAGCAGTTAGATCTGAGGGAAGAGCTCCGGCTAGAACTTATGCTATTAAAGCGCGTGAAGATGCTTCCTCACATGATGTGATTACCGGTACATTTTCTCTTTATGATATTAATGTTATTGCTTTGATTGATCCTGGTTCTACTCATTCATATGTATGCATGAAACTGGTGTCTAGTATGAATATACCTGTTGAGAACACAGAATTTATGATTACAGTGTCGAATCCACTAGGCAAATGCGTGATAGTTGATAAAGTAAGTAAGAAATGCCCTTTAATGATTCGGGGTCATTACTTTCTGGCCGACTTGATGTTGTTGCCGTTTGATGAATTTGATGTTATTTTGGGTATGGATTGGTTGACATTGCATGATGCTATAATAAATTGCAAAGAAAAGGTTATAGAATTAAAGTGTGAAAGTGGTGAAATTCTGTGGGTTGAGCCAGACAAATCAGAGGCATTGTCTAGTATGATTTCTTCGATGTCGGCTCAGAGATATTTGAGAAAGGGTTATGAAGCTTATTTGGCGTATGTAATTAATACAAAAGAAGTTGAAAAGAAAGTTGAATCAGTGCCGGTTGTGTGTGAATTTGCGGACGTATTTCCAGAAGAATTACCGGGTTTGCCTCCAGTCAAGGAAGTAGAATTTGGTATAGATTTGATATCGGGAACAGCTCCGATCTCGATTGCTCCATATAGAATGGCACCAACAGAGTTGAAAGAATTAAAGTCGCAGTTGCAAGAGTTGACTGATAAAGGCTTTGTGAGATCGAGTTTTTCACCTTGGGGTGCTCCCGTGTTATTTGTGAAAAGAAGGATGGTTCTATGAGGTTGTGTGTTGATTATCGGCAGTTAAACAAGGTGACAATAAAAAACAAGTATCCGTTGCCAAGAATTGATGATTTGTTTGATCAGCTAAAAGGAGCGACATGGTTTTCAAAGATTGACTTGAGATCTGGGTATTACCAACTGCGGGTAAAAGAGTCGGATATGCCTAAAACTGCTTTTAGAACAAGGTACGGTCATTATGAATTTTTAGTTATGCCGTTCGGGTTGACAAATGCTCCTGCTGTGTTTATGGACTTAATGAATCGCATATTTCGGCCATACCTGGACAGATTTGTTGTGGTGTTTATAGATGATATTTTAATTTATTCAAAAGATGAGACAGAGCATGCTGAGCATTTGAGGATAGTTTTGCAAACTTTGAGAGATAAGCAGCTGTATGCTGAGTTTAGTAAAAGTGAATTTTGGCTCCGGGAAGTTGGATTTTTGGGTCATATTGTTTCAGGTGATGGTATACGGGTTGATCCTAGTAAAATTTTAGCCATTGTTGATTGGAAACCACCGAAAAATGTAACTGAAGTTAGAAGTTTCTTGGGGCTAGCTGGGTATTATCGGCGGCTTGTAAATGGATTTTCTATAATTGCTGCTCCTATGACTAGACTACTCCGAAAGGATGTTAAATTTGAATGGACGGAAGAATGTCAACAGAGTTTCGAAGAATTGAAAAAGTTATTAACTGAAGCACCAGTGTTGATACAACCCGAATCAGGTAAAGAATTTGTGGTGTATAGTGATGCTTCTCTAAATGGTTTGGGGTGTGTGCTCATGCAAGAAGGAAAAGTGGTGGCATATGCTTCTAGGCAGTTAAAACCTCATGAGAGGAATTATCCTACTCACGATTTGGAATTGGCTGCGGTGGTGTTTGCTTTGAAAATTTGGCGACATTATTTGTATGGTGAAAAGTGCCGGGTATATACCGACCATAAAAGTCTTAAGTACTTGATGTCACAAAAGACTTGAATTTAAGACAGCGAAGATGGTTGGAATTATTGAAAGATTACGAGCTTGTTATTGATTATCATCCGGGAAAAGCGAATGTGATTGCTGATGCTTTGAGCAGAAAGTTGTTGTTTGCTTTGAGAGTTATGAACACTCAGTTGAAAGTGTCAGATGATGGTTCGATTCTAGCAGAGTTAAGAGCAAAACAATGTTTTTGCAAGAGATTTCTGAAGCTCAAAAAGATGATCAAGATTTGCAAGCCAAGAGAAAACAGTGTGAAGTTGATACAGAGTCAGATTTCAAAATTGGTTCTGATGGGTGCTTAATGTTTAAAGATCGGATTTGTGTACCGAAGAATGAGGAATTGATTCAAAAGATCCTACAGGAAGCACATAGTGGTTATTTCTCGATTCATCCGGGTAGTACGAAAATGTATAATGACTTGAAGAAAATGTATTGGTGGAATGGAATGAAAAGAGATATATCAGAGTTTGTGTCCAAATGCTTAATTTGTCAATAGGTGAAAGCTGAACACCAAGTGCCTTCGGGATTACTTTAGCCTATTATGGTTCCTGAATGGAAATGGGATCGGATTACTATGGATTTTGTTTCAGGATTGCCATTGACTCCGGGAAAGAAAGATGCCATCTAGGTAATAGTTGACAGATTAACTAAGTCGACTCATTTTATCCCGGTACGTACGGATTATTCTCTTAACAAGTTGGCTGAACTGTATATTAGAGAAATTGTTAGATTACATGGAATACCATTGTCGATTATTTCAGATAGAGATCCAAGGTTTACCTCGCGGTTTTGGCAAAAGTTGCAAGACGCGTCAGGTACAAAGTTAAATTTCAGTACTGCTTTTCATCCACAAACTGATGGACAATCAGAGAGAGTAATTCAGATTCTTGAAGATAAGCTTAGATGTTGTGTATTGGAATTTCAAGGAAGTTAGGAAAGATATTTGCCGCTGGTAGAATTTGCTTACAACAATAGTTATCAGACGAGCTTGAAAATGGCACCTTATGAAGCATTATATGGTCGTAAGTGTCGAACGCCATTGTATTGGACTGAACTCAAGGAAAATCAGATTTATGGAGTTGATCTAATAAAAGAAACTGAAGAAAAAGTGAAGATAATTCGAGATTGTTTGAAAGCTGCTTCAGATAGACAGAAATCTTATGCAGATCTAAAACGAAATGACATTGAATTTCAAGTTGGTGATAAAGTATTTTTAAAGGTGTCTCCGTGGAAGAAAGTCCTTAGATTTGGACGGAAGGGCAAATTAAGTCCGCGTTTTATTGGGCCGTATGAAGTAATTGAAAAAGTTGGACCGGTAGCATATCGGCTAGCATTACCACCTGAATTAGAAAAGATTCATGATGTGTTCCACGTATCTATGTTACGTCGGTATCGTTCGGATCCTTCACATGTAGTTTCACCGACAGAAATTGAACTACAACCAGATATTACCTACGAAGAAGAACCGATTAAGATTTTAGCTCGAGAGGTCAAACAACTAAGGAATAAAAATGTTGCACTTGTGAAGGTGTTGTGGCAAAGGCATGGAGTAGAAGAAGCTACATGGGAATCTGAAGAAACTATGAGAACTCAATACCTACATCTGTTTACAGGTAAGATTTTCGAGGACGAAAATCCTTAAAGGGGGGAGAGTTGTAATATCCCGAGTTAGGGCATAATCGGAATAGTGGTTTTGTGACCACAAATTCGAGATAGAAATAATTATTTTATAATTATTTTGATGATTATGATATGATTGCATGATTGTGTGAAAATTTCGTGATGAAATTCTATGCCTAAAGTGCTTAAATTGAAAGTAGGGACTAAATCGAATAAGTTGCAAAACTTGCATTCTAGAAGTTTTTAGTATGAAATTGTTTTGGAATATTAATGAGGAGGTCTTAAATAGCAATTTGACCAATTTTAAGTTCATGGACAAATTTAGGACATGGAAGGAAATTTTGGAAAGTTTAGTAGTAAGGGTATTTTGGTTATTTAGTTATTAAAATGAATTAAAAACAAAATTAAAAGCCAATTTTTGTCCATCTTCTTCATTAGGCCGAAATTTCAAGGGTTCTCCATAGCTAGGGTTTGTTTCAAGCTTCCAAGCTCCATAGTAAGTGATTCTAAGTCCCGTTTTTAATGATTTTTACGTTTTTGAGATTCCGGTAACTCAATAAAGCTTATGTTAGCAATAATTTAACCTAGGGTTTATATTTGGAAAAATACCCATAGGTGAGATTTTTGTATTTTGATGTTTTATGATAGAATATGAAGTTTTAAATTATGTTAGACAACTTGTACTACTCGATTTTAAGCAAAAACGAGTAAAAGGGCTTAATCGGTAAAAATACCTAATAGTCACAAGTACATGTTAGGGTGAGAATTTGATGTTGCCATAGAAGAGAAAAGTGATCAGCATGTTGTAAAGCATAAGAATAAGGAATAAAGTTTAATCCCGAGCCTAGGGGCAAAAATGTAAATATGCAAAAGTTTAGGGGTAAAATTGTAATTTTGCCAAAATTTGAGTTAAGGATTAATTTGATAATGTGAGTATTAAATAAGCTAAATGTGTTATTTTAGATCAAGAAAGACGTGGAATCGACCTCAATCGAGGAAAAGAAAAGATTGTGGACTAGATTGCAAAATCCTTGTATTTTGGTACCAAGGTAAGTTCATGTGTAAATAATGTAGCATAATGGTTATTTTTAAGTTATTCATGTTAATTATATGTTATGCTGAATTTTATTATGAAATGTATGCTTTGTGGTTAATTTCAAATAATATGTAAATTATGTGAGCTACTTGTTAAATATAATTGTTACTGAGTATTGATTTCGGCATTCTACGGAAGACGGCAAGGATAAGTGTTCGAGGAAAAAGCCCGTTTGAACCTTAGGAATAGATTAGGATACAAGTGACATGTCACTAGGATGGTTGAGCATCCGAACTCGTTGAGTTGAGTCCGAGTTCACTTATGGATGCGAACGCCCGAGCTTGTTGAGTTGAGTCCGAGTTCACTTATGGGCGGGTTACATGGTAGCTTGATTACATATGAGGCACTTATGTGCAAATTATCCGTGTATCCGAGTTGTATTCTGATGTGTTCAACGGGTGAAATTTCTAGTGAAATGGAAGAACACTTACGATGCAAGCGACGTTTTGGTAAGTGTTGTGAAATGGACACTTTGGACAGGTATGTTCTTAACCCTCGGGTTGAAAATAGATACAACAATGATAAGGTGGTAAGATGAGGAATGATGTTTAGAAATGTGATATATGTTTTGGTGATACCATGCTAAAGTTGTTTGGTATATTTGTATTGTTATGTTACTTGTTATTTACAAATGAACTTACTAAGCATTTATGCTGACTCCCTCCTTCTTACTCATTGTAGTTTTGGACAAGCCAGTTCAGGAGTCGGGATAGGTCGAAGGCTCAGTCACACTATCCGGAAGATTTTTGGTAAATGGCTTGTAAATTTAAGTATGGCATGTATAGCAATATACTTATTTTGTGTAAATAAATTTATGATATGGCCATGTTTGGTTGAGAAAATGTTTGATATTGATAAGTCATGGTGATGGCTAATTTAGATCATGTTTGATATTATGGAAGTTTAATAGGTTATCTAGTTCATAAAAATTCATGGAAAGATGAAACTTACCTTAAAACAGAATATTGCTGCAGCAATGACATGAATTTAAAAAATCACTAAAAATAGTATAAATTGAACTAAATGATGAGTAAGTTATGAAATTGAAGCTTAATGAGTCTATTTTCATGTGGATTGAACAAAATAGGTATATAAATTATATTTTATGAGATATTTAAACTTTTGTGAAACAGGGCCAGAGTGATTTCTGGATCCCCTGTTCTGACTTTAAAAATTCATAATAAATTTTACAAAAATAATTAGAAGTTTTTATTTATATTTACAGGTTCTTTATTGAGTCTAGTTTTAATATAAATAAACCTCATAGTCATTTAATTTCTGTATAGAGAAATATCTGATTCGTAATACACAGAGGTCAGAGTAGTCAAACCCTGAAACAGGGGAGACTTTAACTAATAAACTGTACTAATTGGTCCAATAAAAAATTCTAGAAAAAAATTAGTAAATATATATATGAGTCTAGACTTATGGAAAATTTACGGATCTAGATTTCGAGTTTTGTAACTCGAGATATGATTTTTCTTGTAACTATGACGCGGGTAGTTAGAAAGCTGTGAATGTAGAAATAAATGATTTGAAGTTCTTAATTTGATAAATATTGTTCGGTAACCCCTCAAGCTCGACTCCGGCGATGGTCTCGGGCGTGGGGGCGTTACAATTTGCTCCTCATAATTTGTTTTGTTTCTATCATCTTAACTAAAACATGGCTTCATCATGGTTCCACAAGGTATTTCCTACAAAAAATGTTAAGCCACATGGTTACTCACATTAACAGAACTTTTAGTATCATCTCGATCACTAGAGACTCTCACAGAATCACGTGCTTTGTGACAGCCCTAAAGTGACCCTAGTCGGAAAGCGATTTCGGGACCGCTAAACCGAGTCACCAAATTACTTGAATATGATATTTATTGTCTAAAATATGTGATTATGAATGTGTGAAAGTTTTAAGCTTCGATTTAGTAAATTGCATGTGAAATTAGTCAATAGGACTTATGTGTGACACTTTTGAAATGTGATAGGTTAATCTATAAGGATCTATTAGAGCATGTAATCAAAGGGGTGGACTTGCATGTCAATTTCCCCAATTTAATTACTAGTGGCCGGCCATGACAAAGGGTGATGGGCAAAACATGTCATAAAACATGTTGTGATAATGGTTTATGTTAGAAAAAAAAATAAAATAAGGAGTATGGGCAATAAAATAATAATGGGAAGGTAAATGATGATGAAAAAAGGCAAAGAAAGAAAAAAAAAAGCTCTCATGTTGTTCTTGGCCGAATAGAAGAAAGAAAAAGAAGAAAAAAAAAAGCTCTCATGTTGTTCTTGGCAGAATAGAAGAAAAAAAAAGATGAAAAAAAAGAAAAGCTCTCATGTTGTTCTTGGCCGAATAGAAGAAAGAAAAAGAAGGAAAAAGAGCTTTGAGGAAATCGGCTATGGTGGTTTGCTAGACTAAGGTATGTTTGATGATGTTCCATGAGATGCATGCATGTTTTAGTTGATAGCTTGAATTCTACCTAGCCCATGGTCTAAATCTTGCTATGTGATGGAGATGACACTCGGCCATGGATGTATCATTCTTGCTTGGTGTTGATGTTGTGTTGATGAGATATCAAGTTATTTTTGTGACCCAAGTTGAGATTTGGATTTTGGAATGAGTAAGGTTTTCGGCTATGGTAATTATAAGGGTGATGGATGTTGTTTCATGCTAAATCTAGATGAACAATGTTAGTGCTTATATCTCGATATTTATGAGTTTCTTTCTTGGTTTTACCTCAAACCCATGAAGTATTCTCAATTGGTGTTGTTAGAGGTTTCGGTCATGGGATTATAAGCTTGTTAGTTTTGATAGTGAAAGTTATGCCTTGTAAGGGTAAATGGTTCAAAGGAATATTTGGCCATGATGTAAAAATTATGGTGGAGTGATGTTAAATGCTTTGAATATTGAATATATATATATTGTTATAAGTTGAATTTAAGGTTTGCTAAATTGTCTTTGTCATTGCCGAATGTGTGTATAGTTAAAGAGAATTTGTTTAAGTGCTTAGTTAATTGATATTGAGTTAATGATATGTGTATTCGGTCATAAAGTTGCACACGAGGAAATGTTAGATTAATAGTATTAAATTGCTTAATGTGGTTAAAAATGCGTATGACTATTTTGTATTTGAGCTAAAGGTGGCCATATGACCTATCAAATTCATTGTCATATTCGGCCATAAGCTAGCATAATAAGACTTTAATAAGTTAAATTTGTTTGAATTAGCTCAAGATCTTAGAGGACCAAAGTTGGATAAGGGAAAGGAAAAAGTGATCGAATAGCCGTCGAAATCGTTCGACAACATCTGGGGTAAGTTTTCGAGCAATGAGACTTAGTTTATGATTTGATTAAGTCATGATGTATGAGCATAACAAATATACGGTGATATGATGATTCTACTTGAATTATATGATGAGTTAATTAGTCTATACGTATGACGGGTAGCCGTATGTGCATAGAGATCGTGTCATAAAGCAAACTAAACCATGCTGTTTGTATGTGGCTAGTGAGCCGAAAATAGGAGTGCTTAATACGTGACTTGTGTTTGAACTCTAATTATGAAAATGAGATATAAATGTGTCATGATTTATTGATATGTGCATGAATATTCGGATGATAACCGGGCTAAGTCCCGAAGGCATTTGCGCTAGTGAGTAGTTCCGGGCTAAGTCTCGAAGGCATTTGTGCGAGTTATTACATCCGGGCTAAGTCCCGAAGGCATTTGTGCAAGTTATTACATCCGGGCTAAGTCCTGAAGGCATTTGTGCGAGCTACTATATCCGGACTAAGTCCCGAAGGCATTGGTGCGAGTTATTATATCCGGGCTAAGTCCCGAAGGCATTGGTGCGAGTTATTATATCCGGGCTATGTCCCGAAGGCATTGAGCGAGTAGCTATATCCGGTTAAATCCTGAAGGTACTTGGCTTGGGAATGAGCGACCTTGCTGTAATAGTTTCAATTAATATGCTCGTAAAATCCCAGCAATGAGGTATGTCTCGTATATGCTTTGATTTAGTTGATCCCTTACAATTAGTATTCGCTCAGTCGATAAATGAGCTACCGGCCTTTGGCTAAGTTGATCTTTTGTGTATGAATATAAGGGTTGGCAATGTGAAGTAAGTATGATATTGAGAATTTGTGCATATGAAACTATCTGTTTAGCCATATGAATGCTACACTTTAGTTGTGTCAAATTTTATGGCTCAAACTTACTAAGCATTAAATGCTTACTCCGTTCTTTGAATCTCTGTTTTATAGATTTTGGTTCGTCAGCTATTGGACTCGGGATTATTGAAGTCGAAGTCGCCCACACTATCAAAGCCCCTTTGGTACACTTTTGGTTGAACTTTGAAATTGCATGTATAGGACTACCCTTTTTGTTGTGGGTCATGTACCCTTTGGTTTTGTATAAATTTGGATAGCCATGCGAAAATGGCTTATATACACTTTGAGCGTAGTATTATAATTGTTTTGTATGTTGTTCATTAAGAGGTATGGAAATGTTTGGAAACGATTAGCCATTGGAATGGTTAATCATAATCATATTTGGTGCTATATATGCTAAAAGGGCTAGTTGAATCATGGAAACTATGAAATAGGTAAAGTCTACCTTAAGGGCAGATGCTAACAGCAGCAGTGATGTAAATTTGAAAATCACTAAAATTAGTAGGAATGGAATTAAATAGTGAATAAATTATGTAATCTAACCTTGATGAATCTAATTTCATATGGAAGAAACGAAACGGTCATATGAGTCGGATTTTAAGAGATATTTAAGTTTTCGTGGAACAGGGCCAGAGCGATTTCTGGATCCCCTGATCTGACTTTGGAATTTCATTATAAATTAACCAGAGATAATTAGAAGTCATGCCATAGATGTATAGATTCCTTTTCGAGTCTAGTTTCTATAGAAACAAACGGAATCAGTATTGAAGACCTGTACAGGGAGATATCCAAGTCGTAGTGCGTGAAGGTCAGAGTAGTCGAACCCTGAAATAGGGGAGACCTTAACTAATAAACTGTACTAATTGGCTCGACCAAAAATTCTAGAAAAAAATTTCTAGATGGATATATGAGTCTAGTTTCAGGAAAAATTTACAAAACTGGTTTCGAGTTTTGAAACTCAAGATATGATTTTTAAGGCGACAATGACGCAGTAAACAGCTTGTCTGGAAATTTTTTAATGGACTGTGAAAATAAGTGAATTTAGTCTGTGAACCCCTCGTGTCCGACTCCGGTAACGGTCTCGGGTACGGGGTGTTACAATTAAATTGGTATTAGAGCTACGGTTTAGTCGATTCTAGGACTACCGTAATATGTTTGGGTCTAGCTATACATGCCATTATGTGATTATTTGATAGTGTGGTGATTTCTGACATTTGTAAATGTATTTACTTATAATAATGGATCCCGATCTCGACCGAGTGGTAGCTGATGATTTTGAGAGTGTAGCGCCTGCTCCCGCACAAGGGATAGCGCCGGCGGACTCTCAACCTATTGCTAGTAATCTGAATGATGAAGCTAGAAAAGCTTTTTATAGTGTGATGAATGATTGGTTCAACCAATACATTCGAACTAATACGGCTGTTCCACAACCTCCATTCCCGACAAACACAACCCCCGCACCTACTATATCTCTGGTAGCTGACCAAATAAGGTCAAATAAGCCCCCAGTTGACAGAATCCGAAAACACGGGGCTGCTGAATTTAAAGCTACTGACAGCGATGATGCCGAGCAAGCTGAATTTTGGTTGGACAACACTATTCGGGTACTCGATGAGCTATCTTGCACACCCGATGAGTGCCTAAAGTGTACTATCTCCTTGCTACGTGATTTTGCCTACTATTGGTGGAATACGTTGACTTCTGTTGTGCCCAGAGAGCAAGTAACTTGGGAGTTTTTCCAAACCGAGTTTCGAAAAAAGTATATCAGTCAGAGATTTATGGATAAAAAACGGAAGGAATTTCTTGAACTTAAACAACGTTCCATGTCGGTTACTGACTATGAACGAAAATTTGTGAGGCTTAGCCGATACGCACGAGAATGCATTTCCTCAGAAGTCGTAATGTGTAAATGTTTCGAGGATGGACTGAATGATGATATAAAGCTGTATGTTGGCATCTTGGAAATCCGAGAATTTGTGGTACTTGTCGAGCGAGCTTGCAAAGCCGAGGAGCTCAGTATGGAGAAAAGAAAAGCTGATATGGGAGCAAAGGAGTTTCGTAAGAGGTCTTCGGGGAGGCCCTTTCAACACTCATCGAAGAAATTTAGAGATGACTTAGGCCAGTCTAGAGACACTTCGGGTTTTTCTAAACGAGACCGTGATCGACCCCCTGTGAGTGCACGAGTCACTTCGGTCGCCAGTGTTGGAAATGATCATCAAGACAGAATGGAGTGCCAATATTGTGGTAAATGGCATTCGGGGAGTTGTAGATTCCATGACCGATCCTATTACAAGTGCGGATTAGTTGACCACTTTATTAAAGATTGCCCGAGGTTGTCTGAACAGAATGTAAACCAGAGTGGGAAACCGGGTGCTACCATTGCTCGAGGTAGACCACCTAGAAACACAAGAAATCCTAGTGGTGGTCAGAGAGGATCTAGAGATGCTACAACCAGCTCTGAGGCTCGTGCTCCTGCTAGAGCTTATGCTATACGCGCACGCGAGGATGCTTCCTCGCCAGATGTTATTACCGGTACTTTTACTCTCTTTGATACTAATGTGATTGCTTTGATTGACCCTGGTTCTACTCATTCTTATATATGTGAAACCTTAGCATCCAGTAAGACCTTACCTATTGAGTCTACTGAATTCGTAATTCGGGTGTCAAATCCCTTGGGTCGTTACGTGCTTGTCGACAAAGTGTGTAAGAAATGTCCCCTAGTAATTCGAGGTTCTTGTTTTCCGGCGGACTTGATGCTTTTGCCGTTTGATGAATTTGATGTTATCCTCGGTTTAGATTGGTTGATCGTGCATGATGCGGTTGTGAATTGCAAAAGCAAGACTATTGATTTGAGGTGCACAAATAACGAGATAATCCGAGTTGAGTCTACGGACTTAAAGGGGTTGCCAGCTGTAATATCATCAATGTTGGCCCAGAAATATGTAAGAAAGGGGTGCAAAGCATACCTTGCGTATGTACTTGATGATAATGAGTTAGAAAAGAAACCCGAATCTGTGCCGGTGATTTGTGAATACCCGGATGTTTTTCCCGAGGAATTACCGGGTTTACCACCTGTTCGGGAGGTAGAGTTTGGTATTGAGCTTGTACCTGGGACTACGCCGATTTCGATAGCTCCGTATCGTATGGCACCAACCGAGTTAAAAGAGTTGAAAGCTCAGTTGCAAGAATTGACAGATAGAGGTTTTGCTCGACCAAGTTTCTCACCTTGGGGTGCACCAGTATTGTTTGTGAAAAAGAAGGACGGAACCATGAGGTTGTGCATCGACTATCGTCAACTGAATAAGGTGACAATAAAGAATAAATATCCGATGCCACGTATTGACGATTTTTTTGATCAACTAAAGGGAGCCTCAGTGTTTTCAAAGATAGATTTTTGATCGGGTTATTACCAGTTGCGAATTCGAGATTCAGATATACCCAAAACTGCTTTCAGAACGAGATACGGTCACTATGAGTTCTTAGTGATGCCGTTTGGGCTCACTAATGCCCCTGCGGTATTTATGGATTTGATGAATCGAATCTTCAGACCGTATTTGGATCGGTTTGTACTCGTGTTTATCGATGATATTTTGGTTTATTCGAGAAATGAAACCGATCATGCTGAACACCTGGGATTAGTGTTGCAAATTTTATGGGATAAGCAGTTATATGCTAAGTTCAGTAAGTGTGAGTTCTGGTTAAGAGAGGTTAGCTTCTTGGGTCATGTGGTATCCGCATCGGGTATTCGAGTTGATCCGAGCAAAATTTCAGCCATACTTAACTGGAAGCCTCCGAGAAATATTACTGAGGTTCGGAGCTTTTTGGGACTTGCCGGTTACTACCGACGGTTTGTAAAAGGTTTCTCGATGATAGCCACACCAATGACGAAGCTACTTCAAAAAGATGTTAAGTTCGAATGGACGGAAAAATGTCAGAAAAGTTTTGATCAACTGAAAACTTATTTGACTGAAGCTCCAATTCTAGTGCAACCCGAATCAGGCAAAGAGTTTGTCATTTATAGTGATGCCTCCCTACTTGGGTTGGGTTGCGTATTGATGCAAGAAGGTCGAGTTGTGGCCTATGCGTCGAGACAATTAAAGCCACATGAGAAAAATTATCTGACCCATGATCTCGAATTAGCTGCCATCGTATTCGCTCTGAAAATATGGCGACATTACTTATTTGGTGAGAAGTGCCATGTATTTTCGGATCACAAAAGTCTCAAATATTTGATGACTCAAAGAGACTTAAATCTACGACAAAGACGTTGGCTCGAGTTGTTAAAAGATTATGAGCTTGTCATTGACTATCACCCGGGAAAGGCTAATGTGGTTGCGGATGCCTTAAGTCGTAAATCACTGTTTGCTTTACGAGCGATGAATGTACACTTGTCTGTTCTATCTGAAAATGTGTTAGTGGCGGAATTAAAGGCCAAACCATTGTTGATTCATCAAATTCGTGAAGCTCAGAAAGTCGATGATGAATTGGTTGCAAAACGGGCTGAATGTGTTCCGAATATGGAATCAGAGTTTCAAATTGATGATGATGATTGTTTGAGGTTCAGAAGTCGGTTGTGTGTTCCAAGAAATTCAGAACTCATTTTGATGATTCTAAACGAAGCTCATTGTAGCCAAATGTCAATTCACCCGGGGAGTACGAAAATGTACAATGAACTGAGACGTCAGTTTTGGTGGCATGGTATGAAACGAGACATTTCCGATTTTGTCTCGAAGTGCTTAGTATGTCAGCAAGTGAAGGCGGAACATCAAGTGCCTACGGGTTTACTTCAGCCGATCATGATACCTGAATGGAAAAGGGATCGAGTCACGATGGATTTTGTGTCTGGGTTGCCATTGTCGACAAGTAAGAAAGATGCGATTTGGGTTGTTGTTGATAGACTGACTAAGTCGGCTCATTTTATCCCCGTACGTACGGATTTTTCATTGGATAAACTAGCTGAATTGTATGTTTCTCAGATTGTGAGATTACACGGGGTACTGATTTCTATTGTGTCGGATAGAGATCCGGGATTCACCTCGCGATTTTGGAAGAAATTGCAAGAAGCTTTGGGTACCAAGCTGCATTTTGGCACCGCTTTTCATCCACAAACCGATGGTCAATCCGAGCGGATAATTCAAATACTTGAGGATATGTTGAGATGTTGCATCCTCGAGTTCAGTGGTTCATGGGAGCGGTATTTACCTTTGATTGAATTCGCTTACAACAATAGTTTTCAATCAAGTATTAAGATGGCACCTTACGAGGCTTTGTATGGTCGTAAATGCCGTACACCATTGTTTTGGACTGAGCTCGGTGAAAGTAAAATTTTCGGAGTTGATTTGATTAAAGATGCTGAACAGAAAGTAAAAGTAATCCGTGAAAGTCTGAAGGCAGCCACAGATCGTCAGAAATCGTATTCGGATTTGAAACGAAAAGACATTGAATATCAGGTGGGAGATAAAGTGTTTCTTAAAGTTTCGCCTTGGAAAAAATACTCAGATTTGGCCGTAAGGGCAAGTTGAGTCTGAGATTCATTAGGCCGTACGAAATCTCCGAACGAGTTGGTCCAGTTGTGTATAGATTGATTTTGCCCCCTGAACTTGAAAAGATTCACCACGTCTTTCATGTTTCGATGCTTCGACATTATAGACCTGATCCGTCACACGTAATTAATCCATCAGAGGTTGAAATTCAGTCCGACATGAGTTATGAAGAAGAGCCGATTCGTATCCTAGCTCGTGAAGTGAAAGAGTTACGAAACAAAAAGGTTCCTTTAGTAAAAGTGTTATGGCTCAAACACGGAATAGAAGAAGCTACTTGGGAACCCGAGAACTCTATGAAAGAGCGATACCCAAACCTATTTACCGGTAAGATTTTCGGGGACGAAAATTTCTTAAGTGGGGGAGAGTTGTGACAGCCCTAAAGTGACCCTAGTCGAAAAGCGGTTTCGGGACCGCTAAACCGAGTCACCAAATTACTTGAATATGATTATGAATATGTGAAAGTTTTAAGCTTCGATTTAGTAAATTGCATGTGAAATTAGTCAATAGGACTTATGTGTGACACTTTTGAAATGTGATAGGTTAATCTATAAGGATCTATTAGTGC
This sequence comes from Gossypium hirsutum, assembly GCF_007990345.1. NCBI lineage: Eukaryota > Viridiplantae > Streptophyta > Magnoliopsida > Malvales > Malvaceae > Gossypium > Gossypium hirsutum. Next base: position 51,062,472 of record NC_053430.1, on the reverse strand, counting down.
ATGTAATCAAAGGGGTGGACTTGCATGTCAATTTCCCCCATTTAATTACTAGTGGCCGGCCATGAAAAAGGGTGATGGGCAAAACATGTCATAAAACATGTTGTGATAATGGTTTATGTTAGAAAAAAATAAAATAAGGAGTATGGGCAATAAAATAATAATGGGAAGGTAAATGATGATGAAAAAAGGAAAAGAAAGAAAAAAAAAGCTCTCATGTTGTTCTTGGCCGAATAGAAGAAAGAAAAAGAAGAAAAAAAAAGAAAAGCTCTCATGTTGTTCTTGGCCGAATAGAAGAAAGAAAAAGAAGGAAAAAGAGCTTTGAGGAAATCGGCTATGGTGGTTTGCTAGACTAAGGTATGTTTGATGATGTTCCATGAGATGCATGCATGTTTTAGTTGTTAGCTTGAGTTCTACCTAGCCCATGGTCTAAATCTTGCTATGTGATGGAGATGACACTCGGCCATGGATGTATCATTCTTGCTTGGTGTTGATGTTGTGTTGATGAGATATCAAGTTATTTTTGTGACCCAAGTTGAGATTTGGATTTTGGAATGAGTAAGGTTTTCGGCTATGGTAATTATAAGGGTGATGGATGTTGTTTCATGCTAAATCTAGATGAACAATGTTAGTGCTTATATCTCGATATTTATGAGTTTCTTTCTTGGTTTTACCTCAAACCCATGAAGTATTCTCAATTGGTGTTGTTAGAGGTTTCGGTCATGGGATTATAAGCTTGTTAGTTTTGATGGTGAAAGTTATGCCTTGTAAGGGTAAATGGTTCAAAGGAACATTCGGCCATGATGTAAAAATTATGGTGGAGTGATGTTAAATGCTTTGAATATTGAATATATATATTGTTATAAGTTGAATTTAAGGTTTGCTAAATTGTCTTTGTCATTGCCGAATGTGTGTATAGTTAAAGAGAATTTGTTTAAGTGCTTAGTTAATTGATATTGAGTTAATGATATGTGTATTCGGTCATAAAGTTGCACATGAGGAAATGTTAGATTAATAGTATTAAATTGCTTAATGTGATTAAAAATGCGTATGACCATTTTGTATTTGAGCTAAAGGTGGCCATATGACCTATCAAATTCATTGTCATATTTGGCCATAAGCTAGCATAATGAGACTTTAATAAGTTAAATTTGTTTGAATTAGCTCAAGAGCTTAGAGGACCAAAGTTGGATAAGGGAAAGGAAAAAGTGATCGAATAGCCGTCGAAATCGTTCGACAACATCCGAGGTAAGTTTTCGAGCAATGAGACTTAGTTTATGATTTGATTAAGTCATGATGTATGAGCATAACAAATATACGGTGATATGATGATTCTACTTGAATTATATGATGAGTTAATTAGTCTATACGTATGACGGGTAGCCGTATGTGCATAGAGATCGTGTCATAAAGCAAACTAAACCATGCTGTTTGTATGTGGCAAGTGAGCCGAAAATGGGAGTGCTTAATACGTGACTTGTGTTTGAACTCTAATTATGAAAATGAGATATAAATGTGTCATGATTTATTGATATGTGCATGAATATTCGGATGATAACCGGGCTAAGTCCCGAAGGCATTTGCACTAGTGACTAGTTCCGGGCTAAGTCCCGAAGGCATTTGTGTGAGTTATTACATCCGGGCTAAGTCCCGAAGGCATTTGTGCTAGCTACTATATCCGGGCTAAGTCCCGAAGGCATTGGTGCGAGTTATTATATCCGGGCTAAGTCCCGAAGGCATTGGTGCGAGTTATTATATCCAGGCTATGTCCCGAAGGCATTGAGCGAGTAGCTATATCTAGTTAAATCCCGAAGGTACTTGGCTTGGGAATGAGCGACCTTGCTGTAATAGTTTCAATTAATATGCTCGTAAAATCCCAGCAATGAGGTATGTCTCGTATATGCTTTGATTTAGTTGATCCCTTACAATTAGTATTCGCTCAGTCGATAAATGAGCTACCGGCCTTTGGCTAAGTTGATCTTTTGTGTACTAATATAAGGGTTGGTAATGTGAAGTAAGTATGATATTGAGAATTTGTGCATATGAAATTATCTGTTTAGCCATATGAATGCTACACTTTAGTTGTGTCTAATTTTATGGCTCAAACTTACTAAGCATTAAATGCTTACTCCGTTCTTTGAATCTCTGTTTTATAGATTTTGGTTCGTCAGCTATCGGACTCGGGATTATTGAAGTCGAAGTCGCCCACACTATCAAAGCCCCTTTGGTACACTTTTGGTTGAACTTTGAAATGGCATGTATAGGACTACCCTTTTTGTTGTGGGTCATGTACCCTTTGGTTTTGTATAAATTTGTATAGCCATGCGAAAATGGCTTATATACACTTTGAGCGTATTATTATAATCGTTTTGTATGTTGTTCATTAAGAGGTATGGAAATGTTTGGAAACGATTAGCCATTGGAATGATTAATCATAATCATATTTTGTGCTATGTATGCTAAAAGGGCTAGTTGAATCATGGAAACTATGAAATAGGTAAAGTCTACCTTAAGGGCAGATGCTGACAGCAGCAGTGATGTAAATTTGAAAATCACTAAAATTAGTAGGAATGGAATTAAATAGTGAATAAATTATGTAATCGAACCTTGATGAATCTACTTTCATATGGAAGAAACGAAACGGTCATATGAGTCGGATTTTAAGAGATATTTAAGTTTTCGTGGAACAGGGCCAGAGCGATTTCTGGATCCCCTGATCTGACTTTGGAAATTCATTATAAATTAACCACAGATAATTAGAAGTCATACCATATATGTATAGATTCCTTTTCGAGTCTAGTTTCTATAGAAACAAACGGAATCAATATTTAAGCCCTGTACAGGGAGATATCCAAGTCGTAGTGTGTGAAGGTCAGAGTAGTCGAACCCTGAAACAGGGGAGACTTTAACTAATAAAATGTACTTATTGGCTTGACCAAAAATTCTAGAAAAATATTTGTAGATGGATATATGAGTCTAGTTTCAGGAAAAATTTACGAAACTGGTTTTCGAGTTTTAAACTCAAGATATGATTTTTAAGGCTACAGTGATGCAGTAACCAGCTTGTCTGGAAATTTTTAAATGGACTGTGAAAATAAGTGAATTTAGTCTGTGAACCCCTCGTGTCCGACTCCGGTAACGGTCTCAGGTACGGGGTGTTACATGCTTGGAGAATAATCTTCTCATCACCTACAAAAAGCACAAGTTCACCCGTACCAACATCTATTATAGTCCTAGAAGTGGCTAAAAAGGGGTGACCTAAAGTCAAAGGTACTTCACTATCCTCATCCATGTTTAACACAACAAAGTCAATGGGGAATATGAATTTATCAGCTTTAACAAGCACATCCTCAATAATACCCCTAGGATATCTAATGGTTCTATCTGCTAGTTGAATACTCATCCTAGTTTGTTTGGGTTTCCCAAGACCTAGTTGTCTAAACATTTTATAGGGCGTGACATTAACACTAGCCCTAAATTAGCCAAAGCATTATCGATATTTATAGTACCAATTAGGTAAGGAATAGTAAAACTCCCTAGATATTTTAGTTTATTAGATAGTTTATTCGGAAGAATGGTTGAGCAACCTACGTTGAGATCCACATTTGATGAATCATCTATCTTCCTCTTGCTTGTTAACAACTCTTTTAGGAATTTGACATAATTTGGCATCTGCGAAAGAGCTTCAACAAATGGTAAGTTAATGTGTAATTTTCTTTAGAAGCTTAAGGAATTCACCATATTGTTCATTTTTTTTGGTCTCTATTTGATGCCTTAGGATATGGCACTCGAGGTTTGTATTCCTTGACAATCTGATTTTGCTATTTCTTGTCTTTCTCAACTTTATCCTTGTTCACCACCTTTTCTTGCCTTGTCTCTTTTTCAGGTTCAATTAACCCTTCCACTTCTCGAACAGTAATTGCGTGGAGTTGTTCCCTAGGGTTAGGTTCAGTATTGCTAGGCAAGCTACCTTGTGGTTATTCTGAAATTAATTTAGGAAGTTGACCTATTTGATTCTCGAGTCCTTAGATCAACACTTGCTGATTTTTTAGTGCTACCTTAGTGTTTTGAAAATGTGTTTCTGACACCGAAATAAACTTTGTCAACATCTCCTCAAGGTTTGGCTTTTTCTCTTTCTCATAAGATTATTGGAAGCCTAAAGGTGGTTGTGCTCTTTTATTTCCTTGATCACCCTAAGAGAAATTGGGATGGTTTCTCCAACTTGCATTATAGTTATTACTATAAGGGTTATTTTGAGGTCTAGAATTGTTACCCATAAAATTGACTTGCTCATTCTCTGTGTTAGGACTGAAGGGTAAACATTTTGGATTCTTCATTCCAACTCCATTTTTATCACATTGCATCACTGGATGTACTTGCCTAGAAAGATATAAACCATCAATTTTCTTATTAAGTACTTTTACTTGGTTTGATAACATGGTGACTGCATCTAGATTAAAAACATCAGTTGCTTTCATCGACTTTGTCCTCGTGACTTGCCACTGATAATTATTCAGTGTCATCTCTTCTATAAATTCATAAGCTGCTTTGGGTGTTTTATTGTTCAGCATTCCACCGGTTACCATGTCGATTAACTACCTAGTTGAGGGATTCAAACTGTTGTAGAATGTTTGAACTTGTAACCATAGAGGTAACCAATAATGAGGGAACCGTCTCAATAGATCTTTATACCTCTCTCATGCATCATATAGAGTCTCTAAATCGATCTGAACAAATGACGATATGTCGTTCCTCTACTTGGCTATTTTAGCCTATGGGAAGTACTTTAGCAAAAATTTCTCATTCATTTGAGCCCATGTAGTGATGGAACCCCATGGTAAAGAGTTTAACCATTGTTTTACTTTATTCCTTGACAAGAATAGGAACAACTGTAAGTGAACGCCATCGTCAGTGGCGCCATTAATCTTGAAAGTATCACAAATTTCTAGAAAATTAGCCAAATGAGTATTTGGGACTTCATATTGCAAACTATCAAATTGGAAATACTGTTGTACCATCTAAATTGTGTTTACAATACTCGATTTAGCCCCAGTCAGAGTGGGCTTGGCATAATCGTACATAGTACAAAGAACAGGAGCTGCTGCAGCTACAGGAGGTAGTTGAATATTCTTATTATTGCCCATCTCCTCAGTAATAATGCTGTCCTTTTTTTCATCTACTAAATTCTGTCAGTTCGGCCTTACTTCTCTACATTTTTTGTGAGCAGTACTTTCAATTTTGCTGTCAAAAAGTAATGGTCCCAACAGGTTTCTTCTAGTCATAAACCAAAAGAACCTGCCAGAAACAAACAGAAGAACAGTTAGAATGTAAAAATTAAACTAAAAACAAAAATATAAAAATAAAAATGGCTAAATTAATAAAAATAAAGTGTTCCTAATATTTTAGTCCCCAGCAACAGTGTCAAAAACTTGATGTGTTTCACATGACTAACTAAAAATATAACGAAGGTAAACGCACCTATTGATAAATACTATAGCTACGGTAAGTAGAGATATCATATCTACGAGGACTAAAAGAATTAGTAATTATTGTTTTTTCTATTATTTAGTCGACAATTTAGAGTGATAGGTTTTAAACTAAAATTATTAAACTAATTTAACTAAAGATTCAACAAAGAATGAAATAGGAAAATAATCAAATAATAACCATTAAGAGAGACAATACCCAGGAAAGAATCTACCTAGACTTCATCTATTATTATAAATCTGAATCAAACGATTTATTGATTTGATGACTTGATCCATAGAAATCCCTAAATTATGTTAATACCTCTTTTGAGGGTAATAGCAACTAACTCTAGGTTGATTAATGGAAATCTCTTTCTAATTAAAACCCTTATCATCGCATTACCACAATCTATTGATTCCCTTATTAGATTTTACTCTAATTCGGTAGATTTATGTTGTATTATTTCTAGGATTGCATGCAACTTCACTCAATTATGTTAAATCTACTCTTAAATAGGGACTTTTCCTCCACTAAATTAAGCATATTAAACATGAATTAATATCCCAAAAAAATTCAAACAAGAAATAAGCACACATAATGGAAAATAAGAATCAAGTATTTATCGCGTAAAATAGAAATTAAATAATAGAATTCATCATAAGTTTCATCTTCATTAGGTATTTAGGGAATAAGTTCATAATTCTATATGAAAACCTCTCAAAGTCAGAAAAACAACAAGAAACAAAGAAACTCATAAAAACTTCAAAAGAAATTAATAAGTAGGTCTTCGATCTTGATAGGAATCTGCTTCAGAGTTGGCTCCAATGGTGTTCTTTGAGTTGTTTTCTTCAATATTCTCTTATGGCTCCCCTATCTCTTCTTCTATTTGGTATTTATAGACTTTAGAATGCTCAGAAAGCCTAAAAATTATGTTTTTCAGTGTGTTTAGGGAGCAGGTTGCGAAATCAACACCGGCTGGCACATGGTCATATGGCTCACACGGGAGTGTGTCCAGTCTATGTGGGAAGGCCCAACCCGTATGGCTCCTAAAATGTGCTATTTTTGTCTAATTTTCACTCCCAAATGCTCATCTAAGTATAGAAACATGAATACAAAGGATTAAGAGCATCAAATTCACCAATTTACATAAATAATTATCCAAAAAGGCATTAAGAATGGGATTAAAATATGTTAGTTTTATCGTTTATCAGTCATTAACAAAATCATATATTTCCCATCATTTCCATATGTAACATAATCTAATAAACCAAGTATCTATATGATTCCATCACATGCCAAATTCAATGATCAAATTCAAAACTATTAATTTATGTCATGATCAAACACATTAATATGCCAACAAGCACACATACTTTGTGCAATCACAGGACATACTTTTACAAAACACTTAGATATACAAATCACTCATATTACATGCCACATAATTGAAATAAAATATTTATAAGATCTATCAAAAGTAGGGGTGAGTGTTCGATCGAATCGAATCGAATCAAATGAAAATATTTCAAGTTAATCGAGTTGATGAATCCTATTTTATCATCCCAATTCGATTTGAAATTTTCTCGAATCGAATCGAGTGAGATGGAATTCGAATCGAATCGAATATATTTGTTTGAGTTAAATTTTAAAAAATGAATTTGGGTCCTTATAACCAATGTCACCCACCGTAATTAAATTTGCCCACCGTAATCAAATTTGTTATTAACTTTCATCTCCTCATAATTTATTTATTAAACTTTTATAAACAGGTTAGCTTAGTTGCTTCAATTATCTTTTGATTTATGTCACTATGTATTTTGAAATTAAAAAAATGTAACTTTTTTAATGAAAGTTATATTAAAGATAAAATGTGAAATTGATACCAACATAAAATTTTAACATGAATATTTTATGATATCATCAATAATTCAATTTTAACATAAATTTATAAAGATTTAATTTGATTAAACAATTCAATAATATACATAGTACAAATATGAAATTTAATTTAATAATATAAATAGTAGATCTAAATAAAATTATTACTATTTATATTTAGGGATTTTTTTAGATGACTTTTTATTTGGGGTAAAGGGTGAAAAGTAAAAGTTTAGGGGGAAAATAATAAGTTTTGAAGGTTGGGAGAATAAAATTTTTGGGAGAAAGTAAATGGGGAAAAATAAATAGTAGATATAAATAAATTTATTACAGTTTATGTTTAGGGATTTTTTTTGGATGGTTTTTTATTTGGGGTAAAGGGTGAAAAGTAAAAGTTTAGGGGGGAAATAAAAAGTTTTGAGGGTTGGGGGAATAAAATTTTGAGCGGAAAGTAAATAGGGGAAAATATTCAAAAAAAATTTTGGAGGGGGGAATGAGTTTGGGGTAGATGGGGTGTGATGGGAGAGAAGTAAAAGTCTTGGGGGAAGTGGGATGGTGTAAAAGTATTGAGGGAAAATTAAAAGGTTTGGGGGTTTGGGATAAGAATATAAAATATTATAGTTTGGTATTTGGTTTATTTGAATTATTAGAGTTATTCAAATTTAAAAACTAAACTCGATTCGAACTCGAAATTCGAAAAACAAATTCAAGTTGACTCAAATAACTTGTTTCGTTTAACTCAAAATTTGAATTTTTTTTCAATTTTTTTGAGTTGAATTGAGTTTTGCTTACCCCTAACCAAAAGATAGTTGGATAGTGTGACCTTCAAGTTGATCCGATTGCCAAATTCCGCAAAATGATAACTACAAGAAATAGGAAAAATGAAACAAAGTAAGCAACATCATCATATACATGTTATCCAACTACATACCATTCCCACATTCATTCAATGTCATGAATCTTTTCATATTTATTAAGTATTTCATATTTTACAATTTAATCCATTTGATGCCAAAAGTCATTAAATTTACAATTATATGTATAATTAATATATATAAAAACACACAACTCAAGAATAAAAAGAAAATACAATAAGTTCCATACGAACTTACTTGGAAAACAACAACCACAAAATGTTAGGGACTAATCTGCAATTTCTTCTATTTCTCGATTAACTTCTGATTGATTTGATTCTAAATCTATAATAATTCATTACAATTTATCAATTCCAATAGTCTTATAACATCTTAGTATATGCATATAGAAACTTAATTTCATTTTACATAATTTTCCTAAAGTTTCGCATTTTATTCAATTTAATCCATGAAACTGAAATAGTTATATCTTTTACATTCAAGCTTCGTTTTACAATCTGATTTCAATTACGTCCTTCTACAGCCTTCTGATATCTATAATTATAGAAATTTCATGGTAATTTCAATATATTCTCATTTTGGTCCCTAAACTCAATTAACAAAAGCCACTTTACAAATTAGTCCCTAATCATTTCCAAGCTTAAAAATCCACATTCAATACTAAAAACATCAAAAATCATCAATGGTAACATTTTCAGACTTTAACAATTTTACGATTTAATACTCAGGTTAGCTAGATTAAGTTACAATGATTTCCAAAACATAAAATTTACAAAAAACGGATAAGTTTATGTAACACCCCGTACCCGAGACCGTTGCCGGAGTCGGACACGAGGGGTTCACAGACTAAATTCGCTTACTATCGCAGTCCATTTTAAATTTTTCCAGACAGCTGGCTAACTGTGTCGCTGTCACCTTAAAAATCATATCTTGAGTTTCACAACTCGAAAATCAGTTTCGTGATTTTTCCCTGAAACTAGACTCCTATGTCCATCTACATATTTTTTTCTAGAATTTTTGGTCAGGCCAATTAGTACAGTTTATTAGTTAAAGTCTCCCCTGTTACAGGGTGCGACTACACTGACCTTCATGCATTACAATTCGGATATCTCCCTGTACAGGGCTTCAATACTGATGCTGTTTGTTTCTATAGAAACTAGACTCATAGAGGAATCTATACATATATGGCATGACTCCTAATTATCTCTGGTTAATTTATAATGAATTTCCAAAGCCGGAATAGGGAATCCAGAAACCGTTCTGGCCCTGTCTCACGAAAACCTAATTATCTCTTAACATACCACTCATATGACCGTTTTGTTTCTTCCATATGAAAGTGGATTCATCAAGGTTAATTTAAATAATTTATTCACTATTTAATTCTATTCCTACTATTTTTAGTGATTTTCCAAATCTACATCACTGCTGCTGTCAGCATCTGCCTTTAAGGTAGACTTTACCTATTTCATAGTTTCCATGATTCAACTAGCCCTTTTAGCATAAATAGCACAAATTATGATAGTGATTAACCATTCCCATGGCCAATCCTTGTTAAGCATATCCACACCTCTCAATAACCATATCCATACCAAATGATTATAACATTATGCTCAAACATATATAAGCCATTTTCGCATGGCTATCCAAAATTATACAAATCCAAAGGGTCCATGACCCACTACAAAAGGGTAGTCCTATACATGCCATTTTCAGAGTTCAACCAAAAGTGTACCAAAAGGGCTTTGATAGTGTGGGCGACTTCGACTTCAATAATCCCGAGTCCGATAGCTGACGAACCAAAATCTATAAAACAGAGATTCAAAGAACGGAGTAAGCATTTAATGCTTAGTAAGTTTTAAGCAAGACAAAGTGTTCTCAATCACTATTATTGGTCATTCATTTCAACTATTCGATGAAGTTAATCTAGAGCTTCATCTCGATCTATAATATCATTAAACGCAACACTTGGCTGCCACATATATACTTTCGAATAATAATGACCTAGATGGTCAAATATTTCCAAAGCACATTCTCACATTTGGAGTTATAATATTAATCACATTTACCTACCTCTTTGATACTGATAATTCACCTCGAAATCACTCCACCGATGAGTAAGTAATACGTACCTGAACATCTTGAATACATAATACTTATTTGATGGTAACTTAATGCAGATACTCAATATCAAAGTCTTACTTGAATCCTAGCATTCAGCCGTCGGGTCTTTAAAGCTCGGATATAGTACGAGCACGAAGCCTACGGACATTAATCAGGATAATACTCTCGCATAAAGCCTGCGGGGTTTTAACCTGGATATAGTACTGACACAATTGCCCTTCGGGACTTATCACATTTATACACTTTCACATCCATCACGTTGGCCACTCGGCCCTGTCACATATATACACTTTCACATTCATCACATCGGCTATTAGGCCTTATCACATATATACACTTTCACATTCATCACATCGGCCATTAGGCCTTATCACATATATATACACTTTCACATTCATCACATCGGCCATTAGGCCTTATCACATATATATACACTTTCACATTCATCACATCGGCCATTAGGCCTTATCACATATATATACACTTTCACATTCATCACATCGGCCATTCGGCCTTATCACATATATACACTTTCACATTCATCACATTGGCCATTCGGCCTTATCACATATATACACTTTCACATTCATCACATTGGCCATTAGGCCTTATCACATATATACACTTTCACATTCATCACATCGGCTATTAGGCCTTATCACATATATACACTTTCACATTCATCACATCACATATATACACTTTCACATTCATCACATCGGCCATTAGGCCTTATCACATATATATACATTCACATCACAATTATCCAAATATACTTCACATATCACATATACTATCATGTATACACTTTGTCTTGGCCGAATCTACATTAATCATTTCCCAATGAATAATTCAATTTCACGCCATACTATCATTTCATATTCGAATACTCATAAACTTACAATTTCACAAATTTTAATATCAAAGATCCATCTAACACTCATGTATCGTTTTACAATATCACGATTTAGAATTCACGTATGGGTTTAATCAATAGCTTATGAGTAACTAAAACAAGTTTTATCCATGTTTACAACAAAATCACATATTCACTACGAGCTATTTTCCTGAGCAGTAGTCACTAAATTATTTATAACTGGAGCTAAAAAACTCCAAATCACTTGCCGTTAATTTTCCCTGAATATAGACTCGTATATCTTCCATCCATAAAATTTTCAGAATTTTAGGTTTGGCCAATCAATACCAGATTTTTCTTAAAGTTTCCCCTGTTTCACTGTTTGACTAATCTGACCACTCTTCACTACGAATCAAATTTCTCATTTTACAGAATTCAAAATGTGTTGTATTTGATTTCATTTGAAACTAGACTCATTAAGGAGTCTAAGAATATAAATTTTATCTTATAACCATTTTTGTACAATTTATAATGATTTTCCAAAAACAGAATAGGGGATTTCGGAGTCATTCTGACATTGTCCCACACAACTTTAAATATCTCTTTATAGGAAATTTCTTTGCTTCCACGGTCTCTTTTATAAGAAACTAGACTAAATAAGCTTTGATTAAATATTTTATTCAGCCTATAATTCCACACCAACAATTTATAGTGATTTTCTAAAATCACGTTACTGCTGCTGTCCAAAGCAAATTATTACAATTTGCTCTTAAATTTCCAAGTCCAAACACTTATGAACTTACCATTTGAGTTTAAGACATATCATGGCCACATCATATCTTATTAAATCAACTCATTATGTCCTATTATGACTGAATTTACTCAACGTTTAATCACTTAAAACTTACCTCGGATGTGGTCGAACGATTTCGGCGGCTATTCGATCACTTTTTTCCTTCCCTTTATCGGATTTAGTTCCCCTTTGCTCTTGAGCTTAATTTAACAAATAAATTGATTTAATCATTTGAACATCGAAAAGAGAAAATCAAGGCACTTAACCCATATATATATACATTAGACATTAAAGTCACATACATATGAAATCATGAATCAACTCAACATATTAACCCACACTCTCTTTTAGCCGATTGTCTAAGCCAAGATTAAGCCACCAATATGCTTACTTATGGTCGAACATACATATCAACTTATGTACTCATTCATGTGGCCGAACATACATGTCTATGTTGAGGCCGATTGCAACACTTAATACATTCTACAAGTATGGTCACTTGTATTGACTAAACACCATTTTGTTTCAAGTTCAAAACTTGGCCAATACACATATATACACTAGTAAAGCATCCTCTCCCTTTCCATCAATTCAACACATACAAAATTATATTCGGCCTTAGCACACAACTTGCTAGCCGATTCTTCTCCATCTAGCAACTAATGCACATATGTGCTCATTTGTTAGACTCTACTTCATCTAATAACAACCATATTTTCCCTTCTACTTCCTACCATGGCCGGATGCTCAAGATACCTCAATATCGAAACTTTTAGCTTGGATTGCTTAAAGAACTTGGTGATGAGTTCAAATTTACCTAACACCTCAAGCCTCATAACACATCTATATAGCTAACATGCTAATAGTCTCAAGGCTTCAACTAAAACTTTTGAAGCCTCTTAGTCTGTAACACCCCGAACCCGAGACCGTCGCCGGAGTCGAACACGAGGTGTTAACAGACTTCAAACCACTTATTAAAATTTTTCCAGACAAGATGCCAATCTGCGTACTAGTTGCTTTAAAAATCATATCTTGAGCTCTGAAACTCGAAATCCAGTTCCGTGAATTTTCCCTGAAACTAGACTCATATGCCCATCTACATAATTTTTTCTAGAATTTTTGGTCGGGCCAATTAGTACAGTTTATTAGTCAAAGTCTCCCATGTTACTGGGGTCGACTACACTGACCTTTGTGCATTACGACCTGGATATCTCCCTGTACAGAGCTTCAATACTAATGCCGTTTGTTTCTATAGCAACTAGACTCAGATAGGAATCTATACATATATGGCATGGCTCCTAATTATCTGTGGTTAATTTATAATGAATTTCCAAAGTCGGAACAGGGAACCCAGAAACCGTTCTGGCCCTGTCTCACGAGAACCTGAATATCTCTTAACATACTGTCCATATGATTGTTTTGTTACTTCTATATGAAAATAGACTCATCGAGATTCGATTACATAATTTATTCACTATTTAATTCCATTCCTACTAATTTTTGTAATTTTTCAATCCCAAGTCACTGCTGCTGCCAGCATCTGTTACTGAAGCAACTATGTCCATTTCGTGATTTCTCATTGATCTAACTAGTAATTCATCATACATATCACAAAATTATAATCATGACTAGCCATACCAAAGGCTAATCATTGTCAAACATCTCCCTACTACGCTATTTCCATATCATGAATCTTAACACCAAAATTAATCAGCCATGACATATGGCATAAAAATCGTATTACCAAGACTTACGTCCCAACATTAGAACCAAATTCAACCGAACATTATGCCATTTTCGCATGGCTAAAAGTTTACATACCAAATTTCAACAAAACATATTAGCCTATACATGCCGAAATGTTCTCTTAGACCAACTAAGAAGAAAATACCAAAGCTTGCTAGCCGGTGTGATGACTTCGACGACGGCACGATCACGCAAAAAGAGACGAGTCCAAGAAACCTAGAATAGGTGACAAGCAAACACCGAATGAGTATATAACTCAGTAAGCCATAAGCATTCCACAACCATCCATTAATAAAATTATCACAACAGGAAACAATGAAATGAGGTTAAGTACTCCATCCATACCAAACTATACCATAGTTCCTTAAACCCTATGGTTCAATCTCATACCAAGTCCTACATTGGCCTTTCATACATCATTTTATTTTCGTTATAATCATACAATTAAACGAACTTTCACCTATTCCACAATGAACCTTATGTACGTGACTTCAACTATAATCGTCACATAGGTTCAAAACTTACCAAGCTCAACTCCAAATATAAACATAGCGCCTATTAGCCATGAACTCAAGGTACTTACCTTTTCCGCTGTCCAAAATTGACTCGGTAAAGTCGCACCCTTCATGTAAATAATTTATAGAAAACATATACTGGGTTGCACACATAATGTTTAGTAATCAACCACGCACACTTAGTGCCATGCACTTTAAACTCACACACTTAGTGCCATGCATTTCAAGTTCGCACACTTACCTTTTCCGCTGTCCAAAATCGACTCGGTAAAGTCGCACCCTTAATGTAAATAATTTATAGAAAATATATATTGGGTTCGCACACATAGTGCTTAATAATCAACCGCGCACACTTAGTGCCATGTACTTTAAACTCGCACACTTAGTGCTGTACAATTTAAACCCGCACACTTAGTGCCAATCTCATGACCGTGAACACTTATTGCCCGCACACTTAGTGCCGAAAACCAGCCACTCTATAGGCTTCACTTCCTTTTTACATTCGACAAATTTCATCTCTACTTACATATACATTTGTATACATTTCATCTCATTAAACACAATGGTATAGGTATTACGATCATTTAAATCAATACCAAAGATATGCTTAATGACTTACCTGTGTTGGGTAAGACGGTTCCAACTCGGCTACTCGATGATCTTTTCTTTGCCTTTGCTCGATTCTCCTCCTTTAACTCCTTGAGCTTAATCAATAAATCAACTAGTTTAACCGCCTTGCTAAATATTTACAATCTAATTACACATGCATATGTATGTTAGTATATTCGGCAATCACCCTTACTAATCACCCACTTGATCAATTATAGAGAATCAAAGTTAATATCACAATGTGTACCCTATATGGCCCATTATACATAATCAAATTTAGCATAATCTATATATTTACTCATATGGCCGAATATACCTAATCATACATACACCTAACCAAAAATAATTTCTAAAATCTTTATATCATTTATACACTAAGCCGAGTACTCTTACCAAGTTCACCTATATTCTTCAACAAATTCTTCATTGATCAAACACATATTCGGCTAAAGAAATGGCAATTTTAGCAACTTTTGATTTAATACTTTATCAATTATAATACATCTAAATATTTTTTTCATATTATTAACACAATTCACATACATTACTTAATATAACATTTTCACATTCGGCATTAGTATCAACCATAGTAGCCGATTCTTCCTACTTTGTACCCATGCATCTATTTGATCCTTAGTTAGTTCAAACACTCAAAGTCAACCATCTCCATACCTCATCACCAAAGACATCAAAATACCAACCAAGAATGTAACATTCATGGCCGAATATCATCTCCATCATTTAACAAAGTTTGAACCATGGCTAGGTAGATTTCAAACTTACAACTTAAAATATACATGAATCTCAAAGAATAATATCAAACATACCTCAATCTAATTACATGCATGGCCAAACTTCCTCCTAATCCTCTTCCAAACCAAACATGAAGCAAGAACTCCTTCCTCCTTCCTTAGAATTTTCGGTCAAAAGAGGATGAAAAAGGATGAACAAAATTTTTCTTTTCCTTTCTTTAGCTCACGGCAATGGGGGGGGGAAACAACCACTCATTTTTTTTTGTTTTCATTTCTTTATTACCCATACTCCTTATTTTATTTTTTCTAACATACCTCACTAAGCCAACATGTTCCCAACATGTTTCCACCCATAGCATGGCCAACCACTAGCTCAAATTTTGGGTAATTTGACATGCAAACCCATCATTTTCATAACATGCATTAATAGACCATTTTAAATTAGCCTATCATATTTTCACCATGTCTCATATCGATCCCTATTTAATAATTTCTCATGCAATTGGCAAAATTGGAGAATGAAACTTCCACATACTCATGTACACACATAATAAGCATAGAATATGGAAATTAATTATTTTTATGACTCAGTTTTGTGGTCCCGAAACCACTCCCCGACTAGAGTCAATTTTGGGCTGTTACAACTCTCCCCCACTTAAGAAATTTTCGTCCCCGAAAATCTTACCGGTAAATAGGTTTGGGTATCGTTCCTTCATCGAGCTCTCGGTTTCCCAAGTAGCTTCCTCGATCCCGTGTTTGAGCCATAACACCTTCACTAACGGAACCCTTTTGTTTCGCAACTCCTTCACTTCACGAGCTAGGATACGCATCGGTTCTTCTTCATAACTCATATCGGCTTGAATTTCAACCTCTAATGGGCTAATTATGTGCGATGGCTCAGATCGATAGCGTCGAAGCATCGAAACATGAAAGACGTCGTGAATCTTTTCAAGCTCAGGGGGCAAAATCAATCTATACGCAACCGGACCAACTCGTTCGGAGATTTCGTACGGCCCAATGAATCTCGGGCTCAACTTGCCCTTACGGCCAAACCTGAGTACCTTTTTCCAAGGCGAAACTTTAAGGAACACTTTATCTCCCACCTGATATTCAATGTCCTTTCGTTTCAAGTCCGCATACGATTTCTGACGATCTATGGCTGCCTTCAGACTTTCACGGATTACCTTTACTTTCTGTTCGGCATCTTTAATCAAATCAACTCCGAAAATTTTACTTTCACCGAGCTCGGTCCAAAACAATGGTGTACGACATTTACGACCGTACAAAGCCTCGTAAGGTGCCATCTTAATACTTGATTGAAAACTATTGTTGTAAGCGAATTCAATCAAAGGTAAATACCGTTCCCATGAACCACTAAACTCAAGGATGCAGCATCTCAGCATATCCTCGAGTACCTGAATTATCCGCTCGGATTGACCATCGGTTTGGGGATGAAAAGCGGTGCTAAAATGCAGCTTGGTACCCAAAGCTTCTTGCAATTTCTTCCAAAATCGTGAGGTGAATCTCGGATCTCTATCCGACACGATAGAAATAGGTACTCCATGTAATCTCACAATCTGAGAAACATACAATTCGGCTAGTTTGTCCAATGAAAAATCCGTACGCACGGGGATAAAGTGAGCTGACAATGGCAGTCCGGACACAAAGTCCATTGTGACTCGATCCCATTTCCACTCGGGTATCATGATCGGCTGAAGTAATCCTGAAGGCACTTGATGTTCCGCTTTCACTTGTTGACATATTAAACATCTCGAAACAAAGTCGGAGATGTCTCGTTTCATACCATGCCACCGAAACTGACGTTTCAAATCGTTGTACATTTTCGTACTCCCCGGGTGAATTGACATTCGGCTACAATGAGCTTCGTTCAGAATCATCGAAATGAGTTCTGAATTTCTTGGAACACACAACCGACTTCTGAACCTCAAACAATCGTCATCATCAATTTGAAATTCGGATTCCATATTCAGAATACATTCAGCCCGTTTTGCAACCAATTCATCGTCGACTTTCTGAGCTTCACGAATTTGATGAATCAATGATGGTTTGGCCTTTAATTCAGCTACTAACTCATTGTCGGGTAGAACAGACAAGTGCACATTCATCGCTCGTAAAGCAAACAGCGATTTCCGGCTTAAGGCGTCCGCAACCACATTAGCCTTTCCCGGGTGGTAATCAATGACAAGCTCGTCATCTTTCAACAACTCAAGCCAACGTCTTTGTCGCAGATTTAAGTCACTTTGAGTCATCAAATATTTGAGACTTTTGGATCCGAAAATACATGGCACTTTTCGCCAAACAAATAATGTCGCCATATTTTCAAAGCAAATACGATGGCGGCTAGCTCGAGATCATGGGTAGGATAATTTCTCTCGTGTAGCTTCAATTGTCTCGACGCATAGGCCACAACTCGACCTTCTTGCATCAATACGCAACCCAACCCGAGTAGGGATGCGTCACTATAAATGACAAACTCTTTGCCTGATTCGAGTTGCACTAAAATTGGAGCTTCAGTCAAACGAGTTTTCAGTTGATCGAAGCTTTTCTGACATTTCTCCGTCCATTCGAACTTAACATCCTTTTGAAGTAGCTTCGTCATTGGTGTGGCTATCATCGAGAAACCTTTTACAAATCGTCGGTAATAACCGGCGAGCCCCAGGAAGCTCCAAACTTCGGTAATATTTCTTGGAGGCTTCCAGTTAAGTATGGCTGAAATTTTGCTCGGGTCAACTCGAATACCCGATGCGGATACCACATGACCCAAGAAGCTAACCTCTCTTAACCAGAACTCACACTTACTGAACTTAGCATATAACTTCTTATCCCGCAAAATTTGCAACACTAATCTCAGGTGCTCAGCATGTTCGGTCTCATCTCCTGAATAGACTAAGATGCCATCAATGAACACAACTACGGACCGGTCCAAATACTGTCTGAAGATCCGATTCATCAAATCCATAAATACCGCAGGGGCATTAGTGAGCCCGAACGGCATCACTAAGAACTCGTAGTGACCGTACCTCGTTCTGAAAGCAGTTTTGGGTACATCCGAATCTCGAATCCGCAACTGATAATAACCCGATCTCAAATCTATCTTTGAAAACACTGAGGCTCCCTTTAGTTGATCAAACAAATCATCAATACACGGTAATGGATATTTATTCTTTATCGTCACTTTATTCAGTTGACGATAGTCAATGCACAACCTCATGGTTCCGTCCTTCTTTTTCACGAACAATACTGGTGCACCCCAAGGTGAGAAACTTGGTCGAGCGAAACCTCTATCCATCAACTCTTGCAATTGAGCTTTCAATTCCTTTAACTCAGTTGGTGCCATACGATACGGAGCTATCGAAATTGGCGTAGTTCCAGGTACAAGCTCAATACCAAACTCTACCTCCCGAACAGGTGGCAAACCCGGTAACTCTTCAGGAAAAACATCCAGGTATTCACAAACCACCGGCACAGATTCGGGTTTCTTTTCTAATTCTTTGTCATCAAGTACATACGCAAGGTATGCTTCGCACCCTTTTCTTACATATTTTTGGGCCAACATTGCTGATATTACAGCTGGCAACCCCCTTAAGTCCGTAGACTCAACTCGGATTATCTCGTTATTTGCGCACCTCAAATCAATAGTCTTGCTTTCGCAATTCACAACCGCATCATGCGCGGTCAACCAATCCAAACCAAGAATAACATTAAATTCGTCAAACGGCAAAAGCATCAAATCGGCCGGAAAACAGGATTCTCGGATTATTAGAGGGCATCTCTTACACACTTTATCAACAAGTACGCATTGACCCAAAGGGTTTGACACTCGAATTACGAACTCAGTAGACTCAACAGGTAGAGTCTTACTGGATGCTAAGGTTTCGCATACATATGAATGAGTAGAGCCAGGGTCAATCAATGCAATCACATTAGTATCAAAGAGAGTGAAGGTACCAGTGATGACGTCGGGGGAGGATGCCTCCTCTCGTGCGCGAATGGCATATGCTCTAGCAGGAGTACGGTTCTCGGCTCGAACAGCCGTATCAGAGGCCCCTCTCTGACTACCACCCCTACCTCCTAAAATTCTCGGTGGACCACCTCTAGTTGTCACTCCACTAGGTCTTGCACCTTGAATCTTATTCTTCTCCTCAAGCTCCGTGCAATCTCTAATGAAGTGGTCCTTCGAACCGCATCCGTAACAGGCCCTGTTAGTAGACTTACCCCAACATTCACCTAGGTGTCGTCTCCCGCATTGGGGACATTCAGGTTTCTCTTGACGATTATTGCCCACACTAGCTACCGAAGTAGCTCGGGAGTCCGTCGATGGTCGTGCTCTGATGGAAATTCCCGCAGTCGTCCTCGACTTATTAGTGTCCTCCCTGAACTTCTTTACAGCTGAGAACGGAGCTTTACCCGTCGATCTTTTACGATAGTCTCTAGCTTCAAATTCAGCCTTCTTCTTCTCCTTTCCAAGTTCTTCCGCCTTGCAGGCTCGTTCGACTAGTGTTACGAATTCTTTTATCTCCAAAATACCCACTAGTAGCTTTAAATTTTCATTCAATCCTTCTTCGAATCTTTTGCACATAACAACCTCATCAGCTACACACTCCCGGGCATACCTACTGAGTCTTACGAATTCATGTTCGTATTCAGATACTGTCATACGGCCTTGCTTGAGTTCCAAGAATTCCTTACGCTTTTGATCAATGAACCGTTGACTAATATATTTCTTTTGAAATTCCGTCTGAAAGAAGTCCCAAGTTACTCGTTCGTTTGGGACTATGGAAATCAGGGTCCTCCACCAATAGTAGGCTGAGTCCCGCAACAAGGATATAGCACACTTTAGACATTCATCAGGCGTGCATGACAGTTCATCAAACACCCGAATGGTGTTATCAAGCCAGAACTCGGCCTTTTCAGCATCATCAGTAACTATGGCCCTGAACTCCTCGGCCCCGCGCTTCCTAATCAAGTCTACAGGTGGCTTACTCAGCCTCACAGGATCAGCGACTGATGGCATTACGGGCTCTTGGGGTGGATTATTCAAATCGGGAATTGTTGGACGGCCGGATTGGTTCGGGCATATTGCGCGACCCACTCATTCATCACGGTAAAGAAGGCTTGTTTAGCCCCCTCACCTTGATTATTCGCAGATGACTGAGGTTCAACAGGCGGTGTCCCTTGTGCAGGAGCAACCGCTACACTTTCAATGTCATCCGCCAAGGTTCTCTCTACACCAGGATCCATTTACTAATCAAAACATAAATTTTTAACCGTCAGAAGTCATCACACATTTAAACATTAACATTCGGCATGTATAGCTAGACTCATACGTGCTATGGTAGTCCTAGAACCGACTAAACCATAGCTCTGATACCAATCAAATGTAACACCCCGAACCTGAGACCGTCGCCGGAGTCGAACACGAGGTGTTAACAGACTTCAAACCACTTATTAAAATTTTTCCAGACAAGCTGCCAATCTGCGTACTAGTTGCTTTAAAAATCATATCTTGAGCTCTGGAACTCGAAATCCAGTTCCGTGAATTTTCCCTGAAACTAGACTCATATGCCCATCTACATAATTTTTTCTAGAATTTTTGGTCGGGCAAATTAGTACAGTTTATTAGTCAAAGTCTCCCATGTTACTGGGGTCGACTACACTGACCTTTGTGCATTACGACCTGGATATCTCACTGTACAGAGCTTCAATACTAATGCCGTTTGTTTCTATAGAAACTAGACTCAGATAGAAATCTATACATATATGGCATGGCTCCTAATTATCTCTGGTTAATTTATAATGAATTTCCAAAGTCGGAACAGGGAACCCAGAAACCGTTCTCGCCCTGTCTCACGAGAACCTGAATATCTCTTAACATACTGTCCATATGATTGTTTTGTTACTTCTATATGAAAATAGACTCATCTAGATTCGATTACATAATTTATTCACTATTTAATTCCATTCCTACTAATTTTTGTAATTTTTCAATCCCAAGTCACTGCTGCTGCCAGCATCTGTTACTGAAGCAACTATGTCCATTTCGTGATTTCTCATTGATCTAACTAGTAATTCATCATACATATCACAAAATTATAATCATGACTAGCCATACCAAAGGCTAATCATTGTCAAACATCTCCCTACTATGCTATTGCCATATCATGAATCTTAACACCAAAATTAATCAGCCATGACATATGGCATAAAAATCGTATTACCAAGACTTACGTCCCAACATTAGAACCAAATTCAACCGAACATTATGCCATTTTCGCATGGCTAAAAGTTTACATACCAAATTTCAACAAAACATATTAGCCTATACATGCCGAAATGTTCTCTTAGACCAACTAAGAAGAAAATACCAAAGCTTGCTAGCCGGTGTGATGACTTCGACGACGGCACGATCACGCAAAAAGAGACGAGTCCAAGAAACCTAGAATAGGTGACAAGCAAACACCGAATGAGTATATAACTCAGTAAGCCATAAGCATTCCACAACCATCCATTAATAAAATTATCACAACAGGAAACAATGAAATGAGGTTAAGTACTCCATCCATACCAAACTATACCATAGTTCCTTAAACCCTATGGTTCAATCTCATACCAAGTCCTACATTGGCCTTTCATACATCATTTTATTTTCGTTATAATCATACAATTAAACGAACTTTCACCTATTCCACAATGAACCTTATGTACGTGACTTCAACTATAATCGTCACATAGGTTCAAAACTTACCAAGCTCAACTCCAAATATAAACATAGCGCCTATTAGCCATGAACTCAAGGTACTTACCTTTTCCGCTGTCCAAAATTGACTCGGTAAAGTCGCACCCTTCATGTAAATAATTTATAGAAAATATATACTGGGTTGCACACATAATGTTTAGTAATCAACCACGCACACTTAGTGCCATGCACTTTAAACTCACACACTTAGTGCCATGCATTTCAAGTTCGCACACTTACCTTTTCCGCTGTCCAAAATCGACTCGGTAAAGTCGCACCCTTAATGTAAATAATTTATAGAAAATATATATTGGGTTCGCACACATAGTGCTTAATAATCAACCGCGCACACTTAGTGCCATGTACTTTAAACTCGCACACTTAGTGCTGTACAATTTAAACCCGCACACTTAGTGCCAATCTCATGACCGTGAACACTTATTGCCCGCACACTTAGTGCCGAAAACCAGCCACTCTATAGGCTTCACTTCCTTTTTACATTCGACAAATTTCATCTCTACTTACATATACATTTGTATACATTTCATCTCATTAAACACAATGGTATAGGTATTACGATCATTTAAATCAATACCAAAGATATGCTTAATGACTTACCTGTGTTGGGTAAGACGGTTCCAACTCGGCTACTCGATGATCTTTTCTTTGCCTTTGCTCGATTCTCCTCCTTTAACTCCTTGAGCTTAATCAATAAATCAACTAGTTTAACCGCCTTGCTAAATATTTACAATTAATTACACATGCATATGTATGTTAGTATATTCGGCAATCACCCTTACTAATCACCCACTTGATCAATTATAGAGAATCAAAGTTAATATCACAATGTGTACCCTATATGGCCCATTATACATAATCAAATTTAACATAATCTATATATTTACTCATATGGCCGAATATACCTAATCATACATACACCTAACCAAAAATAATTTCTAAAATCTTTATATCATTTATACACTAAGCCGAGTACTCTTACCAAGTTCACCTATATTCTTCAACAAATTCTTCATTGATCAAACACATATTCGGCTAAAGAAATGGCAATTTTAGCAACTTTTGATTTAATACTTTATCAATTATAATACATCTAAATATTTTTTTCATATTATTAACACAATTCACATACATTACTTAATATAACATTTTCACATTCGGCATTAGTATCAACCATAGTAGCCGATTCTTCCTACTTTGTACCCATGCATCTATTTGATCCTTAGTTAGTTCAAACACTCAAAGTCAACCATCTCCATACCTCATCACCAAAGACATCAAAATACCAACCAAGAATGTAACATTCATGGCCGAATATCATCTCCATCATTTAACAAAGTTTGAACCATGGCTAGGTAGATTTCAAACTTACAACTTAAAATATACATGAATCTCAAAGAATAATATCAAACATACCTCAATCTAGTTACATGCATGGCCAAACTTCCTCCTAATCCTCTTTCAAACCAAACATGAAGCAAGAACTCCTTCCTCCTTCCTTAGAATTTTCGGTCAAAAGAGGATGAAAAAGGATGAACAAAATTTTTCTTTTCCTTTCTTTAGCTCATGGCAATGGGGGGGGGGAACAACCACTCATTTTTTTTGTTTTCATTTCTTTATTACCCATACTCCTTATTTTATTTTTTTCTAACATACCTCACTAAGCCAACATGTTCCCAACATGTTTCCACCCTTAGCATGGCCAACCACTAGCTCAAATTTTGGGTAATTTGACATGCAAACCCATCATTTTCATAACATGCATTAATAGACCATTTTAAATTAGCCTATCATATTTTCACCATGTCTCATATCGATCCCTATTTAATAATTTCTCATGCAATTGGCAAAATTGGAGAATGAAACTTCCACATACTCATGTACACACATAATAAGCATAGAATATGGAAATTAATTATTTTTATGACTCGGTTTTGTGGTCCCGAAACCACTCCCCGACTAGAGTCAATTTTGGGCTGTTACATAGTCGAATACTAACTCTCTAATAATCCCAAATCCATCCATGAGATAGTTAGAATTTAGACTAATCATCCAAGGGATGTATGAACTTTCAAAGCAACACTAAACATACCTTAATCTAGTGAGCCTTCATAGCCGATTTTTCTCCAAGCTCATTCCCTTCCTTTCTTTCTTCTATTCGGCCAAAGATGTTCAAGGATGAACACTTTTTTTTCTTTGTTTCCTTTCTTCCATTCACGGCAAAGGGGGGGCATGGATGAGACCATTTTTTTTGTCATCATTTACCTTCCCATTATTATTTTATCCTTTCTCCCATAAACCATTAGCACAACATGTTTTATGACATGTTTTGCCCATCACCCTTTGTCATGGCTGGCCACTAGTAATTAAATGGGGGAAATTGACATGCAAGTCCACCCTTTTGATTACATGCACTAATAGATCCTTATGGATTAACCTATCACATTTCAAAAGTGTCACACATAAGTCCTATTACTAAATTCACATGCAATCGACTAAATCGAAGCTCAAAACTTTCACACATTCATATTCACATATTTTAGACAATAAATATCATATTCAAATAATTTGGTGACTCGGTTTAGCGATCCCAAAACCGCTTTCCGACTAGGGTCATTTTAGGGCTGTCACAGTTTAGGCTTACCATGCAAAGAATTATAGTTGGTTAAACCTTGTAGCTATCAAAAATGGTGTCCTGGTGGTTTTTTTTTTAATTTCGGTGGTAGGAAGAATAAATGAAGATAGACTCCTTATTTTTACATTTTATTATGTTTTAATATTAATTAATATTATTATAACATATATTTCTCTAAATAATAGAACCAACCGTCCACCACCTAAAACAAATGGTCTAATTGACACATTAAACCTTGGTCAATTACCATTTAAGTCATTTAACAAATAGAAATATTTATCGATTAACTTTTACTATTTTTATGATTTAGTCCTTATACCCTAATTGACCATTCAATCAACAAAATTACTGGATCAAAATTCAATTTACATATACAATAACTCTGTAAATATTTATGAACTCAATTTACAGAAAAGAGGTCTCGATACCTCAATTTCCAAAACCACTGACTTTTGAACCGATAAACTTGTACCTTGACTAACTTTCCACATAACTAAAATTATTAGACCAGAATTCAGTATAATACTATAATAACCTCATAAATATTAATAAATTATATTTAATGACTCGATCATCAAATAAACAGGATTCCAAAACTATTGTTTCTAATATCACTGAAAATTAGGTTGTTTCAAGATTAGACATATTCATGGATGATTTTTCTGTTTATGGAGATTTTTTAATGGAGTGTTTACACAACCTCGAACGGGTCTTAACAAGATGTGAAGAGACTAACTTGGTGCTTAATTGAGAAAAATGTCATTTCATGGTGAAAGAAAAGATTTGTAGCACCCTTTACCTGACCTGACTTATCGGATTTGGATATCAGACGTTACAACACTTAAACACTTAGCAAAAATTCCTTTACTACTAGTGTATAACCATTTTTAAAACATACTTCATATTAATTTTATTAACTATCTTTAGAACAAAATATTTAAGTAAAGAAAATATTTAAGAATACATTAGATCCTTCAAAACCGTATAAGAGGTTACAACTCAAAACTTTGCTAAAAATAGATTCTTTATGGTGTAGTGTACTAAGCACCATGCCTCTAAGGTACCCTCTGTTTGCATAATGATGCAACATGTACTGTTACTCGGGCACAATCTTGGCTTGGTCCCTCCTGGTGAACAAGTTCCACTCACAAACCTGCAACCCAAAAACATGTCTATAAGTTTCCAAGGAACCTTGCAAGTCTCACTCAGATTTTACCTTTTCTACGAAAATGTAAATGCCTTTGACTCCCTAAGTTGGGTTTTCTTCTCAAACAATGGCGAATACAATTCTAATTCTTGATTATCAGAGAACTTATAAGTCAATTTTTTCCCTTATCCATATTATTCTCTTTTCATGTTAACTACTTTACTCAAGTCCCTAGTGATTGTAGCTAATTACGCTTTTTAGATCTACCCAGCAGATTCTTTACATGCTCCCGTGATTACTAGGATACAAAATTCAATAGTTCTCAAGTATGGGCAGATTAATACTCTACCAACATCCCAAATGTCTTAAGATCCCTATCATGGTAGATCACTTTGGCGGATTCCACAGCTAGTTATTTTTTTCAAGTATTCTACCAGAAAACGCCTTACCATCATACTCAGATCTCACATACGGCAAACTAGCATCTCTCCATTTGAATATTACAGAACTTATTCCACTAATTTCTGAGATAACATGCCACAAAGGCTTCTAAAATGAGGTAGCCACATAGGCTTTCCAGAGGATTCTCTACAAAGGCTTTCAAGATAGATCACCACAAAGGCTTTCCAGAGAATCTTGTGTTTATTGTCTTGATAGACCATTTCAATGGATGCCATAGGCTTCTTCCACATATTTTGTAACACCCCTCACCCGTATTCAATGTCAGAATAGGGATACGGAGCATTACCGAATTTACAACTTAAACAACCATCCAATTCAAATTGAATATGATCAACCAAAAGTAATTCCAATCAAATACAATCACATTGTCCCTATTACGAGCCTACGAGGCCCTAAACATGCTTTGGGAGTGGTTCAGGACTGAATCGATAACTTAGGAAACTTTCCCAAAACCTAAAAAAAAATTCTTAAAACAGGGGACACATGCCTGTGTGGCCTGGCCATGCGTCTCACACTGCCAATAGACACGCCCGTGTCATAGGCCGTATGAACATTTGAAATGGGATTACATGGCCGTCTCTGACTTGGGTCACACGGCCAACACACATGCCTGTGTGGCTAGCTTGTGTGCCCTAAAAATACCCATACACGCCCGTATGCCAGGCCGTGTGCTAGGCAGTGGCAAACCTGTAGGGTATACTGACTTATGCCACAAGGCCAAGTCACATGCCTAATTCAAACCTAATTTGCCAAGCCGTGTATCACATGCCCTAAAAATAGCCATACTAACTTATGCCAAGCCAATTTGCCACCCAAATTTTAATGTACCTACAACACATCAATTTGCACCATCCCATGGCATAAATAGGCATTTAAACCAGCCAGTTCAAACCTAATTCATGCATATTCTATACCACATTTCTTAATACACATAAGTTGCAAAATATACCAATCTATTCATAACCAAAATCTCATTAACTTAGATTATCAATATGGCTACTTAAAACAAACATTCTTTACCTTGATTCACAAACAACAAACAAATAACATCAGCAATGTCAACATTCAACTTCCATAATGCCAACTATTAATAAGCATCACAAAACCAACCTCAATTTACATAACATAAACTATAGGCACATACACATATACACAAGCAAATTAACTCAAAATAAGCCAACTCTCATGGATATTATATACAAACCAAGACATATACATTTACAAGCCAATTCATGTAACACCCCGTACCCGAGACCGTTACCGGAGTCGGACACGAGGGGTTCACAGACTAAATTCACTTATTTTCACAGTCCATTTAAAAATTTCCAGACAAGCTGGTTACTGCGTCACTGTCGCCTTAAAAATCATATCTTGAGTTTCAAAACTCGAAAACCAGTTTCGTAAATTTTTCCTGAAACTAGACTCATATATCCATCTACAAATTTTTTTCTAGAATTTTTGGTCGAGCCAATTAGTACAGTTTATTAGTTAAAGTCTCCCCTGTTTCATGGTTCGACTACTCTGACCTTCACGCACAACAACTTGGATATCTCCCTGTACAGGGATTCAATACTGATGCCGTTTGTTTCTATAGAAACTAGACTCGAAAAGGAATCTATACATATATGGCATGACGTCTAATTATCTCTGGTTAATTTATAATGAATTTCCAAAGTCAGATCAGGGGATCCAGAAATCGCTCTGGCCCTGTTCCACGAAAACTTAAATATCTCTTAAAATCCGACTCATATGACTGTTTCGTTTCTTCCATATGAAAGTAGATTCATCAAGGTTCGATTACATAATTTATTCACTATTTAATTCGATTCCTACTAATTTTAGTGATTTTCAAATTTACATCACTGCTGCTGTTAGCATCTGCCCTCATAGTTTCCATGATTCAACTAGCCCTTTTAGCATATATAGCACAAAATATGATTATGATTAACCATTCCAATGGTTAATCGTTTCCAAATATTTCCATACCTCTTAATGAACAACATACAAAATGATTATAATACTACGCTCAAAGTGTATATGAGCCATTTTCGCATGGCTATCCAAATTTATACAAAACCAAAGGGTACATGACCCACAACAAAAAGAGTAGTCCTATACATGCCATTTCAAAGTTCAACCAAAAGTGTACCAAAGGGGCTTTGATAGTGTGGGCGACTTCGACTTCAATAATCCCGAGTCCGATAGCTAACGAACCAAAATCTATAAAACAGAGATTCAAAGAACGGAGTAAGCATTTAATGCTTAGTAAGTTTGAGCCATAAAATTTGACACAACTAAAGTGTAGCATTCATATGGCTAAACAGATAATTTCATATGCACAAATTCTCAATATCATACTTACTTCACATTACCAACCCTTATATTCATACACAAAAGATCAACTTAGCCAAAGGCCGGTAGCTCATTTATCGACTGAGCGAATACTAATTGTAAGGGATCAACTAAATCAATGCATATACGAGACATACCTCATTGCTGGGATTTCACGAGCATATTAATTGAAACTATTACAGCAAGGTCGCTCATTCCCAAGCCAAGTACCTTCGGGATTTAACCGGATATAGCTACTCGCTCAATGCCTTCGGGACATAGCCCGGATATAATAACTCGCACCAATGCCTTCGGGACTTAGCCCGGATATAATAACTCACACCAATGCCTTCGGGACTTAGCCCGGATATAGTAGCTTGCACAAATGCCTTCGGGACTTAGCCCGGATGTAATAACTCGCACAAATGCCTTCGGGACTTAGCCCGGAACTAGTCACTAGCGCAAATGCCTTCGGGACTTAGCTCGGTTATCATCCGAATATTCATGCACATATCAATAAATCATGACACATTTATATCTCATTTTCATAATTAGAGTTCAAACACAAGTCACGTATTACGCACTCCCATTTTCGGCTCACTAGCCACATACAAACAGCATGGTTTAGTTTGCTTTATGACACGATCTCTATGCACATACGGCTACCCGTCATACGTATAGACTAATTAACTCATCATATAATTCAAGTAGAATCATCATATCACCGTATATTTTTTATGCTCATACATCATGACTTAATCAAATCATAAACTAAGTCTCATTGCTCGAAAACTTACCTCGGATGTTGTCGAACGATTTCGACGGCTATTCGATCACTTTTTCCTTTCCCTTATCCAACTTTGGTCCTCTAAGCTCTTGAGCTAATTCAAACAAATTTAACTTATTAAAGTCTCATTATGCTAGCTTATGGCCGAATATGACAATGAATTTGATAGGTCATATGGCCACCTTTAGCTCAAATACAAAATGGTCATACACATTTTTAATCACATTAAGCAATTTAATACTATTAATCTAACATTTCCTCATGTGCAACTTTATGACCGAATACTCATATCATTAACTCAACATCAATTAACTAAGCACTTAAACAAATTCTCTTTAACTATACACACATTCGGCAATGACAAAGACAATTTAGCAAACCTTAAATTCAACTTATAACAATATATATATTCAATATTCAAAGCATTTAACATCACTCCACCATAATTTTTACATCATGGCCGAATGTTCCTTTGAATCATTTACCCTTACAAGGCATAACTTTCACCATCAAAACTAACAAGCTTATAATCCCATGACCGAAACCTTTAACAACACCAATTGAGAATACTTCATGGGTTTGAGGTAAAACCAAGAAAGAAACTCATAAATATCGAGATATAAGCACTAACATTGTTCATCTAGATTTAGCATGAAACAACATCCATCACCCTTATAATTACCATAGCCGAAAACCTTACTCATTCCAAAATCCAAATCTCAACTTGGGTCACAAAAATAACTTGATATCTCATCAACACAACATCAACACCAAGCAAGAATGATACATCCATGGCTGAGTGTCATCTCCATCACATAGCAAGATTTAGACCATGGGCTAGGTAGAACTCAAGCTAACAACTAAAACATGCATGCATCTCATGGAACATCATCAAACATACCTTAGTCTAGCAAACCACCATAGCCGATTTCCTCAAAGCTCTTTTTCCTTCTTTTTCTTTCTTCTATTCGGCCAAGAACAACATGAGAGCTTTTCTTTTTTTTTCTTCTTTTTCTTTCTTCTATTCGGCCAAGAACAACATGAGAGCTTTTTTTTCTTCTTTTTCTTTCTTCTATTCGGCCAAGAACAACATGAGAGCTTTTTTTTTCTTTCTTTTCCTTTTTTCATCATCATTTACCTTCCCATTATTATTTTATTGCCCATACTCCTTATTTTATTTTTTTTCTAACATAAACCATTATCACAACATGTTTTATGACATGTTTTGCCCATCACCCTTTGTCATGGCCGGCCACTAGTAATTAAATGGGGGAACTTGACATGCAAGTCCACCCCTTTGATTACATGCACTAATAGATCCTTATAGATTAACCTATCACATTTCAAAAGTGTCACACATAAGTCTTATTGACTAATTTCACATGCAATTTACTAAATCGAAGCTTAAAACTTTCACACATTCATAATCACATATTTTAGACAATAAATATCATATTCAAGTAATTTGGTGACTCGGTTTAGCGGTCCCGAAACCGCTTTTCGACTAGGGTCACTTTAGGGCTGTCACAATTCAAATGGCCAAAATTATTACCAAAACATAGCCACCATGACCAAAGTCCCTATACATGCCATATACTTAAAATACTAAAGTTCATAGGTACCAAATGATAGGTGGATAGTGTGAAGCAATCTCTGACGATCCCTGAATCCTAGCTAGCTTTAAATTCACTATCAAACACAGAGAAATACACAAAGTAAGCTTTATAGCTTAGAAAGTTCTATAGCATTTAAAGTCAACTTACTAAATGTGCATAATTTAAACAAATAAAACATAATATACAATTCACAAAAGGAATCATCATCCTATCACAATTTCATTCATAAGATTTGTTATCAATTTCAATATCTCCTTATTTCAATACTTGTATGGTTCACGTACATACTTGTACCATTCTGTATCAAACTCATACTCATCCAGATCTATGACGTACCCGTTGAACCATTCAGAATATTATTGAATATTCGGGAAACTTGCACACTTAGTGCCAAATAAATAGCCGAAGCTATATCAATCTCCATACTAAGAGCATATAAATATATAGCCGAAGCTATCTCAATCTCGCACACTTAGTGCAAATATATATATCCGAAGCTATCTTGGTTTCGCACACTAAGTGCCATAATTAACCGAATCATCGTCAAACACGACTGTAGTCTCGTATACACAATTTATGCAATATCAAGCATTTAAATCATAATCATAACAATGGTTATCACATACGAACATACCTCGGATGTTAAAACGGCAAAACAAATCAACTATTCCGTAACATTGTTCTTTCCTCGATCTAAGTTTGTATTTCACCTTTCTTGATCTAAATATAATCAAAATTAACTTATTCAATCATCTCTCTATTCAATTTAGTCCAAAACACACTATAAAGAACTTTTACACATTTGCCCCTATTGTTTCACCACTTTACAATTTAGTCCTTATTTTATAAAAACACAATTTCAAGTAATTCAATCACAACCCATGCTAGCCAAGTTTTATTTAGGTCCCTAGTAGCCCATATTTTTCATTTATTTCACTTTTTAACAACAAATTTTCCACATTTCACAATTTAATCCTTAATTTGCATTTTCACTAAAAATCAATTTATAAAACTTGTATAATTCACAACCAACATTCATAATCTATCATCAAACATCAAAACACACATGTATTCATCAATGGAATCATTCAAAATCTTTAACAATTTTGCAAAATAGTCCCTGGGCTAGCTAGACCTAGTTACAACAATCACAAAAATATAGAAATCATTAAAAACCAGGTCAAAAATAACTTACATGCACAAAAAGACTTAGCCGAACCTTCAAATGCAAAAATGGAGTTCCTTCCTTCTTAGTTTCAATGGAAAAAATAAACAAGGAAGATGATAACTTTTTTTTTAATTGTTTTACTTAACTTATTTTATAAATTACCATTTTAACCTTGTTAATTAATCACTTAAAACATTTGATAAATGTCCATATTTGTCCACTCATTTTAAACATGGTCTAATTACAACATAAGGACCTTCAATTTAAGGTTCCATGGCTATTAGATACCTTTAGCTAATAGAACTCCACTTTTACAATTTACGCGATTTAGTCCTTTTTCTCAAATTAAGCACTCAAATGATAAATTTTCTTAAAGAAAATTTTTCACAATCATATTTTCATGCTATAAACATTAAAATAATAATAGAATAATTATTCTGACCTCAGATTTGTAGTTCCAAAACCACTGTTCCGATTTGACTAAAAACGGGTTGTTACATATTTATCTCGTCTATCAATCCAATTAGCATTATAGCTGCCCTACTAGAGGCTACACAACAAATCTCTTTCTTATCTTTTTACATTACTCCAAAATTTTTAGGCATTGAACCCATATAATTATGAAGTATAACTCAAGACACACATTCGCATAATTACATAACATGTAGGAGTCAGGTTTTGAGACTCACTAGAGACCTACCTTTATCTTGACCCTGAGCTTCTACTTCGGCAGTCCTTCCTGATCTAGCAGCAATTGCTTAAACGATCATAAGATTTCCATTAGAATCCTTATTACAGACATTTTACTAATATTTGAAAGACATTTTAGTCCCTTACAGCTTTCCCATATTCTTAGTAGGCGCTTCATGTTTAGTTAAAACTCTTAGGCGTATCTTTCATTTGTCGTACTCTTTCTTCTATTGAAGAATACCCCTAGATGAAATCCTTTGATTTCTATGGATGAATTCTTTATGTGCCAACTTTAGTTCGTCAGAAGTCTGTAAAATGACAGACTATAATACCATAGTGCACCAGATTCATATCTACATGCCTTATTCATGGATCCGCCAACTTTGGGGTGTTACAGGATCATTCTTGAGTATCATATTTCAAAGAAAGGCATGGAAGTCGATAAGGCTAAGATTGAAGTACCACAGAATCTAACACATTAAAAAAATGTTCGAGGAGTGAGAAACTTCTTAAGACATGTCAACTTTAACAAATGATTCATAAAAGATTTTGTACAAGTCTTGAAACCATTAAGCCAACTACTACAAAAAGATATTCCTTTTCAAAAAAAATGCATCAAGCTTTTCAATGTTCTAGAAAAAATTTTCAGAACCCTTATAGTTAGCATTAATTGGACATAGCCTTTTAAGATGATATACATATACACAGGTGTTATGTCATGAATATGTGATCAATGTTGTGGATGCCTAAATTAATCTAAGGTAAGTTTATTAACACTTGTGCTTGCAATGATATGTCATGTTAAATGATGAAACTACCTATTTTGAATGCTTGGAATGGTTGGTATTGGTTGTGTGTTTCAAGTGCAGGTCTTGGGTGAAATTTTGGGTGAGAAATGAAGCTAGAAGTGGCTTCATTATGTCCACATGGGAAGACACACAGGTGTGTGTCTAAACCATGTGTGACACACGGCCTGGTGACATGGGCATGTGGTTAGGCCGTGTGTCCCCTGCACCTTAATTTTGAGAAATAGAATGCTTAGAATTGGTCACACGGGCTTGTGTCTCAGTTGTGTATGCCACACAGCCTCGATCATGGGCGTGTGAAACCTTACCTAATTTCAAATAATTAATTAACCATATGGCCTAGCACATGGGTGTGTGGCATGGCCGTGTGTAGAAGTCAAAGAGTTACATAGGCTCAAAGACAGCCTCCAACACGGGCATGTCCTAGGGTCACACGGGCGTGTCCCTTGGACCACACCGACGTGTCTCTTGGACCACACGGACGTGTGAGGCCTGCACATTGGAAAAATTTTGTAAATTCACAAAAAATTCTTAGAGGTCTCGATTAATTCTCGATTTGATTCTAATTCTCGTATCTGGCCTTGAGGGCTCGATCAAGGGACATTATAGATGATCTCGATAAATGAATAGTAATTTACGTGGTTTAATGGAAAATTATTTTGAAAGTTCTGGTGATACTCTAAAACCCTGTTCTGACTACAGGTACAGGTTAAGGGTGTAACATGAGTTGACACTATAAAAGTTTTCTCTTCCGAGTTTTAATAAAAACCACCCTTTGTTCTCGTTAAATATCCTACAAACATGCACAATTCTGTCTGTAAGTCCAACTTCCTCGTATCTTTTTTTCAATGCGTGGGTCAGGCATCTCCAAATCCTAAAATGATTAATATTTGAATTCTTTCCATGCCACGATTTGTATGGGATTGTTGATGCTACCTTAGCTGGCACATCATTTAGAATAAAGTAAGTCATTTGCATAGCATATCCCCAAAAAGAGATTGACAACTTCAAATAACTTAATATCGAACATACCATGTCTAACAATTTTTGATTTCTTCTCTCTACCACACCATTCTATTGTGGAGTGTCATGCGTGGCTAACTGGGATAGAATCCCATTCTCTATAAGGTACCTTAAGAACTCATCAGATAAATATTCCTCACCTTGATCAGACTGAAGTGTCTTTATGGGTAAACCTAGTTGTTTCTCCACTTTTGTACCAAACTCTTTGAATTTACAAAGGTTTCACTCTTGTGGTGCATTACGTATGCATAACCATATCTTGAATAGTCATCAATAAAGGTTACATACTAATCATAACCGCTTCTTGCACTAATGCTGATGGGGCCACATGCATTAGCGTGCACAAGTTCTAGAGGGTTTCCAGCCCTCATTCCTTTTGCATTAAAAGATCGCTTAGTCATCTTACCTTCCAAGCAATATTCACATTATGGAAGATCAACTTCTTTAAATGAACTTAAGATGCCATCTTTCACAAGCCTAGTGATCCTTTCTCAGTTAATATGACCAAGTCTCAAATACCAAAGGTACGCCTCATTAGAGTAAGAAGTTTTAAGTCTTTAATTTGATATTTCAGTCTCAAGTAGTGTGTACATCTTTGTTTTGATAAAATAGAGATTATTTGACATCCATCTATTACAGATAAGATTGCAATTTCTAAATATTGCAATTCCATTATTAAAAGTGTAATGCCCCAAATCTTTAGTGATTAAATTTGTATGTTATGTTTTATATTGGCTTGCTTGCTTTAGTGGTTAAATGCTCTGGGAAGTGTTAGAGAAGTCTTGGGTTCAAGCCTAGGCATGGGCAAAAGTTTTGTTTTTTTTCAAGGAATTAACCCTGTCTTTTGGCAGTGGGATTCTTAAATTTATGTGGTTATTTCTTAGCATAAGAAGCCTGTTGGTTAAGGGGATGAGTGGTGTGTTGAGGAGGCTAGAGATCAGGGGTTTGAATCCAAGTGGGGGCAACAGAGTGTTTTTATTTTGCTACAAGCGTGGTAGAGGTGTTTTAGGTTAGCCGAAACTCTAAAGAGTTTGAAAGGGGTTCAAATTGGTAGGGTGAAAGATTATAGGAGGGATTTGAGGAGTGGATCAATGAGTGGGGGGAGTGGTAATAGTTTGCCGAAAGTGGGATTCTCCTTGTGCCAAAATCAGTTATAGGCAATTAGTGCCGAAACTGTTTAGTTTTTTTTTCTCTTTTTCAGTAACTATTCTTCTCTTTTGGTTGTGCTTTTGGTAGTCGAACATTTCCTTGACCATTCGGGTTTCTGCGTTTTGTGATTGTGTTTTCTTTCGATTATTATTTTGGTTAAGCTGACTCTTTTTTCTTACTCTACTTTTCTACCTTGCGTGTTCTCTCTTGTGATCTTTTGGCCGAATGCCTTCTATTCTACCTTTCAGTAAGTTGCATATTAGGTTCAAGTTGTTTACGTTTAGTGTTCTAGTTAACAAATTAGGTTTTAATGCAGATCTTTGCCAAGGATCTTGAAGTTACTCTTAGTCAGTGGGATAAGTGGGCTGAAAAACTTTTGTCAATCAAGCCAGTTAATAATCACCGTGTTGGGATTAAGTGTTATTAAGAGGGTGTTTAACCCTAGTGTTTAAAAGATTGATTGTATGTCATGTATGAATGTAGGCTGTGGTGCCTGTGGACTTTTAGCACTCTTCGCAATCAGGTGTGTAATCACACTACGATAACGGTTAATCGGTAAAAGCCGAAAAATAAGTCTATTCACGCTACACGAGTGTGTGCTCACTCGTGTGGTGGTTCAAATGCATAAAACATGGGCATTAGACAATAGAGGCCCTCATGAGCGATTTCATGGGCTTAGGTCATTTTGGGCCACGTAGGGCTAAAATGGGCAGTGTGGCCCATGGGCTCGTAGGCCCACATGGGTAAACCACACGGACGTATGGAGATTATTGGGCTAGGCTGTGTAGTTCACATGGCCAAGGCCATTTTTGGGTTTATTGGGCCCACATGGGTCGTGTTATGGGCTTTGGGCCTATTTTCACTTTTTGACCGTTAAGGTTGCACGGGTCACCCAAGATGACTATGGACCTACTGTTGGGTCAGTAATTACGCTTAGACCCCATACTGATAAAATGACTGTTATAACCCTAAGAGGTAAATTAACTGATATACCCCTATGATATGTTTAAATGTATTCGAGCATAACATTTTGCATACACGTATGATATTAAGACATGACATGTTGCATGGGGGTGGGTTTGATTTATTTGGAGGAAGTGTATTGTACTGGCAACTCTACTACAAATACTGTTTAGTGCCACAACTAGTGCTATATTTGGAGTGTAGGCATAGGCGGGTTGATTTTATCCCCACACGGAGTGTAGGGCTGGACGAAGTGGAGTGTAGAGGATAGATGTGTAGGACTTCTGTATGCATTTCTGATAATGTTACTGTAATGGGCTAAGGCCCACACTGATACTGGTATTGTAATGGGCTAAGGCTCACACTGATACTAGATTGTCACTGAAACGGGCTTAGGCCCAAACTGTATTTTCCTACTGCTTGACTGATTATTAAAAAGGGAATACACACTAAGTTTTCATAAACTCACCCTTCTGATTTCCTGTGCAGGTAAACCTTAGGCGAGTCATGCTGCGAGGGACTCGATAGAGGCCACACAACTGCTTTTGCTATTGTTTTAAACTTTTAATCTTTAAACTATTTTATTTGGGTTTTTGTTATGTAATAAGGCCCCTTTCATTTTTACTTTAATTTGGGATTACTCACTTTGATTTATATCTGCTAGTAGTAGGACGCAAATTTTCAAAAGATAAATGTTTTCAAAACATCATGCCATTGAAATATATATTTCAAAAGCTTCCGCAACAAACAATGTCTTTAAAGTGTAACAACAACCTAAAATGATTAAACGTTTGCTAAACCTATTAGAGCTTTTCACTTTAAAGTTTTGTAAAAGATAACTACGAGGGATTTTTATATAGTGCAGACTTTTCGAACAGAACGACGCTTTTCAAAATACGCTTCAATGTGACACCGCAGATTAGGCCATAACGTTTAGGTGGGATTTAGGGTGTTACATTTAGTGGTATCAGAGTCAGGTTGTAAAACTTGGTTGTGGATTTATTTTCTTAAAAAAACTTAAAACTTCAAAAAAGAACTATTTCAAATGATTTAAAAATAAATGGAAGTGTTTTACTAAATGTGTGCCACACCGAGTCTCTGGTACCGATCCTGTAAGTACTCTAAAACTATTACTTGAGTAAATTGAAATACTAAGATTACTATAGGCAATAGACTGTACTGAGACACTTTGTTAGGGTAACCTAAAACTGTAGTAAGACTACGATCTACGAAAACAAAAATTCTGAATTATTAATACTGTTCTCACAAAACATCCATTAATAAAAACTGAAACTGTAAAAATGACGCATAAAACTGTTAAAATAGATAAAGCATAATTCGATAATGAGCACTAGAGGTACTCGTGGAAGGGGTACAAGAGGCCATGGCGGAGGCTATAGAGGTGCTCGGGCCGGATCATCTGCGTCGGGCCATATGCCTAACAATGAAGCTAGAGAGGCATTGGCTTCACCTATAACTGAAACTGGGTCACACGATCCCAAGCTATGTTGCGAATTTTGAAAAGGATTGCTGGGCCTAATACTGGTACTATGGGGCATGGGTCAGTGACAGAACGACTCAGGTCTAATGGGGCTGAGACCTTTAGGGGTATTGCTGGAGTTGCCCCTAATGTGGCTGAATATTGGATTGAGGCCATAGAGAGGATCATGGATGACCTTGACTGCACCTCAGAACAGAAACTAAAAGGTGCAGTGTCGTTGTTAGGAGATGAAGCCTATCAGTGGTGGCTTATAGTGAAAGAAGGTACTCAGCCCGACCGGTTGACTTGGGAATTTTTCAAGAATGTGTTCCAAGGGAAATTCCAAAGGAAATATGTGGGTGCTAGTTATGTGGATGCTCAGAGGACGGAGTTTCTAAATCTGACCTAGGGCGATAAATCTGTGGCTGAATACGAGGTAGAATTTCTACAGCTTATCCACTATGCACGTGGGATGGTGGCAACTGAGTATGAACGTTGTGTTTGTTTCAAGGATGGCTTCAGAGATAATCTACGAACTCTGATAGCTCCGCAGAGGGAGCGAGATTTTGCTGTGTTAGTGGAAAAGGCAAAGATCGCTGAGGATGTGAAGCGCACTAAGCCCCAGAATCGTGAGAAGGAAAAGGGAAGGAACAAGAGGGTTTGGGAGCCCTCAAGTTCAGGTGTAGGGCCTAAGAAGAAGGCCAGGTTTGATGGGTTGGTCAGAGTTGGGGCCCCTGTTGCTGCTACTGGACCGTAGCCTTGTGCTGATTGTGGGAGACGCCATCAGGGTGAGTGCTGGAAGAGGTTAGGGGCATGTTTGAGGTGCAGATCTATGGAGCACCGAACCAAAGATTGTCCAAGGAGGTCTGATCAGATGCAAGCTACTGGTATGGGTACTGTTCAGCCACCGAGAGGTGTTCAGCAGCAATCGAGAGGCTATGGTCAGGCCAGAGGTAGAAATGGTATGGGCCATGGTCGTGGAGCACCGGGCAGAGGTGCTGGTCATATTGAGGGGAAGCAGCTGGCACTGGTTTACACTGCACGTCGCCAAGAGGACGGAGACACTCTAGATGTTATTATGGGTACGTTCTTTATCCATAATGTACCTTATATTGCATTGATTGATGTTGAATCTACGCATTCTTATACAGCATGCACTGTGTCTGAGACTTTGGGTATTATGGTGGAAAACACTACTAGTGAAGTTATTGTGTTGAGTCCGTTAGGGTAGTCAGTGAGAGTGAATAAACTATTTAAGGATGTACCTTTGGAGGTTCAAGGAAGGATCTTTTTGGCAGATTTAATGGAACTCCCTTTTGGAGAATTTGACTTGATACTGGGCATGGACTGGTTGGTTAAGCATAAAGTGAATTTGGATTGTGCTGCTAAGCAGGTGATATTGAAAACTGCGGATGCTGACAAGGTGGTTGTGATTGGGGAGCTTCAAATTATCTGTCAAATGTGATTTCTGCACTCAGAGCTGAGAAGTTGGCTCGTAAGGGGTGTGAGGCGTATTTAGCCTACATTGGAGTTTCCGATTCTGAGGTTCCTTCTATTAAAGATATCAGAACGGTTAAGGATTTTCCTAATGTATTTCCCTATGAACTGCCTGGGTTACCTACTAACCGTGAAGTGGAGTTTGAGATAGAGCTCTTGCCTAGTATAGCTCTGGTGTCTATCGCCCCTTATAGAATGGCATCGAAGGAGCTTGTGGAACTTAAAGCTCAGATTCAAGAGTTACTGGACCGAGGATTCATCAGCCCTAGTGTGTCTCCGTGGGGAGCACCGATTTTATTTGTGAAAAAGAAGGATTGAACTGTATGTATGTGCATCAATTACCGGCAACTGAACCAATTGACTATTAAGAATAAGCACCCCCTACCGAGGATAGACGATCTATTCGATCAATTCTGAGGAGCTTCGGCCTTCTCTAAGATTGATCTCTGATCGGGGTACCATCAATTGAGGTTCAAGGAGACTGATGTTTACAAGATAGTATTTAGGACTCGATGGAGGCCACACAACTGCTTTTGCTACTGATTTAAACTTTTGATCTTTAAGCTATTTTATTTGGGTTTTTGTTATGTAATAAGGCCTCTTAATTTTTTACTTTAATTTGGGATTACTCACTGTGATTTATATCTGCTAGTAGTAGGACACAAATTTTCGAAAGAAAAATGTTTTCAAAACATCATGCCATTGCAATATATATTTCAAAAGCTTTCACAACAAAAAATGTCTTTAAAGTGTAACAAAAACCTAAAATGATTAAACGTTTGCTAAACCTACCGGAGCTTTTCACTTTAAAGTTTTGTAAAAGATCACTACAAGGGATTTTCATATAGTATGAACTTTTCGAACAGAGCGACGCTTTTCAAAATACACTTCAATATGACATCGCAGACTTGGCCATAACGTTTAGGCCAGGTTTAGGGTGTTACAAAAAGTCACAGTCAAGCTGTATTTTTATAAACATGCAACAGAAATTAATTTTCTGTCGAAACTTGGTACATAGAAAACGTCTCTTAAAATAATCTTTCTAAAATTATCAAAAGAAAGATGTACATCTCCCACTACTTCAATTGCCATGCTTGTTCTGTTTCCAATATGCAACGATAAACTCTTATCCCTTCTCAAACCCTTATAAAGAAATACAAACATGATTAGTGTGTAACACCCTTTTACCTGATTTGGTCGTCAAACCCGAATAATAGGATGCCACATGCAAAAACAAGATAATTATGTACAATTTAAATAAGTATCATTCATACACATTGTAATACAATAAATTGAAGTCTACGAAGGCTTAATTGTGAAATTCAAGCATGAAATAAGTTCAAATTCTAAAATTCTAAAATTCTAAAACTGGTATAGAAAATTAATAGCTAGGTATCAATACCATACCGTTACCTTATTAAAATTTGATACCAAAACACAATTCAGTTTGTTATGCAAAACAAGGGTATCGATATTTAATGAAAAGAATTGATATTCATATAAAATACCGATACCATTTTGGCATTATGTTTATTTAAAAATTGTTTATATGGTCAAGTATCGATACCAAGTGCCAAAATATCGATAGTTAAGCCCAAAAATGGTAAAATCTAATCTTTAAAATGTATATTTCAATCCAAATCACCTAAACTCAAATGGTACCCCTTAGATACAATTATAAACATAAAGATATCAACTAAGGACATACCTACCCATTTCCAACATGTCAAAATTATCACTTAAATAATCAACCTAAGTGCCTAACCAATATGCCACCATTGGCACCTCGATTTAACATTTTAAATTCAAAAAGACACCATACTCAAAACCATCCAATATTCCTTCCAAGGCACCACAATTTCATTAACAAGACATACAACATTTAACCATTTATAACAACCCATAATGATTTATTATGAACCATATAAACATGCATAAATCTTTACCAAAACCATTCAAACTTAGCATATGCATACCATTTAGTCACTAGACTCATTCATGTTACCTTATCACCATTTAAGACTTATAACATGCATACCTAACAATCCACAAAGTTTACCAAGTATAAGGATCTTTACCAACTTATATATATACATATTCACAAGGCATTCAAAATACTAATTAATCCAAAACATAACCTATAAAACCACATAACTTTCCTAGGTACATGCCATGACCAAACCAAAATTAACACCAACTCTTGAGTTCGAGATTGTCATTGGATGCTGAAGTTGACAATCAAAACAAAATGTACCTAACCTAAGCATAGAAAACAAAATTGTAAGCTGAGTATACTCAGTGGTATTTCTATAACTAGAACATTAAAACATAACATAAATCATCTTAAATGCATGAGTTAAAAGTGAATAATGCAATGTCATTAACATATCATCTAGACTAATTCACATATACTTTACTCAACCTAGCACATCTTACCATATAAGTACATAGCAAACCATTTAAAATATCATTTAGTATCAAAATTTACAATTTCATATATTCATTGGGCATTTTTATCATTACTCGGCTCATCATACCAATAGATAGTCCATTTCATATCCAATTGCCAATTCAATCTCCATAATATGCATTCAAAGATCATAGTCATTTTTAGTTCATCCTGTTTTACATAATGTAATTTCGATTCCAATTTTTACTTCCTTATTAACATGACTCGAACAGATACGCAGATCCAACCAACACACTAATTTGACACCCAATGCCTATTGGATAGCCGAAACAATAAATTGCACCCTACATTGATCGATAAAAATCGACAAATGGATGTGCTCAACACTGGTCAGTATAACCGAAAAATGGGCTACTTAACACCCCCAACAGATAGTTGTATAACCTTGAACTATTCCCATTGTATGGCATGCCAATTATACTCGACCCTACCCGAACAGTTAATAGGGTAACATGTTTCTCGATTCAATTCATAAACCAATTCCTCCATATCACATCCCAATTTCATCAATCCATAATACATTATCATGCACCTATCAACATTATCCTTTTCCATATCAACTCAATTCAACATATAAACCATTATACATTATTTTCATAACTATTAATTAAAGTCCATTATCACAACCAATCATTCAATCAATTTCATTCAATTCAAATTTATCAATTCCAAACATTTTTTTCACATCTAACTCACCTTAATACCTTACCATGCAAAGTAATTTAAAATGCAAGATTCGAGATAGTTCAGATTATAGAAACACAAACTGTGGACTCCGAGCTATTCATCAACAACTTTATCTTTTCCTTTTTTTCGAGGGATACGAAACGATGTTAGCTATGGATTAAAACAACAAGACATGTCACCAATACACAATAGAATTTCACATTCAATTTCTAATTTATGTAACTTTTTCATTTGATTCAATTTAGTCCTTAAAACTGGGACTAACATAACTTTCAAAATTAAACCCCAAATTTTATGTTAAACTCATTAGTCCCTATAAGACTTCCAATTTATCAATTATACCATAAATTTCATATTTTTTGCAATATAGTCCCTATATCACACAATCATCAATTGACATTACAATTTACTCTTTTTTCAATAGTAAACTTAAAATCTATCAAATTAACCTCTAGAACTTCAACTATCCCTCAATGGCAACACTAAACCTTAAAAAACATTTGTAAGCCATTACAATGATAATTTTCCACACCCATTAAATCAAGCCACCGTGGAGTGACCATGATCAACTAGTAAGAACATAGATTTACATCCAGTTAGTACATGAACCTAATCCCTTTGGCATTCATACATACTAATAATCATGTAACATTTGGATAGAGCTCCATGGGGAGTGACTTAACCAGAATATCTTTAGTGTATAACCATCAACTCAACACTTATCACAGCACCACAAATGAGCCATTGTGGGAAATCTTACTAAGAAACATGCTTTGATTAGTTTTCCTCTTTTGAATATAGAATTTTTTGACCTATCATATGATAATGCCTACCACACGGGTTGGTCTAATTATCATTTGATCACAAGAGAATTTTCCTCTCTTTTAGGAAATCTCCTCAGTGAAACCA
This sequence comes from Gossypium hirsutum, assembly GCF_007990345.1. Taxonomy (NCBI): domain Eukaryota; kingdom Viridiplantae; phylum Streptophyta; class Magnoliopsida; order Malvales; family Malvaceae; genus Gossypium; species Gossypium hirsutum. The sequence continues at coordinate 51,018,266 of NC_053430.1, read as the reverse complement.
TATAGCAATCCTACTGTGCAGTACTGTACTTGTCATGCCATCACAAAAGACCATTGATAGAGGTCGTAGGTCTTGTTTAGGGAGCTTCTTCCACTAAATATTTTAAAAACATGTAAAGTTTTAATTTCCAGTTTTAATCATGAATAATTAATATATGCATGAAAAATACATGTAGCATTCTTTCCTAAACTATATGCCATGCTTATCTCATATATGCATGCCATTTTATGACAATTTTATAATATTCACATTCAATTATTCATAAAATCAACAATTTTGATTCTCCACAATTTTTCTTTTTAGGGAAAAACCAAAGAAGTGAATGTCAACCGTGCACCAGGTAGGGGCCCAGGAAAAGGAGGTGAGTCATATTTGACCACTTAAAAACCAAGTCTTTTCTCACAAGGGCCAATCCAAGAAATGTACCTTCTCATTACCACACTTTTCACGGTAATTAAATAACCTAAAGAAGTGAATAGAACAATATAACACATGTATTTTCTCATTACCACACTTATCTTTAGTCGATCAATTGTGGATCATCTCTTACATATATATATCACAATTATATCTTTAACAATTACTAAATAGATATATAAGGAAATGGGTAATTAAAATAAAATTTTCAGCCAAGGTTTCCATGGTTCTATTGCTAGAAAATAAATAAAAAACCAAAAATTACATAGTTTTTCACCACAAGGCATACCTTGTGTGTAACAACCCAAGCTCGACTCAATTACCAAATCTAGGTATGGGGCGTCACAGGTTGACCCAATTAGACAACACACCTATCTACTTTTCTTTAAAGAAAAGACCATTATCCAATTTGGTCGATACCCCCTTTACCAGAGTGATATTCCCTTAGTTTAAGACCACTTTTATTTGGAAAAACAATTTAAAATAAAGACCCTATAACACCTCTAACCCGTATCCGCCGCTGGAGTAGGGTTACAAGGTACTACTGATGAATACACATCATTTAACATACATAACTCATACATTTATGCATTTATGCATTTATACTTAAATACCATTTAATCACAAACACATTGTCCCTTATAAGTGCTTACGAGGCCATAAACATGCTTTAGAAGTGATTCGGGATTAAACTGATAACATATGAAAATTTTGGAAACTTAGAAAAATTTCAACCATACAAGGGTCACATGCCTGTGTGAACAGGCTGTATGCATCACACGGCTTCAGACACGCCCGTGTCTCAGGCTGTGTGGAAACAGTACATACATACTAACTTGTATCACATGGCTAAGGACACGCTCGTGTACTAGGCTGTCTAAAAACTAGAGGGTATACTGACTTGGACACACGACCGACCACACGCCCGTGTGTCTAGGCCGTGTAACTCACTAAATTGATTTCTAAGCATCATCAGTGGACACACGACTGTATACGATGACCATGTGTCGCACATGGCTGAGACACAAGCATGTGTCTCTGCCCCTGTGGACAAAAATAGGCTATTTGCCCAGCCATTTTGCCACCCCACCAAGTATACCTATAAAAGAGAAAATGGTACCATTTCATCATACAATTAGGTAGCCAAAATCATTAACCAAATGCACAATTCATACCATTATAATTTCATCTATTCCAAATCTCAAATCACTACTATTTACTTAGCCAAATACATGCCAAAACAATATCAAAAAATATGGCTCATTTACCATAATTTACACATACATAACTTACCCTATAAATAACCAGCACAACATCTAAAATCATATCTCATCAAGGCATTTCTCAAGCATTTATACTCCACACATCAATTAACCATTTGAGCAACTATAAAACCATCACCACATTCATACCAAAACATACAAAAATAAGCCATCACTCATGGCTATATATACAAACCAAAATAGTTACAATTACAAGCCATTTTAAATGGCTAACTTCATAAGCTTCACATATACCATAATGACCAAAGTCCCTATACATGCCATTTACTCAAAACTTAACTTAAAAGTACCAACTTAGATGTTTGATAGTGCAATGATGTTCCCGACGACTCCCAGATCCAAGCTAGCCTTGATTCACTATAAAACATAAAAAAATAACACGAAGTAAGTTTCAAAGCTTAGTAAGCTCGTATCTGAATAACTTTATTCATCGAATCAATGCAAATCAACCAATTACATATGACAAAACCATGTACACATTAACTATAAACCTTTCTCATGTTTCAAAACATAATCAAATACCATCTCATCGAACTTTTACTATTTAATACTCGAATAGGTTTTATACATACCTATATCGCCTCGTACTAACCTCTTCCTCAACCACATCGTTTGTTCACCTGTTGAACCATTTGGAATAGAAATCAGATACTCACGAGTCTTGTAAGATAAGTACCTATACAATGGCCAGTAGCTAAATCACGGTAACTTATCTAAAGAACTATTATCAGTCCCGAAGCCAAATCATCTAATATGCATAGCCCGAAGCCAAATCGATAAAATACGCACTTGAAGTGCTAATATCATGGCCTGAAGCCAACTCAATGTATCACTTACTAACATGTCAATAGTATCCAAAACTATTCTTAAGGTTTAATCGGGCTTTCACAGTTTTTGTTTCTATCATTGAATGCATTCGTAGAGTCGTTTTAACAATTCATACATTATTCATAATCTCTTTTTAACAAACTATGCAATATTAAAGCATTTTAACATACATTTATAATGTAATCATCATATACGAACTTACCTTGTGATGGATCGGGTCAACTACTCGATAACCTTACTTTTTCCCCGATCTAAATCCAAATTCTTTCTTTCTTGATCTATATGACTTTAAAATTAACTTATTTAATCAACCATTCATTCAACTTAGTCCAAAACATACATTTAGGCCTATTTGCACATTAGCCCCTAAACTTTCCTACTTTTAACAATTTAATCCTTATTTCACAATTCACATAATTTCAATAAACCCAAACTTGGCCAAATTATTTATAGGTTCCTAGCAACCCAAAACTTTCATTTATTTCACATTTCAACCACACAATTTGCACATTTCACAATTGAATCCCTATTATGCATTTTCATCAAAAATCACTTTACAAAACATGAAAATCTATCATCAAGGTTTCATATTTCAACATTAAACATCAAAGAACACATAGACTCAACAATGGAAACTCTCAAAACCTTTAACAATTTCGAAATTAAAGGTATGGGCTAGCTAGATTGAGTTGCAACGATTACAAATACATAGAAATCATCAAAAAACGAGCTAAAATCGTACCTCAATCAAGCTAGGAATGTGCCAAACCTTTGAAACCCTTTTAATTGTGTTTTATTTCTTACCTTCGGCTAAGTGAAGAAAAAAAACAATATGATATCTTGTTTTTCTTTAATTTAATTCATCATTTAATACTAAATTACATTGTTAACCTTATTATAAACCATTTAAAATCATCATATTAAAGTCCAATATTGTCCACCCACCATTTTAATGGTCTAATTACCATTTAAGGCCACTATAATTAAAAGCCAAAGCTATTTGACACCTTTAACTAATAGAACATGCATTTTACATTTTATGCGATTTCGTCTTTTTTACCGAATTAAGCATTCAAAGAGTAAAATTTCTTTATGAAACTTTCTCACATACATGCTATCATGCTGTAAACACATAAATTAATATTAAAATAATTTTTTTGATATCGAATTTGTGGTTCCAAAACCACTATTCTGATTTAACCAAAATTGGGTTGTTACAACTATTCCCTTCTTTAGGGATTTTCGTCCCTAAAAATCTTACCAATGAATAGGTTCAGGTAATTTTTTATCATAGCATCCTCAGGTTCCCATGTAGCTTCTTCAACCCCGTGTCAATGCCATAATACTTTCACTAATGCGATTCTCTTATTTCTCAACTCTTTGATCTCACGAGCTAAAATTTGAATCGGTTCTTCAGCATATGACATATCAGACTGAAGTTCAACCTCGTTCAGGGAAATGACATGTGAAGGGTCAGATTGGTATCATCGAAGCATCAAAACATGAAACTCATTATGTATTTTCTCTAACTCAGACGGTAAAGATAGTCGATATGCCACTGGCGCAACTCACTTAATAATCTCACACGGTCCGATGAATTGTGGGCTCAATTTCCCTTTCCGACCAAACCGTGATATCTTTTTCCACAGCAATGCTTTCAAAACACTTTATCCCCTATCTAGAACTGAATATCTTTTCGGTTCAACTCTGCGTACGATTTCTATCGATCCAAAGCTGCTTTCAAACTATCGCTAATTACTTTTACTTTTTTTTAGTCTCTCTAATCGGATCAACCCCGTGAATCTTATTTTCACTCAGCTCACTCCAGTACAACGGTTTTCGATAGTTACGACCGTATAAAGCTTCGCATGGTGCCATCTTTATACTTGATTGGAAGCTATTATTGTAAGCAAATTCAATTAGTGGTAGATATTTTTCCCAGCTATTTTCAAACTCAAGAATGCAATAACATAACATATCCTCAAGTATTTGAATAACTCATTCGGATTGACCATCCATTTTCGGGTGAAATGCAGTGCTAAAATGCAGCTTTGAATCCATTTCTTCCAAAATCATGAAGTAAATCTTGGATCTCTATCCAAAACAATAGATAGGGGAACACCATGTAATTTTACAATTTCAGAAACATACAACTCAACTAATTTATCTAGCGAGAAATTAGTCCTTACCAGAATGAAATGAGCTAATTTCGTCAATCTTTCAGCAACAACACAGATCACATCTTTCTTTTTCAAAGATAAGGGCAAACCCAATACAAAATCCATTGTTACTCTATCCCACTTCCACTTAGGGATTATAATAGGCTGAATAAACCTGATGACACTTGAGGCTCAGCTTTGACTTGCTGACAAATCAAACATTTCAAAACAAATTTTGAGTTGGGATGTATGAGATTATCGAGTAAGTTAGACCAGTGGCTTATCGGCTAGCATCGCCGTCTAAGTTAGAAAAGATTCATAATGTAGTTCATGTATCGATGCTTCGACAATATCAATCTAATCCTTCGTATGTTACTTCCCTGACCGAAGTTGATATTTAATTAGATTTATTGTATGTGAAGAACCGATCCAAATTCTAGCTCAGGAGATCAAAGAGCTGAGAAATAAAAGAATAGCGTTAGTGAAAGTATTATGGCATCGACACAGGGTTGAAGAAGCTACGTGGGAACTCGAGGATACTATGAGAAAGCAATATCCAAACCTATTTGCTGCTAAGATTTTCGGGGACGAAAATCCCTAAGGGAGGAGAGTTGTAACAGGTCGATTTTAGCTAAATCGAAACAGTGATTTTGGGACCAAAAATCCAAGATTATAAATTATTTTAATATTATTTTTGGTTTTTACAGTATGTGAATATATATGTGTGAAAATTTCGTGAGCTAATTTTATCGTTTAATAGCTCAATTTGGGAAAAAGAACTTAATCGCGTAAAATGCAAAAGTTGCATTCTATATGTTAAAAGTGCCTAATAGACATGGATCATTAAATGTCAGGTCATTATTATGAAATTATACCTTGGATAGTAGAAATTTACATAAATATCCATCCATTATATGCTTATTAATGTTATTAAATAAAGGTGTTTTAGTAATTAGCAAAAAAAAAGTTATTGAAAAATAAAACAAAACAAATTTTAATGCTCATTTCATCATCTATTTACTAAATATTGAAAAATAAAAACACCATTGACACTTTATGAAGTTCGGCCCTTGCATGATTCATTAAGTAAGTCAATTGAGCTCGGCTTTTAGTGATTCTATGTTTTTGTGATCCTTGCTTTGAGTACTAGCTAGCCCGTGTTTTAATTTTTGAATTTGATGATGATTTTGTGAAGTTCCATTGATGAATTCTTGAGCTTTTTAATGTTTGATGATGGAAAATGAGTACTTGCTGATAGATTTTAATGTTTTGTAAAGTGATTTTTGACAAAAATGTCAAATAAGGATTTAATTGTGAAAAGTGTAAATTGAGGGGTTAAATTGTGAAATAAATGAAAAATATGGGCTGCTAGGACCTATAAGGAATTCAGCTAAGCATGGGCTTTATTGAATTTTGTGTATTTTGTGTATTTATGAAATATGGACTAAATTGAATAAATGTGTAACTTTAGGGGCTAAAGTGCAAAAATGCCCAAATATGTGTTTTTGGATGAAATTGAATAATTTAGTGAATAAAAGAGTTAATTTTGAATGTATATAGATGAAGAATGAAAAAAATAGATTTAGATCGAGGGAAGTCGAAAGTTATCGAGTAATCAACCCGATTCGTCTATTTCGACTACGAGGTAAGTTCATATGCAAATAAATGTCTTTGAATTGAATTATATGTGTTTTATTATCATTGAATTTCTACAAATGTCGAACGAGCAATTATGAGTATGAATCGACGAAGCTACAACATCCGAAAGTCCCTGTACGAACCATAGGAATAGTATAGGATACGAATGTCATGACATTAGGTTATCGAGATGTGATTACATGTAATACCATGCCTGGGACATTGGCATTGTATTGAGATTTTGTGTAAGACCATGTCTAGGGCATTGGCATCGTTAATCGATTTCGTGTAAGACCATGTTTGGGATAGTGGCATCGATATGTGATAACATGTAAGACCATATCTGGGATATGGCATTGTACGAGCTTATGTGATTTTCGAGTATCCTTAATGATTCCAAATGGCTCAATGGGAAATGTTAAGTCGAGAAAGAATATGTGAATGAACTAAGTGACTTAGGTACGTACAAGATTTATTCGAGTATTGAAAAGGGAAAATATTTGATGAACTTGATTACGACATTGAATATACGAATGTCGAACGAGCAATTATGAGTATGAATCGATGAATCTACAACATCTGAAAGTCCCTGTACGAACCATAGGAATAGTATAGGATATGAATGTCATGACATTAGGTTATCGAGATGTGATTACATGTAATACCATGCCTGGGACATTGGCATTGTATTGAGATTTTGTGTAAGACCATGTCTGAGGCATTGGCATCGTTAATCGATTTCGTGTAAAACCCTGTTTGGGATAGTGGCATCGATATGTGATAACATGTAAGACCATATCTGGGATATGGCATTGTATGAGCTTATGTGATTTTCGAGTATGCTTAATGATTTCGAACGATTCAACGGGAAATGTTAAGTTGAGAAAGAATATGTGAATGAACTAAGTGACTTAGGTACGTACAAGATTTATTCGAGTATTGAAAAGGGAAAATATTTGATGAACTTGATTAAGACATTGAATATATGTTCAATGAGAAAGCTTTGTGAATTTGAATGAGATTAGCCTTGTTAAGCATACTTGGAATGATATGTAAATGTTCATGTGATGACTTTATTTGTATATGGCTTACTTTGTGAATTTGAATGAGATTAACATTGTTAAGCATACTTGGATTGATATGTAAATGTTCATGTGATGACTTTATTTGTATATGGCTTAAAGCTTACTTTGTGTGTTCTTTTTATGTTTATAAATAATCAAAGCTAGCTCGGACTCAGGGATCGTCGAGAAACAACGTCACACTATCGATCATTTGTTGGTACTTTTGAAGCCTGTATATATGGTATATGGCATGTATAGGATAGAGCCATTTTGGTATGTTTTGAGCTATGATGTTAGCCATGTTATTTGGCTTGTTAATGATGTAAATGTTGGTATGTTTTTAGCCATTTAAGTTTGCTTGATTTATGTGATTGATAAGTGATATATGTGATTAATATAATGCCTTACATGTTGGCTTGTTTTGGTATGTTGCCATAGTTGTGGATATAGTTAAATGGATGTTGATTTGATTAGTTATAAAGGCTTGAGGAATGGTATAAATTGAGGTATGAAATAGGTGATAAGTTGAAGGATAAATGCATTTTGAAGTTATGTAAGTTTGATGATTTTGTCATATTGAAATGGTATGTTTTAGTTATGGAATTGAGTGGTTGTAATGGTTATTAATAGATGGTATAATATGAATATGAATTTTCTTGTTTTTGGTTGCTTATATATGTGTTGAAATGGTATTATTTTGATGGCTAGGTGTAAATGATAAAAGGGTGGAAAATTGGCTTTATAAATCGCCTATTTTTGTCCACACGGGCAGAGACACGAGCGTGTGTCTCAACCGTGTGCGACACACGATCATGTTACACGGCCGTGTGTCCCCTAGGGTACCCTTCGAATTAAAGTTAGTATACCTTATAATTTTGACATGGCCTAGACACACGGACGTGTCTACTAGTCATGTGTGGCACATGGGCTGGCACATGGGCGTGTGGTCGGCCGTGTGACCCAAGTCAGTAACCCCTTAGATTTCACACGGCCTGACACACGGGCGTGTCCTTGGCTGTGTGGTGCAAATTAGTAGGTATGCCCTGTTTTCATATGATCTGTGGCACGGGCGTGTCTGGTAGCTGTGTGAGGCACACGGCTTGTTCACACGGGCTTGCGACCCTTAAATTAAATAAAATTTTCTATGTTTCCCAAAGTTTGCAAATGTTATCTGTTTTGTCCCGAACCACTTCTAAGCATGATTTAAGGTCTCGTAAGACCTTATAAGGGACAATGTAATTCATTTGAATAGATTTTGATTATAATTGCATAAATGAATTTGAATGAGGTGTGCTATCCGGTAATGCCTCGTAACCCTATTCCAACGTTGGATACAGTAATGTCCCAAAAAACAACCTCTCGTAGCCAAAACTCACATTTGTTGAACTTCGCAAACAACTTTCATCTCTCAAAGTTTGTAACATGATTTTCAAATGCTCGACATGCTCAGATTCATCATGAGAGTAAATCAAAATGTCATCAATAAACACAACTACGAATCGGTCTATGTATGGCTTGAAAATCTGGTTCATCAAGTCCATAAAAACAGCATGTGCATTTGTTAGTCCAAAAGGCATAACAAGAAATCGTAGTGTCCTACATTGTTCTAAATGCAGTCTTTGGAGCATCTGAGTATTTAACTCGCAATTGGTAATAACCCGATCTCAAATCGATTTTTGAAAACATTGTTGCTCCTTTTAACTCATCAAACAAATCATCTATTTATGGCAAAGGGTATTTATTCTGATTGTCACTTTGCTGAGCTGTTGATAGTCTATACACATTCTCATCGTGCCATTTTATTTTTCACAAATAACACCAGTGCACCCTAGGGAGAGAAACTTGGTCTGGCAAAACCTCTATCTGTCAACTGTTACAACTGACCTTTCAATTCTTTTAACTCTGTTGGAGCCATTCTGTAACATCGCGAAATAGGGCCTAAATGGACTAGTGGTTGCGAAACGATAAATTTGAGGTCAAAAAGAATTTATTCTGATTAAGTTTTAAGGTTTACTCATTGATTGAATAATTGTGTGAAAATTTCTTAAAGAAAATTTATGTATAAGTGCCTAATTTGATAAATAGGACTAAATTGTAAAATTAACAAAATGTGTGTTCTAGATAATAAAAGGGATTTAATTGAAATGGGTTCTTAAAGTGGAGGTCCATGTTTAGCAATTAGACCATTATATTTAAGTTTGGACAAAAATGGGCAACAATAGGACAGATTTGAAAGAAAAGCCTTTAAGGGTATTTTGGTCATTTAGTAATTAAAAGAATTAAAAAGGGAAAATAAAGCCAAAATTGGTCCATCTTCTTCATGGAGGTCGAATATAGCATGGGGGAAGCCATGGTTAGGGTTTCCAAGCTTTCCAAGCTCAAAAGTAAGTCCGTTCTAGCCTCGTTTTTAATGTTCTTTATGTTTTTGGAGTCCCGGTAACTTGATTTAGCTTATTCTAGCAATAATTCATGCTAGGGTTCATATTTGGAAAAATAACCATAGGTTAAATGTGTTTATTTTGATGTTTTATGGTAGAATATGAAGCTTGAAATTATGTTAAACAACTTTTGCTAAGCAATTTTAAGTTAAAACGAGTAAAATGACATAATCGGTAAAAATACCTAATATTCATAAGTACATGATAGAGTGGGAATTTGATGTTGCCATAGAAGGGAAAAATGTTCAGCATGTCATAACACATAAGAAAAATGAATAAATTTTAATTTCTGAGCCTAGGGGAAAATTGGTAATTCTGCAATGGTTTAGGGGCAAAATTGTAATTTTTCTAAAGTTTGAGTTAGGAAATTTTTTGAATAGTAAATTAATTAAATAAGTTAAATATGATGTTTTAGATCCCAGAAAGTGAGATTTGGACCAAGAACGAGAGAAAAACCAAAAATCAGGAAAGTTGGTAAAATTGTCATTTTGGTATCGAGGTAAGTTCATATGTTTAATAAGCATTTAATTATGCATATTTGAATGATAAATTGATATTTTGGCCATAAATAATTTAGTATTGAGTTTCAGATATAATGATTAATGTTCGATAATAATTCAATATTGGAAAGAGAACTTGTATAATTTATATGTAAGACCATATTTTGTATTATGGCTTTGTATGATAACAAGAAAGTATTGACTAGTATAGTTTGATGAGAATAAGTTAAGTTGATGATATGATGAGATTGAGAATTTAAGTATGTAAGTTGAGTAGCATTTTATTATTTTGTAATTATTGTTATTTGTATTGTTATTATTCAGTTATGCGACTAACCATGAGAATTTGAGCAAGTATGTTTCAGCTATGACTTGACAAGGCATTGATATCTCAAACTCCATGGTTGTACCATGGCAATTAAGGAAGAATTGAGAAAAAAGTCCATGTTCATAACATGGCATTTAAGGATGAATTGACGGTTAAGGATACCATGTAAGACCATGTCAAGACATGGCATTGGTAAGGCAAGGATCCCGTTAAGACCATGTCAAGACATGGCATCGACATTAATTAAAGACTCCATGTAAGACCACATCAAGATGTGGCATTGGCACTAAGAGAAGGGTACCATGTAAGACCATGTTTGGAACATGGCATTTGGTAAGATAAGGATATCATGTAAGACCATGTGAAGACATGGCACTGATGAGTTACTATAAGGCAAAGGTCCCATGTAAGACCATGCCAAGGCATGGCATTGGTGAGTCCATAAGGCAAGGATACCATGTAAGACCATGTCAAGACATGGCATTGATGAGTTACTATAAGGCAAAGGTCCCATGTAAGACCATGCCAAGGCATGGGATTGGTGAGTTCATAAGGCAAGGATACCATGTAAGACCATGTCAAGACATGGCATTGATGAGTTACTATAAGGCAAAGGTCCCATGTAAGACCATGCCAAGGCATGGCATTGGTGAGTTCATAAGGCAAGGATACCACGTAAGACCATGTCAAGACATGGCAATGGTAAGTTCATAAAAGAAAAGGTTCCCGAGTAATCCAAAGAGTAAGTCAAAGAAACGACAAGGTGAGAACATGAAGAAAGAGTATAGGTATGCATTTAAGGCTTATTTAATATTGAGACTGTAAATAATTGAGATTATCAAGTATTAAGTAAGTGATGAGTTTTCAGTTATGTTTGTGACACTTTATGACATGATTGGCAATATGCCTATATTATGAAAGAGTACTCATGTGTTAAGTGAGATGTTGCAAGTATGTAAGCAAGCTATTAAGTAAGGTGCCTTTTGTATTCTGAGCCTTTGGTAAGGTTACCGATGAGTAAGATGGGAAAGTAAGAATTAAACATTATTTAAGCAAATTATGACAGCACAGTAGTAAGCTAAATTGATTGCTAATGCTTATTTTTTTACATGTGAACTTACTAAGCTTTATAAGCTTACTTCTTTCACTTTCCCATGATTCAGAGTACTTAAAAGTAAGCTCGGGTTGGAAGTCATCGGAGATCACTTCACACTATCAACTATCATGTTACCAAATGGGTATCTTTGTTTACAAACGTTCTAGTTTATGGCATTATAGGGACTTAGCCATTTTGTGTGTATGTTCTTATGATATGGCTAAATAATGGTATGTCAATATTAGATAATGATTAGCTATTGAAATGGCTAATGAAAAACATGTTTCGGTGTTATGTATGCCTAAATGATAGTTAATACAAAGAAATCATGAAAAAGTGAAATTAGCATTAAAACAATATTGAATAGCATCAGTGACGTGACTTTGAAAAATCACCAAGAATAGTAGAAATAGAATTAGGTTATGAATGAGATATATAATTAAATATTATTGAGTCTATTCTCATATGAAAGAAACAGAATAAGCAAAAGAAGTTTATCTTAAGAGATATTTAAATTTTAGTGAGACAGGGTCAGAGCAATTTCTGAATCCCCTGTTCTGAATTTATAAATTCACTAAAACTTGTACAAAAAGAATTAGGAGTTATATTTTATATTTATAGAGAAACAAACGGCATGGTTATTTGAATTTTTTATAGGGAGAAAATTGATTCGTAGTGAGGAGAGGTCAGAGTAGTCGAACAGTGCAATAGGGAAAACTTTAACGAATAAACTGTACTAATTGGCTAGACCAAAAATTCTGGAAAACAATTAGTAAGAATATATTTGAGTCTAGTTTTAGAGAAAATTCACGAATTTAAATTTTGAGTTTTGTGACTTGAGTTATGATATATATAGTGAGTATGATGTAGGTGGGCAGTTTTATAAGGAATAATGAAATAAATTGTTTAGATTTGTCTAAATATTTAGAAAATTTTTAATGTTCTCGGTTTGGTCCCGAATCATTTCAATTGCATGTTTTAGGGTCTCGAGGGCCCTTTTTGGGGGCATATTGAATGAATGTAAATAAATTAATTTTAAAAGAAAATTTTATGCCCCAAATTAGTAAGTGAAGCCAGGTAATGCCTCATCCTCGACTCCGGCGACGGTCTCGGGTAAGCGGTGTTACACATTCTGTACAAAGCTATCGGTATCGACGTTGTTCCGGGTACTAATTCAATACCAAACTCAACCTCTCTGATTGGTGGTAAACTTGATAACTCTTCGGGAAATACATCTGGATACTCGCACACAACTGGTACTAATTCAATCTTTGTTTCTGTCATTTTTGTATCAAGTACATAAGCTAGATAAGCTTGGCACCCCTTTCTCACAAATCTCTAAGCTAACATAGATGAAATCACAACTGGAAAACTATTCAGATCATCAGATTCAATTTTAATAGTCTCATTATTCTGACATTTCAGTTCAATTGTCTTTTGTCAACAATTCACTATAGCATCATGTATTGTTAGCCAATCCATACCCAAAATCACATTAAATTCATCGAATGGAAATAATATCAGATTAGTCGAAAAACAAAAATCTCGATTCATTAACGAACAATTCTTGCAGACTTTGTCAACCAAAACACATTTGCGTAAGGGGTTCGATACCCTAATCACAAATTCAGTAGACTCTGTAGGCAAAGTCTTACTAGATACTAAATTCATACATATATAAGAATGAGTTGATCCTAGATCTATTGATGCAATCACATTAGTATCATAGAGAGTGAAAGTATAGGTGATAACATCTGGAGATGACGTTTTTTCGCGAGCGCAAATAGCATAGGCTCTAGCAGGTGCTCTGGCCTCGGATCTCACAGTTGAATCTTTTGTTGCCCTTCTACTACCACTTACATTTCTGGAAATTCTAGGTGGTCTACCTCTACTCGACGTGTTACTGGGTCTTACATTCTGAACTTTATTCTCATCTAGCTTAGGGCAATCTCAGATGAAGTGATCCAGCAAACCACATTTGTAACAAGCTTTATTACTTTTACTCCATCATTCTCCAAAATGTCATCTCCCATGCTACTGACACTCAGGTTTGTTGTCTCTCACACTACCAAAACTCGATACTGATGTAGCTTGAATTTTAGAATCTGAGTATTGTTTTCTATGATCTCTGTTCGAATATTCATTTGAAGCATTTGGGCGAGCGTACGAATCTCTGGATTTCTTTGATGAAGATTGATATCACTTACTCATCGATCTTTTTCTCGAATCTCTAGCTTCTGAATCAGCTTTTCTCTTTTCTTTGCTGAGATCTTTGGCTTTACAAGCCCTTTCAACCAAAACGAAAAATTCTTTCAACTCTAGAATTTCGACTAGTAGTTTTATATCTTTGTTTAACCCGTGAACGAATGGATTACACATAATCTCTTCGGTAGAAACATATCCCTTGGCATACTTACTAATTGTACAAATTCTCTTTCATATTTTGTCACGGTCATTCGTCCTTATTTTGATTCTAGAAACGCTTTGTGCTTTTGATTGAGAAATCTTTGACTGATGTATTTCTTTTGAAAATCAGATTCAAAAAACTTCCACGTAACCCGTTCTTTCAGAACCACAGATATCAATGTGTTCCACCATTGGTACGCAGTGTCGCTCAGCAAAGATACAACACATTTAATACATTCATCAGGAGTACAAGACAATTCATCGAATACTCGAATCATTTTTTCGAGCCAGAACTCAGCTCTCTCAGGATCATCATCAACATTAGCTCTGAACTCTTCAGCCACGTGTTTCCAGATCTTGTCAACTGGAGGCTTATTCAATCTTAAAAGCTTGATTCCTTGATAAGCTACTAGAACTGGTTGGGGATTAGAAAGGGGTGGAGGTTATTGAGCAGCCAGGTTCGTACGAATGTATTGAGTGAACCATTCGTTCATCATTTGGAAGAAGGCTTATTTAGCCTCTCCTCCCTGACTACCCATCATGGGTCTAGAATCAAATGGCACTATCCCTTGCGCAAGAGCAGACGCATTACTCTCAATCCCATCGACTGTAGCTCGATTTGGATCCATTACTATACGAAAATACAATTTAAGTTGTCAGGAATCATAACACTATTGCAGAGTATATACGGCTTGTATAGCTAGACTCTCACACACGCCACTTTAGTCCTAGAATTGATTAAACTGCAGCTCTGATACCAATAAAATGTAACACCCCTAACTCGTATCCATCGCCAGAGTAGTTTTACGAGGTATTACCGATCAAAACACATCATTTAACATACAAACTCATATATTTATGCATTCATACTCAAATACCATTTAATTAGTCCCTTATAAGGGCTTACGAGGCCTTAAACGTGCTTTAGAAGTTATTCAGGACTAAACTGATAACATATTAAAATTTTGGAAACTTAGAAAAATTTCAACCATACAGGGGTGACACGCCCGTGTGAACAGGTCGTGTGCATCACACGGCTCCAGACACGCCTGTGTCTCAGGTCGTGTGGAAATAGGGCATACATACTGACTTGTATCACATAGCTGAGGACACGTCAGTGTGTCTAGGCCGTGTAACTCAATGACTTGATTTCTAAACATCATCAGGGGACACACGGGCGTATACCATGGTCGTGTGTCACACACGACTAAGACACATGCCCGTGTGGATAAAAATAGGCTATTTGCCAAGCCATTTTGCCACCTAACCAAGTATACCTATAAAAGAGCAAATGCTACCATTTCATCATACAATTAGGTAGCCAAAACCATCAACCAAATGCACAATTCATACCATTATAATTTCATCTATTCCAAATCTCAAATCACTACCATTTACTTAGCCAAATGCATGCCAAAAAAATATAAAAAAAATATGGCTCATTTACCATAATTTACACATACATAACTTACCCTATAAATAACCAACACAGCTTCTAAAATCATATCTCATCAAGGCATTTCTCAAGCATTTATACTCCACAAATCAATTAACCATTTTAGCAACTGTAAAATCATCACCACATTCATACCAGAACATACCAAAATAAGCCATCACTCATGGCTATATATACAAACTAAAACATTTACATTTACAAGCCATTTTAAATTGCTAACTTCATAAACTTCACATATACCATAATGACCAAAGTCCCTATACATGCCATTACTTAAAACTTAACTTAAAATTACCAACTTAGATGTTTGATAGTGCAATGATGTTCCCGACGACTCCTAGATCCGAGCTAGCCTTGATTAACTATAAAACATAGAAAAATAACACAAAGTAAGCTTCATAGCTTAGTAAGCTCATATGTGAATAACTTTATTCATCGAATCAATGCAAATCAACCAATTACACATGACAAACGATATAAACTATAACTACAAACCTTTCTGATGTCTCAAAACATGATTAAATACCATCTCATCGAACTTTCACTATATAATTCTCGAATAGGCTCTGTACATACTTGTATCACCTCGTACTAACCTCTTCTTCAACCACATCATTTGTTCACTCGTTGAATCATTTGGAATAGAAATCGAATACTCAGGAGTCTTGTAAGATAATTATTTATACCATGGCCCGTAGCCAAATAAAGGTAACTTATCTGAAGAACTATTATCATAGCCCGAAGCTAAATCATCCGATATGCATGGCCCGAAGCCAACTCGGTAAAATATGCACCCGAAGTGCTAATATCATGGCCCGAAATGAACTCAACGTATCAGTTACTGACATGTCAATAGTATCCAAAACTATTCTTAAGGTTCAACTAGGCTTTCACACTTTTTGCTTCTATCATCGAATGCATTCGTAGAGTTGTTTTCACAATTCATACATTATCCATAATCTTGTTTTAACAAATTATGCAATATTAAACATTTTAACATACATTTATAATGTAATCGTCACATATGAACTTACCTCGTATTCAAAACTGACGAATCGGGTCGATTACTCGATAACCTTGCTTTTTCCCCAATGTAAATTCAAATTCTTTCTTTCTTGATCTATATGAATTCAAAATTAACTAATTTAATCAACCATTCATTCAATTTAGTCCAAAACATACATTTAGGACTATTTTCACACTAGCCCCTAAACTTTCATACTTTTAACAATTTAGTCCTTATTTCATAAAACACAAAATTCACATAATTTCAATAAACCCAAACTTGGCCAAATTATTTATTGGTTCCTAGCACCCAAAGCTTTCATTTATTTCACATTTCAACCACACAATTTGCACATTTCACAATTTAATCCCTATTATCCATTTTCATCAAAAACCACTCTACAAAACATTAAAATCTATCATCAAGCTTTCATATTTCAACATTAAACATCAAAATACACATAGATTCAACAATAGAAACTCTTAAAATCTTTAACAGTTTCAAAATTAAAGGTAATGGCTAGCTAGATTGAGCTGTAACGATTACAACAACATAGAAATCATCAAAAACTGAGCTAAAATCATACCTTAATCAAGCTAGGAATGTTCCAAACCTTTGAAACCCTTTCAATGGTGTTTTATTTCTTATGTTCTGCTAAGTGAAGAAGAAAACAAGATGATATCTTATTTTTATTTAATTTAATTAATCATTTAACACTAAATTACATTATTAACCTTATTATAAACCATTTAAAATCATCTTATTAACATCCAATTTTGTCCACCAACCATTTTAATGGTCTAATTACCATTTAAGGCCACCATAATTAAAAGCCAAAGCTATTTGACACCTTTAACTAATAGAACATGCATTTTTACATTTTACGCGATTTAGTCCTTTTTACCGAATTAAGCATTCAAATAGTAAAATTTTTGTACAAAACTTTCACACATACATGCTATCATACTGTAAACACATAAAATAATATTAAAATAATTTTTTTGAAATCATATTTGTGGTTCCGAAACCACTATTCTGATTTAGCCAAAACTAGGCTATTACAGACCCATTGAGCTAAAGATGCATGGAATAGCCCTTTGGCGGCCACTTAATTAACATCAATGAGTCATAATAACATTATGTCATTAAGGCTTCCATTCAACATTCAATGTGTTCAAAATATCATTCAATACAGAATAAAAATTTCAAATTGGCGGTTTCTAATGGTTGGCCTAACAACCCAGTAAACACATGTTTACCCTAAAATTAAGAAGGCTCACAAATGGTTGCAAATATAGTTGTATCTCTTTGATCAGCGCACTTAACCTAAGAACCTAAAAAGAAGAAGAAACTGGGTAACTTTATAAGAACTTACTGAATTCCTGAAAAGAACAATCCCATATTAATTGTTGTCAGACCTTAAGAAAAAGGGACTCGACTAGTTCACCATTTATGAACAATACATTACTCTAGCTTATAGATTAACTGGTGGATGATACCACAAATTAACTCAGCCTATTGGTGAACAATGTTACTTTCTATACTCAAATATGACAATCACAGGTACATCTGCTCCACAGATACGCCACTTGTGTGGACTACCATTTATGACTGGCATGGTTATTGTTCATGTTTTCATGCAACGTACACTACCACATGCACCATTTTTTCCACATACTTCCTTTCCTGTGCTAGCTTATAATCCTAGTTTTCGAAGAACCAAATTTTCATGTATCTTCATATCCGCTCATCTAAGCTACATAACAACATCACATATGTATCCTCCTAACTCCCCTTATTGTATGAATATATAATTGTTCTCTCGCAAGGTCGAGTTTTCTCTAATCGTGATTTTCATCTAAGTTTCACATCGAAAGAAAAACGTATTATCATGTATCTTCTATATCATTATATACATCACCCCCTCTGTTACCTCCTTACACCCATCTAGATATGGAGCTTGTGCATCAAGGAAGGAATACTCATACTGTGTATATACCAGGTTTTTCAGGCTTGTTTAACCATATTTAACTATACATGCACTTACCCTTTGAATGAGACTCCTCATTTATGAACATTAGAAACAAATGACTAAGCCACATACTTGGTTGTATGGAGTTTAGTGGTAAAAAAATTAACACAAATGCCAAACACAAGGTACAAAAAAATTCACTAGAATACTTTACTCAGAGCTTTATCTATTTTATTGGTTCTTTTCCTTTAGAACTAGGATCTTCTCCCAAAAAAACTTCTTTAATTATTCAAAATTACCAAAAACTTATTCTACAATAAGAATCTATAGACATGCAAACTATTTTTGGATAGAAGTTTCCGTCCTATACCAATATCCAAAGAAATTATACCAATCCTTTCGTAAGTTAGTTTATATCTATCCGGTAAAACTTAAAGGAAAGTTTTAGAATTTACCAACAGACATCTAGCATAGAAGTTCTCCTAAACTTTTACAGTTAATAACCTTATTAGCAAAGAAGAATTATCCTGGTTTCTTTGATGATAACAAAGTCTAGTGGAGAAGATGAATAAAAAATCTTCTCTCCACTATCACACTATCCTAATTATAGATAATTGATCTACCGTAATTTATTGTCTTAGATTAAACTATTTTCTTGTAATACCCCAAAAATTTTTATTTTTGATTTTGTTAAAATGTGACACAAATATCTGTCAGCTTTAGTGGTTTTGTTCTGGGTGTGTGTGTGAGGTCCCAAGTTCAGGCTCTAACTTGGGAAAAATTTGGTATTTTTCTGAATGAAGCCTTAACTGGGTTCAATAGGCTTATAATTGATTGTTTGTAAAATTCTAACAGAATAGGCCTACTAGTCTGGTGGTTTAGAGGAGTGTTGGTATGCTTAAGGTCTGGTGTTCGAATCCCTACGTGTGCAAAAGGGATAATTCTGATTTTTATGTTTTTATTTTGTATTTCGAAACTCTAAAAAATTTTCCCTTTTTCTTCTAACGTCAATTTCACTACTCCCCTGCTGAAATTCTGCTCCTTTTCCCTCTTTTGATCTTTGTTTTGTTTTCTTCCCCATCTAATCTTTTTTTTCTTTTCGTTTCCCTTGCCATTAACTCGTTTGGTTTTGTATGACATCGGCATGCTTGTTAAGTGTTAGGTTTTGCTTAAGCTTTGATGTTTTTGGACTAAGTGTTGATGAAGGATTGTTTTGTCATTTTCGTTAGGCGAAGGTCAGTAACCTGTTGGTACACCACAACGATTAGAGCGTTAGGAATTTTGGTTCATTGACAGTAAGTGCGTAGTGCTAGCTGATTCGGTGAGTTTTTTGTAGTGTTATAATCCCAGTTCAAGTTTTGTATATCTCTAAAATTTGAATTGAATTATCAATTTTTAGGTTCTGGAGTGCTCAGAGTTGGTATAGCTTCAAACGAAACCAAGTGTGTACTCGATTGCATAGAAAATGAGGTTATGGAAAAAGTCAAAAACCTTACTGTCGATGCCATACGGGCATGTGGTTGCCCGTGTGGTAGGTCGTGTGCCCTAACACAGGTGTGTGATCGATGAGGCCAGGTCGTGCACATCAGACACGACCGTGTGATGGCCAGATAGGCCGTGTGCGAGACACTAGCTCGACCAATTTGGACTATGTGGGCCACACGGGTAAGCTACACGGGTGTGTAGGATTCTGGGCTAGGTCGTGTGATCTACACGACCAAGGCCAATTCAGGCAGTGTAGGCCATACAGGCATGTGGGCTGCACAGGCAGACAACATGGGCGTGTGAGCCCATTTTCACTGATTTTTGCTAAGGTTGCATGGTTGCATCAGTCGCCTAAGACGATTGTGAACCTACTGTAGGGTCGGTAAGCTTACCTAGACTCCTAACTGAATGAAATGGCTGTATGACTAATTTATATGTATACATGTTATCGAGCATGATGATGTTTCACTGAATTGATATTGTATGTACTGTCACCACGTTATAGCATGTCATAACTGTATGTTGCATTGCACCGGGTTAGGGGTTGATATTGTTCGGAGCAAGTGTACTGAAAAGCTTCAAGCCTAATTTACTGGTAGCTCAGCTGCAAATTATTGTCTAGTACGGCACTCGGTACTTCTTGGAGTGTAGGGATGGGTGGGTTGATTATATCCCCACATGGAGTGTAGGGTTGGACGGAGATGGTGTGTAGAGGCTGGATAGGTAGGATTTTTGTGACTCCATATTTGTTACTGCTACTGATACTACGATGGGCTAAAGCCTTACTACATGATTGTTTTTGTATTGAGATGGGTTAAGGCCCAAACTGGACTGATCCTGGTACCGAAAAGGGCTTGAGCCTAGACTGTGATTATTTGGTTGATTTCTATTCATTTGTATAGGGATTACACACTGAGTTTATGTAAACTCACCCCTTCTATTTAATCTGTACAGGTAATCCCTAGATATAGGCGGGTCGGTGCAATGGAGGACTCAGTGGTGGTCGCATGACTTCTTTTACACTGTTTATTTCCTATTCATGATTTTACTTTTATTTTGGAGTATTTTGTTATAGTTATGGACTTTACGGATTTTTGTTTAAATTTGGATTTATATGGTTTTATGATTTAAATCTGCTAGTGATAGGTAAAACTCGAGTTTTCAAATGAAATTGATGTTTTATCAAAATATCACAAACACGCAAACTGTTTAAAAGCTTCCGCAATGAAAAACGTTTTGGAAATTGAATACCAATTTGCAAATGGTTAATGTATTGAAAATGTTAAATTAACATAAGATAATAAAAAAAGGGTTAAATAGAAAAGGGGACTTTGCAGCGACATATTTTTGAAAATCACTAACATGTGACATCTTCAGATTTGGCCATAACGTCGAGGCCAGGTTTGGGGTGTTACATTTAGTGGTATCAGAGCTAGGTTACAAAACTCGACTGTGGATGTGGGTTTTTAAGACGTGATTTTTTGGGAACTAATTTCTAAATTTTTTACTGAAAATGTGGTACAATGAGTCTCCGACACCGATCCAGTAAATTTTCTAAAACTGTGAATTGTTTTGAAATTATTTTTGATAGTATATCTTGAAACTGCTATAGGTAGTATATGTTGAGACTACTATAGTTAGATTGTAATGAAAACACCCAAAATAGGGTATACTCAAACTATAGTAAAATTGATAGACATTGATTTACCATGTGATGTACGAAACAAACTTTACACTTCTGATATTGTTCTCATAAAATATCTATTAATAAACATTAGAGCTGTAAATTGATCCATAAAACTGTTAACACAGATAAAATGCCATTAGAAAATGAGCATCAGAGGTACTCACGGCGGGGTACAAAAGGTCGTGGTAGAGTTCGTAGTGGTGCCCAAGCTAGATCTTCGTCATCTAGCAATCTGCCTAACTTAGATACTAGTGAGACACCAGCTTCACTTGTGACTGAGACTGGATCTCATGATCGAGCGGCTGGGGATGATGCATTATCATGCACCATGTTGAGGATTTTAGAGAGGGTCATTGGGCCCAATACTGGAGCTGGAGGCCGCGGGTTAGTTACAGAACGACTCTGGTCTAACAAAGCTGATCTTTTCAAAGGTATTGCTAGAGTTGCCCCTAATGTGGCTGAGTACTGGATGGAGGCCACCAAGAGGATTATGGAAGATCTAGACTGCACTCTCAAGCAAAAATTAGAGGGTACTGTATCGCTGCTACGTGATGAGGCATATCAGTTGTGGCCCATTGTTAAAGAGGGCACTCAGCCCGATCGACTGACCTGAGAGTTCTTTAAGACTACTTTCCAAGGGAAGTATGTAGGGCCTAGTTATGTGGATGCACGTAGGAGAGAGTTCCTAAATTTGATTCAGGGAGATAGATCGATGGCCGAGTATAAGGCCAAATTTTTTAGATTAAGCCGCTATGCTCGAGGTATGGTGGTGATTGAGTACGACTGATGTGTTCAATTCGAGGATGGCCTCAGAGATAATTTGAAGGTTCTAATAGCTCCACAGAGGGAGCGAGATTTTGTTGCATTAGTTGATAAGGCAAAGATCGTCGAGGAAGTAAAGCGTACTAAGTGCCAAAATCGAGAGAGAGGTAGGAGCAAGAGGGATTGGGAGCCCTCGAGTTCCATTCAGAGGCCTAAGAAAAAGGTCAGAGTTGATGGGGAAATCAGAGTTGGGGCTCTTATTACTGCTACTGGATAGCCACTGTGTACTGATTGTGGTAGACGCCATCAGGGCGAGTGTAGGAAAAGAACTGGGGCTTGTTTGAGGTGCGGTTCATTAGAGCATCGTATTAGAGAGTGTCCGCATAGGTCTGATCAGATGCAAGCTCCGAGTACTGGTACTGCAGCACGACCGAGAGCAGTTCAGTAGCCATCGAGAGGCCGTGGTTAGGCCAGAGATGGTAATGGGTTGGACCGTGGTCAGAAAGGCCCGGGCAGAGGTGCTGGTCATAATGAGGCGAGGTAGCCAGCTCTAGTTTATGCCGCACGTCACCGAGAGGATGGAGATGCTCCGAACGTTATCACAGGTACGTTCTTTATTTATAATGTAACTTATACTACATTAATAGATATAGGATCCACTCACTCTTATATAGCTTGTACTGTGTCTGAAAACTTAGGTATCTTGTTTGAGAGCACTGCAAGTGAGGTGGCTATACTGAGTCTGCTAGAACAATCGGTAAGGGTAAATAAGTTGTTTAGAGACGCTCCTTTCGAGGTTTAAGGGGCTATTTTTCTGGCTAATCTAATGGAACTGCCTTTCAGAGAATTTCATCTAATATTGGGAATGGATTGGTTGGTTAAACACTGAGTGAGCTTGGATTGTGCCACAAAAAGGGTTGTATTGAGAACTAAGGAGGATAGCGAGGTAATCGTAATTGGGGAACGTCGGAACTACTTATCGAATGTGAATTCTACATTGAGGGTGAAAAAGTTGGTTCGTAAGGGATGTAAGGCATATCTACCCTACATCAGTGTTTCAAATTCTAGGGATTCTTCGGTTGAGGATATCAGGACGTTTAAGGACTTTTCAGACATATTTCTTGAATAGCTACCTGGGTTATCTCCAAATCGTGAAGTAAAGTTCGAGATTGAGCTCCTTCTTGGTATAGCTTCGGTGTCCATCGCTCCCTATAGAATGGCACCGAAGGAGCTCGTGGAGCTTAAGGCTCAGATTCAAGAGTTACTGGATCGTGGGTTCATCCGCCCTAGTGTGTCTCCATGGGGAGCGCCAGTTCTTTTCGTGAAAAAGAAGGATGGATCTATGCGTATGTGTATTGACTATCTACAATTGAACAAGTTGACAATCAAGAATAAGTATCCTTTATCTAGGATAGATGATCTGTTTGACCTATTCCGAGGGGCTTCAATTTTCTCCAAGATTGATCTTCGATCAGGATATCATCAGTTGAGGGTTAAGGAGACTGATGTGCATAAGGCAGTATTTAGGACCCGATATGGTCATTACGAGTTACTAGTGATGTCATTTAGACTGATGAATGCACCAACAGCTTTCATGGATTTGATGAATCGAGTGTTCCAGCCCTATTTGGATCGATTTATAGTGGTATTTATTAATGACATACTGGTGTATTTGAGGACTAAGGATGAACAAGATGAACACCTCAGAGTGGTTCTACAGGTTCTGCGAGAGAAACAACTGTACGTCAAGTTCAGTAAATGCGAGTTCTGGTTACGTGAAGTAGCATTTCTAGGACATGTGGCTTTTGCTGAGCGGATTAGAGTTGATCCTTGAAAGATTGAGGCAGTCTTGGATTGGAAGTAGCCTAAGACTGTATCTGAGATTCACAGTTTCTAGAATTGGTAGGGTATTATTGATGATTTGTAGAAGGTTCTTCATTTATTGCAGCACCATTGACTAAGCTGCTACGTAACGGTGTGCCGTTTAACTAGACTGATAAACAATAAGAGAGCTTTGAGAAGCACAAAACTGTATTGACTGAGGCCCCTGTTTTGATACAGCCAGAGTCTGAGAAAGAGCTTACTGTCTACAGTGATGCATCACATATCGGTTTCAGATGTGTGTTGATGCAGGATGGTAAGGTGGTAGCATATGCGTCTCGTCAACTTAAGAAACATGAGGTGAATTATCCAACGCATGACTTGGAATTAGCCGTCATGGTATTTGCACTAAAAATCTAGAGGCATTATTTGTATGGTAAGAAGTGCATTATCTACTCAGATCACAATAGCCTTAAGTATCTCCCCACTTAGAAGGAATGAAATCTTAGACAGCGTAGATGGATTGAGCTACTTAAGAACTATGACTGTACAATTGAATACCACCCTGGTAAGGCAAATGTAGTGGCCAACAAACTGAGCCATAAGGTTATGACTGATTTAAGTGCGATGTTGGCTCGCCTCAATTTATTTGATGACAGAAGTCAGCTAGTTGAGCTTCAAGTTAAGCCTACGTGGATTGAGTAGATTAAGCATAAGCAGTTGAAACATGAATCGTTGGGTCTTCATTTTTGGTAGGTTGAGAGTGGGCTTACTGAGGACTTTGGACTGAATAGCGAAGGGGTACTCTATTTCTATGGGAGAATCTATGTACCAAAAGACACTAAATTGAGGCAGTTGATACTAAGAGAGATGCATAGTAGTCCCTATGCTATGCATCCTGGTGAAAATAAGATGTACCGAGACCTGTGTGAGTTATACTGATGGCTAGGTCTTAAGCAAGATGTTATCAATTTTATGGGTAAATCTCTGACTTGCCAGCAGGTTAAGACTGAGCATTAGTTACCTTCAGGGTTGTTACAGCCAGTTAAGATTCCGCTTTGGAAGTGGGAGCAAGCGACTATGGATTTTGTAAGTGGGTTACCCTTCACACCTACTAAGAAGGATTCAGTGTGGGTCATAGTGGATTAGTTGACCACAGAAACATTTCTGATAAGGAGATAGTGAGATTGCATAGGGCATCGGTTTCGATCATTTCTGATAGGGATCCTCGCTTCACATTTTGATTTTGGAAGAAGCTACATAAAGCTCTAGGTACAAGGTTGGACTTCAGTACTGCATTCCATCCTCAGACCAATGGTCAATCTGAGGGGTGATTTAGATGCTAGAGGACATGCTGAGGAGTTATGCAATTGATTTCTGAGGCAGTTGGAAGGATTACCTGTCGCTAGTAAAGTTTGCTTAGAACAATAGTTATCAATCTAGCATATAGATGGCACCTTACAAGGCATTATATGATCGTAGGTGTCGCACACCTTCATGTTGGACTGAGTTGGGCGAACGATGTGTTCTGGGCCCTGAACTAGTTTCTGATACTAAGGATAAAGTTACATTGATTCGGGATTGACTAAAAGCAGCATCAGACAGGCAGAAGTCTTATGCGAATCTGAAGCGTCGTGAGATTGAGTATTCTGTGGAGGACTTCGTTTTTCTTAAGGTCTCCCCATGGAAGAAGGTACTGAGGTTTGGTCGTAAGGGCAAGTTGAGCCTTAGGTTCATCGGGCCTTACTGCGTACTGAAACAAGTGGGACCAGTTGCCTACTAGCTAGAGCTACCTCCAGAGTTAGACCGGATTCACGATGTGTTCCATGTATCGATGTTGAGGCACTATCGCACTGATCCCACGCATATTGTTCCTTTTGAAGAGATAGAGGTTAGGCCAGATTTGACCTTTGAAAAGGAGCCAGTTCAAATTTTGGATCGTGATGTAAAGTTTCTGGAGCGTTCAGAGTTGGTATAGCTTCAAACGAAACCAGGTGTGTACTCTATTGCATAGAAAACGAGGTTTCAACAAAAGTCGAAAACCTTATTGGCGATGCCACACGGGCGTGTGGTCACCTGTGTGGTAGGCCGTGTGCCCTAACACGAGCGTGTAATCGATGAGGCTAGGCCGTGTGCATCAGACACGGGCGTGTGATGACCAGGTAGGCCATGTGCGAGACACGAGCTCGATCGATTTGGCCTGTATGGGCCATACGACTGTGTAGGCCCACACGATTAAGCTACACGGGCGTGTGGGATTCCGGGCCAGGCCGTGTGATCCACACAGCCAAGGCTAATTCAGGCCATGTGGGCTCACACGGCCAGAGAACATAGGCGTGTGAGCCTATTTTCACTGATTATTTACCAAGGTTGCACAGTTGCACGGGTCGCCTAAGGCGACTATGAACCTACTGTAAGGTCCGTAAGCTTACCTAGACCCCTAACTGAATGAAATGACTGTATGATTGATTTATATGTATGCATGTTATCGAGCATGATGATGTTTCACTGAACTGATTTTGTATGTACTGTTACCATGTTATAGCAAGCCATAACTGTATGTTGCATTGCACTGGGTTGGGGGTTGATATTGTTCAGAGCAAGTGTACTGAAAAGCTTCGAGCCTAATTTACTATCAGCTTAGCCGCAAATTACTATCTAGTGCCGCACTCGGTACCGAAAAGGGATGGGTGGGTTGATTATATCCCCACATGAAGTGTAGTCTTGGACGGAGATGGTGTGTAGAGGCTGGATGGGTAGGATTTCTGTGACTGCATATCTATTACTGCTACTGATACTATGATGGGCTAAAGCCCTACTGCATGATTGCTTTTGTGCTGAGATGGGTTAAGGCCCAAACTGGACTGATCCTATATCGAAAAGGGCTTGTGCCCAAACTGTGATTATCTGGTTGTTGTCTGTTCATTTGTATGGGGATTACACACTGAGTTTACGTAAACTCACCCCTTCTGTTTAATCTATACAGGTAATCCCCAGTTATAGGTGGGTCGGTGCAACAAAGGACTCAGTGGTGGCCGCACGACTTCTTTTACACTGTTTATTTCCTATTCATGATTTTACTTTTATTTGGGAGTATTTTGCTGTAGTTATGGCCTTTATGGAATTTGGTTTAAATTTGGATTTATACGGTTTTATGATTTAAATCTGCTAGTGATAGGTAAAACTCGGGTTTTCAAAATTGATGTTTTATCAAAATAATACGAACACGGAAACTGTTTAAAAGCTTCCACAATGAAAAATGTTTTGGAAATTGAATACCAATTTCCAAATGGTTAATGTATTGAAAACGAACGACATGATTTGAAATTAACATAAGTTAATAAAAAAAAGGGTTAAATAGAAAAGGGGATTTTGCAATGACATATTTTCGAAAAGCACTACCATGTGACATCTTCAGATTCAGCCATAACGTCTAGGCCGGGTTTGGGGTGTTACATTTCTGTACTTAATGAACTCGTAGGAAAAAAATTTAGCTATGTTTTTTTTTTAGTTTTCACTTTTAGTTTGCATGTAATAAAATGACCAATTTTGACTATCTATACAACCTGGTGGGCCAAGAGAGACGTAAAGGTGGACTAACTTGTTTAGTGAGAGTGTAGCACACAATTCAAAGCACAAAGACAATAGACTACCCATGATATTGCAACACAGATCTTCGATGTCGCAACACTATGAGCAGAGTACTTAAAAAGAGTAGATTGCCTTTGGTGTCGCCACACAACCAGAGGGTGTAGCTAGACAGCCTTGAAGAAACACCCAAGCTATTAGACTAGCAGTCGTGTTGCGGCACAGGCCAGAGGTGTAACACCCCTATCCTAAATCCATCGCCGGATTAGGGTTACAAGGCATTACAAAACATAAACACAATTCATCAGAGTCATGTCCCTTATTACAAATCATGCACAAAATTATATCGACTTCTTTAATAATAATTTATACTTAATTAGTAACCAGACACTCATCCATAAAAGCTAAGTCTACATAAACCAATCACATAACCAATACAAATCGAACATACATTGTAAATCAAATATACTTATGTGCATTACTAATTCATGTGCAATTCATTATAATATCTTTAATCATTTCCAAATATCAAAGACATTTCATATCATACCTAATCCGACTAGTCAAAAAAAAAAACTAAATCAAATATGCCTAGCCATTTTAATTTGGCGCAAGACTTTCCTCATAAGACCATATTAATTCTCAACTTACATTAATCACACATTTGCATTACTTAACCAAGCAAGGGTCAACATAAGTTTTTATCATTTATAACACATATGCTAATAATGCTTTATAAATTAAATGTGTCAATAATATTTGTTGATCATTTTACCATCTAATTAATATAAAACATATAATAATGCATATACTTTATATTTCATTTAGCTAAACATACTAACAAAATAACATGACATTTTATCACTTAAAAATTTCATTAATCATCATTTATTTTCGTATAATTATCTTACAATAAATATATTCATTTATAAGCCATTCCACGTGCACATATTAGCTCAAATTAAACTATACCTCATGATTAGCTAAACAAAATTTTACAATACATACAATCATAAGTAAGTGACCGAATTTCACTTGCAAAATAATCAATTCATTCATTACTCAATTAACTAACATTCATAATTTCATGCAATTTAACCAAATCAAAACATGTCAATTACACATGTTATAAATTATGCTAATATTTCATACACACAACTAAATCAATTTATGCATATATTCGGTCATTTAATATGACTTCCTTATAACATTTATAACATATCTATTTTAGCCATCATAAACCGAACATAGATAGCCAAACATCATAGCCAAACATTTGGTCATTCAAACAACTTCAATATGACTTTTAAAATTTTATTCATTCTTTGCTATTAGTAACCGAGCGTAAATAACAAATTCATATATGGACATATCATAAACATATACCTTTTACTTTAGCTAAGTTTAGCCGATTATATTCAAACATTGTACGATCCATCATTTATCTCTAAAAATCAAAATCAATTACAAAAACATATAACATAAACATAACTCAATCAAATTATATTTCATTTGTCGTAATTCGTCAAGCATTAATCATATATATGAATACAAATTTCATTTCATAAATAGCTCATAACCTTCATTTGTATTTATAGAACACAAACTGAATTAACCATTACAGTTGAATTAAATTAACCATTAAACAATTGGCAAAAAATTCATCACCTACTCCATTAAAAAGCCAACTCACAAGACTGACTACATATGCTAATCAAATCTATATATCGAGCTTATTATTAAACTAGTTGTAAGTTATTCATATCATTACTCGCATCAAGACATAAAACCAAACATCATTCATATATATCATAAAATATACTTACTGAAATGAGCATAAATCATTATTCAAGTACATCCAAATATACGCATAATAATCAAGTCTTGAAACCGAACTTAACAAAATAAACAAGCCATTTCCGCATGGCTTATATATATACATACCAAAATCTAACATATTCAAAAATAATCTAGCCTATACATGCCATGGGTTCGAAATTCAACTTATAAGTACTGAAAACAGTCGATAGTGTGATAAACTTTGCTGACAATTCCCGAGCTCGAAACTAAACTTCAAAATCTACAAAACAGAGACAAACATGAACACACACAATAAGCTATGATAGCTTAGTAAGTCATAAGAAAATAAACAACTTAAAGACATAATCAACTCATTTAAACTATACCAAAATATATTATCATAATTACATTTAAATTCAAACTTACTATTTTCTTGTATAACATATACTTTCGCTTATAGAATTTATCACGGCCGAATGTACAGATATATATATACACAAAACGACATTCAAATTCAAAGCCAAAACATCATAATATAACCAAGTACATTTATATTCATATATATATTCATGAATCAAAATATAACATCACATACATATTCATAGCATGTGGCCGAATATATCACACAAGAGCACATATGTTTACATTATTAACTTGTATAATTTGTATCACAAATCAATAGCCAACTTACCTTATTTTCAAATAGATAATCAACCAACTCATACCTGATCATCTTAGCTCATTTTACGCATTCAATCTCAACTTATCATTGCTCGTTGAACCATTCGGAATTGAATAGGATAGTTGGATAATCACACGTAACATAAAATGCTAACATCCCAGACGTGGTCTTACATGTAATCACATACCGATGTCACTATCCAGAAAGGGTCTTACTTGTACACATATATCGATGCCATTGTCTTTCTCGCACATCCCATATCAGAATCCTATGTCATGACATATGTATCCTAGTTATTCCTAAGGTTCACACAGTGCTTTCAGACGTCGTAACTCGGTCGAATCGAACTCGTACACGTAGGTTTCGAGCTTATACACATTCAGCTTTCACATAGATATATTATTACATTATACATTTCAACATATATGATTCATATTTAATCAAATAAATAGCATCTATTGGCTTATAAACTTACATCGGACAACGGTAATCGGGACGAAACTACTAATCGACAACTTTAGTTTTCCCCCGATCCAAATCTGATTTCTTTGGTTCTTGATCTAAACATATTCAAATTAAACTCATTCAAACATATTTTCCCTCAATTTAGTCCAAAAACACATAAATGGGAAAATTACCATTTTACCCCTAACATTTTACACTTTTTACAATTTCATCCAAATTGCACAAAACACAAATTATGCAAAATTTCAACACACCCATGTTGGGCCAAATATTCCTAGTGTTCATACAAGTCCATATATTTCATTTATTTCACATTTTAGTCCTTAAAATTATTATTTTGTCAATTTAGCCCTAATTACTCAAAATCATCAAAAACTCCAATACTAAACATGTTAACCCAAAACATATCTTTCATATTTCATCATCAAACAACAAAAATCACAAGCTTTAAACAATGGCATAACTCAAAATATTCACCTAAACCAAAAATTTAGGCATGGGTCTTGTAGGTAACTTAGCAACGATCTCAAACACGTAAAAATTATTAAAAATTGAGCTAGTTACATACCTTAATCAAAATCAACCATGGCTGAACAACCTAAGGTTTTTATTTTTCTTTCTTGTTTTGATATTCGGTGATGAATAATGAAAGAAAAAATGCATGATAACTTATTATATGTTTCATTATATTAACATGTTTATTATTTTACATGTTTAACCTTTTAGTTAAAATTTTAAACCATTATAAGCAATGGCTATTACTGTCCATCATATTAAAAATGGCTATATTGCATAATAAATCCTCCAAATTATAAAGACAATTTCAATTAAGTATTCACATTTAACCACCAAATTTTCATTTTACGCGATTAAGTCCTTTTATTAAATCGAGCACCCAAACAACAAAATTAAACCACGAAAATTTCACAGATATAAATTTACACAAAAAAAACACAGAAAATAATTTTTAAATATTTTTTTGACTCAGATTCATGGTCCCAGAACCACCGTTCCAACTAGGGTCTAATTCGGGCTATTACAAAAGGTATCATGATACTGATGCGACAAGACCAATTAATGAAGCAAGAGTGTTTACTTTGCACAAAAAACTTTAAGTTCAAATAGTCAGTCGAATTAGGTCAAGGACCGACGACCAACCCTAGGTCTATAAATAAGATTGATCTGCTTAGTTTACCATAGCCCACTCCATTATATTTCACTTACCATGAATTTTATCCGTCTAGGGCCCACGAACCCATTGGGCCCATATGGCCCATCTCAGCCCAACGAGGCCCATAACAGCCCAAGCCCACAAGAACGCTCGTGGAAGCCTCTACAGACTGTCGTGCATGGCTTGTGGCCTTGTTTTACCACACGAGCGTTTGCATGCTCGTGAGGCCTCAAATGCCGAAGATTCAACTTTTTGGCTTTTGCCGATTCACAGTACATAGTAGTGTGAATACACATCTTTATCCAAAGTTTTGACAGTAGAAAAATTGGGTGTTCGATTACACGCCTTCTAGCGACCCCTTGCGAAATTCCAAAAGCACCAACGTAGATTCAATCCAAATACTGAATCTGTTCTTCAATCGATAATAATAAGATTCACAAACCCTGAATCTCTATGCTATCCAAACCACTAACCTTAACAAATAAGAGTGTAGCCTTAAACCCTTAAATTGCTTGGCTAGACTCCCACAATTGTTGATTGACCACTAACTTTATAATAACAGATCTCGTTAGAGGGTTAATTAAGGATGTAGTTTACACCCAACAACAATAACTTGAGCAAGACAGAGGACAACTTACCGTATCCCTCAGAACCGAACACTGATTTAAGGGGCGGCACACGTGAGTGGAGTATTGCTTTTGATCTAAGAGAGTAAAACAAAGGAAGATCATTAGAAAGAAGTAATGATAATCCTAGAAAGGAAACCCGTAAAGTAACAAAAATACAGACCAATTACCTACCACTAATATTCGGCTATTACTTAGGAAGAGAGGGAGAGATGGAAGCAGAGATGATCCAGAGATAGCATATTCGGTCAAGCACCAAGAGCGGGGTTGAAGGTCTAAGGTATTTGGTTTAGAAAAGAGGAGAAGAAGAATGCCAATTCGGCAGAGAGAAAATGTGAAGAAGAAAGGGAAAGGTTTCAAAAGAGAGTTTGACACTTGCTATCTTGTATTCGGCAAAACAATCGAGAAATAAAGTTGAAAGAAGAAAAACCCGAATGGTCAGAAACAAACCAAAAACAAAATGAGGAAACAAAAGCACAAGAGGAAAGCTGCCAAAAAAAATGAAAAAAAACCCTATTGTTCCTATACTAATTCGGCACAACCAAAGGAAAAGAGAAGTTCCCAAGGTGCTGCCCCAAAGTGTCAAATACCCATCTCAAAGAATCCCAAATTCGGCCAACACCTTTCCACCCAAACTTCACGATTTTCTCCCCCTTATCTCTCTACCTTTTTCTCCTCTAAATCCCTACCAACCTTCATCCAGATCTCTTTTGACCAAGTCTCCAACCACCTCTACAGAGTTTGAATCAAACTCCACCTCTCACGCCACAGAGACATAAAATAAAATCCCCTTTGCATAACCTGGGATTCGAACCCATGCCCTCTCAGATGCTCCACACGCTACTTGCCACTAAGCCACATGGCTTTTTGTGACAAAAAACAAACAATTATTTATAAAGCCCATGTGCTAGTAACCAGATTCTTTTAAGAGAAAAATAAAAAATTCTGCAAAAGCCGAAGCTTGAACCCAGGACTTCCCAGACACTCCCAAAGACGCCCAAATCACCTAGCCATTAAAGTAAACATGGAATTTATGCCAAACCATGCAAAATTACAAACCCTATATTTTTGGGGCATTACAACTCTATCCCCTAAAAGAAATTTTGGCCTCAAAATTTACCTGGTTAGAATAATTGAGGGTATTGTTGTCGCATCACCTCTTCTGGTTCCCACGTAGCTTCTTCAAAATCGTGATTACGCCAGCACTTTGACTAGTGGGACAGATTTCCTTATTAATACCTTAACGTCACGATCTAGTATCTGCACCGGTTCTTCCTCAATAGTTAGATCAGGTCTAATCTTAATTTCCTCAACTAGTACTATGTGAGAAGGATCAGAGCGGTATCACCTCAACATGGAAATGTGCAACACATCATGAATTCTGTCTAATTCAGGAGGCAACTCGAGTTGATAGGCGACCGATCCCACGCGCTTTAATATTCGGTAAGGTCCGATGAACCTAGGGCTCAGTTTGCCTTTCTGTCCAAATTTTAGAATTTTCTTCCATGGTGAGACCTTCAGAAAGACATAATCCCCTACAGAGTACTCGATCTCTTTACGCTTTAAGTATATATTAGACTTCTGCCTATCAAATGCTTCCTTTAACCGACCTCGAATCAACTTCACCTTTTCTTCGGTATCAAAAACCAACTCTGTCCCCAGAACTCGCCGCTCACCTAGCTCAGTCCAACATGTAGAAGTACGGCACCTACGACCATACAATGCCTCGTACAGTGCCTTCTGAATACTGGATTGATAGCTATTGTTATATGCGAACCCTGCTAACGACAAGTAGTCCTCTAAGCTGTCTCGAAAATCCATTACACAACATCTTAACATTGCCTCCAGTATCTGAATCACCCTATCTGACTGACCATCTATTGGAGGATGGAACGCAGTACTGAAGTCCAACCTTATACCCAGAGCCTCGTGTAACTTCTTCTAGAATCGAGATGTGAATCTAGGATCTCTGTCCGAAATGATAGAAACTGGTACCCCATGCAGTCTCACAATTTTAGCCATGTACAATTTAGCCAACTTTTGTAGTGAATAATCATTGTGGACCGGTATAAAGTGGGCAGATTTAGTCAATTGGTCTACAATAACTGTAACACACTGATTTTGGGCCTAGTTGGAACAGTGGTTTCGGGACCACAAATCCGATGATGAAAATTTTATTTTTTATTATATTTTTATGGTCTACGATTTCACAGAATAAATTCATGAAAATTTTGTTCGAAAATTTTGACGTTCGGGCACTTAATTTAGTCAAAAGGACTAAATCATAAAAAGTGTAAAAGCTGAGTTCTACATACTAGAGGTGTCCAATTGTTATGAAATTTTAAATTGAGGGTTCTTAAATGGTAATTAGACCATTGGTTAATTTTTGGACAAAAATAGACATGAAATGGGTGTAACAAAATTATTTTAAGTTAGGGGTATTTAGGCAAACTAATAATTAAAAGAATTAAAAAGGGAAATAAGCCAAATTAGCTATCATCTTCTTCATTCAACCATTTCTACCAGAAGCAGCCATGGTTAAGGTTTTTTCAAACTCCCAAACTCGATTGTAAGTGCTCCCTAGCCCCGTTTTTAAAGTTATTTACATTTTTGAAATCCCGATAACTTGGTTATGCTTATTCTAGCAATAATTTAACCTAGGATTTATATTTGGAAAAATACTCATAGGTGAAATATTTTATTTTGATGTTTTATGGTAGAATATGAAGTTTGAAATTGTGTTAAACAACTTTTACTAAGCGATTTTACGTGAAAACGAGTAAAACGACATAATCAGTAAAAATACCTAATGTTCATAAGTACATGTTAGAGTGCAAATTTGATGTTGCTATAGAAGGAAAAAATGATCAGCATGTCATAAAACATAAGGAAATAGGATGAAGTTTAATTTACGAGCCTAGGGGCAAAAATGTAATTTTGACAAAGTTTAGGGGAAAATTGTAATTTTGGAAAAATATGATTTTGGGTTAATTTGAATAATGTGAGTCCTAATTAGGCTATATTTGAAATGATAGAGCAAGGAAAAATCAAAATTCGGGCTAAAATCGGAAAATATTAGGTTGTGGACAAAATGGTAAAAATGGCCATTTTCACATACGAGGTAAGTTCATATGATTTTTAATAGTGCAATGTGTAATTTAATGTTATTTACTTGATATTAAATGAGATGTAAGTTCATGTGTAAATGTTGGTAGCATTATTTTCATTTTAAGTAATTTAATGTTATTTATATGATATGATGATTATTATGAAATATTATGCTTTGTGGTTATTGTTGAGTAATATGCAAAATTATGTGAATTACTTGATAAATATGAAATCCTACCAAGTATCGATTCCAACATTTCGTGGAAGACAACAAGGATGTGTGATCAAGGAAAATCCCATTTGAACATTAGGAATAGATTAGGATACAAGTGACATGTCACTAGGATATTTGAGTTCCGAGCTCGTTGAGTTGAGTCTGAGTTCGTGAGATGTAACTAGGCATCCGAACTCGTTGAGTTGAGTCCGAGTTCACTTATGGGTGAGTTCCACGGTAGCTTGGCTACACATATATTCCGCAGGCTATTGAGTTTGTCTAGCTGTGGGCATGGCACTTATATGCATGCATTTCGTGTATCCGATTATATTCTGAGTGTTCAACGGGTAATTTGGCGAAGTATTCGTTGATGATCCCAATGAGATAAGCCATTGGTGAGTATGTCTTTGAGTTATGTTACAAGTTGTACAAGTATGTACACTAAACCTATGTGTGATGCCTTGACATGTGATGATCTATAATGTATATAGTATTTGGTGAATATTATGAAAATGACATGATTTGGAATAAGTCCTTGATACTTGATGACATTGAGATTATGTATTTATGATTATGAAGCATAATTATGTGTTCTTACCATTATGAATGAAATGATATTGTATGGATTTGGTGAATAATAGTAATGAATGAGTAATTTTAGCCTTGGCAGTTTTGGGTTACTATAGTGGTGCAAAGTTGGAAATTAACCATAAATTGTAGAAATTGAATTAGAAGCTGAATAAAATATGAGGTTAAATCCCAATGAGTCTAGTTTGACATAGAGGAAATGGTATATGCAATCAAAATTTATATTATGAGATATTTAAATTGTTCTGAGACAGAGTCTGAATGACTTCGTGATCCCCGGTTCCGATTTGAGAAAATCATTAAAAATTGTATAAAAATAATTATGGGTTGTAATTTATATTATTAAAATCATTAATGAGTCTATTCTCTAGAAAGATAGATGAGAGCACTATCTGAATTTGTACTATGAGAAAAATAATTTTTAGTGAAAAGAGGTTAGAACTATTGGACAACAAAATAGGGAGAACTTTAATGCATAAACTGTACTAATTTGCTAAACCAAAAATTCTGGAAATTTTAGGGGAAAAAGTTATATGAGTTTAGTTTTAAGAAAAATTAACAAAACTTAATTTGGAGTCTCGTAGCTCCATATATAAATGAATTATTAATTGTAACTCGGTAAAATAGCTTAACCTGAACAAGAGTAAATTGTACAATTATGATGTTTTACCTTAAAAAAAAACTTGTGGGTAATTTCTTATTAACTTCATATGGACTTACTAAGCATAAAGCTTACCCCTCCTCTTTACTTCTTCAGTGTCGGCTCGGGGTTGGAGATCGTCGAAGGCAAAATCACACTATTAAGCTATCATTTTTGGGAGAATTAATTCAAATATTAGAAATATCAAGTGAGTGGCATGTATAGGAAGTTGGTTTGTGATATGTATTATTATTATGACTTTGACCATACATATCGGTCTGTATTGAGTCATCGTATATGATCATGAGATGTGGTCCTTATCCGTTATGGTTTGTAAGTTTAATTAATCATGCCATGTCCTATGCTTTGATGTGATCATATAGTTAGCTTTGTTTGTTAGGCATGATTGGTAATACATCAGGTAAGTTAAATGCAGGCCAGTGGATCATGAATTAAATGGAAATGAGTAATGTTTCCTTGAATATGGATGTTTAATGGACAAATTGGTAACTACATTATGATGGTATAAAACGAGAATAAGATTTAGCATGTCAAGTTCTGGTTAGTGTAAGAATGTATATTATATACAGGATGGTAAGTAAATATGTTTAAAGTGAATGACATGTTATTGCATGATTATGGATGTGTAAGTGCTCATTTATGCCATGTTATATGTCTTTAAATATGAGTCTATGCATGTGTTCAAAAATTTTTGAATGAAATGAAATTTTATGGCCCAGTTTTTGTCTATTTGTATGGTTAAGTCTGGTAATGCCTCATACCCTGTTTCGGCCTTGGGTACGGGTAAGGGGTGTTACAATAACTCATACTGAATCCTTCTTAGTCGACGTTAAGGGTAGCCCACTTACAAAATCCATGGTTACCCTCTCCCACTTCCAAAGTGGAATCTTTACTGGCTGCAGTAACCCAGAAGGCAATTGATGCTCAGCCTTAACTTGCTGGCATGTCAAGCACTTACCCACGAAATCAGTAACCTCGCTCTTAAGCCTTGGCCACCAATACAGCTCACAAAGATCTCGATATAACTTATTTCTACCAGGATGCATAGCATACGGACTACTGTGCACTTCTTGCAGTATAGATTACCTCAAATTAGAATCCCTCAGTATACAAACTCTCCCATGGAAACATAGTACTCCCTCACTATTTAGCCCAAAAATCTATAGTCTCTCCATTCTCAACTAATCGAAAACGAAGAACCAATGACTCATCCAACAACTATTTCTCCTTAACTTGATTAGTCCAGGTCGGTCTCATTTGAAGCTCAACCAACAAGCTACCATCATCAAACAGGCTGAGATGAGAAAACATTGCTCTCAAATCAGATACAACCCTACGGCTTAGTGCATCAGCTACCACGTTAGCCTTACCAGGGTAGTACTCAATTGAACAATCATAATCCTTAAGCAACTTTATCCATCTTCGTTGCCTAAGTTTCAACTCTTTATGAGTAAGGAGGTACTTGAGGCTTTTATGATCTGTGTAAATAATAGACTTCTCATCGTATAAGTAATGCCTCCAAATCTTCAGTGCAAAAACCACCGCAGCTAACTCCAAGTCATGATTGGGGTAATTTGCCTCATGAGGCTTAAGCTGACGAGACGCGAAAGCAACCACCTTACCCTCTTGCATCAACACACAACCCAATCCAATGTGCAACGCATCACTGTAAACAGTGAATTCCTTCCCAGACTCTAGTTGTTTTAAAATAGGGGCCTCAGTCAGAACTTTCTTAAGTTTCTTAAAACTCTCTTGCTGCTTATCAGTCCAATTAAATGGTACACCTTTACGCAGTAACTTAGTCAGAGGTGCAGCAATCAGTGAAAACCCCTCAACAAAACATTGTAATACCCAGTTAGACCCAGAAAGCTTCGAATCTTAGATACCGTCTTTGGTGGTTTCCAATCCAATACGACTTCAATCTTTCGAGGATCAACCCTAATCCCCTCAGCAGACACCATGTACCCTAAAAATGTCACTTCTCACAGCCAGAAGTCACACTTGCTAAACTTTGCGTATAGCTGCTTTTTCCTCAGAATTTGCAAAACAATTTGAAGATGTGCATCATGATCCACCTTGATTCTTGAAAACACCAGGATGTCGTCTATAAACATAACTACGAACTGATCCAGATAGGGCTAAAATACTCGGTTCATCATATTCATGGAAGTAGCTGGTACATTCGTCAACCCAAACGGCATCACTAGAAACTCATAGTGACCATAATGGGTCCTAAACGCAGTCTTATACACATCAACCTCCTTAACCTTTAACTGATGGTACTTAGATCGAAGATCTATCTTGGAGAAAACTGAAGCTCCTCGAAGCTAGTCAAACAGATCATCTATCCTCGGTAAATGGTACTTGTTCTTGATAGTCAGTTTGTTCAGTTGACGATAATCGATGCACATGTGCATGGATCCATCCTTCTTCTTCATGAATAACACTGGTGCTCCCCATAGGGACACACTCAGTCGAATTAATCCTCGGTCTAGTAACTCTTGAATTTGAGCCTTTAACTCCACCAACTCCTTCGGTACCATCCTATAAGGGGCGACGAACATCAGAGCTATTCTAGGTAGGAGCTCAATACCGAATTTGACCTCACAGTTTGGACGCAACCTAGGAAGGTCTTCAGGAAATACATCTGGAAACTTCTTAATAGTTCTGACATCTCCAACAAAAGGACCTTTAGAATCAGAAATGCTGACATAAGCTAAAAACGTCTCGCAACCCTTGTGAGCCAGTTTCTCGGCCCTTAACTCTGAAATTACTTTAGACAGATAATCTCTTCACTCCCCTATCACAGTCACCTCTTCATCCTCAGGAGACTTCAACATCATACACTTAGCAGTGCAATCCAATTCTGCACGGTGTTTCACCAGCCAATCCATGCCCAATATAATATCGAATTCTCCAAACGACAGTTCCATCAAATCTGCCAGAAAGACAATCCCTTGGACCTCTAGAAGCATGTCTCTGAACAACTTATTCACCCTAATCGACTGTCCTAGTGGACTCAACACAGTCATCTCACTAACAGTATTTTCAAACTGAATACCTAGCGTCCCAGACACAGTGCATTCAACATACGAGTGTGAAGACCCAATGTCAATTAAAGAAGTGTATGGTACGTTATAAATCAGGAACGTACTAGTTATGACGTCAGGGGCATCACCATCCTCTCGATGATGAGCAAAATAGACCAAGGCTGGCTGTCTTGCCTTAGTGTTATCAGGACCTCTGCTCGGTGCTCCACGACCTCGTCCCAAACCATTTCCACCCTTGTCCTGTCCACGGCCTCTCGGTGGCTGCTGACCACCTCTCCCTGGTTGAACATGGCCCGACCTGCAGCTTGCATCTGAACAGGCCTCTAAGTAGAGTTTTTAACCTAATGATCCATGGACCCACACCGGAAGCACGCCCCCATTCGTTTCCAACACTCACCCTGGTGAGCTATTCCACATTCAGCGTAAGACTGCGGTCTTGTAGCAAAAACAAGAACTACTTGGACTGACCCATCAAATCTGGCCCTCTTTATAGGCCTTCTAGAAGAACCTGAGGGTCCAAAATCCTTCTTATTTCTGCCCCCATCTTTCTCACGGTTTTGGCACTCAGAGCGCTTCACATCCTCGGCAATTTTTTCTTTCTCAACAAGAGCAGTAAAGTCTCGCTCCCTCTGTGGAGAAATCAGCCCACGTAGCTCATCCTAGAGGCCATCCTCGAACCACACACAGCATTCATACTCAGTTGCGACTATCCCTCGAGCATACCGACTCAGTCGTAGAAACTCTGCCTTGTACTCTGCCACCGTCTTATTCCCCTAGGTCAAGTTCAGAAATTCCTTCCTTCGGGCGTCCACATAACTTGCGCCCACATACTTCCCTAAAAAGACCGCTTTGAAGAAATCCCATGTCACACGGTCGGCCTGCGTACCCTCTCTCACAGTGAGCCACCATTGGTAGGCCTCATCACGCAGTAAAGAAACTGCTCTTTTTAGTTTTTGCTCCATAGTATAGTCAAGGTCGTCCATTATCTGCTCAGTAGCCTCCAACCAATACCCTTCCACATTTGGGGCTACACCAGAAACACCCCTGAAGATTTCCGCTCCATTAGATTGGAGTCACTCAGAAATTGACCCTCGGCCCACCGATCTAGTACTCACCCCAGCAACCCTTTCAAGAACACATAGCATTGCTTGGGATAGAGCATTATCCTTAGCTGCTCAGTCATGAGACCCGGTCTCAGTTACTGGGGAGGCTGGTGCCTCCTTAGCAGGCATGTGACTCGATGTTGAAGACCCAGCTCTAGCACTTCTTCGACCTCTACCGTGACCTCGTGTACCACTTCCGTGAGTACCTCTTGTGCTCATTTCGATAGCTTGTTTAAAAGTCTTATGTATCAGTTTCTAATTTTAGTAATTATTAACAATGTGTTATGAACGATAGTAATTAGGGTTTGTTTCCGCAAAACAGAATCTTACTACAGGTTTTAGTCTTCTACAGTCTCAATTTACTCTAACTAAAGAGTTTCAGTGTAGTCACTACCTATAGTAGTCCATCAATAATACATTTCAGTCTATAACAATAAACAGTGTCAAAAAATTAACAGATTTGGTGCCGGAGACTTGGTGTGCCACATTTCCAATCACAACGTTTAAAAAAATCAAATTTTCAAAAACCCATTCCACAACCGAGTTTTGTAACCTGGCTCTGATACCACTAAATGTAACACCCCAAACTCGGCCCAGGCGTTATGGCCAAATTTTGTGTGTTACATCGAAGTGCTATTCGAAAAACAAGACTTGTCGTTAAGAATCCAATTTTAAGTTAAAACTGTAACAACCCTAACCCGTATCCATCGTCAAAACAAGGTTACAGAATGTTACCAGTACATACAGAACATTTACAGATTAATCGAAACATTACTATTCACTTTTTGAGATCATATATATATAACGACATTTATTTGGGCCCTCGAAGCCCAACATGAACATTAAAATCAAGTCGGAACTTAACTGATTTCTCATAAAATTCGCTTAATTTTTTTAAAAATTTAACTTGTGAACAGTACTCACATGCCCGTGTGATTAGGCCGTGTGGATTCCACACGCCCGTGACCCTTGTCCGCGGAGCTTTCTGTTTATGACATCATCATCAATTTAGGGGCATACGGCCACATCGCACGCCCGTGTCCTAAAGTCGTGTTCCATACACGGCTGAGACACACGGCCGTGTCTCTGCCTGTGTGGTCAATACCTAA
Organism: Gossypium hirsutum; assembly: GCF_007990345.1. NCBI lineage: Eukaryota > Viridiplantae > Streptophyta > Magnoliopsida > Malvales > Malvaceae > Gossypium > Gossypium hirsutum. The sequence continues at coordinate 50,975,755 of NC_053430.1, read as the reverse complement.
GCTATTTTCTAAACCTTGGTCAACCTTAATCTCTTACACACTCATACAAAATCAAAAGCATATAACATGGTATTCATTTAATGATTAAACATTCTCAATTAAACTACAAACATAGTATTTGTATGTCATCATACATGCATCTCTCATACTCATTTTACCTTGTCTATTATGTTACCACTTATACTTTTATACCATGATTATCATCTTACCAAATCTTTTCAGCTTAATCATCAAGCATTCATATTTAAAGCTAGATCATATCTTCATAAAACACCACATTTCTGATGCGCAGAATAAAATACTTGCCTGAGACATTTCAATCCAACTTCATACCCAACAAGCATCATATTGAAACTAGTTATATACATACATGTCATGATATGTATCATTCTCATACTATTTTCTTATAAACATATATCATTTATTTTTCTCCTCCTCCTCTCCATTCCACATCCTTAATGTATACAACATTCTTGTAAGTACTATTTCACAATTTACTTATTAATGCTCACATCAAGCTGTTCACACGAGTCATAGTCAATCAATTATTTATAATTCGAGCTACAGAGCTCCAAATTAAGATCCGTAAATTTTCCCTGAAACTAGACTCACATATCATTCCACCATAAAATTTTTAGAATTTTTGGTTTATCCAATTAGTACAGTTTATTCATTTAAGTTTCCCCTGTTTCACTATCTGACAATTTTGACCTCTCTTCACTAAAAATTAATTATATCACAGTACAGAACTCGAATAATGTTCCCGTCGATTTTTATTGAAAATAGACTCATTAAGGATTCTAAGAATATAAATTTTAGCTCAAATAAATTTTATCCAATTTTTGGTGATTTTCCAAAGTCAAAACAGGGGAACCCGTATTCATTCTGACATTGTCTTACAAAATTTATTATATCTCATAATTTACAATTCAATTGCTTACACCGTTTCTTCTATGAGAATCTAGACTCAATAAGATTTAATTAAATATTTTTTTCATCCTCTAATTCAATTTTTACAATTTATGGTGATTTTTCAAATTTAACCTACTGCTGCTGTCCAAAACTGTTTTAGTTCAAGATGTTTATTACCATTTTTCCTCTAAATTTCACAGGTCATACAATTCAGTCCTTGCTCAATTAGCCCATCTATTAAGCTAATTTTTCTCAATTAACATTTTATTCCATCATTCTAAACTATTACACAACCTTTGAAAATCAGAATTTTAGCACTAAACCTTAATTCACAACTTTTTCACAATTAGGTCCTAAAATCAATTTCTATTGAAATTACTTGACAAAATCATCAAACAACAAAATCAAAGTTTCGAATTCATTTTATTTCATCATAAAAAGCCAACACTTATCAATAGTAGCTTTCAATTTTGTCCATAAAATCAAAAACTAATGAATTAAACACTTGAACCTAATTGTCACAAAAACATAAAAATCCTCAAAGAAAAGGGCAAGAATTGAACTCACATATGTCAAAGTATGAAAAACCAGCAACTTTCAGACCTCCTATGGTGTTTTGCTGAAGAAAAATGATGATATCTCTAGATTTTTCAATTTTGTCTTGTTTTATATGTTTAATTTGCAAAATTTCACATTTTGCCCTTGTTTCTCCTTGTCTTTTTGCTGATTTTCTTGCCCAACCGTCCAGCCCATACAATTTGGGTCCAATTGCCTTTTAAATCCCTCCTTTTTAATCACTTAAACTATTTAATCACAATTTAACAAATTTCGCACTATTTTCAATTTAGTCCTTTTTAATTAATTGACTAACCAAACGTTAAAATTTTCTAACGAAACTTAAATACTAACTTAATAACACTCCATAAATATTTATAAAAATATTTATGGCTCAGTTTATGAATCTGAGGTCGTGATACCTCGTTTTCAAAGCAATTTACTTGATTAATTCTTTTAAAATCGCAAAATTCACTAATTAAAAAAATTCTTTTAAGTACGTGCTTGGCCCATAATTATTATTTATTAAAATTTCTAAACTTACTCGTCGAATTTAGTGATCCCAAATCACTGTTTTCGACACTACTGAAAATTTGGCTGTTACAAAAACCGTTTTAGTTTCTATTGCTTGAGCAAATTTGGCAAATTAAGTTGTTACTAATTGAAACCAATTTGTTATAACGATTGCCATATTTATGATTGTTGATTCCTTAAACTAAATAAAATCGCAGAAGCTTTTAAAAACCTTGAAGTTTAAAATGTGTGTTTTCCTTGAAAACAGTTATTATTTTGAAAACTCATCTTTTCCTAGTCTAGCAATTTAAGGTAAGAAATCAAAGCCTAAATAGAAGTTAAAACCACAAATGGCTTTATTACATAACCAAAAACCCAATATGAAATTTGAATAAATAAAGTCAAAAGTAGAACATCAGCAATAGTGTGACCACCTCCGAGTCCCTCGTGGCTCCAAATAGTCTAAGGTTGAGGATTACCTGTACAGTTAAAAGAAAGGGTGAGTTTACGAAAACTCAATGTGTAATCCCCTATCAGTCAAACAGTAAATAATGCATGCAGTAACAGTCTGGGCCAGAGCCCTATTCAGTAACAGTTCAGTCTGGGCCTTAGCCCTATACAGAAACAGTGTAGGCCTAAGCCCAATACAGTATTAGTACAGTGCAAATATGCAACCCATCCCAATCCAGCCAACACACCACTCCATACCAACCAACACACTATGTGGGGATAAAATCGACCCACCCAGCCAACACACCAATATCGCAGCAAAACTGCCAATAACAGCAAATGTGGCAAAGCCACCAGTATCAGTATATGTCGTGTCATACATATTACGTAACCCAACCCCACCAATAACAATAAATGTGTACAGTACTTCATCCAAATCAGAAACCCAACCCCATGCAATATGTCGTGTCATACATATTACGTGTATGTAGTATGTCATACTCAAAACCAGTCATATGAATGTCATACATAGACCAATTAACCACTAGGGGTATAATGGTCATTTGGTCGATTGGGAATAAAACAGTAATTTTACCCCTTAGGGTATTTTGGTCATTTAACTAATCTTGAGGTCTCAGTACAGAAAACGACCCTTCAAAAGGTCTACAGTCGTCTCGAACTACTCAGATAACCCATATGGCCAAAACAATATAAATGGGCCCAAGGCCCATTACTCGACCCAAGTGGGCCCACACGAGCCGTGTGGCCCATTTAGCCCAAATTCAGTCTCGACTATGCGATCACCATAGCCCACTCCATCATATGTCACTTACCATAAATTTTATCCTTGTAGGGCCCACGAGCCAATTGGGCCCACAGAACCCATTAGGCCCACATGGCCCATCTCGACCCAACGAGGCCCATAACAACCCAAGCCCACAAGAACGCTCGTGGCGGCCTCTACAGACTGTCGCCCATGGCTTGTGGCCTTGTTTTACCACACGAGCGTTTGCATGCTCATGAGGCCTCAAATGCCGAAGATTCGACTTTTTGGCTTTTGCCGATTCACAGTACATAGTAGTATGAATACACACCTTTATCCAAAGTTTTGACAGTAGCAAAATTGGGTGTTCGATTACACACCTTCTAGCGACCCCTTGCGAAATTCCAAAAGCACCAGCATAGATTCAATCCAAATACTCAATCTGTTCTTCAATCGATAATAATAAGATTCACAAACCCTGAATCTCTATGCTATCCAAACCACTAACCTTAACAAACAGGAGTGTAGCCTTAAACCCTTAAATCGCTTGGCTAGACTCCCACAATTGTTGATTGACCACTAACTTCATAACAACAGATCTCGTTAGAGGGTTGATTAAGGATGTAGTTTACACCCAACAACAATAACTTGAGCAAGACAGAGGACAACTTACCGTATCCCTTAGAACCGAACACTGACTTAAGGGGCAGCATACGTGAGTGGAGTATTGCGTTCGATCTAAGAGAGTAAAATGAAGGAAGATCATTAGATAGAAGTAATGATAATCCTAGAAAGGAAATCTACAAAGTAAGAAAAACACAACCCAATTACCTACCACTAATATTCGGCTATTACTTAGGAAGAGAGGAAGAGACGGAAGCAAAGATGATCCAGAGATAGCATATTCGGTCTAGCACCAAGAGCGGGTTGAAGGTCTGAGGTATTTGATTTAGAAAAGAGGAGAAGAAGAATACCAATTTTGCAAAGATAAAATGTGAAGAAGAAATGGAAAGGTTTCAAAAGAGAGTTCGGCACTTGCTATCTTGTATTTGGAGTTCGGCACTTGCTATCTTGTATTCGGCCAAACAATCGAGAAATAAAGTTGAAAGAAGAAAGACCCGAATGGTCAGAAATAAACCAGAAACAAAATGAGGAAACAAAAGCTCAAGAGGAAAGCTACTGAAAACAAAATGAAAAAAAAACCCTGTTATTCCTATACTAATTCGGCACAACCAAAGGAAAAGAGAAATTCCCAAGGTGCTCCCCCAAAGTGCTGAATACCCATCTCAAAGAATCCCAAATTCGGCCAACACCTTTCCACCCAAACTCCATGATTTTCTCCCCCTTACCTCTCCATGTTTACCTCCTCAAAATCCCTACCAACCTTCATCCAAATCTCTTTTGACCAAGTCTCCAACCACCTCTGCAAAGTTTGAATCAAACTCTACCTCTCACGCCACAGAGACACAAAATAAAATCCCCTTTGCATAACCTGCGCTTTTTGTTACAAAAAAAACACAATTATTTATAAAGCCCATGTCCCAGTAACCAGATTCTTTTAAGAGCAAAATAAAAAATTCTGTAAAAGCTGGAGCTTGAACCAAGACTTCCCAGACACTCCCAAACACACCCAAATCACCTAGCCATTAAAGTAAACATGGAATTTATGCCAAATCATGCAAAATTAAAAACACTATATTTTTAGGGCGTTACACTTCAGCCCTATGTTTACAAATTTTATCAATAGGTGGCTTACTCAATCGAATCAGATTTATCACTTGTGGCACCACTAGGACTTGTTGTGGAACAGGTAGAGGTGGAGGTTGTAACAGCCCGATTTTGGGCCTAGTCGGAACAGTGGTTTTGGAACCACTAACCCAAGGTTAGAGAAATTATTTTTATATAATTTTATGTGTTATAACAAGTTGATAAGAGTACATGAAAATTTTGGTGAAATAATTCTAGCGATTGCATGCTTAATTGCGAAAAAAGACTAAATCGCATAAAGAGCAAAAGTTTTGTTTTTCTAACAAATGGTGTTAAATAGCTAGAAAATCATAATTAGGCGTATTTAAAGGGAAAATAGACCCATTTCAATAGGGGTGGTCAGCCATAGGGACAATGATGAATAAAAAATCAAATTTGGTGAAGTTGGTAGCCTATGTTGACTAGAAAATAAAATTAAATAAAACAAAAGACTTCATCTTTTTCTTCCCTTCTTTCACCACCAAAAATTTCAGCCATTTTAGCTATTTTGGAGTTTCAAAATTTCAACTACTCTTTACCCTTACAAGTAAGTGATTTTGATGGCCTTTCTCGATAATTTTTGCACTTTTGGGACCCTTGTAGCATAATCTAGCTAATGAGGGGACTATTTTGAAAAATGATTGAAATTCTAGGGTTTTGAGTTGCTAAATTTTTATAAAAGAAAATGAATCATGATTGTTAAACAAACAACTTTTGTGAAGTAGTTTTCATGAAAACCCTAACTAAGGACCATTCTGCAAAAGTTATAAATTATTTGGTAAATGTGTGAAATGATGGGAATTGGGGGCTACTTCTAATATAAAAAGAATTTGGCTAGGCTTGCTTAGTAAGAAAATTTGATAAAAATCAATTTATGAGCCTAAGGGTAAAATCATAATTTTGTGAAAGTCTAGGGGCAAAATGGTCATTTTTCCAAAATATGATTTATGAAATGCATTAAATTCTTATAATGATTAAATTAGTGAATTTTTATCATTTTAGATCAAGAAATACGAAATCTAGACCTAGACCGAGGAAAGGCCAAGCTAATAGACTAAAGCCCATTAGTAATTCACTTTTTGTATACCAAGGTAAGTTGTACATAAGTAAGGTAACTTTATCGTTATTATGTGCTGAATGATTTATTTTGCATAATATGATTATGAATAATGTATGATGAAATTAATGCGGTAAATTCCCGGTTGAACCTAGGAATAGATTGGATATCCATGACATGACATTTGGTTAATATGTGTGCCAGTGCAAGACCACGTCTGGGACATGGCATCGGCCACGATATGAGGGCTAGTGTAAGACCATGTTTGGAACATGGCATTGGCGATATTGTGAGAGCCAGTGTAAGACAATGTCTAGGACATGGCATCAGCATTGATATGTGCGCTAGTGTAAGACCAAGTCTGGGACATGGCATAGGCATTGAGATGAGATCTAGTGTAAGACCATGTCTGGGACATGGCATCGGCCTCAACATGTGAGCCAGTGTAAGACCATGTTTGGAACATGACATCGGTAACTCACCCTTTTATGTAAAGCTTGTCAAATATCCTTTAGTACTCCAAATGGTTTCACGGGTTATTTGAAAAGATTAGGACAATGATATGGAATGAAACAATCATGTTGTGAGTGGTACAGGTTCTTATTCGAACTCAAGAGATAGGAGTCTAGTTACGTTGCCTTGATGGTAAGAATGACATGAGTAAGTTCTAGCTATGAAAATGATCTTGGGACGATATTGAAATCTTTGGTTTATACTAGTGATATATATATAAGCATGTAGTGATATTTACCCATGTTCATTCAAGAATGTTGTGTTGATTAATAATATGCATGGTTGATGTTTTTTTCTTATTTATATGCAACTTACTAAGCTTTATGCTTACTCCCTCTCTTTTCCATTTTTTTATAGTGCCACCAAGCTAGTATCAGGGATCAAGAGATGTCGGAGGCATCGATCACACTATCACCTGTAGCTTTGGTATAGTTAGTTTAATATTTTTAATTTTGGCATGTATAGGGACTTGAATATTTTGTTTAGTGTATAATCAGTTTAGCCACAAGAGTTGGCTCATATGATGGATGTGATATTTGTGACAGCCCAAAATTGACCCTAGTCGGGAAGTGGTTTCGGGACCACAAAACCGAGTCATAAAAATAATTGATTTCCATATTCTATGCTTATTATGTGTGTACATGAGTATGTGGAAGTTTCATTCTCCAATTTTGCCAATTGCATGAGAAATTATTAAATAGGGATTGATATGAGACATGGTGAAAATATGATAGGCTAATTTAAAATGGTCTATTAATGCATGTTGTGAAAATGATGGGTTTGCATGTCAAATTACCCAAAATTTGAGCTAGTGGTTGGCCATGCTATGGGTGGAAACATGTTGGGAACATGTTGGCCTAGTGAGGTATGTAGGAAAAAAATAAAATAAGGGGCATGGGCATAAAATAATGAAAAGGAGTATGATGAATACAAAAAAAAAATGTGTGTAGTTGTTTTCTCCCCCCCCCCCCATTGCCGTGAGCTAAAGAAAAGAAAGGAGAAAATTTTTGTTCATCCTTTCTCATCTTCATTTAGCCGAAACTAGAAAGAAAAAAACAAAGAAAAAAAATGCTCATCCTTTGGTTCATCCTTGGCCAAAAATTTTAAGGAGGAAGGAAGAAGAAAGGTTGAAGAGGTTCAGCCATGCATGTAGCTAGGCTAAGGTATGTTTGATGATGTTCCATGAGATGCATGCATGTTTTAGTTGTTAGCTTGAGTTCTACCTAGCCCATGGTCTAAATCTTGCTATGTGATGGAAATGACACTCGGCCATGGATGCATCATTCTTGGTTGATGTTTGATGTTGTGGTGATGAGGCATGAGGATGAGTTAAGATTCGGCCTAGGTGGAGTTTGTGTTAATGCCATTGCATGCTAAATATGAAGCTTGTTAATGATGCATGTGATGGTGGCTTGATGATTCTTGAACCTCCTTTTTAGCATTTTTGAGTGAGCACATATGTGCATTGGTTGCTAAATGGAGAAGAATCGGCCAGCAAGTTGTGTGCTAAGGCCGAATATAACTTTTGCATGTTAATGAGCAATGCATGTGTTAAATTGATGGAAAGGGAGAGGATGCTTTACTAGTGTGTATATGTGTGTATTAGCCAAGTTTTGAACTTGAAACAAAAGGGTGTTTAGTCAATACAAGTGACCATACTTGTAGAATGTATTAAGTGTTGAAATCGACCCCAAAATAGACATGCATATTCGGCCAAGGGGGAAAAATTAGCTAAAATGTTGAGTTTGATTCATGATTCCGTACATATGTGACTTTAATGTCTAATGTATAAATATGGGCTAAGTGCCTTGTGTTCCTCTTTTCGATGCTCAAATGATTAAATCAATTTATTTGTTTAATTAATCTCAAGAGCAAAAGGGAACTAAATCCGATAAAGGGAAGGAAAAAGTGGTCGAATAGCTATCGGAATCGTTCGACAACACCCGAGGTAAGTTCTTGAGTAAGAGAGCTTAAATTATGATGTGATTAGATCATGTTTTAAGCAAATTAAAATCATGCTCTTTGTGTGGCTATTGAGCCGAATTTGCAAGAATGATAAATGTCTTGTGTTTGAGTTTTGCTAACGAAAATGAAATACGAATGGGCCATGATTTATTGTTAAATGTGCATGGTTATTTGAATGATGTCCGGGCTAAGTCCCGAAGGCTTGTGCTAAGTGACAATATCCGGACTAAGATCCGAAGGCATTTGTGCGAGATACTAATTCCGGGCTAAGCCCGAAGGCATTTGTGCGAGATACTAATTCCGGGCTAAGCCCGAAGGCATTTGTGCGAGTTACTAAATCCGGGTTAAGTCCCGAAGGCATTTGTGCGAGATACTAATTCCGGGCTAAGCCCGAAGGCATTTGTGCGAGATACTAATTCCGGGCTAAGCCCGAAGGCATTTGTGCGAGTTACTAAATCCGGGTTAAGTCCCGAAGGCATTTGTGTGAATTACTATAATCGGGCTATGTCCCGAAGGCATTTAAACGAGATGCTATATCCGGTTAAATTCCGAAGGTACGTGATTTGGGAATGAATGAACTTGCTGTAAAATTCCAGTTAATACTCTCGAAACATCCCAACATTGAGGTATGTTTCGTATGTGCTTGAATTTAGTTGAGCCCTTACAAATAAGTATTCGCTCAGTTGACAAACGAGCTACCGGCCTTTGGCTGAGTTGATCTTTTGTGTATGTACATAAGGGTTGATAATGTGAAGCAAGTACGATATCGTAAATTTGTGCATATGAAATTATCCGTTTAGCTATATGAATGCTATACTTTTGTTGTGCTGGAATTCCTTGCTCAAAACTTACTAAGCATAAATTGCTTACTCCGTTTCATTGCTCCTCTGTTTTATAGATTTGGTTCTCCAGCTATCGGACTCGGGATCTTGAAGTCAAAGTCGCCCACACTATCAAAGCCCCCCCCTTTTGGTACAATTTTGGTTGAACTTCGAAATGGCATGTATAGGACTACCCGTTTGTTGTGGGTCGTGGACCCTTTGGACTTGTATAAATTTTGGATAGCCATGCGAAAATGGCTTCTATGTGTTTGAGTATAATGTTATAATCATTTGGTGTGGATATGCTTTCAAGGATTGGCCACGGGGATGGTTAATCACTTTCATAAATTGTGCTATTTATGCAAAAAGGGCTACTTGAATCATGGAAACCATGAAATAGGTAAAGTCTACCTTAAAGGCAGATGCTGAAAGCAGCAGTGATGTAGATTTGGAAAATCACTAAAAATAGTAGGAATGAAATTAAATAGTGAATAAGTTATGTAAACAAACCTTGATGAATCTACTTTCATAGGAAAGTAACGAAACAATCATACGGACAGTATGTTAAGAGATATTCAGGTTCTCGTGAGACAGGGCCAGAACGGTTTCTGGATTCCCTGTTCCGAATTTGGAAATTCATTATAAATTAACCAGAGATAATTAGGAGTCATACCATATATGTATAGATTCCTCTCTGAGTCTAGTTTCTATAGAAACAAACGGCATCAGTATTGGAGCCCTGTACAAGGAGATATCCAAGTCGTAATGCGCAAAGGTCAGGGTAGTCGATCCCTGTAACATGGGAGACTTTGACTAATAAACTGTACTAATTGGACCGACCAAAAATTCTAGAAAAAAATATGTAGATGGGAATATGAGTCTAGTTTCAGGGAAAAATCACGAAACTAATTTTCGAGTTGTGAAACTCAAGATATGATTTTTAAAGCGACTAGTACGCAGATTGGCAGTGTCTGGGAAATATTTTTATAAGGGGTTTAAAGTCTGTTAACACCTCGTGTTCGACTCCGGTGTCGGTCTCGGGTTCGGGGTGTTACATTTGATTGGTATCAGAGCTACGGTTTAGTCAATTCTAGGACTACCGTAATGCGTTGGGTCTAGCTATACATGCCATTTTATGTGATTACTTGATAGTGTGGTGATTTCTGACAATTGTAAATGTGTTTATTTATAGTAATGGATCCCGATCCCAACCGAGAGGTAGCTGATGATCTTGAGAGTGTAGCGCCTGCTCCCGCACAAGGGACAGCGCCGGCGGACTCTCAACCTAATGCTAGTAACCCGAATGATGAAGCTAGACAAGCTTTCTATAGCGTGATGAATGATTGGTTCAACCAATACATTCGAACTAATACGGCTGTCCCACAACCTCCATTCCCAACTAATACCACCCCCGCACCTACAATACCTCCGGTAACTGACCAAATAAGGTCAAATAAGCCCCCAGTTGACAGAATCCGAAAACATGGGGCTACTGAATTTAAAGCTACGGATAGCGACGATGCCGAGCAAGCTGAATTTTGGTTGGACAACACTATCCGGGTACTCGATGAGCTATCTTGTACACCCGATGAATGCCTAAAGTGTACTATCTCCTTGCTACGTGATTCTGCCTATTATTGGTGGAGTACTCTGACTTCTGTTGTGCCCCGAGAGCAAGTAACTTGGGAGTTTTTCCAAACTAAGTTTCGGAAAAAGTATATCAGTCAGAGATTTGTTGATCAAAAACGGAAGGAATTTCTTGAGCTTAAGCAAGGTTCCATGTCAGTTACTGATTACGAGCAAAAATTTGTTAGACTTAGTAGATACGCTCGGGAATGTGTTTCGTCCGAGGCTATCATGTGTAAGCGCTTCGAGGATGGGCTGAATGAAGATATAAAAATGTTCATTGGCGTTCTTGAAATACGAGAGTTCGTAGTACTGGTCGAGCGAGCTTGTAAAGCCGAAGAGCTTAGAAAAGAAAAACAAAAAGTTGATGTGGGAACTGGAGAGTTTCGTAAAAGATCTTCGGGAAAGTCTCTTCAACAGGCATCGAAGAAATTTCGAGATGATGCGGGCCAGTTTAGAGGCACTTCGGGCCTTTTTAGACGAGATCGTGATCGACCCCCTGTGGGTACACGAGGCACTTCGGTCGCCAGTGTTGGGAATGAACGTCGAGATGGAACGAAATGTCGATATTGTGGTAAATGGCATTCGGGGAGTTGTAGATTCCCTGACCGCTCCTGTTACAAGTGCGGATCAGTTGACCACTTCATTAAAGATTGCCCGAGGTTGTTTGAACTGAATGAAAATCAGAGTGGGAAACCGGGTGCTACCACTACTCGAGGTAGACCATCTGGAAATACGGGCAATGCTAGTGGTGGTCAGAGAGGATCTAGAGATGCTACGACCAAATCCGAGGCTCGTGCGCCTGCTAGAGCTTATGCTATACGTGCCCGCGAGGATGTTTCTTCGCCTGATGTTATTACCGGTACTTTTACTCTCTTTGATACTAATGTAATTGCTTTGATTGACCCCGGTTCTACTCATTCTTACATATGTGAAACCTTAGCATCCAGTAAGACTTTACCTATTGAGTCTACTGAGTTCGTAATTCGGGTGTCAAATCCCTTGGGTCGTTACGTGCTTGTCGACAAAGTGTGTAAGAAATGTCCCCTAGAAATTCGAGGTTCCTGTTTTCCGGCGGACTTGATGCTTTTGCCGTTTGATGAATTTGATGTTATTCTTGGTTTGGATTGGTTGACCGCGCATGATGCGGTTGTGAATTGCAAAAGCAAGACTATTGATTTGAGGTGCGCAAATAACGAAGTAATCCGAGTTGAGTCTACGGACTTGGAGGGGATGCCAGCTGTAATATCAGCAATGTTGGCCCAGAAATATGTAAGAAAAGGGTGCGAAGCATACCTTGCGTATGTACTGGATGACAAAGAATTAGACAAGAAACCCGAATCTGTGCCGGTGATTTGTGAATACCCGGATGTTTTTCCTGAAGGATTACCGGGTTTACCACCTGTTCGGGAGGTAGAGTTTGGTATTGAGCTTGTACCTGGGACTACGCCGATTTCGATAGCTCCGTATCGTATGGCACCAACCAAGTTAAAAGAGTTGAAAGCTCAGTTGCAAGAATTGACGGATAGAGGTTTTGCTCGACCAAGTTTCTCACATTGGGGTGCACCAGTATTGTTCGTGAAAAAGAAGGACGGAACCATGAGGTTGTGCATTGACTATCGTCAACTGAATAAACTGACGATAAAGAACAAATATACGTTACCGCGTATCGATGATTTGTTCGACCAACTGAAGGGAGCCTCAATGTTCTCAAAAATAGATTTGAGATCGGGCTATTATCAGTTGCGAATTCGAGATTCGGACATACCCAAAACTGCTTTCAGAACGGGATATGGTCACTACGAGTTCTTAGTGATGCCGTTTGGGCTCACAAATGCCCTGCGGTATTTATGGATTTGATGAATCGGATCTTCAGACCATATTTGGATCGGTTCGTAGTTGTGTTCATTGATGACATCTTGGTCTACTCAAGAGATGAGACCGAACATGCTGAGCATCTGAGGCTAGTGTTGCAAATTTTGCGGGATTAGCAGTTATATGCTAAGTTCAGTAAGTGTGAGTTCTGGTTAAGAGAGGTTAGCTTCTTGGGTCATGTGGTATCCGCATCGGGTATTCGAGCTGACCCGAGCAAAATTTCAGCCATACTTAACTGGAAGCCTCCAAGAAATATTACCGAAGTTCGGAGCTTCCTGGGACTCGCCGGTTATTACCGACGATTTGTCAAAGGTTTCTCGATGATAGCCACACCAATGACGAAGCTACTTCAAAAGGATGTTAAGTTCGAATGGACGGAGAAATGTCAGAAAAGTTTTGATCAACTAAAAACTTATTTGACTGAAGCTCCAATTTTAGTGCAACCCGAATCAGGCAAAGAGTTTGTCATTTATAGTGACGCATCCCTACTTGGGTTGGGTTGCGTATTGATGCAAGAAGGTCGAGTGGTGGCCTATGCGTCGAGACAATTAAAGCCACATGAGAAAAATTATCCGACCCATGATCTTGAACTAGCTGCCATCGTATTTGCTTTAAAAATATGGCGACATTACTTATTTGGTGAGAAGTGCCATGTATTTTCGGATCACAAAAGTCTCAAAAATTTGATGACTCAAAGAGACTTAAATCTGCGACAAAGACGTTGGCTTGAGTTGTTGAAAGATTACGAGCTTGTCATTGATTACCACCCGGGAAAGGCTAATATGGTTGCGGACGCCTTAAGCTGGAAATCATTGTTTGCTTTACAAGCGATGAATGTGCACTTGTCTGTTCTACCCGACAATGTGTTAATAGCTGAATTAAAAGCCAAACCATTATTGATCAAATTCGTGAAGCCCAGAAAGTTGATGATGAATTGGTTGCAAAACGGGCTGAGTGTGCTCCGAACAAGGAATCGGAGTTTCAAATTGATGATGATGATTGTTTGAGGTTCAGAAGTCGTTTGTGTATTCCAAGGAGTTCAGAACTCATTTCGATGATTCTGAACGAAGCCCATTGTAGCCGAATGTCAAGTCACCCGGGGAGTACGAAAATGTACAACGATTTGAAACGTTGGTTTTGGTGGCATGGTATGAAACGAGACATCTCCGACTTTGTTTCGAGATGTTTAATATGTCAACAAGTGAAAGCGGAACATCAAGTGCCTTCAGGATTACTTCAGTCGATCATGATACCCGAGTGGAAATGGGATCGAGTCACAATGGACTTTGTGTCCGGACTGCCATTGTCAACAAGTAAGAAGGATGCGATTTGGGTTGTTGTTGATAGACTGACTAAGTCGGCTCACTTTATCCCCGTGTGTATGGATTTTTCATTGGATAGACTAGTTGAATTGTACGTTTCTCAGATTGTGAGATTACACGGGGTACCTATTTCTATCGTGTCGGATAGAGATCCGAGATTCACCTCGCGATTTTGGAGGAAATTGCAAGAAGCTTTGGGTACCAAGCTGCATTTTAGCACTGCTTTTCATCCCCAAACCGATGGTCAATCTGAGCGGATAATTCAGATACTTGAGGATATGTTGAGATGTTGCATCCTCGAGTTCAGTGGTTCATGGGAACGGTATTTACCTTTGATTGAATTCGCTTACAATAATAGTTTTCAATCAAGTATTAAGATGGCACCTTACGAGGCTTTGTACGGTCGTAAATGCCGTACACCGTTGTTTTGGACCGAGCTCGGTGAAAGTAAAATTTTCGGAGTTGATTTGATTAAGGATGCTGAACAGAAAGTAAAGGTAATCCGTGAAAGTCTGAAAGCAACCACAGATCGTCAAAAATCGTATGCGGATTTGAAACGAAAGGACATTGAATATCAGGTGGGAGATAAAGTGTTCCTTAAAGTTTCGCCTTGGAAAAAGGTACTCAGGTTTGGCCGTAAGGGCAAGTTGAGCCCGAGATTCATTGGGCCGTACGAAATCTCCGAACGAGTTGGTCCGGTTACGTATAGATTGATTTTGCCCCCTGAGCTTGAAAAGATTCACGACGTCTTTCATGTTTCGATGCTTCGACGCTATCGATCTGATCCATCGCACATAATTAGCCCATCAGAGGTTGAAATTCAAGCCGATATGAATTATGAAGAAGAGCCGATGCATATCCTAGCTCGTGAAGTGAAGGAGTTGCGAAACAAAAGGGTTCCGTTAGTAAAGGTGTTATGGCTCAAACACGGGATCGAGGAAGCTACTTGGGAAACCGAGAGCTCGATGAAAGAACGATACCCAAACCTATTTACCGGTAAGATTTTCGAGGACGAAAATTTCTTAAGTGGGGGAGAGTTGTGACAGCCCAAAATTGACCCTAGTCGGGAAGTGGTTTCGGGACCACAAAATCGAGTCATAAAAATAATTGATTTCCATATTCTATGCTTATTATGTGTGTACATGAGTATGTGGAAGTTTCATTCTCCAATTTTGCCAATTGCATGAGAAATTATTAAATAGGGATTGATATGAGACATGGTGAAAATATGATAGGCTAATTTAAAATGGTCTATTAATGCATGTTGTGAAAATGATGGGTTTGCATGTCAAATTACCCAAAATTTGAGCTAGTGGTTGGCCATGCTATGGGTGGAAACATGTTGGGAACATGTTGGCCTAGTGAGGTATGTAGGAAAAAAATAAAATAAGGGGCATGGGCATAAAATAATGAAAAGGAGTATGATGAATACAAAAAAAAATGTGTGTAGTTGTTTTCTCCCCCCCCCATTGCCGTGAGCTAAAGAAAAGAAAGGAGAAAATTTTTGTTCATCCTTTCTCATCTTCATTTAGCCGAAACTAGAAAGAAAAAAACAAAGAAAAAAAAATGCTCATCCTTTGGTTCATCCTTGGCCAAAAATTTTAAGGAGGAAGGAAGAAGAAAGGTTGAAGAGGTTCGGCCATGCATGTAGCTAGGCTAAGGTATGTTTGATGATGTTCCATGAGATGCATGCATGTTTTAGTTGTTAGCTTGAGTTCTACCTAGCCCATGGTCTAAATCTTGCTATGTGATGGAAATGACACTCGGCCATGGATGCATCATTCTTGGTTGATGTTTGATGTTGTGGTGATGAGGCATGAGGATGAGTTAAGATTCGGCCTAGGTGGAGTTTGTGTTAATGCCATTGCATGCTAAATATGAAGCTTGTTAATGATGCATGTGATGGTGGCTTGATGATTCTTGAACCTCCTTTTTAGCATTTTTGAGTGAGCACATATGTGCATTGGTTGCTAAATGGAGAAGAATCGGCTAGCAAGTTGTGTGCTAAGGCCGAATATAACTTTTGCATGTTAATGAGCAATGCATGTGTTAAATTGATGGAAAGGGAGAGGATGCTTTACTAGTGTGTATATGTGTGTATTAGCCAAGTTTTGAACTTGAAACAAAAGGGTGTTTAGTCAATACAAGTGACCATACTTGTAGAATGTATTAAGTGTTGAAATCGGCCCCAAAATAGACATGCATATTCGGCCAAGGGGGAAAAATTAGCTAAAATGTTGAGTTTGATTCATGATTCCGTACATATGTGACTTTAATGTCTAATGTATAAATATGGGCTAAGTGCCTTGTGTTCCTCTTTTCGATGCTCAAATGATTAAATCAATTTATTTGTTTAATTAAGCTCAAGAGCAAAGGGGAACTAAATCCGATAAAGGGAAGGAAAAAGTGGTCGAATAGCTATCGGAATCATTCGACAACACCCGAGGTAAGTTCTTGAGTAAGAGAGCTTAAATTATGATGTGATTAGATCATGTTTTAAGCAAATTAAAAATCATGCTCTTTGTGTGGCTATTGAGCCGAATTTGCAAGAATGATAAATGTCTTGTGTTTGAGTTTTGCTAACGAAAATGAAATACGAATGGGCCATGATGTATTGTTAAATGTGCATGGTTATTTGAATGATGTCCGGGCTAAGTCCCGAAGGCTTGTGCTAAGTGACAATATCCGGACTAAGATCCGAAGGCATTTGTGCGAGATACTAATTCCGGGCTAAGCCCGAAGGCATTTGTGCGAGATACTAATTCCGGGCTAAGCCCGAAGGCATTTGTGCGAGATACTAATTCCGGGCTAAGCCCGAAGGCATTTGTGCGAGATACTAATTCCGGGCTAAGCCCGAAGGCATTTGTGCGAGTTACTAAATCCGGGTTAAGTCCCGAAGGCATTTGTGCGAATTACTATAACCGGGCTATGTCCCGAAGGCATTTGAACGAGGAGCTATATCCGGTCAAATTCCGAAGGTACGTGATTTGGGAATGAATGAACTTGCTGTAAAATTTCAGTTAATACTCTCGAAACATCCCAACATTGAGGTATGTTTCGTATGTGCTTGAATTTAGTTGAGCCCTTACAAATAAGTATTCGCTCAGTTGATAAACGAGCTACCGGCCTTTGGCTGAGTTGATCTTTTGTGTATGTACATAAGGGTTGATAATGTGAAGCAAGTACGATATTGTAAATTTGTGCATATGAAATTATCCGTTTAGCTATATGAATGCTATACTTTTGTTGTGCTGGAATTCCTTGCTCAAAACTTACTAAGCATAAATTGCTTACTCCGTTTCATTGCTCCTCTGTTTTATAGATTTGGTTCTCCAGCTATCGGACTCGGGATCTTGAAGTCAAAGTCGCCCATACTATCAAAGCCCCCCCTTTTGGTACAATTTTGGTTGAACTTCGAAATGGCATGTATAGGACTACCCGTTTGTTGTGGGTCATGGACCCTTTGGACTTGTATAAATTTTGGATAGCCATGCGAAAATGGCTTATATGTGTTTGAGTATAATGTTATAATCATTTGGTGTGGATATGCTTGACAAGGATTGGCCACGGGGATGGTTAATCACTTTCATAAATTGTGCTATTTATGCAAAAAGGGCTAGTTGAATCATGGAAACCATGAAATAGGTAATGTCTACCTTAAAGGCAGATGCTGACAGCAGCAGTGATGTAGATTTGGAAAATCACTAAAAATAGTAGGAATAGAATTAAATAGTGAATAGATTATGTAAACAAACCTTGATGAATCTACTTTCATAGGAAAGTAACGAAACAATCATACGGACAGTATGTTAAGAGATATTCAGGTTCTCGCGAGACAGGGCCAGAACGGTTTCTGGATTCCCTGTTCCGACTTTGGAAATTCATTATAAATTAACCAGAGAGAATTAGAAGTCATACCATATATGTATAGATTCCTCTCTGAGTCTAGTTTTTATAGAAAGAAACGGCATCAGTATTGGAGCCCTGTACAAGGAGATATCCAAGTCGTAATGCGCAAAGGTCAGGGTAGTCGATCCCTGTAACATGGGAGACTTTGACTAATAAACTGTACTAATTGGCCCGACCAAAAATTCTATAAAAAAATATGTAGATGGGCATATGAGTCTAGTTTCAGGGAAAAATCACGAAACTGATTTTCGAGTTGTGAAACTCAAGATATGATTTTTAAAGCGACTAGTACGCAGATTGGCAGTGTCTGGGAAATATTTTTTATAAGGGGTTTAAAGTCTGTTAACACCTCGTGTTCAACTCCGGTGTCGGTCTCGGGTTCGGGGTGTTACATATCACATTGAAAAAAAAACACATACACACACACCCCTCACATTGGGAAAAAAATGTCAAACTTAGTACTAAATTATGTATTAAGCCAAAAAATAGTTACAAGCTTCCTCTGTTTTCAATGGATTTATTAAAATTTTAGGATTATAATTTTGTAATTAGCTATAAATTTTTATTATTAATATATTTTTTGGATAAATATCAAAGCTATACATGAACTTTGATTTGGTGCAATTTGATACATGAAATTTTGATTTGATTCAATTTTCAAAAATCACTAACAACATTATTGAATTCACATAATTATACGTTAATATATTGCATATATAAACAATTATATTAATCAAATATAAAAATAAATGTATGTATTCATTTCTTTTAATATGTATAATTGAATCAAAATCAAAGTTTTATATATACATATGAAGCACAATTTAAGTTTCATGTTTATAACCGCAAAAAATCAAAGTTAAGGTATCAAATTGCACATTGAACAAAAATTCATTTATAAATTTGATATTTATCCCTTCTGTTTTAGCTATATTTTAAGTCTTTTAATTTCAAGGATTTTCGCATTTAAATTTCTTTGATTATGGTCATACGTTTCGATGAATCAGGGTAAACTACAACCAATGTCACTAAATTATTAGTAAGTTTATGTTTTGGTCTTTCAACTTCAAATACAAAATGGTATTAAGCTATTTGAAAGTTTTTATTTAAGTCACTGGGCTAATAAGGTTTTTTTTTGAAAAAAAAAGTCCAACTATTGAGCTCTAAGCGACGATACGACAATTTGTACGATGGATCAACACCCATCGACAAGTAGAACATACCTAGATACAAGTCAATCTGGCAGTTAGTTTTTGAGATCAATGAAGAAAGTTGTTTAGATTTTGATTTGCAGATTTGTGACATTCAAAGATGTTTCATGAAAAAAATTGAACTATAGAAGAGAAGAGGAATGAAGCTTTAAATTTGATGTAGGTAGTGCAAACAAATAAGGTCATGCAATAGCAATTTCAATAGCCCAATGACTTAACTCAAAACTTTCAGATAGCTCAATGACTATTTTATAACTTTTTGACGTTGAGTTACCAAAACGAAAACTTACAAATTATAATAACGTCACTCATTTTTTTAGTTGGGTTGATTGTGTATATATATAAATGAGGGATATAATATATTAATTATTTTATACACCTTAATGTAAACAAAACAAAACATTATATTAATTAGAATAATATTTTTATTATGTGTACAAATAATACATAATGTGTTTAATATTTTAATATTATTATAATAATTGAGACTCGTTACATTTAATATATTTTTTATTTTTTATCGTCAATTAAATATAATACAAATGAATATAATATTTTTTAAACAATTCTTTGTTCACATATAAAATTATTATTTATAGTGATTATCCATGAAGTTAAAGGATTTATATTTAAAATAAACATTTAATTAGATAAAATAATTTATCCATTTAATTTAACTTAAATAATTTTTTTGTTTTTTTTTGTGAAGAAAACAATAGTAACTTAACTAATTACATCTGATTGGTCTGAAAAAATCTCTAGATTTGTCTAAATCTAAGAAATTCAGAACCATAATAGGGGGAAACTCAAAAAAATATAAGTCATCTCTAGAGGATAAAGCTACTTTGGCCATGCAATCAACAGCTTGGTTCTGTCCCTTAGGGATGTAATGCAAGAACGACAATTTCTCTTGAGATAGAATACTCTAAATTCACCTAATCAAGGCTGAGTTTGATGAAGATGAAACACTTCCTTGAATGGCTCGAACAACCTCCAGATTGTCTGAGTGTATTATTACAATGTCGTGATCTCTTCGCTGAACAAGTTTTAAGCCTTCAAAAATGCTCCAAAGTTCAACATCGAAAATTGAGCACTTTTCAAGGTGCTGATTAAAACCAAAAAGCCACTCTCCATTCACATCTCTTACAACTTATCCAGCAACTGCATCACTTGTAACTTCTTAGCAACTGCATCTCCGGAATCCAAAAGAACTGCTCCATCCATATTAAGGAAGATCTTAGAACTAGAAACTTCCTCCTCCAAGGAAAACCAAAACCACCACTCGGAGCATCTCTAAAAGGAAAAAAGCATTTGTTAACCCAACAGTATAAACCTTTGACAATCTCTCTCGAACTCCAAGAATGGCCTTGAAAAATGTAAAGATTACTATTCTTCCAAAGATGCCAAATCAGAACCCTAAAGTGGCAAGCCCAGCTAGTACCTTCCTATTGGATCACAGAAGAATTCTACACGTTAGAAAGGATCCATTCTTATAAGTTAAGCGAGAAAAAATTCGTGAAATGATAACTTGTTATGACCTGGCTCCAAACATCCTTACTTGCATTACAATCTCTAAGAATGTGAAGAATGTCTTTCGAATGAAAGCCATATATAGAACATGAAGGATCAATGGCTAAGCCCTTTTTAACCCTTTCAGCATTACTAAGAAGGCACTGCTTAAGAACCAACCAAATAAAAAAATGAACCCTTTGTGATCTTGGAGTCTTCCAGGCACTTTTCCATCTTTCATCCTTCAAGTTCCAAATATCACCCTCAAGAAACTTATAAGCACTTTTAATAGAAAAATTTCTGAAAGAAGTATGACACCAAGTGATTTTATCAGGCCCCTAAGAGAAAAGAGGAGGGGGAATACCCATAATTAACTGGATCGCCTCCTCTGGAAGCCAAAGTATGAAAAATCAAAGTTCCACAACCCATCCTCTGTGACTATCTCATTAAGGTAGCATTAGGGGTTAATAGTGATGTTAGCATGAATATACTTAATCAGTTTCCCTACACTAGGAATCCAAACACCTTTCCAACAGCGAATTTGATACCCACTCTCAACAAACCAGAATAAATTCTATCAAAGTAACGACCAAATTTTAGAGAGCGAATTCCAACAAAAAGAACTTTTAACGCATGTGATAGAATTAGAAAAGCATCAAATATATGGTATTTCACCCTGATAACGCAAACGCAAAATCCTCTCTGCCCAATACGATATTATACCTCAGCTTCAATAAAAATGAGATATTCTGATCAAGTAATTTCCGTAAACCAAGACTACCACAACATTTTGGTTGACAAATAGAATCTCACCCAACCAAAGACATCTTTTTTTTATTCTCAGAAGAATCCCAAATGAATTGTTTCACTAGGCTTCCAATTTCATTGCAAAATTTTTTAGGAGTCATCATGGACTACATAAAATAACTAGGAATGGACAGGAAAACCGGGTGGGCCTAAGTAACATGACCAACAATGTGTAACTGTTTGGCATCCTAATTTTGAAGCTTTCCTCTAACTTTATTGACAACAAAATGCATAGTGTTGTTGGTCACCCTTTGATGAAAAAGGGGGGACTCCAAGATAATGACTGAGATTCTGAACTCTTTGGGACCTGAACAAAGAGCTAATCAAGTTAGCCACCGTCTCATCCACTTCTTTAGAAAAAAATATTAGTTTTCCTAGCATTAATTTTGTGCCTAGGAAACTAGCAAAAAATTTCCAAAATATCCTTAAGGATCTTATTATGCTTCAAATCTGCTTTGCTGAATATAACTAAATCATCTGAAAAGAATAAGTGAGAGATAGGTGGACCAAATCGAGAAAAGTGAATGAGGCTCCATTTTCCATAAAAAATAGTCGAGTGTATTGAGTGTCCAAGCCATCCCATGCATAAAATGAAAAGATAATGAAAGAGCGGGCACCCTTGCTGAATTCCTCTAGCTGGTATAAACTTAGAGAAAGGATCTTTGTTCCACAAAACCTGTATCGTAGAGTTAGAGATAGAGGACATTATAACATTTATGATATATATATGTGATAACACGTGACATGAAAGTTCATGTTGTGATAAATATCCATACTTGCTTAATGCTCATATGATGTAGTGCACGTAGCTTACTTGATAAGATGAACGGGATAACAAGAAATTCGTAGAGGTATGAGTAAAGGTTCCTAATATCATGATATGAATGAAAATTCCATTGCCTTGATTGAACGTTGAATGTTGATGAATGTCAATGATATTTTTTATGAGCTAAATGATTATAATGAAATGAATTTATCTATGTTAAATTGTTTGGACTGAATTACATGATTGTAATGATATGTATATGATGATGCACAAAATGAAAGTTGCAATTGTGATGCAAATATCTATGTTTGTTTAACCCTTATATGATGTCATGAGTATGATTTTTTTGAGTAGATGAATGGATAAGTCAAGCTATCCAGAAAACCTAGGATGCATGCATAAGTATACTTGTCTAAATGTGATAACTAGAAAATTTGTGTAAACCAACATGAATGATGCATTTCCTGAATGAATGATATGATTTTGATGATGTTGTTATGATGATGGAAATTGTGTCATATGTATATGTATGAGAAAGTTGAGTCAGAGGCCCTACAACCCCTCCCCCTTACCGAAGTGGAGCTTATAATGGAATTTCATGAGATTTGTACTGAATAAGTTTCCGGTTGAGAAACTAAAGAGTTTAGTGCTAGAATAATTATAAATATGATTAGAGATTGAAGAATGAGTTGGTAAGTAAAGTCAAAGCTAGAAAAGTATCAGATTGGCATAAGGATTATTGGACATATGCACTGTTCCAGTTAGAGAAGAAATTTATTTTGATAAATCGAATTACTAAGGTACAAGGTCGAGAAAAGTGCAAATCAAAATTTATTCAAAACTAGTCTTCTTTAGTGAAAAGTAATATGAAATTTGTGATGGCAGAAATAGTTGAGGAAATGATATCTGAAATGTGTAATATTTGAGTGTGACAGTTACGACTGGACAGATTTTAACAGTTTCTTCTGAGATGTTCTATGTATTTATCCGTTCTTAGAAAAAAAATTCTATGGCTGTTGATCTTTTGAAGAAATTCTTGTTATATGGGAATGTTTTCTAATACTAGTGTTAGATGGATGCATTGGTATACCGACTGGTTTATAATTTGTATTACTGTATTTCCTCGGGCATTTTATTACATTTCATCTGATAAGAATTGATGAGAGGATATGTATGATATTATGATACTGTTTCTTCTACTTAATGCTCCATTTGATATATATGTATGGGAAGATACATTGTTCTTGTTATATTTGATTCCAGTGGGATTAAATGATGTTTTCTTCTGGACTTCTTTTCTCTGAGGAATTTTCGAGATCTTCTATATTTTCCTATGAGTTAGGTTTTTGATTTTCCAGCACAGTATCGTATCTTGGATTTCTTTATTCTGGGTTACTCTATCTTGGATTTCTTTATTCAGTTTTCTTGTTATCTTTATTCCGTAATTTGTCAATTATGACTCATGTTCGAAGTGCGTTCTTTAGCTCGTGATAATCATGTCAAGTATGACTATACTTCTGATTTGATTTGGGTAATGTGGTGATTTCAGTATTGGGATTTTTCTAATTTACGTGTAAGGTTTGACAACAGCAAAGGCATAAGTGATAAAAGTGCGAGTTTCAATCGGTATGGTGGATTACTTCTCTCAAGTAAGTCAATTATAGTTAATGTCTTCAATTGAGATATTTTGGTTACTTGAGCGAATGCAATTGAGATGGTTTTGATTAACATAAGGAATGAATAGTAAAGGATGGCATGATGAATTTTTTTGTAACTAGAAGAAAAGATTACTTGAAATGTCATTCACTAGTGATTAAGATCAACTCGAGTGTTCAATCTGTATGAATTGTAATGTGATTCAAGAAAATAAGGTAATGTAATAGTTTAGAGCATTCGATGCCACAGAAATATCTGAGTTGTTAATAGGGTTAAAGCCGAGCATCAGGATCTACCAGAGTTATCTTTGCCAGTATTGATATTAGGATGAAAATGAGAAAGGATTATTTTAGAGGCTATATCAAAATTATTTCCGTAGCGGAAAGAGGAAAATGTGATAGTGAGTAGTAAACTAAAAGAGTACAGTGAGGATCGACTTTTGATGTTGAATTTCAAATTGGATCTGATTCATGGTATTATTATTCCAAGGCTTATACAGAAAGAATTGTATGAAGCTCACAGTGAAAATTTGCCTATTCATTCAGAGAGTAATCACATGTACTGTAATTTGATTCAGATGTTATTGGATTGTGATTTATCGATGATGAAAATCTGTATGATTATTCGGAAGAGTGCAGGTCCCTTTGATTATTGGATTTCTTGGAATTCTAGTCTCCATTAACCAAATTGAGATCTGTGTTTTATGTTAAGATGACAAGGGAAACTGAGAAAGGTTGAAAATTTAAGAACAATTGAGAGATGAGTCCGTAAGCTTTCAGAATATATGAGAAATTAAAGAGATATATTGGAGGCACTGCCTGAGTGAAAGTTCTTCAACACTGAATATGAAATTGAGGAATCTAAGTGAATACCACTTTTCCGGTAAGATTTTCGGGGATGAAAATCCCTAAAGGGGGGAGAGTTGTGATATCCCGAATAAGGGCCTAATTGGAATAGTGGTTTTGGGACCACAAATCCGAGATAGAAATAATTATTTTATAATTATTTTGAGGTCTATGATATGATTGCATGATTGTGTGAAAATTTCGTGAAGAAATTCTATGCATAAAGTGCTTAATTTGAAGTTAGGGACTAAATTGAATAAGTTGCAAAACTTGCATTCTAGAAGTTTCTAGTATGAAATTGCTTTGAAATATTAATTAGGCGGTCTTAAATAGCAATTTGACCAATTTCTAAGTTTATGGAATTGGATGTGGATGGAATTTTTGAAAGTTTAGTAAGGAAGGGCATTTTGGTCATTTGGATATTAAATGAAATAAAATGGGAAAAATAACAACAAAATGATCATCTTCTCCATAAGTTGTTGCTGAATTTTTCTCTCCACCATAGCTAGGGTTTCAACACTTTTAAGCCTTGATTAGCAAGGAAAATCGAAATTCGGGCTAAAATCGGCAAAATAACAAGTTGTGGACAAAATGGTAAAAATGACCATTTTCGCATACGAGGTAAGTTCATGTGTAAATAAGGTAACATAATTTTTTATTTTAAGTGATTTAATGTTATTTATATGACAAGATACTTATTATCATGAAATATGATGTTTTGTGAATTATTATTTGGTGATATGCAAATTATGTGAACAATTTAATAAGTATGAGATGTTAGCAAATATCGATTTCTATATTCCGAAGAAGACGATCGAAATGTGTAATTGAAAAGAATCTCGTTGAACCTTAGGAATAGATTCGAATTTTGGGCATCCGAACTCGTTGAGTTTAGTCCGAGTTCACTTATGGATGCAAACGTCCGAACTCGTTGAGTTGAGTCCGAGTTCGTGAGATGTAACTAGGCATCTGAGCTTGTTGAGTTGAATCCGAGTTTACTTATGGATGCGAACGTCTGAACTCATTGAGTTGAGTCCGAGTTCGTGAGATGTAACTAGGCATCCGAGCTCGTTGAGTTGAGTCCGAGTTCACTTATGGATGCGAACGCCCAAGCTTGTTGAGTTGAGTCCAAGTTCACTTATGGGTGGGTTACATGGTAGCTTGGCTACATATGTGGCACTTATGTGCAAACTTTCCATGTATCCGAGTTATATTCCGATGTGTTCAATGGGTAAAATTCTAGTGAAATGGAAGAATACTCAAGATGCAAGTGACGTATTGGTAAGTGTTGTGGAATGGGCACTGTGACACCCCTAATGTGACCCTAGTCGGAAAGTGGTTTCGGGACCACAAAACCGAGTCATAAAAATAATTAACCGTCATACTTGATGCTTATTATATGTATATATGCATGTGTGAAAATTTCATGTTTGAATTTTGTTAATTGAAAGTGAATTTTAGTAATAGGACTTATGTGTGACACTTTGAAATGTGATGGGTTAATCTATAAGGATCTATTAGTGCATGTTATGAAAATAATGGGTTTGCATGTCAAATTTCCACCTATGACAAGTAGTGGCCGGCCATGCTATGGGATGAAATGTATTATAAACATTTTATGTTAGTGTTTTATGTTAGAAATAATAAAATAAAGAACATGGGTAATAAAATAATAGTGGTTAGTAGGGGAGAAACAAAAAAATTAGCTAGGTTGCTCCTCCATTGCCGTGACTTGAGGGAGGAAGAAGAAAGTTTGGTTGCTTTAATTTTTGGCTTAGAAGATGGCTAGAAGGAGGAAAAACTATGATTTTAGCTAGTTAGGTAGCTGAAATTTCAAGTAACTCGGTAATCCATCGAAAAAGAGGAAGAGGGCTGCAACAAAAAGAAAAATGGAGACAGTTTGCATGTTGAAGGAAACTAAGGATTTTGCTTGTTTAAGAGTTGTATCCTATGTTGGTAAGTTTTCTAAGCTCCCCTCTATCTTTAACTTTGTTGTAAAGAAAAATGATGATGGATTGTGGTTGGAAGGCATGGATGCGGGTGGTAGAAAAGAAAAGCTCTTTGATTAGTTGTAAAAATTACTACTGTCCAATTTTGTGCCTTCGTTATGCTGTCCAAAATTTGAACAAATTAATAGTTCTATTTTCATGCCGATTAGGGGTTGATAAATTGAGTCTAATAGCTAAAATATTATGTTATTCTTACTAAGTTTCAGTTGTTAGTAGTGACGTAACAATGTGACAATTAAATGCATAAATGATTGCTGGAAACTCCAGCTTGAAAACAAATTGTTCCAGCATGTAAATGCTGATTTGAATGTGCTGTAATATGTGGAGGAATTGGTCTGCTGCATGTTTGAAATAAAAGAAAACAATGGTTGTTAAATAATGCTTGCTGTCCAGATTGAAATTATGCTAGAAGGTTGAACAATTGTTGTTCAAATGGAATTTTGGAGTGTTTAATGGACTCCATGTTGCTAAAATTTACATGAATAGAAATTTCTAAGCTTAAATTGTAAGAATTTGAGTTGTGTGGTTTAAATTGTCAAAGATGCATTTGGCAATTGATTATAATTTGTTAAAGGGTGTAAAGTATTGATAGTTCTAAATGGTACATAGTTAAATGAAGATGGAAGCTTGATAAACTTTTATTTAGAATGTGAATTAGATATAAATTAAATAAGCATGAAATCGAATCATGGCATGTTTTATTAAATATGATACATATTGAAATCTATTGTTTTAGATGTAGATTAAATGATATGTGATTGCCAAATGTGATTGTTAAGTGAATAATATTAGTTAAGTACTTAAGCAAATCTATTGTTTTACTTAAGCTTAAGAGCAAAGAGGATCAAAGTCGGATAGGGGAAAAGAGAAAGTAAACGAATAGCCGTGGATATCTAGTCGTCGACCACTTCCGAGGTAAGTTTTAAGTGATTAAACGTTGAGTAAATTCAATCATAATAGGACATAATGAGTTGATTTAATAAGATATGATGTGGCCATGATATGTCTTAAACTCAAATGGTAAGTTCATAAGTGTTTGGACTTGGAAATTTAAGAGCAAATTGCAATAATTTGCTTAGGACAGCAGCCGTAACGTGATTTTAGAAAATCACTATAAATTTTTGGTGTGGAATTATAGGCTGAATAAAATATGTAATCAAAGCTTAATTAGTCTAGTTTCTTATAAAAGAGACCGTGTAAGCAAAGAAATTTCCTATAAAGAGATATTTAAAGTTGTGTGAGACAGTGTCAGAATGACTCCGAAATCTCCTGTCCTGTATTTAGAAAATCACTATAATTTGTACAAAAATGGTGACAAGATAAAATTTATATGCTTAGACTCCTTAATGAGTCTAGTTTCAAATGAAATCAAATATAACATATTTTGAATTATGTACAATTAGAAATTTGATTCGTAGTGAAGACTGGTCAGATTAGTCAAACAGTGAAACAGGGGAAACTTTAAGAAAAATCTGGTATTGATCAGCCAAACCAAAAATTCTGAAAATTTGATGGATAAGATATGTATGAGTCTATTTCCAGGGAAAATTAATGGCACTCCATTTGGAGTTTCGTAGCTCCATTTACGAATAATTTAATGACTGTTGCTCAGAAAAGAACAGCTTGTGTTGAGTTTGGGATTTTGTTGTAAACCTTAATAAAACCATTTGAGTTGCTTATAAGCTATCGATTAAACATTGGTAATCAAAGCACCAAATCCGTATTAAAGTGAAGCTATAAGCCACAAATGACTAGTATACCTAGTCAATTTTGTTATGATGAAATTGATGTACAAGTATATATATGTGATAGGGCCGAGTGGCCAATGTGATGAATGTGAAAGTATATATATGCGTGATAAGGCCGAATGGCCAATGTGATGAATGTGAACATGTGTATGTGTGATAAGGCCGAATGGCCAATGTGATGAATGTGAACATGTATATGTGTGATAAGGCCGAATGGCCAATGTGATGAATGTGAACATGCATATATGAGATAAGGCCGAATGGCCAATGTGATGAATGTGAAAGTATATATATGCGTGATAAGGTCGAATGGCCAATGTGATGAATGTGAACATGTGTATGTGTGATAAGGCCGAATGGCCAATGTGATGAATGTGAACATGTATATGTGTGATAAGGCCGAATGGCCAATGTGATGAATGTGAACATGCATATATGAGATAAGGCCGAATGGCCAATGTGATGAATGTGAAAGTGTATATATGAGATAAGGCCGAATGGCCAATGTGATGAATGTGAAAGTGTATATATGTGATAAGGCCGAATGGCCAATGTGATGGATGTGGAAGTGTATAAATGTGATAAGTCCCGAAGGGCAATTGTGTCAGTACTATATCCGGGTTAAAACCCCGCAGGCTTTATGCGAGAATATTATCCTGATTAATGTCCGTAGGCTTCGTGCTCGTACTATATCCGAGCTTTAAAGACCCGACGGCTAAATGCTAGGATTCAAGTAAGACTTTGATATTGAGTATCTGCATTAAGTTACCATCAAATAAGTATTATGTATTCAAGATGTTCAGGTATGTATTACTTACTCATCGGTGGAGTGATTTCGAGGTGAATTATCAGTATCAAAGAGGTAGGTAAATGTGATTAATATTATAACTCCAAATGTGAGAATGATCTAATTGGTAATGGTATGTTTGTATAATAAAGTATGCGATGAAATATTCTTATGTATTAGTGCATATTCTGCCCAAAAGCCTTATGATCTGAGTATGGGTTGGGTTGAGCTAGATGTGCCAGTACAAGGTAAGGATTATGATTTGTAAGCTTACGTATATGTGATAAGGAATATGTTTGGTTCTTTATGTGCCTATGGTAATTTAGTACTTGTCATGTTGAAATACTTAAAAGTATGGATGTGATTATGAACAAGTGGAAAGGATTATTGAAAGTTGAAAATCGATGAAGAATGTGCTTTGGAAATATTTGACCATCTAGGTCATTATTATTCGAAAGTATATATGTGGCAGCCAAGTGTTGCGTTTAATGATATTATAGATCGAGATGAAGCTCTAGATTAACTTCATCGAACAGTTGAAATGAATGACCAATGATAGTGATTGAGAACACTTAGTTTTGCTTAAAACTTACTAAGCATTAAATGCTTACTCCGTTCTTTGAATCTCTGTTTTATAGATTTTGGTTCGTCAGCTATCGGACTCGGGATTATTGAAGTCGAAGTCACCCACACTATCAAAGCCCTTTTGGTACACTTTTGGTTGAACTCTGAAAATGGCATGTATAGGACTACCCTTTTTGTTGTTGGTCATGTATCCTTCGGTTTTGTGTAAGTTTGGATAGCCATGCGAAAATGGCTTAAACATACTTTGATCATAGCATTAAAATCGTTTTGTATGTTGTTTGTCGAGAGGTATGGAAATGTTGGTAACGGTTAGCCATGGGAATGGTCATTCATGATCACTTTTGGTATATGTATGACAAACTCTAGTTGATCCATGGAGGATCATGAAATAGGTAAAGTTTACCTTAAAAATAGATGCTGATAGCAGCAGTGATGTGAATGTGAAAAATCACTAAAAATAGTAGGAATGGAATTAAATAGTGAATAAATTATGTAATCGAACCTTGATGACTCTATTTTCATAGGAAAGTAACGAAACGACCATATGAACAGTATGTTAAGAGATATTTAAGTTTTCGTGAGACAGGGCCAGAACGGTTTCTGGATTCCTTTTCCGACTTTGGAAATTCATTATAAATTAACCAGAGATAATTATAAGTCATGCCATATATGTACAGATTCCTTTTCGAGTCTAGTTTCTATAGAAACAAACGGCATCAGTATTGAAGCCCTGTACAGGGAGATATCGAAGTCATAATGCGCAAAGGTCAGTGTAGTCTCCCCTGTAACAGGGGAGACTTTGACTAATAAACTGTACTAATTGGCCCGACCAAAAATTCTAGAAAAAAATTTTTAGATGCATATATGAGTCTAATTTCAGGGAAAAATTACGAAACTGATTTTCGAGTTGTGAAACTCAAGATATGATTTTTAAGGTGACAGTGACGCAGTTAGCCAGCTTGCCTGGAAAATTTTAAAATGGATTGTGCAAAGAAGTGATTTAAGTCTGCAAACCCCACGTGTCCGACTCCGGCGACGGACTCGGGTACGGGGTGTTACAATTTTATTGGTATCAGAGCTACGGTTTAGTCGATTCTAAGACTACCGTAATACGATTGGGTCTAGCTATACATGCCATTATGTAATTATTTGATAGTGTGGTGATTTCTGACAATTGAAAATGTGTTTATTTATTGTAATGAATTCCGATCCCGATCGAGCTGTAGCAGATGGTATTGAGAGGACTGAGACATGCTTATGACCTGTCAATATTGAGAAGGGTATAACATAAGTAAGTTTTGAGTAATTGAATTTGGTATTTAACTTAAAATGCCATGATATACATGTATGATAGATGAATGATGTCCCATTGTCCTTATCATAATAAGGTTATTAGAGAAATGAACAAAGGAAGAGATTGGGGATATATGCTTTTGTGTGATTGCTTATTGAGCTGAAAGTTTAGTAAAAGAAGCATACATGTATTAGATTTGAATGATATTTACGACTTAAAGTCAAGAATCATGTTATATGTTTACATGTGAATGAATTGATTAAATTATAAATGTGATTTGTGCCATGTGAAACATGATAACATGTGAATAAATATGTATGAGACTCAGTGATGTGAATCCGAGTTTAAAGACCCGCTGAC
The DNA here is from genome assembly GCF_007990345.1 of Gossypium hirsutum. Classification (NCBI taxonomy): domain Eukaryota; kingdom Viridiplantae; phylum Streptophyta; class Magnoliopsida; order Malvales; family Malvaceae; genus Gossypium; species Gossypium hirsutum. The sequence goes on along the minus strand of NC_053430.1, from coordinate 50,944,151 downwards.
TATATGAAGAGATTATGTCCGGGTAAAGACCCGATGGCTATGTACAGAGATTATGTCCGGATTAAAATTCGCTGGCTTTGTGTGGAGATTTCATCCGAGCTAAAGGTCTCGACGATGATCCGGGCTAAGTCCCGAAGAGCATTCGTGCTAGTGATGTATCTGGGCTAAGTCCCGAAGAGCATTCATGCTAGTGATGTATCCGGGCTAAGTTCCGAAGAGCATTCGTGCTAGTGATGTATCCGGGCTAAGTCCCGAAGTGCATTCATGCTAGTGATGTATCCGGGCTAAGTTCCGAAGAGCATTCGTGCTAGTGATATATCCGGGCTAAGTTCCGAAGAGCATTCGTGCTAGTGATATATCCGTGCTAAACCCCGAAGAGCATTCGTGCTGGTGTTATATCCGGGCTAGGTCCCGAAGAGCAATCATGCTGGTGACGTGTATTCGGACCTTCGTGCCTAGTAGGCTTCGTGCCGGTAATTTGAGCAAAGTTTAAGTATTCATTACTATACGAATTCAAATTTAAATGAGATGATATGTTTAAAAGTGTACATACATGATGTTTATAGACTTGGTTAAGTCATTTCAATGTGTAATAACGAATGAATAAGAGCACTATGTGTGTGAATGATTAGAGGCACTGTGTGTGTGCGAATTCCTTTAATCGAGCACTATGAGTGCGAGATCGGTCAGTGGGCACTAAGTGTGTGAAGTGGAATTCATGTAAGACCTCATCTGGGACGAAGGCATTGATTTGAGATAGTGTGTAAGACCATGTCTGGGACATGGCATCGGCTCGATATGTGAGCATATGTAAGACCATATCTAGGATATGGCATTGTAAGAGCTATATGTGCTTAATGAGTATCCGTAATGATTTCGAATGATTCAACGGGTATCGTTAACAGTGATTAAATATGCTAAATGAATTCAATGTTCAGGTATGTGGAAGTTGATTTTCTGTTGGAAATAGGTTAAGTTGAATAGTGAGATATGATGGAGTTATAAAGGATAGTTATTGGGATGTTTGAGTATATGTGTACTTTCGGTCAGGTTACAACTTATACATGAATGAAAATGTGGGTTACAAATATGTGGGTTGATGATATGAATTATACATGTTAATATGTGCTTAATATGTGTTTGAAATGCATTTGTGAATTAAATTAAGTGATTATTGCTTATGAAATCAAGAAAATGAGATATATGTGCGTACTTGTAGAAATGTTTATGTATTTGTTTTAAGATAAGAAAATGATTTTATAGATCGATGCGAAATCAATAATGAATTACAATTGCTATCGATGAGCTAATGTTTATATGGATATAATTCAATAAGAGGACGTTATCCTAAACTATGCATCGGTAGAAATTTTCGAGGACGAAAATCCCTAAAGGGGGGAAGAGTTGTGACACCCCTAATGTGACCCTAGTCGGAAAGTGGTTTCGGGACCACAAAATCGAGTCATAAAAATAATTAACCGTCATACTTGATGCTTATTATATGTATATATGCATGTGTGAAAATTTCATGTTTGAATTTTGTTAATTGAAAGTGAATTTTAGTAATAGGACTTATGTGTGACACTTTGAAATGTGATGGGTTAATCTATAAGGATCTATTAGTGCATGTTATGAAAATAATGGGTTTGCATGTCAAATTTCCACCTATGACAAGTAGTGGCCGGCCATGCTATGGGATGAAATGTATTATAAACATTTTATGTTAGTGTTTTATGTTAGAAATAATAAAATAAAGAACATGGGTAATAAAATAATAGTGGTTAGTAGGGGAGAAACAAAAAAATTAGCTAGGTTGCTCCTCCATTGCCGTGACTTGAGGGAGGAAGAAGAAAGTTTGGTTGCTTTAATTTTTGGCTTAGAAGATGGCTAGAAGGAGGAAAAACTATGATTTTAGCTAGTTAGGTAGCTGAAATTTCAAGTAACTCGGTAATCCATCGAAGAAGAGGAAGAGGGCTGCAACAAAAAGAAAAATGGAGACAGTTTGCACGTTGAAGGAAACTAAGGATTTTGCTTGTTTAAGAGTTGTATCCTATGTTGGTAAGTTTTCTAAGCTCCCCTCTATCTTTAACTTTGTTGTAAAGAAAAATGATGATGGATTGTGGTTGGAAGGCATGGATGCGGGTGGTAGAAAAGAAAAGCTCTTTGATTAGTTGTAAAAATTACTACTGTCCAATTTTGTGCCTTCGTTATGCTGTCCAAAATTTGAACAAATTAATAGTTCTATTTTCATGCCGATTAGGGGTTGATAAATTGAGTCTAATAGCTAAAATATTATGTTATTCTTACTAAGTTTCAGTTGTTAGTAGTGACGTAACAATGTGACAATTAAATGCATAAATGATTGCTGGAAACTCCAGCTTGAAAACAAATTGTTCCAGCATGTAAATGCTGATTTGAATGTGCTGTAATATGTGGAGGAATTGGTCTGCTGCATGTTTGAAATAAAAGAAAACAATGGTTGTTAAATAATGCTTGCTGTCCAGATTGAAATTATGCTAGAAGGTTGAACAATTGTAGTTCAAATGGAATTTTGGAGTGTTTAATGGACTCCATGTTGCTAAAATTTACATGAATAGAAATTTTTAAGCTTAAATTGTAAGAATTTGAGTTGTGTGGTTTAAATTGTCAAAGATGCATTTGGCAATTGATTATAATTTGTTAAAGGGTGTAAAGTATTGATAGTTCTAAATGGTACATAGTTAAATGAAGATGGAAGCTTGATAAACTTTTATTTAGAATGTGAATTAGATATAAATTAAATAAGCATGAAATCGAATCATGGCATGTTTTATTAAATATGATACGTATTGAAATCTATTGTTTTAGATGTAGATTAAATGATATGTGATTGCCAAATGTGATTGTTAAGTGAATAATATTAGTTAAGTACTTAAGCAAATCTATTGTTTTACTTAAGCTTAAGAGCAAAGAGGATCAAAGTCGGATAGGGGAAAAGAGAAAGTAAACGAATAGCCGTGGATATCTAGTCGTCGACCACTTCCGAGGTAAGTTTTAAGTGATTAAACGTTGAGTAAATTCAATCATAATAGGACATAATGAGTTGATTTAATAAGATATGATGTGGCCATGATATGTCTTAAACTCAAATGGTAAGTTCATAAGTGTTTGGACTTGGAAATTTAAGAGCAAATTGCAATAATTTGCTTAGGACAGCAGCCGTAACGTGATTTTAGAAAATCACTATAAATTTTTGGTGTGGAATTATAGGCTGAATAAAATATGTAATCAAAGCTTAATTAGTCTAGTTTCTTATAAAAGAGACCGTGTAAGCAAAGAAATTTCCTATAAAGAGATATTTAAAGTTGTGTGAGACAGTGTCAGAATGACTCCGAAATCTCCTGTCCTGTATTTAGAAAATCACTATAATTTGTACAAAAATGGTTACAAGATAAAATTTATATGCTTAGACTCTTTAATGAGTCTAGTTTCAAAGGAAATCAAATAGAACATATTTTGTATTCTGTACAATGAGAAATTTGATTCGTAGTGAAGACTGGTCAGATTAGTCAAACAGTGAAACAGGGGAAACTTTAAGAAAAATCTGGTATTGATCGGCCAAACCAAAAATTCTGAAAATTTGATGGATAAGATATGTATGAGTCTATTTTCAGGGAAAATTACCGGCACTCCATTTGGAGTTTCGTAGCTCCATTTACGAATAATTTAATGACTGTTGCGTAGAAAAAAACAGCTTGTGCTGAGTTTGGGATTTTGTTGTAAACCTTAATAAAACCATTTGAGTTGCTTATAAGCTATCGATTAAACATTGGTAATCAAAGTACCAAATCCGTATTAAAGTGAAGCTATAAGCCACAAATGACTAGTATACCTAGTCAATTTTGTTATGATGAAATTGATGTACAAGTATATATATGTGATAGGGCCGAGTGGCCAATGTGATGAATGTGAAAGTATATATATGCGTGATAAGGCCAAATGGCCAATGTGATGAATGTGAACATGTGTATGTGTGATAAGGCCGAATGGCCAATGTGATGAATGTGAACATGTATATGTGTGATAAGGCCGAATGGCCAATGTGATGAATGTGAACATGCATATATGAGATAAGGCCGAATGACCAATGTGATGAATGTGAACATGTGTATGTGTGATAAGGCCGAATGGCCAATGTGATGAATGTGAACATGTATATGTGTGATAAGGCCGAATGGCCAATGTGATGAATGTGAACATGCATATATGAGATAAGGCCGAATGGCCAATGTGATGAATGTGAAAGTGTATATATGAGATAAGGCCGAATGGCCAATGTGATGAATGTGAAAGTGTATATATGTGATAAGGCCGAATGGCCAATGTGATGGATGTGGAAGTGTATAAATGTGATAAGTCCCAAAGGGCAATTGTGTCAGTACTATATCCGGGTTAAAACCCCGCAGGCTTTATGCGAGAATATTATCCTGATTAATGTCCGTAGGCTTCGTGCTCGTACTATATCCGAGCTTTAAAGACCCGACGGCTAAATGCTAGGATTCAAGTAAGACTTTGATATTGAGTATCTGCATTAAGTTACCATCAAATAAGTATTATGTATTCAAGATGTTCAGGTATGTATTACTTACTCATCGGTGGAGTAATTTCGAGGTGAATTATCAGTATCAAAGAGGTAGGTAAATGTGATTAATATTATAACTCCAAATGTGAGAATGATCTAATTGGTAATGGTATGTTTGTATAATAAAGTATGCGATGAAATATTCTTATGTATTAGTGCATATTCTGCCCAAAAGCCTTATGATCTGAGTATGGGTTAAGTTGAGCTAGATGTGCCAGTACAAGGTAAGGATTATGATTTGTAAGCTTACGTATATGTGATAAGGAATATGTTTGGTTCTTTATGTGCCTATGGTAATTTAGTACTTGTCATGTTGAAATACTTAAAAGTATGGATGTGATTATGAACAAGTGGAAAGGATTATTGAAAGTTGAAAATCGATGAAGAATGTGCTTTGGAAATATTTGACCATCTAGGTCATTATTATTCGAAAGTATAAATGTGGCAGCCAAGTGTTGCATTTAATGATATTATAGATCGAGATGAAGCTCTAGATTAACTTCATCGAACAGTTGAAATGAATGACCAATGATAGTGATTGAGAACACTTTGTTTTGCTTAAAACTTACTAAGCATTAAATGCTTACTCCGTTCTTTGAATCTCTGTTTTATAGATTTTGGTTCGTCAGCTATCGGACTCGGGATTATTGAAGTCGAAGTCGCCCACACTATCAAAGCCCTTTTGGTACACTTTTGGTTAAACTCTGAAAATGGCATGTATAGGACTACCCTTTTTGTTGTTGGTCATGTATCCTTCGGTTTTGTGTAAATTTGGATAGCCATGCGAAAATGGCTTAAACATACTTTGATCATAGCATTAAAATCGTTTTGTACGTTGTTTGTCGAGAGGTATGGAAATGTTGGTAACGGTTAGCCATGGGAATGGTCATTCATGATCACTTTTGGTATATGTATGACAAACTCTAGTTGATCCATGGAGGATCATGAAATAGGTAAAGTTTACCTTAAAAATAGATGCTGATAGCAGCAGTGACGTGAATGTGAAAAATCACTAAAAATAGTAGGAATGGAATTAAATAGTGAATAAATTATGTAATCGAACCTTGATGACTCTATTTTCATAGGAAAGTAACGAAATGACCATATGAATAGTATGTTAAGAGATATTTAAGTTTTCGTGAGACAGGGCCAGAACGGTTTCTGGATTCCCTGTTACGACTTTGGAAATTCATTATAAATTAACCAGAGATAATTATAAGTCATGCCATATATTTACAGATTCCTTTTTGAGTCTAGTTTCTATAGAAACAAACGGCATCAGTATTGAAGCCCTGTACAGGGAGATATCCAAGTCGTAATACGCAAAGGTCAGTGTAGTCGATCCCTGTAACAGGGGAGATTTTGACTAATAAACTGTACTAATTGGCCCGACCAAAAATTCTAGAAAAATATTTTTAGATGCATATATGAGTCTAATTTCAGGGAAAAATTATGAAACTGATTTTCGAGTTGTGAAACTCAAGATATGATTTTTAAGGTGACAGTGACGCAGTTAGCCAGCTTGCCTGGAAAATTTTAAAATGGATTGGGCAAAGAAGTGATTTAAGTCTGCAAACCCCTCGTGTCCGACTCCGGCGACGGACTCGGGTACGGGGTGTTACAGGTACTTTGGACAAGTATGTACTTAACCCTCGGGTTGAGACTTGATACGACAATAATAATGTAGTAAGATGATGAATGATGAATAGAAATGTGATATATGTTTTGGTGATATTATGCTAATGTTGGTTGGTATAATTGCTTTGTTAAGTTATTTGTTATTTGCATGTGAACTTACTAAGCATTTATGCTTACTCCTTCCCTTCCACTCCTTGTAGTTTTGACAAGCCAGTTTGGAGATCAGGACGGTCGGAGGCACGCTCACACTATCAACGGACCATCTCGGTATGGTGGCTTGCATATTTTGGGAATATGGCATGTATAGCATTATAATCCTTTTGTGTATATAATCTTATGATATAGCTCATCGATGGCATAGAAATGTTTGAGAATGATTAGCTATTGGAGTCGCTAATCGAGATTATATTTGATAACACGTATGCTTTATGTGCTAACTAATCTATGGAAATCCATAAAATGGTGAAATTGGCTATAAAACAGAATCACACAGTAGCAGTGACGTGAATTTGAAAAATCACTAAAAATAGTAGAAATAAAATTAGATGATGAGTAAAAGATGTAATTAAAGCTTAATGAATCTATTTTCATTTGGAAGAAACAAAATAGGTAAAAAAAAGTTTTATTTTATGAGATATTTACGTTTTGGTAAAACAGGGTAAGAGCAATTTCTGGATCCCCTATTCTCTACACTTGCCATTTTTCTTGTAGATATACTACTTGATCTTCCTCTGTTCATATCAACCCAATCCATGAAATGCATTAAAGAATATTAAATAATCTAACTCATGGCCAATTAGTAGCAATTCAAACTTTTCATGTATTCAGTGTGAATAATAATATAGGCATGTCACAAGTATATTTATACAAAGGTAACATATACTATTAATATTTCATGTAAATATTCATAAATATAAATAAATATCACATTAAATTGATCAATCATGAATTCTAGCATATCTTATATCATCAGGGACTTATTTGCATAATTTAATTCACTAAAACTAGTTCGGAACCTATTCAGGGACTAATCTAATCAAAGCATAAAATTCTGAGTTAAAATTGTAAATTCTAAGTTATAGGGGACACAAGGCCTTGTGACTGAATCATGTGGGAAGCCTTGGGCCATTTGGAAGAGGTACACAACCATGTGAGAGATTGTGGTTGTGTGGCATTTCAATAATTCAACCTATAGGGAAGACACAACCATGAGGCATGTCATGTGAGAAGCGAAATCCTAAGGTTTCTGGGGTGGCATGGCCGTGTAGTCCACATGAGTGGCCCACACTCTCATGTGGTCTAGGCTAGGTTCAGTTTTTGCCTTGATTTTCTAGTAAAATAACACACACCTGACTTCTGGGGATTTGCACGATGACCCTCACATCCAATTCTGGATTGGGACACTACAATGGGACTTTCGTTCAAAAAATACACAATAATAAATATCGACATTCAAGATTTATCAAAATTATCAAAAGATTTTGGAATATTCGTAAAAGATATTTTTTTGATCTTGATGTTGTTGAAAACAAGTATTATATAGATATTCGAGATCTAATTATCAAGAATTGGAATGTTCTTACCAATCTTGGTATGTTAGAGACGAAATTGATGATGTTTCACTAAATTGATTAGAAAATTGATTGAACAGACTCGGTTTCAAGCTTGAGATCAAAATAAGATTTCTAGCAAAAGAAGATGAAGATTTTTATGAAAAGAAAGGAGGAAATAAAATAAAAAGTTGTATTTAAAGAAGAGAAAAAATAAATTCTAATTAAGGTTGAAAGGAAGTAGAAATCCACATATAATTATAAAAATGGACTAAATAATTAGAGTTTTAAAAATTACAAGGGCTGAATGGTAAAATGCCCATTTTTGTCGAAATTGAAAAAAAGAAATTGGGGAGTGGTTTTGGCATGATTCGAACTTGAACGTAAGGAGGGATTGGAAGCCTTACCACTTGGGCTACTTCTTAAGCTTGGTTATTTTCTACCACATTTACTATATGTACTAGATTGAATATTTTCCTTATTTTCTGAAAAATAAAAGAGGAAAATGGAAAGAGTAGAGCTTGAACCTTAGCTCTCTAGAGAATATACTATGATCTCTACCACCCAAACTAAGAATCCTTTCTTGATGGTTTTATTAATTCTAACCTTATGATTTTTGGTGTGTTACAACTCTCCCCTCCTTAAAGAAATTTCATCTTTGAAATTTACCTGGTTTGAATAAATGAGGATACTATTATCGAAACGTGTCTTCTATTTTCCATGTGGCCTCCTCGACTCCATGGTTCCGCCACTTGACTTTAACTAGAGGGATTCACTTCCTTCTCAGAAACTTTACATCCCGTTCTAGAACTTGTATAGGTTCTTCTTTAAAGGACAAATTCGGTCATACCTCTATATCTTCAATTGGAACGACATGAGAAGGGTCTGACTGATAACGTCTCAACATGGAGATGTGAAAATGTCTTGGATTTGATCCAGTTCAAGAGGTAATTCTAGTTGATAAGCAATTAGGATTCGGTAGGTTCTATGATCTTGGACTTAGCTTACCGTTTCAACCGAACCTTAATACCTTTTTCCATGGGGACACTTCTAGGAAGACTTGACTGTCGACATTATACTTAATGTCCTTTCTATTTAAATTTGCATACTACTTTTGTCTAGAAAAAGTCACCTTTTGTCTTTCTTTAATCAAGTTACTCTCCCCTCAGACTTTTGCACTAACTCAGGACCCAAAACTTTTCTATCACCTAGTTTAGTTCAACACAAAAGAGTTCGGCATTTGCAACCATACAAGGCCTCATAAAGTACCATTTGGATGCTAGATTGGAAGCTATTGTTGTAGGCAAATTTGGATAAGGGTAAATGTTCTTCCCACAATGATACAACCTCTTAATATATCTTCCAATATTTGAATCACCCACTCAGATTCCCATCAGACTGCGGATGGATAGCAGTGCTAAAATCCAAGTGAGTTCCTACTGACTCTTGCAACTTTTTCCAGAATCAAAATGTAAATCAAGGATCTCGATCTAAGATAATCGATATAGGCACTCTATGCAACCTAACTATCTCTAAAATGTATAACTTAACTGGCTTCTGTAATGAATAATCCTTACGGGCAGGTAAGAAGTGCGGGTGCTAATGGTAACCCACTAACAAAGTCCATTACTATTTACTCCAACTTCCACTACGGTATTTTAATAGGTTGTAACAACCCAAAATAAAATTGGTGCTTATATTTTACTTACTAACAAGTTAGACATTTGGCCACAAATTTTGTTACATCTCATTTCAATCATGGCCACCAATACAACTCTTTCACATCCTAATACATCTTGTTTCCTCCGGGATGCATCGCATAAGGGCTAGCATGTGCTTCTTGAAGTATGGTTCGTCTTAATTCATCGCCATTCGGGACATAAAGTCTTTCTTGAAAACACAAGATATCATCATCATTAAACCCAAAATCCTCAGTCTTTCCTTCTTTCATGAGCATAATTTGAGGTAACAAAGTTATATCTAAGGGTTGTTTAGCTTTGATCTCATCACTAAGTTGGGTTTTACTTGTAATTTTGCTAACAAGGCTCCACCATCTACAAAACTCAACCTAGTAAACATTTCCCTTAAATTAGTCATCTACTTTAGGCTTAGGGTGTCTACTACAACATTGGTTTTCTCGGGGTGGTAATCAATCACACAATCGTAGTCTTTTAATAGCTCAAACCAACTCCATTGCCTAAGGTTCAATTCTTTTTGGGTGAGAAGGTATTTAAAGCTTTTATGATTAGTGTAGATGTAACACTTCTCCCCATACAAGTAATGCCTTTATATTTTAAGTTAAAAAACTACTACAACCAACTCTAAGTCATGAGTCGAGTAGTTACACCTATGTTACTTCAAATTCTTTTACGTATAAGCCACTACCTTACCGCCTTGCATCATCACACAACCAAGGCTCGATTCAGCCTGAATCAAAATAGGAGCTTGGGTTAAGATCGCCTTAAGCTTTTTGAAATTAGATCGTTGCTCTTCTAACCACTTAAAAGGAACATCTTTTCTCAACAACTTGGTTAAGGCTGTTAAGGACAACCCTTCAACAAATCTATAGTAATACCTAGGCAACCCAAAAAACTACAAATTTTGGAAACATTCTTGGGTTGTTTCCATCAAAGGATCGCTTCTATCTTTTTTGGATCTACCTGAATACTCACTACAGACAACACATGACCCAGAAACATAACCTCTTTAAGATAGAATTCACATTTACTAAGTTTAGCATATAACTTTTTTCTCTCAGAAGATTTGTAAAACCTTCATAAGTTGCTAATTTTGTTCATGTTCAGTTTTGGAATAGACTAGGATATCATCTATGAGCGCTAAAATGAATTGATCGAGGAAGGGTTGGGTACATCCACCTCTTTAACCTTTAGTCTGTAATACCCCGGCCTTAGATCTATTTTGGAAAACACAGTGACACCTAAGAATTGACTGAACAGGTCGTCTATCCTAGCTAAGGGATATTTATTTTTTACGGTAAGCTTATTTAGTTGTCAGTAATCTATACATAACCTTAGGTACCCATCCTTATTTTTCACAAACAGAACCGAAGCTCCCAATGGAAACACACAAGATCTAATAAACCCACGATCCAAAAGCTCTTGAAGTTAGATTTTCAATTCTCGCAACTCTTTTGGTGCCATGTGAAAAGGAGCAATGGACACTGGAGCGGTTCTTGACAAAAATTAATTATCAAAATCTACCTTACAATCTAGGGGTAATCCTGGTAACTCCTCGAGAAACATATCTAAAAATTCCCTAACGGTTCATATACTATCTATGAAACGCCTCGAATTTTGGGCCTAAAAGTATTAGGTCTTGAGTATGGGAGCAGTTAGGAAGCTGCTCATAAATATTTAGTTGTGTAAGAAAGTGACACAAATATAGGTCTGCTTCAGTGGTTATGTGTTCTGGGAGTGTCTGAGAAGTCTTGGGTTCAAGCCTGGGCAGGTGCAAAAAGTTTTGTTTTTTTTTCTTTTAAGGAATAAGCATTGTCTTTAGGCAGTAGGCTTTTAAGTAAATATGGGTAAAACATGACAAAAAGGGCCTACTGGTCTAGAGGATAAGTGGCGTGTTACTGTAACTTGAGGTCTAAGGTTCGAGTCCTGACATGGGCAAGAGGGAGATTTATTTTACTGCTAGTATCGTGGGAGTGTCCTAGCTCAACCAAATTACTGAAGAGTTGGATTGGAATTGGAAATTGGTGGTTGAGGAAAGAGTGGATGTTTTTGGGGAGTGGATAAGGTATTTCGATTGTTAAGGAGATTTGGGGAGTGTTTTGGGGAAGAAATTTTGGATAGAAGAGGTTTTATGTAGTTCGAGCTAGTTGGTGGAGAGATGTGAGGAGATTTTCGAGGAGTGGATCAAGGGAAGGAAGTAGTGGTACCGAAATTGAACTCTTTCTCAAGAGAATTCGGCTACCATCTGTCATTTCGGCATTTTCCTCCTAGTTTTGACGTTTTCAGTTTTGAGAGTTTTCTCTCTATTTCATCTTTCGATATTTCTGCTTTGGTTCCCTACCATCTTTTGTTTTCTACTTCTGTTTTCTGTGCTTACTCCCTCTTTCAATCGGTTCTGATCAGTTACCTTCTCCTTTTATCATTTGCTGAGTACCCCTTTCTCTCTTCTCTCTATTCATTTGGCTTTTATCGAGTTCTCCTCTTGCATTGTTAAAGCCGGATATCATATTCTCTCCTCCTCCTCCTTCAATTCTTCTGTGATTAACAGATCTCCCCTCTTTCACATACTGTTACTTTGACTGAATACCTCATTTTTCTTTTTCCCCCAATCGATTTCCTCTTGATTGATTAATACTCATTCTTTCACCCTCTCCGTGTCGATTCTCCTGTGCTCTCTGTCATTTTTGGTGGTAATACAACTATTCAGTTATGCTCTCTCTCTTCTCCTTTTTCTCTACTATAATAGTTTTCCATCTAACAACTCTTTTCTCTGCCGATTACTATTAGGAGGTGCGACTGTTACATCTTATACCCTGATTCGAGTAGGTGTTTCTAGGGGTAAGCCGAAAACTACTGTCTTCTATTCTTAGTTTGCTCCTTCGGTAAGTTGCTATACACTTGGTTTCTCTATTTGCATGTACGGTATGTAACAGCCCAATTTTGGGGCTAGTCAAAATAGTGGTCTCAAGACCACAAATCCAAAGTCAGAGAAATCATTTTATTATTATTTTAGAGTCATAGCATGTTTATATTAATACATGAAAAAAATTTGGTGAGTTAATTTGGACGTTTGTGAGCCCAATTGCGAAAAAGGACTAAATCGAATAAAGTGAAAAAGTTCTATTTTGATAGCTAAAGGTGTGATTTTATTAGAGAAGAAAAATTGAGGGATTTTAAAGGGCAATTAGACCCCTAGAAATAGAGTGGCCGGCCATAGGAGACATATGTGGTCAAAATTTTCAAAATTTGTTGGGTTAGGTGACCAATTTTGACTAAAATAGAAATAAAATAAAAGAAGGATGATATCATCCCTTACTCATCTCTTTTCTCCATCAAAAATTATCAATTGAAGGGGGTTTGAGAGCTTAAGATTTTTAGCAACTTGAAGCACTCACAAGTAAGTGATTTCCATACCATTTGTTGATGATTTTTGCATTTTTGAGACCCTTAAAGCATGAGCTTTCAAATGAGGGGTATATCTTGCAAAATGGTTGAAGATATAAGGTTTTGTAATGAGATAATTTAGGGTGTTTTTTGAAATTTTATGGAAGAATATGAGTCTTAGTTGTGTAATTGACAACTTTTGTGAAAGGTGTTACCATGAAAACACCAAAAGGGACTATTTTGCACAAGTTGTAAAATAAATGATAAATGTGTGAAATAGAGAGAATTTAGGGTTGCTATAAGAGTAAAAAGAGTTTATCTAAGCTTAAGATGGGAAGAAACTCGATAAAAATAGATTTTTGAGCATAGGGGTAAAATGGTCATTTTGCTAAAGTTTTGGGGAAAAATGGTCATTTTACTGAAAATGTGAATTTTTAATTGCTTAATTTTATTTAGTGATTAAATTAGTGCATTTTGCTATTTTAGATCAAGAATTGGTAAATCCAAACCTAGACTAGGGAAAAGCCAAGCAAATCGACTAAACAGACTAGTCGTATACGTTTTGTAATCTGAGGTAAGTTGTATGTAAATAATACAACTAAATTACTAATGTATGTGTTGAATTGTATTTGAATTAATGTAGCATGATTTGCTTAATTATGGTATTGAGATGGTATGATGATAATAGAGATAGTAGAGTTCCTATTTGAACCTAGGAAAATAAATCGGATATTCATGCCGTGACATATGGGTTGTTATTTGGCTAGTGTAAGACATGTCTGGAACATGCATTGACCACATTATGAGAGCCAACGTAAGACATGTCTGGGACATGCATCGGCATTGAGACGAGAACTAGTGTAAGACATGTCTGGGACATGCATCAGCCTCGAAACGTAAGCCAGTGTGAGACATGTCTGGGACATGCATCAGCTACGAGATGATAGTCATTGTAAGACCAGGTTTGGTACATGGCATCTACTTGAGATATGAGCCAGTGTAAGACCATGTCTGGGACATGGCATCGGCACCTTACCCATGTTTGAGGCTTAATGAATATCCGGTAGTGTTCCAAATGGTTCAAAGGTGAACGTTGTGTTCTTAAGCTAATGAGGAAAGTATAACCGTGTTGTGAATGGTACAGGTATTTAATTGGTATATATGAGATATGAGCTCAATATATATAATATGTGACTTGTATGGATGGTAATGAGTAAGTTACACTTATGCCCACTTTGGTGTTATGAGCATGTTGATTATGGATAAATTGTTGTTGTATACTTATTTATATGCAACTTACTAAGCTTTATGCTTACTCCCTTTCCTTTCAATTTCCTTTCAGTGTCACTTAACTAGCTAAAGAATCACCGGAAGTCAGAGATATCAATCACACTATTAACCGAAGCATTCGATATAGTTGGATTTATATTTTTGAATATGTCATGTATAGTACTTAGATATTATTATTTTGTGTCATTGAGGATTGGCCATATATGTTAGCTTGGGTTGGAAATCCTTCAATTTGTATTAAGCCTTGGATGATGGCTAACATTCATTTTGAATTTATAAAAGATGCATTCCCATGTATAGGAGTTGTACTTGTTTTGATATTGGTTGGTATTTGTATGGAACTATAAATGTAAGGGTGGCAATGAGGCTTAGTAAATATCCTTATACTGTCAACACAGGTAGACACATGGAAGTGTGTCTAGGCTGTGTGTGACACACGGTCTGCCCCATGGACGTGCGGTCCGGCCGTGTGTCCACTATATGTAAAAATTTCAAGTCAGTATGCATGGCAATAAACACACGGGCAAAGACATGACCGTGTAGAGGACACGGCCCAGCACACGGGCGTGTGCCTTGGTTGTGTAACATTATAAGCATGCTGACGTCAGAAACAGAATGTCCATGTTTTTGCACACGGGCTAGGACACGGGAGTGTCGCGGCCGTATGAGGGGCACGGGCCATTGACACGAGCGTGTGTCTGGCCATGTGAAAACCCTGGTAGGTGTGAATTAGAAATTAATTCTACACGGGCGTGTCCCAGAGTGCTTAGGTCGTGTGAGCCACACGGGCCATCAGCACGACCATGTCAAAATGGTCACACTGGAATGTTACCCTTCCATACGGGCGTGTGTCCTTTTGATAAGTGACATTTTTCTATAGTTGGAAAAAGGGCCCAAAATGGTCCCAGATGATTTACGATGTGTGTTTTGGGCCTCATAAATCCGTAATCAAGATATGTTGATAAGTTTTAAAATTGAATAGAGTTTTGGTAACTCAGAAATGAATGAAAGCTTGAGTTTAAAGTTGGGTAACGCCTCGTATTTCGTCACGATATAGGATACGGGCATGGGGTGTTACATTTAGTGGTATCAGATTTATGGTTTAGTCGGTTCTAGGACTAACCTATCGAGAGTACAAGTCTAGCTATACATGCCATGGCTGTATATTGATAGTGTAATGATCTCTGATGATTATAAATTATGTTTCCATATAGTAAATGGATCCTAATAGAACCACGGCAGATGACGTAGAAAGTAATGCGTCGGCTCCCGCTGAAAGGATCGCGCCAGTAGAGAGTGAGACCGTAACTATGGGTCAAGGCAGAAGGGCTAGAGAAGCCTACCTCCAAATGATGGATGCTTCGTATACAGAGTTTGTTCGTGCAAATCTGAACGCTCCACCTCCCCCACCTCCTCCGATTCCTCAGTATGCCCCGGTAGCTTCACAAGGCACGGACAAGTTTAGAAGAGAGAACCCTCCAGTAGACAAGATCCGGAAACAAGGGGCCGAGAAATTTCGGGCTAGCATAGATGATGACCCAGAGAGAGCAGAGTTTTGGCTAGAAAATACCATTAGGGTATTTGATGAACTGTCATGCATGCCTGAGGAGTGCGTGAAGTGTGCAGTGTCACGCTTGAGTGATTTAGCCTACCAGTGGTGGAACACTCTCGTGTCTATGGTATCGAGAGAGAGGGTAACTTGGGAATTCTTCTAGGAAGAGTTCTGAAAGAAGTATATTAGTCAGCGGTTTATAGACCAGAAGAGGAAGGAATTCCTTGAGCTAAAGCAAGGCGAACGTCAGTGACGGAATATGAACGTGAGTTTGTGAGGCTTAGCAAGTATGCTTGAGAGTGCATATCTACATAAGCCACCATGTGTAAGAGGTTTGAGGATGACCTCAATGAAGATGTTTAAGTGTTTGTTGGCATCTTAGAGCTGCGGGAATTTGTAGCACTTATTGAAAGAGCCTATAAGGCCGAAGAGTTGATTAAAGAAAGGAGGAAAGCGGCTTTTGAGTCACGGGATTCAAAGAAGAGACAGATGGGGAAATCACATCAATCTGCATCTAAAAGATAGAGAGAGTTTACTACTCGATCGAGTGCTTCAGTGGGGTATTCAAATAGGAACAAGAACCGGCAGAACATAACTTCTAAAGCCTAGACCACTTCGGTCGCAAGTGTTGCTAGCATTCGGCCAAATAGGCTAAAATGCTCGCAATGTGGTAGGCTTCATTTTGGCGAGTGCCGAGGGAATGAAAGGGGTTGTTTCAAGTGCGGATCATTGGAACACTTCATCTATGATTGTCCTAAATTAAATGAGAAAGAGAAAACAAGATGTGACAGCGAGTAGTTCCCCTTTGAGGGGTAGGCCACAGAAGAACCTCGGAAGTGGGGGTAGCAATAGAAGCATGCCAAGAGATGCTGTGGTGAGGTCTAAGGGCAGAGTGCCTGCAAGGACTTATGCTATAGGAGCTCGGGAAGAGGGAGAGTCTCCCCACGTGATCACGGGTACTTTTCTATCCATGAAATATCTGTTGTTGCTTTAATTGACCCGGGATCTACCCACTCTTATATTTGTATGGAATTGATACCCCGTATGAGTAGTCTAGTAGAGTCTACTAAGTTTGTAATAAAAATGTCCAATTCTTTAGACAGACATGTACTAGTGGACCAAGTATATAGGAATTGCCCTTTGATAATTAGAGGTCATTGTTTTTCGGCTAACTTGATGTTATTATTGTTTAATGAGTTTGATGTAATCCCTGGGATGGATTGGTTGACTTCTCATAGTGTTGTAGTGGATTGTGGGAGAAAAGTTATTGAGCTGAAATGTGAAGACAATTCTTCGAGTTGGACCAGATTAGTCAAATAATCTACCTGTATTAATATCATCTTTGACTACTGAGAAATATTTGAGGAAAGGATACGAGGCTTACCTAGCTTATGTGTTGAATACTCAAGTGTCTGAATTGAAGATTGAATCGGTACCAGTGGTTTGTAAGTTTACAGACATGTTTCTGGAAGTATTACCTGGATTACCTCCAGTGAGGTAAGTCGAGTTTGGAATTGAGTTGGTCCCTAGAACGGCATCTATCTCAATTGCTCCGTATAGGATGGCTCCAATGGAATTAAAGGAGTTGAAAGCAAAATTGCAAGAGTTAATGGACAAAGGTTCACGAGACCGATTTTTTCCCCGTGGGGTGCTCCGGTACTCTTTGTGAAGAAGAAAGATGGATCGATAAGGTTACGCATCGACTATAGGCAGCTTAACAAAGTAACAGTGAAGAACAAATATCCTTTGCCAAGGATCGATGATATGTTTGATCAGTTAAAGGGGGCCACTGTATTCTCCAAGATAGACTTGAGGTCTGGTTATTATCAGTTGAGAGTTAAAGAGCAAGATGTACCAAAAACTACTTTTCAGACAAGATACGGGCATTATGAGTTCCTTGTCATGCCCTTTGGATTGACTAATGCCCAGGCGGTGTCTATGGATTTGATGAATCGTATTTTTTGGCCGTATTTGGACAAGTTCGTAGTGGTTTTTATTAATGACATACTAATTTACTCGCGAGATGAAAGTGAACACGCTGAGCATTTGAGAACTGTGTTACAAACTTTGAGAGATAAGCAGCTTTACGCCAAGTTCAGTAAGAGTGAATTTTGTCTTAAAGAAGTCAGATTTTTAGGGCACATTGTGTCGGGTGACGGAATTAGAGTTGACCCAAGCAAGATCTCGGCTATTGTTGAGTAGAAATTGCCGAGGAATGTAACTGAGGTTTGAAGCTTTTTGGGTTTAGCTGGATATTATAGACGGTTTGTAAATAGATTCTCTATGATAGCTACGTCGATGACAAGGCTGTTGCAAAAGGATGTCAAATTTGAATGGACAGAAAAGTGCCAACAGAGTTTCAAGAAATTAAAGGCTTTGCTGATCGAAGCCCTAGTGTTAGTGTAACCAGAGACGGGCAAGGAGTTTATGGTTTATAGTGACGCCTCCTTGAATGGTTTGGGGTACGTGCTTATGCAAGAAGGTAAGGTCATAGCTTCATAGTGAACGCGTGATTTCGTGGTAGGTTTTAAATATTTATAATTAATCATTCTTGAAACTAACTATTATCGCGATGTAGGCAAGTGTAACTATCAAATAGTAGTGTAGTTTTAGCAAGACCGGATTGTCGAACCCAAAGGAACTAAAAGTACTAGTAATGACTGTCTTTTTATTATCTAGCCTAAGAACAAAGAGGTTTTGTTTTAACTAACTAATTATCTAAACTAAGAATTCACAGAGAATGGAATTGGGGAATTGCTTTTGGGAAAATAGATTGAATTAAGACAATACCTAAAGAAAAATCCACCTAGACTCTACTTGTTATTCTGGCTCCGAATCGGACGATTTATTCAATTAACTTGTTCCATAGAGATCCCTAAGTTATGTTATTATCCCTAATCAAGACTAATAACATCTAATCCTTAGATTGAATAATTGAGACCTTTCTCTAATTAACACCCTAGGGTTGCATTAACTCGATCTATGGATCCTCTTATTAGGTTTCACCCTAATCTGGAAAAATCTTGTTACCCTATGTCTAGGCGCGCAAACAACTCCACTTAATTATGACAAATGTACTCTTAGACAGGGTCTATTCTTTTTCTGACTAAGAGCTTATCTTGAATCAGTATCCTGGGATATCAAAATAAGAATTAAGAACACATAATTAAGAACAAGTTAAATATTTATCACACAATTCAGAAAATAATAACAAGATTCGTCTTAGGTTTCATTCCCTTAGGTATTTAGGGGTTTTAGTTCATAACTAAATAAGAAAACATTTCAGAATAAAAAAGAATACAAAATATAAAGAAAACCCAAAACTCCTGAAGGGGAAATTGAAGAGAGATCTTCAGTCTTTATGGTGAATCCGGCTTCTGAGATGGATCAATCAGCTTCCTTGGAGTAATTCCTTACTCCCTATCCTGTGTCTCATTTCTTCTTCCTCTAGGGTGTATTTATAGGCTTTGGAATGCTTAAAAGCCCTCAGAATTAGCCTTTTCCGAATTGGACTCAACTTGGGCTCGGCAGGGACACGCCCGTGTGACACGCCCATGTGCGATCACTTCAGGTCGTGCTCGAGCCTGCCAAATTGACACGGCCGTGTGGTCTGCCCGTGTGAGGAGGTCCAGGGTGTGTTGATTTCGTACTTTGGCCCATTTTCTCTGTTTTTGGCCCGTTTCTCGTTCCTTTCGCTCTTCTATGCTCTCCTAAGTATAATACATGAAATTAAAGCATTAGGAGCATCGAATTCACCAATTCTAATGGGAAATCACAAATATTCAAAATTCACCAAAACTATAGCTTGGCTGATTATACATAGCTTCCATACAAGCCAAATAACATATTTAATTCACAATTTAGTCCTTCAAAACCTCATTTTCACAAATTAGCCCAAATAGCTCGATTCCATCAAAAATTCAAGAACAAAGTATGATAATCTCACATATATGTTTCATAATCCATATAAAAACATTACAAAGCTCATACAATCATCAATGGCACATTTCAAAATCTTCAACAGAAATAGAAATTTAGACATGGGTTTTGAAGAACACGAAGCAATGATACAGAAACGTAGAAATTATAAAAAACTGAGAAAAATAAACTCACCTAATTAATCATGCAATAGCTGAATATCACAAAGCTTCAATGGCTGTTTCTTTTCTCTATAATCAGTGGAAGATGATGAGAAAATAAACATGCAATGGCCTTTATTTTATTAAATTTAACTTATTACACTAATTACCATATCGCCCTTTAGTTACTAACATTAAAATTCACCTACCATATGTCCATCAATGTCCGTTACCCTTATCAATGGCATAATTACCATGCAATGACCCTTATTTTAAAAGCCAAGGCCAATTAACCCCATTAACAATTAGCATACAACTTTTGTATTTGACGCGATTTAATCCTTTATCATAATTAAGCACAGAAATAGACAAATTAAATCATAGAAACTTTGCAGATATAAATTCACATATCACAGACACAAAAAATAATATTAAAATATTTTTCAGAATCGGTTACGTGGTCTCAAAACCACTGTTCTGACTAGGGTCTAAGTCGGACTGTTACAATTCTACCCCCTTTAGAGATTTTGGTCCCCAAAAATCTTACCGTTAAACAGATTCGGATATTGTTGTCTCATAGCATCTTCAGACTCCCATATGGCCTCTTCAACATCGTGTCGATGCCACATCACCTTAACTAATGGAATTTTCTTATTTCGTAACTCTTTAACCTTGCAAGCTAAAATACGAATCGGCTTTTCTTCATAAGTCATATCAGGCTGAATTTCAATCTCAGATGGTGAAATTACATGCGAAGGATCAGATCTGTATCGTCGAATAATCGATATGTGAAATACATTATGAATCTTTTCTAACTCAGATGGTAGCCTCAATCTATAAGCAACTGGCCCAACTCGGTCGATGATTTCATACGGTCCGGTGAACCTCAAAATCAACTTGCCCTTTTTACCAAATCGGAACAGTTTCTTCCACGAAGATACTTTCAGAAACACTTTATCACCAATCTCAAATTTGATATCTTTTCGTTTTAAATCCGCATAAGATTTTTGACGATCAGAGGCAGCTTTCAAACTATTTCAGATTACTTTCACTTTCTGCTCTGTTTCTTTTATCAGATCAATACCGTAAATCTTATTCTCACTAAGCTCAGACCAGTATAACGGAGTTCTACACTTCTTACCGTATAAGGCTTCGTACGGTGTCATTTTGATGCTTGATTGAAAACTGTTATTATAAGCAAATTCAATCAAAGGTAGATATTGTTCCCACGTACCTTCAAACTCAAGAATGCAACATCTCAACATATCCTCGAGTATCTGAATAATCCATTCAGATTGACCATCTATTTTTGGATGAAAAGCAGTGCTAAAACGCAATTTAGTACCCAGAGCATCTTGTAATTTCTTCCAGAATCGCAATGTCAATCTTGGGTCTCTATCTGACACTATCGACAATGGCATGCCATGCAATATCACAATATCAGAAATATATAACTCAGCTAATTTATTGAGTGAGTAATCAAATCGAATCGGAGTAAAATGAGCTGATTTCGTCAAACGATAAACTATAACCCAAATTGCATCTTTCTTTCTTGGAGACAGGGGCAAACCCACAACAAAATCCATGGTCACTTGGTCCCATTTCCACTCCGGAATCATAATCGGTTGTAATAACCCAGATGGCACCTGATTTTCAACTTTAACTTGCTGATAGATTAAACATTTAGAAACAAAATCAGAGATATCTTTTTTCATTCCAGACCACTAATAATGCTACTTCAGATCATTATACATTTTTGTACTACCCGGATGTACAGATAAACAACTACTGTGAGCTTCACTCAGAATCATTTGAATTAACTCTGGATTTCTCAGAACACAAATCCGATCACGGAATCTTAAACAATTATCTTTATCAACTCTGAATTCTGAACCAGTCTCTACATCACATTGAGTTCGTTTAGCCAAAATCTCATTATCAATCTTCTGAGCTTCGATAATCTGCTATAAGAACAAGGGTCTTGCTTTTAATTCAACTAAAACTGAACCATCATCAGACAGAACCAAATGGGCATTCATCGCATGCAAAGCAAACAACGATTTCTGACTTAAGGCATCGGCAACAATATTTGCTTTTCCCGAATGATAATCAATCACAAGTTCGTAGTCTTTTAGCAGTTCTAACCATCTTCTCTATCGTAGATTCAAATCTTTTTACGTCATTAAATACTTCAGACTTTTATGATCAGAAAACACATGACATTTCTCACCAAACTGATAGTGACGCCAGATCTTCAAGGCAAACACAATAGCAGCTAATTCAAGGTCGTGAGTCGGATAGTTCTTCTCATGCGGCTTTAGTTGTCTCAAGGCATAAGCTATAAATTTTCCTTCTTGCATTAGAACACATCCTAGACCAATCAACGAAGCATCACTATAAATCACAAATTCTTACCCGATTCAAGTTGTACCAAAACCGGAGCTTCAGTCAATAAAGCTTTCAATTGATCAAAGTTGTTCTGACACTTTTCAGACCACTCAAACTTCACATCTTTAGGGAGAAATTTTGTCAACAGAGTCACAATCATTGAGAAACCTTTTACGAATCTTCTATAGTAACCAACAAGTCCTAGAAAACTGCAGACTTTTGAAACATTCCTAGGAGGTTTCCAATCCAGAATAGCCGAAACTTTGCTCGGATCAACTCGAATACTGGAGGCTGATACAATATGACAAAGGAAACCAACTTCTCGCAACCAAAACTCACATTTACTGAAGTTTGCATACAAGTGTTTCTCTTGCAGAGTCGTAGCACAATTCTCAAATGCTCGACATGCTCATATTCATTACGTGAATAAATCAATATGTCATCAATGAATACCACAAAAAATTGATCTAAATACGGTTTAAAAATTCTATTCATTAAATCCATAAAGATAGCAGGTGCATTCATTAATCCGAAAGGCATAACTAAAAATTCATAATGCCCGTACCTCGTTCTAAAAGCAGTTTTCAGAATGTCAGAGTCCTTTACTCGCAACTGATAGTAACCCAATCTCAGATCTATCTTTGAATACACATTAGCACCTTTCAACTGATGGAATAAGTCATCAATTCTGGGTAGAGGATATTTGTTCTTTATAGTCACTTTGTTAAGCTGACGATAATCAATACACATTCTCATTGTGTCATCTTTCTTTTTCACAAATAGAACAGGAGCACCCCATGGTGAAAAGCTCGGTCTAGGAAATCCTCGATCGATCAATTCTTGCAACTGAGATTTTAATTCCTTTAACTCAGTCGGATCCATTCTATATGGAGCTATCAAAATCGGAGTAGTACCAGATACTAATTCAATGCCAAACTCGACTTCTCGAATCGGAGGCAAACGAGGTAGTTCTTCAGGAAACACATCAGAGAATTCACAGACAGCAGGCACAGATTCAACTTTCTTATCATTCACTTTCGAGTCTAACACATTAGCTAAGTAGGCTTCACAGCCTTTCTTCACATATTTCTGTACTTTCATTACAGATATAACAGTTGGTAGTCCATTCAGATCACTAGACTCAATTCGAATTATCTCATCATTCTCACACCTTAAATCAATGAATATTCATTTGCAATTCAAAATAGCATCGTGCAAAGCTAACCAGTCCATTCCTAGAATTATATCAAATCCGTCGAAAGGTAAAAGCATCAGATCAGCAAGAAAGTAGATATCTCAAATCAATAACGGGCAATTCTTGCAAACTTTATCAACCAAGACACTTTTTCCTAAGGGGTTCGATACTCTAATTACGAATTAAGTAGACTCTACAGGCAAAGTCTTACTGTGCACTAAATTCATACAGATATAAGACTGCATTGATCCAGGGTCTATCAATGCAATCATAGAAGTATCATAAAGAGTAAAAGTACTAGTAATCATGTATGGAGACGAGGCTTCCTCACGAGCTCTGATAGCATAGGCTCTGGCAGGTGCTCTATCCTCAAATCTAATAGTAGTATCTCTAGTAGCTCTTTGACCACCACTTGCATTTCCCGTATTTCTAGAAGGTCTACCTCTAGCTGAGGTGTTGCTCGGTCTCGAATTTTGTACATTCTCTTGCTCACAAGTTCAGAACAATCTCTTACAAAATGGTCCAGAGATCCACATCGGAAACAGGCTCAGTCATTCAATCTACAATTTCCCAGATGTCTTTTACCATCGTGTTTACATTCAGGTTTCTCATATCGAACATTCCCGAAACTTGCAATAGAAGTATCAGGAGCTCTGAAATTCGAATGCGATCTAGTTCAATCTCGATTCGAATGTCTTACATCAGTCTTTGAACGGCTATGATCATCTCAGAATTTCTTTGACATAGACTGAAATGATCTATTCAAAGATCTCTTTCTAACATCTCTAGCTTTAGAATCAGCTTTTCTTTTCTCTTTACTTAACTCTTCAGCTTTACAAGCTCACTCAACGAGCACTACCATTTCTTTAATCTCTAAAATCCCAAATAACAGACGGATATCTTTGTTTAGTCCATCTTCAAACCTTTTGCACATTATTGCTTCCTTTGATACATATTCCCTAGCATACTGGCTCAATCTTACAAATTCTCGTTCGTATTCAGTAACAGACATACGGCCGTGTTTAAGCTTAAGAAACTCTTTACGTTTTTTTATCAATGAATCTCTGACTAATGTATTTTTTTCGAAATTTAGCTTGGAAGAAATCCCAAGCAACCCGTTCACTCGGAACCACAAATATTAAAGTTTTCCACCAATGGTATGTCGTATCTCTCAAAAGTAAAACGGCACATTTTACACATTCCTCAGGATTCAGAGACATTTCATCAAACACTGTTATTGTATTCTCTAACCAGAATTCGGCTCTTTTAGCATCATCATTTGTTGTAGCTCGAAACTCTTCAGCACCATACTTTCTAATCTTATCAACTGGTGGTTTACTCAACTGTACTAGGTTCATTGGTGGCATAACAGGAGTTTGAGAAGGATTAACTGGGGTGGAGGTGGTTCTACAGCTGGATTGGTTCTAATATACTAAGTGAACCAATCATTCATCATCTGATAGAAGGCTTGTTTAGCCTCACCATTACGGCTACTCGTAGCCGGTCAAGAACCATCTTGCACTGTCCCTTACGCAGGAGCAAGCGCATTACTTTCAACATCGTCAGCTACAGCTCTATCGGGATACATTTGCTATATAAAAGCACAATTCAATGTCGGCACTCATCACACTATCGCAGTTTCAGATATATGGCATGTATAGCTATACTCAAATACACTATGGTAGTCCTATAACTGACTAAACCATAGCTCTGATACTAATAAAATGTAACACCCCTATCTCGTAACGGTCACTGGAATAAGTAAGGGGTATTACCAGACAGACAGAACATTACAGATCAATACAGAATCACAGATATCACATAATATTAATGCATAAGTAAATTCAATAATTTATCCCTTATGGACGTCTCCAAGACCTAAGACATACATTTAGAACAGGTCAGTACTAAATTGAACACATTTAGAATTTTCAAAACTTAAAAAAAATTCAATTCTGTTGAGGTCACACGCCCGTGTGACCAGGCCGTGCCAAAATAGAGTATATATACTGACTTTTACACACGACCAACAGACACGGCCGTGTGCCATCGCCGTGTGAAACTTAGCTGGCTACTGACTTAGGCCTATGGCCATATGACATGCCCATATGTCTTAACCGTGTGATCTTAAGATTTGCATACATGGCCATAAGGCACACCCATGTTCCTTGACCGTGTGGCACAATACAGGTTTGGTTTAAGCCAATTTGCCACCCCTTTTTAGGTCATTCCTACAAGCAATATTAAACAACATTTATACCAAAACACATTAAAAATTTTATTACAACAACATGCCAAAATGCTCATTTTATAGCTCACTTATGGCACCTTCTAACTCATGCTTAAACTTACCATTTCTTCAACTTGGCATATTTCAAATTGACTACTACATACAGGAAAAACAAGAAAATCTTAGGGTAGCAAACATTCTCTAGAATTTCTCTTAGATTCGAACCCATATTTCTTCAACTTGGCATATTTCAAATTGACTACTACTGTAACACCCCAAACCCGACCCAGACGTTACGACCGAATCCAGCGTGTCACATTGAAGTGTTTTTCGAAAACCATGTTTTCATTGAAAACCCTTTTTGATGTTTAGAAACTTTTACCGTTTAAACTTGTATAAAACTTTAGCCTTATTTTTTTTCCAAAACGTGATTCATTGTAACAACCAAAAAATTGTTAACAACCTTGTAAAATCTTATGGGAAACTTTGAAAACTTATAAACCTTTGTAGTGGCAGAAACATGTTATTTTAAAAACAGTTAAGTATCGAGAAATCAAACCTTCTTTGTTATGGCTTAAAGTGAATGGAAGTTGTGCACCAGGTAGGAAGCCAGAAAAGAGGTGGTGAGTCTATTAGACTGCTTAAGTACCAAGCTCTTCATGGATCCAATCCTAGACATGCACACATCCATTGCCACACTTAAAGCATATTGCTTGTCCACGAACAACAAATTAAGTTTAAGTCTATTTAAAATATTTATTTCCTTTGAAAACATTTACGTTGCGGAAGCTTTGCTCGGTAATCGTGATATTTTGAAAATAAGTAACTTTTATAAAACGCGCCCTAGAGCTAACCAATTTAATAACCCAAAATATTAAAAATAATAAAAAGAACACCTTATCACAACTTAAACCAGAATAAAAAATAATCAAAATAATAAATGCGAAACTTATTTTAAAGAAAACAGAAACTTAATCTTCGTGGCCTCTCTGAACCCCGTCCAGCTCCAAGTCCATCGATCTAAGGCTCACCTGCAAAGATGGGAAAAGTGGGGGGTGAGTTTGGAAAACTTAGTGTGTAAAGTATCCCAACCAGAGCCCAAATCAGTTCAAGCTTTACTGGGCCTAAGCCCTATTCAGAAATCAGTGTTAACTGGACCTCAGCCCATATCAATATTAATCTGGGCCATAGCCCCTTACAGTATCAGAGTATATTGGGCCTAGCCCATATCAGTATTAATCTGGGTCGTCGCCCTGTTACGAGTCAAGATATATTGGGCCTTGCCCATATCAACATAGTTGGGCCCATTTTAATACAGTTGGCCCATAACAAAATAGTTTCATATGATTAATGCATGATAACCCCATCCAACTCTGCACTTGCCTCCGTCCATCCCTACACTTCCTGTGGGGAATAAATCACCCACGCCATCCCTACACTTACAGTGTTAGCACCGGTTACGGCACTAACTATAATCCGCAGCAAAGCTGCTTATATCAGAATATGTGGCACAGCCACCAGAACGGGTTCTTCCTCCATAACAAAACCCAACCCCATGCAACAGATATACATGT
Organism: Gossypium hirsutum; assembly: GCF_007990345.1. Lineage (NCBI taxonomy): Eukaryota > Viridiplantae > Streptophyta > Magnoliopsida > Malvales > Malvaceae > Gossypium > Gossypium hirsutum. The sequence continues at coordinate 50,916,953 of NC_053430.1, read as the reverse complement.
CATGGCATATAACAAACAGAATCAGAATATCATGTATTTCAGTCAAAATTAACCCTAGGGGTATAACGGTCATTTTGTACCTAGGGGTAAAATGATAATTTTCATACTTAGGCGTATTTTAATAAAATTTACTATTCTAGAGTTTACATACATATTCTAACCATTAACACATTAACAGAAGCACTTATCGAGCGTTTTTATCGAATTGGGCCCATTGACCCACTAACCCGTTTTCAGCCCATTAAGCCTAAATATACTGAAGTGCACGAATTGCGCACTCTGCAATCATACTACTTGCGATTACCAAAATTACCAACCAAACCACCTCACGAGCGCTCGCACGCTCGCAACTTCACAAATGCCGACTTTTCAGCTTTTCGGCTTTTCGACTTTTACCGATCTAGTCTAAGAGTGGGTGTCGTTTACACACCTGTTTTATGACGATTCGTTGACGAGATCCACGCACGCACTGCCTACAATTATATTACTACCACGTTAATCTAACTACCGAAATGAACTACATATTAATCCCTTACCTTATTCGGCCAATAACACCTTAGGCACTAGCAATCTTACCTTTGCCGAAGTTAGCGACTAGATTTAGATCCACTTGTTCCCCTTGTCCAAGCCTTTAATCAGCAGCCTCTAGATCACACTATCATCAAGATAAAACAGTTACCACAACCCCTTAGGGCTATAAACCCAAATCGACAGCCTCCCTAACCTTTAGGGGTTTTGGCTTTTTCTAAAATACGAAATAAAGACTAGGTTGGAAGGACTTACCACCGATTCCTTCAGTCAACGATTCCCCTTAATTCCTACTCGATTCTGATGCAGTTCTAAGCCCTCAAATGATAACAAAAGTCGAGCCTTCAGTGATCTTAAAATTCGGTTGTGTCCCTATGGCTATGCGTTTTTGGCTTTTTGTAACAATGAAGAAAAGATAAGGATTTTGTAATGGCTTTGTTGACAGAAACTTGGGGTTTAGAGGACTAGAGTATCGATCAAGAATGATGAAGAGAAGTAAAAAGATTTGGCTAGGAAAAATAGGCACAGAAGAAAATATAGGCTTTTGGGATTTCGAATTTTTATGACAAATGGTTATGAAGGTTTAGAAACGACTGATAAAAGATGGAGATGTACAGGATGATAGGAAGATTCAGCTATAGAGGTAAAAAGAAAAAGAAGAGGAGAAAGTAAATGGAGAGAAATAGAAAAGAAAAGAAGAAGGAAAGGGAATGGAAGAAGAGAAAATATCAAAACCCAAAGGAAATATTCTAAAATACCCCCAAATATATACTGAAGAAAAAAACAATCAAATGGAACAAAAATCAGCAATGGCTAATTTACTCAAATCCAAGAGACTAGCCAAAAAACTCCCCAACTAACACCCCCTAGTTGGCTTAAATACTTACCCCACCTCCTTCTAATTTGAATTCAATTAAAATTCCTTCCTTAATTTTTTCCAAAATTTTAATTTGAATTACACCCAAATTCTTTCCCCGTACAGTAACCTGCTTAATTCAAATTCCAATCAAGGTCTGGGTGTTTCGGTCCAGTTCAAATACCTTCCCCACGTGCAGCAAAATTGTAATTTATTTACACGTAAGATAGCTCGAACACGGGACCTCCGGGCTCCCACGCATGCTGCCATCCACTAGGACGCGACCTTGTTCTTAATATAATAGCGTAGCATAAATTATTAAACCTTACCTGCTGTAGCCTCGTCCATTTTAAAAATAAAACAAAATTCGCTCGCATACGGAATCGAACCTGCGCCCTCTCCATATGTCTAGCACGCTACTGCTACTGCGCCATAAGCGCTCTTTGTGTTGAATATACCCACAACTGCTCTTAACCCTTATTCTAGCCGCGATCTGCATATTAAAAACAACCCAAATTGCGCACGCCATGCCTTGAACCCAGGCTCCTCCTCTGCCCTCCTAGCATACTTAGCCACTAGGCCAGATGCTTGCTTCTGACATGAATTAGCCTGAACATTTAATAAGGCCTACCTGCGACAGCCCTTGGTTTTTCTAAAATAAAAACCCACATTTGCGCACGCAGGGAATCAAACCCCTGCTCCCTTCCTACTGCTTAACAAGCCTAACCACAAGGCCAGGCTCCTCCTTATGTCCAATTTTTGCCCAACTTATTAATAAACCTTACTTTCCAGATCCCCTAAAGAAACAAAAATAATAATTTTTGCTAGAGTCTTGGACCGAATCTTTCCCACACTTTAAATGCTTCTAAATTTATTTAAAAACTAAAATAATAATAATAATAACCATAATAATGAAAATTTCAACTACAATAATATATATATTTTTTCCTAATAATAATAATTATAATTTCCATAAATCAATAAAAATAGATACAGTAAAATTTTCTAATAATAATTTAATTTAAACACTAAATTAACAACAATAATTTTATAAATATATTTGTATCTAATAATTATAATGATAATAATTTTTATAAAAATTAAAATATTAGTAATAACATAAATATTTTATCAATATATATATTTTTAAACACTAGTAATATTTAAAACTCCTCAATATTCAGGTTTCCTTCTATCCGAATCCCAGACTCAAAGTCCAACTCTTCTAGGCCCAATTTTTGGGGCGTTACAACTACATACAAGGCCATATAACCATTACAAGCATACACAATTTGGCATCACAAACCATTTACCAAAACTAAGCACAAACATACCATTTGCTAGCCAACTCTCATGGCATAACATATATACATATCAAAGCTTAAATACATAAACATTCTAGCCTATACATGTCATACTTTAAAATATTTACACTTCCAAAAGTACCAAAATGAGCTCGATAGTGTGGTGACAATCCTCGACTATCCCCGAGCCTTCAGTAGCTACGATAACTGTAAGACAGACAGAAATCACACAGAATAAGCTACAAAGAGCTTAGTAAGCCACATACAATTGGTCTAACTATTAAAGCATATAAAGTAAAAATCAATAGTAAGAATTCATAGCCATTTCACAGAGCAATTCATGAGTCTAACCATACTCATTTGCTTGTATACATGTCATGTTTCATTTCTATGATTTCGTGCTTACACCGCATTCATTATTTCACAGAAACAGAGTCTTTCATATTCAGAAATTTCATACGATACAAACGTACCTGTATAGATTATACATTTCATATATTCATTTCCATAACTCGTACTCTATCATTAGACAGTTCAGAAACGATACAGATACTCATAAACAGATACAATGCCGACGTCCCGGACGTGGTCTTACATGTAATTCAATATCGATGCCTCTGTCCCAGATAGGGTCTTACACGAAATCAGATATGATGCCGATGTCCCAGACATGGTCTTACATGTAAATCTCAAATCGAGGCCTGTGTCTCGGACACGGTCTTACACGATATCTCAAATCGATGTCAATGTTCCTTTAGAAACATATCGAGCTTTTCAAATACTAGCATATTATCGGAATTTACACGAAATTCATTCATCAGACTCTCACAGCTGTCTAATATAGATTATAACTAGTATATACAACATTCAATCAATTTAACACGTAATTGTATTTTGACTTACGTCGAACGAATTTCGGACGGAAACGAGTCGACTATTCAACTATTTTGGACTTCCCTCGATCTAAGTCTGATTTTCTTTGTTCTTGATCTAATACAATTTAAATTCAACCAGTCAATCATTAATTTCATTCAAAATAATCCATGAACACATATATATGGCACTTTACATTTTAGCCCTTACATTTTCACACTTTGACAATTTAGTCCATTTTTCACAAAATCACAAATATGCAAAATTCACCAAAACTATAGCTTGGCTGATTATACATAGCTTCCATACAATCCAAATAACATATCTAATTCACAATTTAGTCCTTCAAAACCTCATTTTCACAAATTAGCCCAAATAGCTCTATTCCATAAAAAATTCAAGAAGAAAGTATGATAATCTCACATATATGTTTCATAATCCATATAAAAACATTACAAAGCTCATACAATCATCAATGGCACATTTCAAAATCTTCAACAGAAACAGAAATTCAGACATGGGTTTTCAAGAACACGAAGCAACGATCACTGAAAAGTAGAAATTATCAAAAACTGAGCAAAATATCTCACCTAATTAATCATGCAATAGTCGAATATCACAAAGCTTCAATGGTTGTTTCTTTTCTCTGTAATCGGTTGAAGATGATGAGAAAATAAACATACAATGGCCTTTATTTTATTAAATTTAACTTATTACACCAATTACCATATTACCCTTTAGTTATTAACATTAAAATTCACCTACCATATGTCCATGAATGTCCATTACCCTTATTTATGGCATAATTACCATACAAGGACCCTTATTTTAAAAGCCAAGGCCAATTAACCCCATTAATAATTAGCATGAAACTTTTGCATTTGACGCGATTTAATCCTTTATCATAATTAAGCACAAAAACAGAAAAATTAAATTACAGAAACTTCATAGATATAAATTCATATCACAGACACAGAAAATAATATTAAAATATTTTTTAAAATAGGTTACGTGGTCTCGAAACCACTGTTCCGACTAGGGTCTAAATTAGACTGTTACAATCACACTATCACAGGTTATATAATGGCATTTATTTCTAAACTCCACATACGCTAAGTTCAGTTCAAGAGCCGACTAAATCGTAGCTCTGATACCACTAAATGTAACACCCCTAACTCGTATCTGATACTAAAACAGGGTTACAGAGTGTTACCGGAGATTTTCAGAACATTTACAGACATTTCATGTTATTCACTATTTATTTATTAAGATAATTCAAAACGTCCCTTAAATGGACCCTCGAGGTCCAATACGAGCATTAGAATCGAGTCTGGACTTAATCAGAATCTCTAAGAATTTTTCGTGAAATTTCAAAATTTTTCCAAGGTGCTGGGCTCACACGCCTGTGTGGTCCAAGGGACACGCCTGTGTGACCCTAGGACACGCCCGTGCTAGAGGCCATGTTCAACCCCGTGTAACTCTCTAACTTGTGCACACGGCCATGCCACACGCCCGTGTGCTAGGCCGTGTGGTTAATTAATTCAATTTGAAATTAGGTGCAGTTTCACACGGCTAAGACACACGTCCATGTCTCTGCCCGTGTGCTCAATTTTGAGCATTCTATTTTCTCGAATTTAAGGTACAGAGGACACACGACCTAACTACACGCCCATGTATCCAGCCTTGTGGCACACACGGTCTAGACACACGCCCGTGTGTCTGCCCATGTGGACAAAATAAAGCTTCCTATCTTCATTTCTCACCCAAAATCACTCCCATAACCTGCACTTGAATGACACATCCAAATACCAACCATTTCAAGCATTCAAATCAAGCAAATTCTATCATTCATCATGGCATATCATTTCATGCATACATGTCTATAATCTTACCTTAGTTAAGCCCTCAAGTAAGATATAATTTGATCAACTACCTAAATTATATGTAGCTACCATAGCCTAACATTACAAGTATATTAAAACAAACCAATATTAGCCATCCCAATGGCTAGATTCCAAGCATCAATTACATTTACATGCCAATATGGCCCATATATCCTATATATGCCATTACAACCATAATTGATTTACCATATTGTACCGACATGGGCTGATAGATAGTGTGAGTGCTCTCTGCCAAGCTTCCAATCCAACGAGCTTTCGATTTACTATAAAATAGGGAAATAAAACTAAGTAAGCATAAAATGCGTAGTAATTTCGTATAACATGGTACTTAACTTACCATTCGTTCTATTATGAGGTAACTATGTAAGGCATATTTAATCAATTTGACCTCAAGCCCTACACACACATCCTCATTGTCCTTGTTAGTCATATAATCCATAATAACATCAAAACATATATAGGCTCAACAACAATCAAGATTCCAAGCACATATGCTTTCCATAACATGTATTCATTCAACATGCATAATTTATCTCATTATTACAAGTATAATTTCATACTAGTTCATTTTGAGTTCAGATCATTTCATATCAGAACTTTACTCATAATACTCGGAATATCAAGGTCATGATTAGTACACTCAAGGTGTACAAGTCTATAATCAAGGATGTACATACTCATCAAATAAATTCCATATACAATATTGTCATTTCATATTTTCATATATCAATTATCACGTATCGTCATTTTCATGTATTTCAGGCCGATATGTGTAATAACTCATTTCTTATTCATATATTTTCATGTCAAGAACTTTTACTCGTTGAATTTATCTGAAATATCGATGGATACACAGGTAGTACACTCATGGTGTACAAATCAGGATTCGTCAATTCATATTCAATGGAACCTATAAGGTACTATTTCAGGGAGTACACTCTCAAGCCACACATGTATACAACAGGATTATTAGTCCAAGCTAAATCATTTTTATGACATATGCTCTAAGGAGCTTGATCTGAATTACCCGTCCGGGCTAAATCTAATCCATAACATATGTTCGAGAGGACTTATATTAGCATTATCCGTTCGGGCTAAATCCTTTCTGTAATGAGGTCAACAGGATTACTCGTCCGAGTTAAATCCCGTCAGCAACAAATACAATACCTCATTCATTTCGAGAAATCACATATCCACCAATTTTCCATTTTATTCAACCGGGATTTAAACATTTTTCTTAAGCATTATCGGGCATGTGGTTATTTCATGCATCCACAACATTCATATAATTCAAATAAACACATTTCACATCTATTTCAAGCACATAAGTAACATTTTTATTGTTTATCATTTATCAGGCATTATCATCTAATTTAAAGATTTTCATTTATCGGGCTTGATCGGATATGCAATCATTTCACATATTTATGACATTTATACAATTTACATAAATACAGTCAATGCAAGCATGTAAATAAACATAATTTAGTTACACAAACTTGCCTCGACAATATTCGTGTACACAAAATCTACTAATCTGACATTTTCCTCTTTCCTCGTTCTAGCTTCGAATTTGGTCTATCTTGATCTATACGAGTAAATTTAACATCAATTTACCATATTTCACATTCAAGTGGACTTAATTTTCATCATAGGAAAAATTACCATTTTGCCCCTAACTTTTTTATAAATTCCCATTTCGTCCCTAGGCTTAAAAAATGAACCTTGTGTAATTTACTCCCTATTCCAAGTGTAACCAAAATTCCATTACAAATTTTACAGCACATGTATTCATAAAAATTCAGAATTTTTTATCAAATTTGTAACACCACCTACCCGTATCCTTCACCAGAACAGAATACGAGGCATTACCGGATTTAAAAATTTATTTATCAGATATTTTATTTTATCTAGCATTCATATTTGGGACCAATCAAAATCAAACATATTGCCCCTAAACATACTTATTTTCCTTGTATCAACGTATCAAAAACAATCACATATTTACATGTCATGATAAATATCATTCTCTTACCGTTTTTTCATAAACATAAATCAGATAATTCATTATATCAATATTTCATGTACCATCAACTTATATTTCCTTATATCACATAATTAGGCTTCACGAACTTATCTGGCTAAATTGCAAAAATACTAATATTCAGGGGCATTTCGGTAATTTTCTATTTTCCTCGATTTTTCAACCAATCTTGATCTAAATTAATAATATCGTTCAATTTATTAATTTATATAATAAAATAATTCATTTCACTCAATTTGGTTATTTTTGATATTATTACAAAATTTCCCTAAAGTTTTACTTTTATTCAATTTAGTCCCCGAGCCTAAAACATGCTAATTAACCACTTAATGTAACCCATGCTAACCAAATATTCATATATATTTTCCTCCTCCTCCTCTCCATTCCATATCCTTAATGTATATATAATTCCACTATTTTCTCATATGTTCATATTAAGTTGTCCACTTGAGTCATAGTCACTAAATTATTTATATCTTGAGCCACAGAATTCTAAATTAAGAAAAGCTTGATGTTTCTATAACTAGACTCACATATATTTTTACCAGAAAAATTTTAGAATTTTTTCTTTAGCCAATAAGTACAGTTTATTCTTTAAAGTCACCTTTGTTCTGCTGTTTGATAGTTCCGACCCTTCTACACTACAAATTAATTATCTCCTTGTATAGGATTCGAATGGAGTTCCCATTTGTTTCTGTTCAAAATAGACTCATTCAGGATTATAAAATATAAATTTAAGCCCTAATTATTTTTATTCAATTTTTTATGATTTTCCAAAGTCATAACAGGGGAACTCGAAATTATTCTGACCTTGTCTCATAAAATTTATTAGATATCACAATTTACAATTTCATTTCTTACCCCGTTTCTTCTATGAAAAATTAGACTCAATAAAATTTAATTTCATTTTATTCAACCTATAAATCAATTTCTACAATTTTTGGTGATTTTTCAAAATTTAACTACTGTTGCTGTCCAAAACTGTTTTAGTGCAACATATTGATTACCAAGTTTATAACACCCTTATTCCCATTCTCTACAATATTTCCCATCATTTTCTCTTATTTCCCTTCACTAATATATCAAGAACGTAGAACCTTATATAAGAAAACTCTACCTTAACATCATTTTCATGCTTTTGATATTACCTTACATGAGAAACTCTACTTAAAATATATTGAAGTCTTAATGTTCTTACATTGTCCTATTGATTTCAATCTTTAACTTGAATTTTCTTTCTCCTCCAGCTTCTATTTCTTGAATCCAACTTGATATTCTAACTCCCCTTAGTCTCCTTAACATTTTTCTCTCTTGGTGGCTATGAAATTCTTTTGATTTCTAGGTGAAAATGGTAATTTTTTGGTGGAATGACTAAATTGTAAAGAAAGCAATGTGAAATGCATGGAAAGATGATAGATGGTGGGTGGGTGTGTGTGTGTGTGTGTATGTTTTTTTTTCCACACACACACATATATATAGTAAATAAAATAATACAATAATCATTAATATATTATTAAAATATTAATAAAATAATATTTATCTAATTAATTAATTTAAAATATCATCAATCATAATCATTACATTCTAGAATTCTCTATCTTACTAATTGACCATTTTGCCCTTAATAACCTTTTAAAATTCCATCATTGAGTCATCACTTAATTTTAGAAAATTAAGATTTAGACCCTCATAATTCTTCACCTATTCGATTTGGTCCTAATTCATCCATTTTCCTTAGTTTCTAGATTATTCCACCCCTAAAATATTTTCACTATTTGTCCTTCAAATTTTTTATATTTACACTTTAACCCTTCAAATTTTGAGTATTTACTCTTGGGAAACAAAATTTTTCTCACTTTTAAAATTTTGTCCTTTCTTGAATTAATAATGTAATTTATCATAATATACTTGCCAATGTTGACATAATAAAATTTCCCTTTTTGTCACTTTATTTCCTTACTTAACTATATCAAGGATAATATCTTACTTTCTTACTGTAGTAATTTTCAGGGTATTACATTTCTCTCTCACTTAAAATAAATTTCATCCTCGAAATTTCATTGTTTTCTTTTGATCATAAACTTCATTATCTCTGTAATTCTAAACTTCCTTTCTGTATATATATATCTAGTTTATCATTTATATCCATTCTCCATCATTTTATTTCACAATTTATTTTTAATTCAATTTTTCAAACTTAAATCAGAGATAATTCTTTACCTTGTAACAAAAATTATTTAACTGTCTAACAAAGGCCCAATAACTTGAACAGAACACTTTAGATATACGGAACTAATACAGAGGTGCATTATTATGCACTATTATACAGAGAGCATTAAAGTACTATACAGAGAGCACAGATGTGCTAAACGGAGAGCACTAATGTGCTAATAATCAGAGAGCACTAACGTACTAATAATCAGATAGCGCGCTAGAGTTCCTTAATGGCATGCCATAATATCATAGTAGTTCTAAATTCCGTCTACTTGAGCATCAAACTGAATTTCATACATTTAAATACTTTACAATTTAATCCTTGTACCAATAATCTATATATTTATATATTCTCTATTTTAATACATGTAATATATTTCAAAATTCACTAGTCATTCGTAATTTACTAATAATTCTTACCATGTACTTCATATATCACATTTCAATTCCAATTTCACTTTCAATTTATTCACAACTCAATTTAATTTCACTTTCTCATCAATATACAATTCAATACTAATATTTATCCATCACTCAATTCAATTTCCATTCAATTCAACAATAACACTTACCTCATACTTCATTTACCATACACATAATTTAACATTTAACATTTAACATTTAATAATGAATAATTTGAATTGTAGTAATACAACCGTACGCTGAGTATGTCTATACTCAATGGTATTACCATAATTCAAATTATAAAAACTATAATAAATAATAGACATCAAACATGTAACAACATAAGTCATATGTGTTAATTTATACTTTAATTTCATATCTCAACAATAGTCTTTCATCAAATGGCATCATATGTAATCTATAGTATCTTTAATCAAATCATGAACCTTTGGTTCAAGCTTCAATCGTATATCTCAATTTCAATTCACATTTCAATTCATAATTCCACTTTTTCATACTTTCAATAGTTCAATCGATCAAATTCATTTGAATTTCTCATTTCATTTATTCAACTGATTTCAATATCAACAATTTGATATTTTAGCAAATTCATGAACCTTAAGTTCATGCTTCAAATCTCACATCTCAAATCAATTCGCAATTCAACTCATAATTTCTTTCTCATATTTTTAATAGTATGATCAATCACATTTATTTAATTTTCTCATTTCAATTATTCACCCTATTAACCAATCCGGACTTTGACGAATACACTGTAACACCCCATACCCGTAACCCACGTCGGAACGAAATATGAGGCATTACCAAACTCGATCTCATGCAAACAAACATTCCTCAAGTCACCAACACTTGGTCCAATTTAAAACATTTTCAATTTCTACTTTAAACTTCTTATTATGGGCCTACGAGCCCTAAATCGACCATTGAAAACTATTCGGGATCAATCCGGGTTCTTAAACCATCTATAGAAAATTTGACTTTGAAATAGGGCACACGCCCGTGTAGAAGGGAAACACGCCCATGTGGCCATTTCAACATGGTCGTGTTGATGGCCCGTGTGGCTCACATGGCCTAAGCAAAACAGTGACACGCCCGTGTCCGACACCCGTGTGGAATTAATTCTAAATGCACACCTACAGGGGTTTTCACACGGCCTGGCACACGCCCGTATTCCTGGCCCGTGCCCTTCACACGGCCATGACATGCCTGTGTCCTAGCCCGTGTGCAAAAAACATGGACATTCTGTTTTTGACGTCAACAACCCCAAAATGTCACACGGCCAAGGCACACACCCGTGTGCTAGGCCGTGTCCATCACACAGCTGAGATACACAGCCGTGTCTGTGCCTGTGTGTTTACTACCATGCATACTGACTTGAAACTTTTACGTGCAGGGGACACATGGCCGGACCACACTACCAAAGGGCAGACCGTGTGTCACACACGACCTAGACACACACCCGTGTGGACAATATAAGGCTATTTATCAAGCCTCTTTGCCACCCTTACTTACACAACCTACACAAAAGCAACCAAAACCATTATAAGACTATCTCATGCAACCAAATCAGCCACAATAGATAACATTCTATTTTGTGCATTTCACTCATCTATGAAAATAACATCTTTGTATATAAATTAAAATGAATGTTAGCCATCATTCAAGGCTTAATACAAAATGAGGGATTTATCCCAAGCCAACATTTTGGCCAAATTAATAATAACCCAAAAACACAAGCCTAATTCCCTATACATGCCATATTCAAAAATATAAATCAAACTATACCGAAGGCTTTGATTGATAGTGTGATTGATATCTCTAACTTCTGTTGATCCTTGAGCTAGATAGGTGGCGCTATAAGGAAACGAAAAAGGAAAGGGAGTAAGCATAAAGCTTAGTAAGTTGCACATAAAGAAATATACAACATAATTTTACCATTCATCATCAAGCATCAGAATACACAAATGGGCATGAGCAAAACTTACTCATTAATATTCACTACACGTCATATAACATATATTGAGCTCACATTTCCTACATACCAAATAGGTACATGTACCACTCACAACACTGTTATATTTTTCTCATTAACTTTAAATCTTAACTTTCACCGTTGAACCATCTGGAACATTATTGGATATTCTATAAGCCTCAATCATGGGGTAAGTTGCTGATGCCATGTTCCAGACATGGCCTTACACTGACACATTTCATAGACGATGCATGTCCTAGACATGTCTTACACTGGCTTACATCTCAAGGCCGATGAATGTCTCAGACATGTCTTACACTAGCAATTGTCTTAATGTCGAGGTCTTACACTGGCTCTCATAATGTGGTCGATGCATGTCCCAGCATTTCTTACACTAGCTCACACAAGTGACCTAAACGTCATGGCATGAATATTCGATTTATTTCCTAAAATTCAATCGGGAATCTACTATCTCTATTCTCATCACATTTTCTCATTTCCATAATCAAGAAATTTATGATATAATAATTTCAATACAATTCAAATACATATATTACTTATGTAGTTTTACTACTTACATGCAACTTACCTCGGATTACAAAATGTGGCGACTAGTCGATTTAGTCAATTTGCTTGGCTTTCCCCTTGCCTAGGTTTTGATTCGATATTTCTTGATCTATAATAACAAAATGCACTTATTTAGTCACTTTATCAATCTAGGCACTCTACAATTCATAATTGGGCAAAATGAGCAGTTTGCCCCTAGACTTTTGCAAAATGACCATTTTACCCCTAAGCCCAAAAAACGATTTTTATTAGATTTCTTCACACCTTAAGCCTAGCCGAACCCTTTCTACTCTTATAACAACTCCAAATTCTCACTATTTCACACAATTATCATCTATTTTACAACTTATTCAAAATAGTCCTTTTAGGTGTTTTCATGCTAACACCTTTCACAAAAGTTGTTTATAAGACACCCAAGACTCATTTTCTTCCATAAAAATTCAACAAACATTACAAATCCTTTCATGGAAAAACCTTAAACTCTTAATCATTTTGCAAAATAGTACCCTCATTTGAAAGGTTATGCTATAAGGGTTCTAAAAATGCAAAAAATCATCAACAAAGGGTATGGAAATCACTTACTTGTGAGTCAACTAAGTAGCAGAAATTTAAAGCTCCCAAAGCCTTATTTTTTCTGGAAAAATCAGTGAAGAAGGAGAGGTGAAAGAGATGATATCATCCTTTGATTATTTTATTTCTACTTTAGTCAAAAATCAATTACCTAACATTAAAAATTTTCAATTCGTTGTCCCCTATGGCCGGCCACCCTATTTCTAAGGGTCTAATTGCCCTTTAAAGGCCCCCAATATTTATTCTCTAGCTATTTGACACCTTTAGCTATCAATTTAGGACTTTTTCACTTTATACGATTTAGTCCTTTTTCACAATTGGGCTCACAAACGTTAAAATTACTTTACCAAATATTCCATGCATTAATATAATCATGCTATAACATCAAAATAATAATGGAATAAATTATTTGGCTCTAAATTTGTGGTCTCGAGATCACTATTCCGACTAGGCCCAAAATCAGGATGTTCCATACACCGATTCCAACCTAAAAACACTAGTACGGCACATTGTGCCTAAAATGGTACATAGTACCTGATCAGTATACGACACATAAGTGCCTGAAATGACACACGAGGTGTCTAATACGACGCATGAGGTGCCTGAAACATGACACATAAAGTGTCTGATCGGCAAAGCCAATAAATCCCGTACTCTTCTAAATCCTATGGCATGCCAATTATATCCGACTAGCCCGACAAGTTAATAGGGCATTCAATTCTCATTTCAATTTCACTTAATAGTCATATTTACCCCTATTAATAAGACTCGGACTTTGGTGGATACACGGATCCAACCAACACACCAGTACGGCACTCAATGCCTCATCGATTTTGCCGAAGTAAAACAGTAATAGTACGGTACTCAGTACCTCATCGGATTAAACCAAAGTAACAGTAGCAATAGGACACACAAGGTGCCTCATCGACTCAAAGTCGAAGTAACAGTACGACACTTATAGTGCCTCATCGACTCAAGGTTGAAGTATCCCTAAACACTTCCAATCCTATGGCATGCCAACTATATCCGACTCAGCCGGGTACAGTTAATAGGGTATTCAATTCACTTTCCAGTTTCCAATCAATACACATTTCAATTAATCACATACATTCTCAATTCAATACAATTCAATTCATTTTTCAATAACAAATATTCAAATTTGGTAATAATCACATATTCGTATCAATTCATCACATTTCCAATCAATAAAATTTTCAAATATAAAATATATCCAATATTCTATTTCCACATCAATCACATATATCCATACAAATTCAATTCAATATTAATACTTACTTTAAAATTTTACTTACTATACACATAAATTTAAATATAACATTTATTCATACCTTTATGAGTTCCGACTCACCATAATCAACTTTTACTCATATATTTGAGTATCACTTTCAACATTATCGGAATTAGCTCGATTGGGAAAGCATCTCTATCTTTAAGTAAAACAAATCTCATCCGAGTCGGAAGATATCACATTATCAGAGGTTATATAATGGCATGTATTTCTAGACTTCACATATGCCACGTTTGGCCTGAGAATCGACTAAACCGTTGCTCTGATACCAATAAATGTAACACCCCCTACCCGTATCTGTCACCGGAATAGGGTATAAGGCATTACCGGAGTTACAAATTTATTTATCAGACATTTTATTTCATCTATCATTCATATTTGGGACCAATCAAAATCAAACATATTGCCCCCTAAACATACTTATTTTCCTTGTATCAAAGTATAAAAAATAATCACATATTTACATGTCATGATAAATAGCATTCTCTTACCGTTTCTTCATAAACATAAATCAGTTAATTCATATTATCAATATTTAATGTACCATCAACTTATATTTCCTTGTATCACATAATTAGGTCTCACAAACTTGTCTGGCTAAATTGCAAAAATACTTATATTCAGGGGCATTTTGGTAATTTTCTATTTTTCTAAATTTTTCAACCAATCTTGATCTAAATTAATAATTTCATTCAATTTATTAATTTAGACAATAAAATAATTCATTTCACTCAATTTGGTTATTTTTGATGTTTTTATAAAATTGCCCTTAAAGTTTTACTTTTATTTAATTTAGTCCCCAAGCCTAAAACATGCAAATTAACCACTTTAATGTAACCCATGCAAACTAAATATTCATATATATTTTCCTCCTCCTCCTCTCCATCCCATATCCTTAATGTATATATAATTCCACTATTTTCTCATATGTTCATATCAAGTTGTCTACTTGAGTTATAGTTACTAAATTATTTATATCTTGAGCTACAGAATTCTAAATTAAGAACTGCTTGATGTTTCTAAAACTAGGCTCACATATCTTCTTACCATAAAATTTTTAGAATTTTTGGTTTAGCCAATAAGTACAGTTTATTCTTTAAAATCACTCATTTTCTGTTGTCTGATAGTTTTGACCCTTCTACGCTAAAAATTAATTATCTTCTCGTACAGGATTCAAATGAAGTTCCTGTTTCTTTCTATTGAAAATAGACTCATTTAGGATTCTAAAAATATAAATTTAAGCCCCTAATTATTTTTTATTCAATCTTTGATGATTTTCCAAATTCAAAATAGGGGAACTCAAAATTATTCTGACCTTGTCTCATAAAATTTATTATATCTCACAATTTACAATTCCATTAATTGCTTACACAGTTTCTTCTATGAAAACTTAGATTCAATAAAATTTAATTTCATATTTTATTCAACCTATAATTAAATTTCCACAATTTTTGGTGATTTTTCAAAGTTTAACTACTGCTGCTGTCCAAAACTATTTTAGTGCAACATATTGATTACCAAGTTTATAACACCCTTATTTCTATTCTCTACAATATTTCCTATCATTTTCTCTTATTTCCCTTCACTAATATATCAAGAACATAGAACCTTATATAAGAAAACTCTACCTTAACATCATTTTCATGCTTTTGATATTACCTTACATGAGAAACTCTACTTAAAATATATTGAAGTCTTAAAGTTCTTACCTTGTCCTATTGATTTCAATCTTTAACTTGATTTTTCTTTCTCTTCCAACTTCTATTTCTTGAATCCAACTTGATATTCTAAATCCCCTTAGTCTCCTCAACATTTTTCTCTCTTGGTAGCTATGGAAATTCTTTTGATTTCTAGGTAAAAATGGTGAATTTTTGGTGGAAGGACTAAATTGTAAAGAAAGTAAAACTTTCTTTCTTCTCTTCTCTTCAAACGTGAAATGCATGGAAATATTATGGATTGTGTGTATGTGTGTGTGTGTTTTCCACACACACATATATATACTAAATAAAATAATAAAATAATCATAAATATCTTATTAAAATATTAATAAAATAATATTTATCTAATTAATTAATTTAAAATATCATCATTCATAGTCATTACATTCTAGAATCCTCTCTCTTACTAATTGACCATTTTGCCCTTCATATTCTTTTAAACTTTCATTATTGAGTCATCACTTAATTTGGAAAAATTACGATTTAGTCCCTCATAATTCTTCACCAATTTGATTTGGTCCTAATTCATCCATTTTCCTTAGTTTCTAGATTATTCCACCCCTAAAATATTTACACTATTGGTCCTTCAAATTTTTCATATTTACACTTTAACCCTTCAAATTTTGAGTATTTACTCTTGGGCAACAAAATTTTTCTCACTTTTACAATTTAGTCCTTTCTTAAATTAATAATGTAATATATCAAATATACTTCCCAATGTTGACATAATAAAATTTCCCTTTTTGTCACTTTATTTCCTTACTTAACTATATCAAGGATAATATCTTACTTTCTTACTGTAGTAATTTTTGGGGTATTACAAAATTTTAGAATTTTACATTTTAGTCCCTAAATCATGTTTCCATAAAAAATTACTTTCTAGAAGTTGTTTATCTATCAACAACCTTTCATTTTCTACCATAAATTTCTGATTTTTAGCATATACATCCATGACCCATTTTTCATACTTTGATAACTTTTTAAATTAATCCCTCAAATAGATAGTTTAAGCTATCCCGGTTTCAAAAATATCAAAATTACTAAAAATGGGACAAGGAATCTTACCCAATTAAGCCTTGAAAGTTTCTTCTTTCTCTCCTAGGGTTTCCATAAATTTTGGGGTTGAAGATGACAAAATAAGATGATATTTTCTTTTTATCATCTTTTAATTAATTAAATTAAATTATTATATTTTCCAATTTAGTCCTTTCCCTTTTTCTAAATTTCCATGGATGAGTCACCAAATTATCTACATACTTTCTTCAATGGTCTAATTACCATATAAGGACCTCAAGTTTTGAATTCCATAGCTATTTAATCCTTATAGCTACTAGAATTCTACTTTTGCATTTTATGCGATTTGGTCCTTCTTGTAATTAAACACTTAATCAATAAAACTTTCTTTTCAAAATTTTCACATTTCTAACATAATATGGATCATATAATAAAATAAAAATAAATTTTATTTTCAGCTCAGATTTGTGGTCCCGAAACCACTGTTCCGATTTCACCAAAATTGGGCTGTTACATTTCCTACTTCACTCTATTTTTACAAACTCTATCGTGATGTATCTACATAACCCTCAATACATAATGCCATACGTCTATAGTCGTGCAGTGCAAGACCAAAGAAAAAGGGTAAATACAAATTAATATTTTTAAGATCAGGGTTTGTGATGAGGTTCATCAAGAAGTGTCAACAGTCTCAAAAATAGGTACTAAAGTTGAATATGAATTGGACAACTTTTTGACTCTGGATGTGTTCCAAAACAATGCCTTAGGTCATCCCTTAATATCTCAATATGCACAAATTTAATCAACCAAACAAACTCAAATTTAGTCATTTATCATTCATACTAGTATGCTCATTTCCTTGTATTTTCTATATCATTTGGTATAGTTGATTGCTTAATGCCTATTTACAATGTAATAGATAGAACTTAGTACTCTAATAACCAAAAATTTAAAATCACCTATCATCATGCCAAATTTATTTGCAAACACAACCAACCTATGTACATGCTCCTAACCAATCACTTATATTTCTACAAGCTCAAGCACACAAAAGACAAGAAAAATAAAGGAAAAAATGTAAAAATGTAAACAAATTTTCTATGTTACCCTCCACACTTTAGTTGACACATTTTCCTCAATGTGTAGCCCATAAATAGATAACGAAAGAAGTTACATGATTGATCGTTGTCACTCCTACTACTAATGGTGGCTCTTCCTCCTTTGATCGTGTAAAGCGCGAATTGTTTGTGACTCCTTCGTGTTGGGTTCCTACATAGAAAACTGAAACAAAATGCAATGTAACTAAAAATCTATTATTAATTCAAAAATTTAAAATTTTTCAATCTCCGAAAATTAAAATTGTCCAAATCAAAATTTAGTAGTCTAAATCAAAATCATCCAAAAATTAATACAAGTATTTTCTAAAAACAAAATTTAAAATTGTTCAATCTCCTTCCTCAAAATCCATTTCCTCGCTTTCATCGTCCTCCTCATCCTTTCATTTCTCTTTGTTATCATGCAACTTTTCTTCTCGTTCCAAATTTTTTTGCTCGAACATGTCACGTGTATAATTGGGGACTTGAATGTTGTTTTGTCTAGCAAATTCTTGGAAAATTGGTCCCTAATCTTGCATCCATTGTATCATCCAATCTAGGTTTGGATGACTATTTTCACCAACTTCTTATTAAGCTTATGTCAATGATCTTCCATAACTTAGTGTAGTATATTAAACTAGTTTTCACATTCAAGGAGCTTGAATACAAGCATTTTCGTTATGTTTTAAGTAAGTTTCTTTAGTCTTACTTACATCCAATAAAATATGCACATTGAGTCTTTTATTGACCTTAAGGGCCGAATGAGGCCTAAAAGAGAGCTAACGTACTTTGTAAGTGTACAAAAAATCATTAGAAGGCATTTTGGACCAATACTGAACACTATGTCGTAACATGGGATATCTGATGTCATAACATAGGGAACATAATAGAGAAAGCAAGGAATTTTCTTCAATGTCGCGACACATGCTGAGGGTGTCGCGACATACCCCTAAAGATGGCTGTAGAGGAGCATAATGGCTCCTATGTCGTGACACAGGTCTTGGTGTGTCACAACATCAAATCTATGACAAAAATAAAACACGAAGCAAAGGCGTTTTGGTCTATACAATCGAACTTAAAGCTTGGGAATGTCAGCTAACGTAGGGTTAAGGATGACGACTACCTGAAGGCTATAAATAGACTCCTTTGGCACATATTATGGACACCATTCCATTAGCTTAGATTCTCTCTTTAGGTTGAAGTTTTTTTTTTCTTGCTTTCTTTAAGTTTTCATAGTTTTAGTTTATTTATTCTTTGGTCCTTTCAAGAGTTCTAGTCAAATCAGAATAGTAGTTCCGGGACCACAAATCTGAGGTCAAAATATTTATTTTATTATTATTTTAATGTCTACAGCATGATAGTATGATTGTGTGAAAATTTCGTTAGGAAATTTTATCGTTTAAATGCTTAATTTGATAAAAAAAGGACTAAATCACGTAAATTGTGAAACTTGTATTCTATTAGCTAAAGGTGTTAAATAGCTGTGAAATCTTAAATTAGAGTTCCTTATGTTGTAATTAGGTCATGATTAATGTGAGTGGACATATTTGGACACATTATTAAGTGTTTTAAATGTTATTAATTAAGGTTAAAATTGTAATTTAACAAATTAAACTAAGTAAAATATTGTAAAAGATCTTCCTAAATGGTTGTTCATCCACCGAAATTTGAAGCTAAAACCTTCCATGGGAGCTTGTTAATTTGGCTAAGCTAAATTTGGTGCATGGTAAGTATTTTTCAATCCATTTTTAATGATTTCTATATTTTCGGAGTTGTCGTAACTTAATCTAGCTAGCCTATGGATTAATTTGTATAACTGTTAAAGGTTTAAGGTTATACCTCTTTGTATTTGAAGCTAACGGTGTTACCTTTTTTTTGTTCAACTCAGTGTTAACTCTTTAGTGTTTAATTTAAGTTTTAGATGTGATTTGATGAAAATTCATAATTAGATAATAAGTTATTAACTTTCATTAAATCAATCCTAAAGCTCCAATTAAATCATATCCATTTAATTATGATTGACAAATTAAATGCAAAACTTAAAAAAATTACAATTAACATTAAATATACTTTATTAACAAAACCATTTACTTTATTAACAAAACCATGAAAAATTCAAACATAATAGTTTTAGTGATTAAACTTTCATCATCAGCTTTAAGACTCAAATTAAACATTCAAAGTTGACATAATTACCTTTAAGTATCAAAATATATTACTGTTATCAAATATAAGTATCATATTAGACCAAAAATATAATATAAAAATCACATTAAAAAAATATTAGATTGAGGTATTAATTAATCTTTTTTTTCTGCCTCGAACGAGCACAGTAATAATTGATCTGATTTGAGCCGCTTTTAATAACAGTTAAAGCTCAAAACGCCTAGTGCGGCAATTTGGCTATTGATTGTGGTAAAGCGAGTGAAATATCTCTTTCAATAAATAACTTAAATTAGAGTGACAATCACTTGATATAATTGATATTCGTTCCCAAAGGATCATCCTGAATACAAAGATTTACATTAAAAAAGGGACCAGGTAAAACATAGATCAAATGATGATCTACTTAAAGTAGTAAGGAAGGTCAAGGACATACAGGAGGAAGTAAGCCCAAGTGACACCAGAGATTCCACCAAAGAAGAACCCTCCAGTGAACTTAGCCCATCCATCCGCCGTTTGCAACTGGTCTGGCTCTTTCTTCCTCCCAGTCAGGGTTAGGCTCGGTGCTATCGATGGCTCACCTTCTTTGAACGACGCAACACCATACATCGTCAAGCAAATGCTGAGGATCACAACCAAACCGGCAGCGGCTAAGGACCCAGCTTGACCCGCCACCGCAGTGTTCCTTAGAGGGCCGGCCTTTACGAATGGACCAACCAGGAGGAAGCCGTGAGCCAGACCCACTTCGATTCCCCTCAGAAGTGGGTTCACTGCCGTCCTATAGGCTGGGAGGTTGGAAAGGTACCATGCAATTAAGGGGCTTGAGGTGATTGGAGTCTCCAGGCTTCCAATGAAGGGGTCGCCGTTGATGGGTTGGATTACTTGAAATGTTGACTGCAAAAGGAGACGGAAGAGGGGGGGTGATAAAAAAACTTAGTGCAGTGACGAGCCTAGCTAAGCTAACAGTGACCAGACAGACATAGCTAGCTTACCTTGTCGGATTGAACAGCTTTGACAGTGAAGCAAGGGGTCCTGGTCTTTCCGGAAGATACTTTAAACGGGGATCCCGAAATGCCCCTGGGGACTACCAGTCCTCTTGTAACAGACGACCTAAAGCTGCTCTTCAGCTGAGTCGCCATTGGAGAAGCAGTGGTAGCCATTTACGGATTTTGTTGTTAACTGAAAGCAAAAAAGAGAGTGGGAAATAGAAATATGTACAAATAATACGAAGCCAAAATAGAGTGAGAGAAAGAGATTTTCCCATTATCGGATGCAAGAATGTGTGGTTGAGGTGGCTGAGGTGTTAATTTTGCAGATTTGTGATTGGATGCATCAATCTGTGGAATCTTATCCCTTATCCAATACTCGAAATGTTGCTGACGGATTACATTAGTTCTATTTTATTTAAGCTGATATCACATCTTCAGAATATAGTTTGAGATCGAAAAAGCTAGGAACACACTTTTCTAATGGATTATACTTAATTTCTTTACATAAAATTTGTGTTGTATTTATTTTACTTTACCCTGTTTAATACCATAAAACTTCCGGATTTAATTAGCTAAAAAGTTATTTTAATGTTTGGTTTGTAAAAATTATTTACTCATAGAAGACATTTGTTTAAAAAATATGTAAGATTAAGTTTGTAACAAAATTACTAAGTGCCAGTTCTGCATTGTTTTTCAAAAGTACTTCTGGCTCTAAAAGTATTTCTAGAAGAAAAGCTGTACAGAACAAGTTGCTTTTGGCTGAAATTTTTAACTTTTTAGGAGTGCTTTTGAAAAGTACTTCTGAAAAGGAGAAGTTAAAATTTTTAGTTTTTTCTCTCCCAAAAGCACTTTTAATGCTTAATTACTTTTTCACCCCTCCAATAACATTGTACTTTTTCTTTTTTTTTCTTGGTACTTAATTACAAATGTGTTAAACTCATTAGTTAAAAATAAAAAAATATTTTT
Source organism: Gossypium hirsutum (assembly GCF_007990345.1). Classification (NCBI taxonomy): domain Eukaryota; kingdom Viridiplantae; phylum Streptophyta; class Magnoliopsida; order Malvales; family Malvaceae; genus Gossypium; species Gossypium hirsutum. Next base: position 50,894,442 of record NC_053430.1, on the reverse strand, counting down.
TAAAATATTAATTACAAATATTTAATAGTTATATTTAAATATTTAAAATATAATTGATATATTCTAATTAAATTTTATAAATAATTAATATTTATTTCTTAAAAATATTTAAAATTTATATTTTATATATTAAAATATTAACAAGAAGTTATAATAATTTTTTTATATTCTTACTAAAATATAATAATATTAACTAATTTAAATATTATTTAAATGCATATTTGTTACTTTATAATAACATGTCTAAAATTGACATTTTATTTCTTAAAAGCACTTTTTAACAGCAATGCTAAACACTCAAATTTTAAGGGTGTGTTTGGTAATACTTTTGAAAAGTGCTTTTAAAAAGTGTTGTGGAAAAGTGTTTTTGAGAAGTGCTTTTGAAAATTTTAGGTGTTTGGTATTGCTGTTAAAAAGTGTTTTTCGGGAATAAAATGTCCATTTTAAACATGATATTATAAAGTAGCAAATATGTATTTAAATAATGTTTAAATTAGTTAAAATTATGATATTTTAGCAATAATATAAAATAATTTATTATAACTTATTGTTAAAAAATTAATATATACTATTAATTTTAAATATTTCTAAGTAATTAATATTAATTATTTATTAAATTTAATTCGAATATATAAATTATATTAAAATATTAAAACGATAAAATATTAGAGTATATTTCATAATTATTTCATAAAATCAAACAATCAGAAAATAAAAACTAAAGCATAATGAAAAATTAGAAAAAGAAGAGAAGAAAAAGATAGAGTACCAGTGGAGAAGAGAAGATACAGAGAACAATTTCAGACAAAGAATTGGAAAAGTTCTACCGTGAAGGAGATAGGTTAAAACGGTAAAATACCAACCCAAATGAACTTCAAGCTTGGAAAAGCTAAAATAAATGGCTTTTTCATCTGTAAAAAAGGCCTTAAATTAAGTTAAAAAAGTTGTCAAACAAATAGTTGTTCTTCATTGCTTTTGAGATAAAAGAACTTTTTTAGGAAAAAGTTCATCCCAAAAGCAATGAAGAACAAGGCCAACCAAACTTTTCAAAAGCACTTATCAAAAGCACTTTTTCAGAGCACTTTTCAAAAGAATTGTCAAACTAGCCCTAACTGTATGTTACATTATTATATTCAGTTCTAGTAGGAATAAGTATTTGATCCACATAATGTAATATTATTTAAAAATATATTCTACTAATTTTTTATTGTAATAGAATTTTTTTAACAAGTTTAGTTTTTTAATCATTTTTTAGGGATAATAACAAAAATAGTCCTTGTACTTTATTCTAATGTGGTATTTACGGTTTCAAAATATCTAATTTGGTACTTATACTTTAATTTTGTTAACATTCCGATACCTATCCCTGACGATGTCAAATTTGCTGATGACATGACATGTTGTCGATTCAAAAAGCGGCACATGTCATTTTGTTGACTTTTGACAAAAAAATTTGGGGGTATTTAAGAAATAAATCCATTTTTTTCCTTTTTCAAATAAATTTATTTTTTAAAAACCCCTAAAATTAATTTCTTTTTAACAAGACTCCATAAAATTTATATAAAAAAACCCAAAAATTTCTTCAAAATTTTCATTTAATTTCCTTTCATCAACTCTAAAAAAATTGTTAGAGTTTTTTGCTTGCTTGTACCATGTTTTGTTCGAATGAGAACAATTTATGCTTGGGTTGTGGGTTGTTTCGGCCTCATGGATTCTTGACATTCTTGGCCTACAAAGGGATGTCATGTTTAAAAAAACAAGAGCTAATTTTTTACTAGGACTCTTTAGCTCTTTAATCGATTATATTGATGAAATTATGTGTTCTATTGGATAAGAATTGAAGCCTTATCCTTATTTTTTTAGTTGTTGAATGATTAATCAAAGAATTTTATCTAATTTATGCAAAGGATTTTTCAAGGGACTTATCTATCATTTTATTGAAGTTTATCTTGTGATAACAAGTTGCTGATCAACACATTAAATTTGTGTCTCATTCCCTTAGAGCTACATGACTCGGAGAGATGGAAATCTACACTAGCTTTGTTTATTTTTCTTGTGTTGAACATTTTATATTCTTCTCTATTTGTTGATGAATTCTCTTAAGTAGAGATGAGAGTTATCTTTAGTGTATGTTGATTATGGTATTGTTCTCTATTGGGGCTGGATGAACTTGGCTTGCAAAGGGGTTATAGGCTTTAGCCAATAGAGGCATATTGTTTCGCTTGATTGATTTAGTTGAATTAATAAGAGTATATCCTAAGCAAAGATTTGTAGACATAGGACAGTTGTGTCTGAACTGTGTTAAAAAAACTTGGTTTCGTTGTTTCTTATTCCTCTTACTTTTTTCTTTTGCAAGTTCACAACTTCCGTTCTATTTCCTACTGCAATGAATTTTGAACATAGTTAAACTTTTCATATATGTAGATTAATTTTGGTTTCAATTAGTATCAAAGCCTGGCTTCATAAGATGTTTAAAGACAATATTGTAGTGTATCTATAGTTATGAAACCAATGAAAAAAGGAAGTTAAGTATCATGAGCCTTACTTCTGGTAGTATATTTAAATTATGCCTAGTGGAAAGCTCGTATGAAGGCATTCATTATGTCGACTGATGATACCGCCTGTAAGGTTATCGAAGAAGGTGATGTAACACCCTTTACCTGACCTGATCACTAGGTCCGAGCTATAAGAAGCTATATTCATTGTTGGAGCAACTTCAGGCAATTATACACCATACAACCATTTACACATGCAATTAAGTTTAATTCACATTCATTCTATGCAACATAATTATTTTCGGGTACCATATAAGCTTACAAAAACTCTTTTGCTAACTCAAGGTTGAACTAGGAACAAATTGTGAAGTTTTCAAAATCTAGGCCGATATTGCGACATCATGATTTCCACGTCATGACATCGTTAACTCAGAAAGTTACATCGCAACTTTAAGCATCTCGATGTCACGACATCACCCATTGTCAACCCATGTCACAACGTCGGGGACTCGAGGTTGCAACATTACCCCTATTTTGGGAAAAAGCGTGTTTGGGACAAGTTCATGCTTTCAATCATATGCTTATATACAGTTATTCATCTTTTTACAATCCAAAACATCATCAGTCTATATCAACGTATACCAATTCAAGCATATGAACATGTGAAATTAAACATTCAATATAGTACCAAACTAACATTTACCATTTGAGTATTTTTCTTTATCAACTAACCATACCAAAATTGTTTAATTTTCCTAATCTATCATGCCATACTTATGCAATTTGGAAACCAAGCACTTAAATGATCTTTACATGAAATCAAACAATGCATATACTAAGCTATATGCATGCTTAGCATTCAAGCTTACCATTTTCAAATCATTCACCAACTTATCTATCTTAACCATTTCATTTTGTAACCTTAAACATACTAAGCTCAAGTAAGTTTAAGATCATCATTTTTAATAGCATTAAACTTTTCCAAACCATGCATCAATTAAGTCATATCCCATGCTTAACATGCAAGATCAACCGTTACCACATTTATCACATAAATATGAACTCAAAATGACCATTTTAACACTAAGGTGCCCTTATATACATGCCACAATATCTAGACTCAAAATCAACATACTTCTACCGTCTTGTTGGTAGTGTGTGCTTCGCGCTAATTCAACTTGGCAAGTTCTGCAAGGTGATGATCTACAAGTAGAAAAAAAACTAGAGTAAGTATTTAAACGCTTAGAAAATTCAAATGGAAAATATTATACTTGTAACACCCTCACCCAACCCAACCATTGAATCTAGGTACGGGATGTCACAAATGGACCGAATTGGACTAAACACAAATTTCTAACCTAACAATTTTAAAGACTGACTTTATTTCTTATTAATAAATATTCTTACAACATAACCCTTAAATTAAGATAAAAGTTCACTATGTCAAACTTTTTGGGCTCTAAAGATACTACTTAGGTACAATGTAATGGGCCCCGAGGTAAAGCCTCTAAAGGTACCCCCTCTTATGTGCATGATACCAAACTAATGATTTCTCCTTATTCCACCTCGGTCTAGCTTGGTCCTTCCTCAAACTTCTTTATCCCGCGAGTCCTGCATCACAGGTCAAAACACTAGTAAGTTCGAATGAACTTAGTGAGTTTCTTACTATACTATGCAAAATTTAGCCCCAAACTTGTCAAGGTAATAAAATGAGAAATTAAACACAATTAACTCCTTGATTGTATTTGGACATTTCCTCTCAATACGGATTGACAATCTTTGATTCATTTCTCGAACACATCTATAAGCAGATAGGTTGCTAAGCGATCTTCCCTTGGTTGACCCTATAACCATTTGACAAGTTTTGAAAAATTTTTAAACATTTCTCCATACTCACTGACTTTATCCTTTCCTTACATACATTCTTTCCCTTATCCATTTCTTTCTCGGACATATTTCTAATCATAGTTTTTCATCCATAATATTATAGTTGGGTGGTCAATTACCAATATAGATTCCTTTTTCTACCTTTGAACTTATAAGGTACTTGTCCTACCTATCACCCTAATACCTTTTTTTGCTTTGCACTTATTAGAGATCATATCAAACTCGATTAATCTTTGGTAGACTTTATTTTCTTACTTTAGTCCTATAGGCCTTACAGACATTCCACCAGTGGGTTTAGCTAATGAGGACCCACGCCACCCTGGTGGACTAAAACTCATTTCACCCCACATTCGGGTTGCAATATTGTTTGGGTTATTCCCTTGTGAACTAAAGTGATACCTTTCTATTAAGGAGCATGTTCGTCAATGGTGGACCCTTTTGGTCTATAGTATTTGATAGACTGCTATCCGAGTGACCAGTCGAGTTCAATATTTCTCTCATATGATGGTTCTCTTCGAAACTAGCTCTTTGGTAGATTCTTCTTAATAGATATCCCCTTAAAGAGAAACAGTCTTGACAGACTGTAAATCAATTTATCCTTTTTGATACCTCTTTTAGTCAATGGGTTCTAACTAACCCCTCTTTAGCAAGTAGTCTATTCGAAGTATGAACAATTAGTCTTCTCCGCCTAACTTTGGTTCAACAAGTCTTATATTGGGAGCGATTCTCTCAATAACCCTCCCAGATTTTCCTCTAACTTACAGAGCCTCTTTGAGCACTTTTTTGGTGGCTCTCAATGGCTTATCCTTAACTACGATCTACTAATAACTCCTCTTCCCTTACCCATGAACAAGGTAATACTACCACATTATTTTTTTCATGTCTGATCCTTGTTAAGTTTCGACCCTTATTCCCTACCAGCTTTCATGATCACTGTTTTGGTGGACTATTTCTCTTCTACTACTTTTGCCTCGTTTGGCGGATTCCTCAAAATCTACTTGCTAATACTTGCATTATTCTTTTAACTCTTTTTCCAATATTATTGCCCTAATTGTCTACCCTATTTTTAATGTCTTGGTGGACTACCCCGTATCTAATATCCTGGCAAACTCAGTCAATTGCCATAACCGAGCCATGGTCTTACACCCTTTCACCTCATTTTAATGTCCTATCGGACTACTTCGTGTTTACTATCCCCGTGGACTTTGTTGGTTGCAACAGCCAAGATATGGTCTTACACAATATAATCACCATGTTTAACGTCCTAGTGGACTACCTCATGTTTACTATCCTAACGGATTGTACCGATTGCCATACCGAGCTATGGTGTTTCTTATTAGACCTATTTTAATGTGTTGCCTCATAGGACCTTATAATTGTCGTGGTGTTGCCCTATAGAGCTTGTTGATTATTGTTGCAGTGTTGCTCTATAAAACCTAATAATAGTCAATATCGATCTATCTCATATCTACCTTGATTTTCGAACATCGAAGTGGCCAATTCCCAAGGCCCAGAGCTTCACACATCCTGGTTTGTATTCAGTAGCCTCGTATGGCGGTATCTAACAAGAATTCAATTTTCATTATCCCTTCATCCCTTCATCCATTTCGCCATTCCTAAACTTGATGCTCGAACACCGTAGTGTCCCCTCCGCAAGGCACGGAGCTTTGCACATCACGATTTGCACTCAATAACATTATATAATGATATCAAATAGAATCATCCTTTCCCAATCCTAACTTCATATAACTTGTCAATAGTTCTCTTCCGTACTCCACAAAATATAAACAGGCATTACATGCAATCCATAAACATTTTAACATGGAGTAAATTGCTTTTTAGGCATAAAGTTGTATAAATTTTATACATATTGACACTTACGGATACTCATAAACCTACTCATCCTTATGCATAACAAGTATTCACAACCAGCAGAGAGCATACTTTATCCCAAAAATGGATCACAAAACTCACCTGATACTCTTTATCCTCTTAGCTTAGCTCTTCTGAACGCCAGAGCTTTCATTCTCCTGGAAACTAAGCTTGACAACTAAGGTCATAAGTTAAACTTAGTAACTTCAGCTTTAAGAATCAGATTTCTAAAAACATACAAAACCCTTAAAAAAATTTTGGGAACCCATAACTTTATTTTCTTAATCTTACGTATACAGAAGGACTAAGAACCTTACTAGCCAAATTCTCTACTTTTCCTACTCAAACCTCATGATCACCACTCCATGCAAAGCTTCCCATAACTATCTCTTATTCGAAGCAACCAATGAAAAAGATGAAGAAGAGGGGAAAATGAAACATATTTGAGAACAAGTCTCATTAGGAAGTCATTTTCCAACTATTTATAGCCTTTCACACTCGGTTGCCAACCCTATAGAAACCATCCATTGGTAATCATTTTGTCTTCTACTAAGGGACCAGCTGGTTTTAATCCAACCGAACCAAAATTCATTCTCAACCACGTCCAAAATCGATCACTAAGTTTCTCAAATTTTTCAGTAGAGGTTGCCAACTTATGACTTCTTTCAATTTAACCCTTCAATTGTTCTAATTTTTTGGACTTAAACGAAACCAGGTGTGACAATACTTAACTTGTTCCTACTTAATCATATTAGCTACCTTAATTTGGCACAAGTTGGCTAGATCATGACACTTTAAGACATCAACAAGGTGAGCATATATATATGTATATCCATGATCATTAAACATTATTAACAACTCAAAACATACCAAATCATGTCACTTGCATATAATCTATCTTAATGCAATATTAAATCATCAATCTATAAAGATATACCAATTACATGTAATTCTTTTTTATGTCAAATCAAATTGGTTTCCAAATCACTTTCATTACATTTTTCAAGTTTCCAATTTCTATTAAAATATATATTGCTCGATGGAATCCTAGTAAAATGAACTCGGATACACGAGTGAACTAAATTGCTTGTCCGAGCTAAATTTTCATCAAGTTACCTATTCAAGCTAAACCTATATCATGTATTACATGAGAATCCGCGACAAATGATGGATCTCATTATATTACCTGAGGATCTGAAACAAATGCTAGATCTCATTATAATTTATAATAATCTTTGTACAAGTGCACAGACCCTATTGACATGACAATCGTATCCTAACTTTTTACTAAGTTCACACGGGTATCATTTTCACATGTTTCATTCTCATCCTTGTAACCAAGCACTGGAAATTTCACATTTCGCATTCATTTATATTCATACTCTGTACCAATTAAAATAGTTTAACCATTTTTTATTCATTTTAATTTCATTCGAGTCTAATTCCTTATCTAGCCATATATGCCAATTTAATTAACATCCAAATTTGTATTCAAACGTAATTATAATGAAATAAAACATAAACACAAAGATAAGTGGATTCTTCAGGGACTAATTTGTAATGTTAGCTTTTCCCCTATTAGCTTCACTTTGATCCAAATCTTGATCTATACAATTATTTTATATAACAAATAAATACCAAACACTTTCACACAAAGTAATCATATGATAAAAATATATAAATTTCATTTTTTGATTCCCCTTATATTTTACATTTTATTCAATTTAGTCTCTAAACTTGGGATAAACATTACTTTCGATGCCTAGCTTTGGATTAAAATATGATCTCATAAATTCTCATTAAGGACCTCATTTTTCTTATTTCTAACATAATTTTATGACAAGTTTTACATTTATTCAATTTGGTCCCTAATATAACAAAGTTAACAACAAGCTAAATTAACTTTACAATCTAGTCCTTTTCATGATGTAAGCTTAAAATGTATCAATTTCAAGCCTAATTCATCAACTAACCATCAATAACAACTTTTTAAAACTTTAAAAATTTATAAAATTTTTACATGGCTAGCTAAATCAAACTCTCATGATAACAAATCTATTAAAATTACAAGAAAATAGCTTGATTTTCATACGTGTTTGAATGGCCAAATGACTAACCCTTGAAATTGTTTTCTCTTTTTCTTTCTATGGTGAATCAATTAAGGAAGGAGGAAGAAGATGGTAACTTTCTCTTTCTTTCCACTTATCATGCTATTTATAGTTTAATTAATAACTAATTAGCTTAACAAATCATAGTTAATTAGCATAATCTAACTTTAACTACACTTAGTGGAGATGACTATCATCTTCCATCAACTTTTAGTTAATAATGGTTTAATTTTTATTTTGAACATTTGGTTAATTGCTATTTAAGTTCTCAAGCCTTTGGTCAAATAAATCTTTATAGCTATTGAACTTTTACACTTTAGTCCATGAGCCTTAATTAACTATTAATTTGACAAAAATACTCGGCCAATATTTAATATATTTTTATGTTAACTCTATAAATATTCATATTTAATATTTACAAATTCGGTTTATGGAAATTAGGTTTTAAAACTACATTTTTCAGTACCACTAAACAATCGGGTCATTACAGTTGGACTTAACCTACTATGAATGGAATAGATGACGTTACCCAACTAAATGGAAAGGCACAATATGCTACTGAAGAGAAAAGAATGGGTTTCAGAAATTCTAAGGCATTAAATGTCATTTTTAGTAGTGTGGATATAGAGCAATTCAAAGTGATATCTATGTATGAAATGACCAAGAAACCTGAATTTAACATAAAAAAGTTATTATTAATTATTTTTCCTATTAATAAAATTTTAATATAAATATGCAATGCTTTATGAATAGATTTTCAAAAAAAAAAGAATTATGATTTATTTATATTTTAATTAATATTATAAAATTTTGTTAATTATTAATGTGTACTATGGTTGTTCATTTATAAAGTCGATTTTTTTCGAGTTTTGAGTTGAATTTATCTCAAGCTCGAGCCAGATTGGTCTCGTGTTTGGGTCCTGTCAGATTAGAATTTTTTCAGACTTAGATTTATTGCAGACTTGAATTTTTTTTAATTCAATTCGTTATAAACTTGGATCAGCACGAGCGAACGAAGTTGCAAACTCGAGCCTGTTTTGGCATCTCTAGTTGCAGGACTTGCGTAGCGTTCGACTCAGGAGGTCCAAAGCAAGTGTCAGTTGATCGTATTCAAAATAAAAACTACATAAATCATTGTACCATCTAATTCTTCTTGGTACACTTTCTAGACTATTATTAGTCAGAAATTGTTTGACTGCCTGGTTGTCAGTTTTTATAATAAAATTTTCAGATCCTAAATATATGAGAAAGGTTTTTATTGCCTTTTTAATAGCTAATAATTCTTTTTCATATATAGCCAAACTTGCACTGTAGTTTCCTGATGTGATATAACTCTCTCAACACTTCATCATGTCCAAGCTTCAAAGATAATCGGAGACAAAACACATAGTACCAAACTCTATTTATGGCCTTCAAAATGGGCTAAATTTTCTCATGTTTTTACATCATGCTATTCATAAACACTACTTTACGCAATGAATACTCTTATAAATAGAAAAGCAAAAAAATAAAATAAAATGAAGACATGATTTTTTTCCATAGATGCTTTCATTAAGAAAGATGAAAAAGTGAAATGTATTACTATTTTTTTCCATGGTTAGCATTGAAAATGAATAGATAAAAGTCAAATTTATGCAATTTGTTTATGCAGTCTCCTTTCATTGATCTTAATCCAAAATTTTTGTAAGTGTATGAAATATGAATAAAATTCAAGTTTATGTCTGTAATCTTTTCTATATATATTAAAGAGTTCGTGTCTGGTAACTATATATCATATACATTTAGATATTCGTTCAGACCATCGGTAGAGTTTGTAAGACCACGACTGATCCTGAAAGGAGTGGATGGAAAAAAGAATATGTTGTAGCAATGGAGAATTCTAAGAATCCTTTTTTTTTTGGATCATTCCAAAAGAAAAAATCGTTTTTGAATTTTTGGTGCTAAGTAAAAAAATGAATTGAATTCAAAGTTGGATCAAATGAATAAATGGATAGAGTTTATAAAAACTTCAAATTTTAATATTCAAAAAATTTATAAAAACTTCAAAAATTGTGATATCCCTAACTTACTACTGATATAGGAACAATACCAAGTAGGATTAGGTATACTTGAGAAATTTAGAAATAGATAAAATAAGAAGTTTTGAGTGTTATAGAAAGTAGTTAGAGTCGATAGAAAATTAAAAATACACTCGAAATAAGAGAAATAAATATGGGGCATTGACTTAATTGTAAGAAAATAAAAACTATTGGGGCAAAAGTAAGAAAAATAAAAATTTGAAATGATTACATTGAATTGAAGGAAAAAGAAGGAAGGACTAGAAGTGAAATTTTACCAAAAATAAAGTATGATTCATGGATGATATTATAGAGAAAGTTAGAGGATTAAATGGTAATTACTCAAACAAGATAATTATGGAAAATGAAATGATTAAGGACTAAAATGTGTAAAAATATAATTGGTGGGCCATTTTGATAATTATAACTATAATTATTAAACTAATCAAATATTTTTATTACAAATAGGTCATTTCCAACATTTTTATGCCTTTTAAGCTTAATTTCTCCAATTTCTTTAATGAATCCTTAGTGAAATCAATAGATAAGCCTAGTATTCACCTTAATTTCATGAAAAGAGTATCAATAGTAGTATTGGAGGATAGAGAAAATGAGTACTAGGGTTTGATTATAAGTGATTAAGGTAAGAATGATAAGTTTCTTAATGAAATTCATGTTAGCTTCATTTAAATAACATATATATATTATTTGATTATAATTTTAACAAGTAAATGTTGCATGTTTTAATATGGAAATGAAGAAAAAAAGAAGAATGAAGGATTAGCTGAAAAAAAGGTAAGGAAGTACCAGTAAAAAAAGAAGAAAACAAATATATTAATTTTTATAAATTAGTTAAAAATAAATATATTATATTATTAATTTTACCATTTTAAATATTTTTATTGTTTATAAGACTTATCACGTTTACAAACTATTGAAAGATTTGGTTAAATGAATTTATTAGATATTTATCACAAATATAAATAACATTGTCATGTGATTTTTCTTACAATAAATAAAAATTTAAAAATTTATAGTGAATCACTTTATTTATTGAAGTAATAATGTATATGTATGTATTAATCAAAACCAATAAACAAATGTATACGTATATATTTCATGTAACACCCCTGACCCGTATCCGTCGTCGGAATAAGGTTACGGAGCATTACCAGAGTTTACAAATCAATTACAGAAAAATTCATATAATTTATTATTCATATCTGAAATAAATCATATTGTCCCTTAAATGGACCCTCGATGTCCAATTTAAATATTAGAATCAAGTCGGGACTAAGTGGAACACCCCAAACTTGGCCTAGACATTATGGCCGTATCCGGAGGTGTCACCAAGAATGGGTTTGAAAACGAAGTTAATACGATAAAACCATTTCAGTTTTTCAATTCTTATTTGCTTGAATCCAATGTTAAAACGTTATCTAATTAATTAATTTATCTTTAAACGTGTTTTACAGTGGAAGCTTTCGAAAAATCATTTTATTTCAAAAATTTAGTTCGCATTTTCAGAAAACCTTTATTTGCGTAAAACTATCGTTTCCACAAAACATTTTACCAAAGCAGTCAAATTATCAAATAACCCAAAAATAAACAGTTAAAAACCAAACAGTTTAGTCCAGAGAGTTCCAGAAATTACAAACTTTCAAATAAAGCCAGAAATATAAATAATAAGAACCATAAATTACTAAATAACACAGTTTTCAGTCAGGTGGTCACCGCTGAGTCTCCACCGCACCGATCTGCCTAAGTCTGTAGATTACATGAACAGAACAAACAAACAAATGTGAGTTTTCGTAAATTTAGTGTGTAACCCAACAAAATTAAACATGCAAAACATATAGAAATCTCATATATATATAATCAGATACAGGCTCAGACTCATGTCCATCTCAGATACAGATAATGAATACAGATATACAGATCAGATAATCAGAATCCTAGCCCCATCCTCTACACACCATCTCTGACTATCCCATCACACAATGTGGGGTTTAAAACACTCACCCAACCTTACAAACCATATCGTGCCATTTCGTCACATATCAGATAATGTGTAGCCAAGCTGCTAGAATATAGGCGATGATTGCCATATAGAGCACTTTCTCCACATATACAAATCCCACCCTAAAATAGATACAGAAAATAGGTACAGAATTTACAAATTAAACATGCTCAACATGCCTAAATACAGATAACAGTTATATACATATCTAGCAGACTAATTAGTCATGCACAATAGTATCATACTCAGAACAGAAAATTAGTCTGGCAGATGTTATATTTTTAAGGTTTGGCTAGCCCTTAACGACCCTGCGATAGGCCCACAGTCGATCGAAATGACCCGTGTGACCCTAAGGAAAATTTGAGAAACATGGGCCCACATGCCCGTGTGGGCCCACACACCTAGATTAACCTTGCTCGTGTGGCCTACACGATCTGGCCCAAAACCCACATGCTCGTGTAGCATGCCCGTATGGGCCCACACGGCCACACTCAAGCCACCACACGCCTGTGTTTTACGCAGGGCCATGCCTTCGTTGACCACACGGTTGTGTCTCGCACATAACTAGCCACACACCCATGTGGCGTTGACATAATAGTCTTTCGGCTTTTGCTGAAGTTCAATTTTCTACGTTTCGGTTACACACCTGGTTTGTTTTTCGCATCGAAATAATCCCGAGACTCTTAAAACTTAAGAACAACACCAAAAACCCGATCAATTCCAATTATCCAAGCTAATCTATCCAAAACCCCAAACGACATACTTGAGAAACTACTTCAAATGAAGGTTTGATCACTTACCCGAATGGATATGATAACCCAGCACACTGCACGTTGGAAAACATGTTTTGATCCCCTTGAGCAACACCTATACAAGAAATCACCACATTACCAAACCTGAAATCGATTCTCATTAGACCAAAACTTCAAGAAGACTTACCTACTACAAACCAAACAGAGTTTACAGCACCCAAAAGTGGTGATTTGAAAGTAAAAAAAAATGAACAGAAATCAAAGAAGGAAGAAATCAAAAAGAAAAAGTTTGGAAGAGGAAATTTTGGAGAAAAACGTAAAAAATTAATAGGAATTTCGATAGGAGAGAGAAAAACAAAATAAAATTTAATATTTTGACAAAATCCCATTAAATCACAACCCCATTATCCCACTAAACCTTAACCACTTTAGAATTCTAACTCTACCCAAACACTCTTAGACAATCAGAGAAAAAATAACATTCACTCTCGTGCAGGGGTTCAAACACTGGGCCTCTAACACACTAACTCCCTTACCAATCGAACCAGTAGCCTCATTTTGATATAGATTAACAAACATTTTCAAATAATCCCACTAAACAAGGGTAAGGCTTAGATCTAAAATATCAAAATTTTGCCAAAAGGAAGGCTTGAACCCAAGATCTCACACACACACCCAGAACACTTAGCCACTGAAGTAGATACACATTATGTTAAATACTTTCAGAAACAAAAATAAATTATTCAGGACATCACAACTCTACCGCCTAAAAGAAATTTCGACCTCGAAATTCACCTGATCAGAACAAATGAAGATACTTCTGACGCATAGAGTCCTCAGGTTTCTAGGTGGCTTTCTCAATGCCTGATTCCGCCATAGAACTTTTACCAACCGAACGGACTTACTTTTCAGAACCTTAACATCACGATCCAAAATCTGAACCGGCCCCTCCTCAAAAGTCAAATTCAGTCTAATCTTGATCTCCTCAACAGAAACAACATAAGATGGATCAGACCGATACCACCTCAATATCGAGACATAAAACACATCATGAATACGGTCCAACTCTGGAGGTAGCTCCAACTGATAAGCGACTGGTCCCACACGCTTCAGAATTCGATACAACCCAATGAACCTAGGGTTTAACTTGCCATTATGGCTGAACCTCAGAACTTTCTTCCACGGAGAAACCTTAAGAAAGACGAAGTCACCCACAGAGTACTAAATATCTCTCATCTTCAAATTTACATAAGATTTCTGTCTATTAGAAGCCACCTTCAGATGATCCCGAATTAGTCTAACCTTATCATCGGTCTTAGAAACCAACTCAGGAACCAAAACCCAACGCTCACCCAACTCATTCCAACATAGCGGAGTATGACACTTATGACCATACAAAACCTCGTAAGGTGCTATCTTGATGCTAGACTGGAAACTGTTATTGTAGGGGAACTCAGCTAGTGACAGATAATCCTCTCAACTACCTCAGAAATCTATTACACAACTTCCAAGCATATCCTCTAGTATCTGAATCACCCTCTCAAGTTAGCCATCGATTTAAGGATAGAACGTAGTACTAAAGTCCAATCTCGAACCCAGAGCCTCATGTAATTTCATCAAGAACTAAGAAGTGAAGCAAGGATCTATATCAGAAATTATCGAAATAGGAACCCCATGCAGTCTTACAATCTCAAAGATATAAAGCTTAGCTAACTTTTGCAAGGAGTAGTCCGTTTGAATCGGAATAAAATGAGTGAAATTGGTCAATCGATCCACAATGACTCAAACAGAATCCTTCTTAGCGGATGTCAAGGGCAACCCACTAACGAAGTCCATTGTCACTCGTTCCTTTCCATAAGGGAATCTTAACGGGTTGTAACAAACCCGAAGGCAATTGGTGCTCAGCCTTAACATGCTGGCATGTCAAACAACGAGAAACAAAATTTGTAACCTTACACTTCAAATCTGGCCACCAGTATAAGTGACGAAGATCGTGATACATCTTATTACCACCGGGATGTATAGCATAAGAGCTACTATGTGCTTCTCTCAAAATCGACTGCCTTAGATCAGAATCATTCGACACACAAATCTGACCTCGAAAACACAAAACTCCATCTTTATTCAGCCCAAAATCTGAAGTACTGCCACTCTCAATCTGACGAAATCGCAAACCCAGAGACTTATCCTCTAACTACTTATCTTGAATCAGATCAATCCAAGTCGGCTTAACTTATAACTTGGCTAATAAACTCCCATTATCAAACAGACTAAGACAAGCAAAAATCACCCTCAAATTAGTCATCGCTCTACAACTAAGAGCATCGGCCACCATATTGGCCTTACTAGGATGATACTCTATCATGCAGTCATAATCTTTCAGCAGCTCAATCCATCGACGCTGTTTAAGATTCAACTTCTTCTGAGTAAGGAGGTACTTAAGGCTCATGTGATCAGTGTAGATGATACATCTCTCACCATATAAATAATACCTCCAGATCTTCAATGTAAAAACCACAGTAGCCAACTTGAGATCATGCATCGGATGATTCCCTTCGTATGTCTTAAGCTGAGAGGACGCATAAGCCAAAACCTTACTATCTTGCATCAATACACATCCCAAACCGACATGCAATGCATTATTATAGACCATAAATTCTTTACCATATTCAGGCTGTATTAGAATAAGAGCCTGAGTCAAAATAGACTTGAGCTTTTCAAAGCTCGATTGTTGCACATTAGACGAGATAAAGGGAACACTCTTGCATAGAAGATTAGTCAAAGGAGCTGCAATCAGAAAGAACCCTTCGACAAACCACCGATAGTATCCCGCAAGAGCCAGAAAACTACAAATCTCAGATACATTCTTAGGCTATTTCCAATTCAGCATAGTCTTAATCTTCCTCGGATCAAAATGAATCCCTTCAATAGAAACCACATGCCCTAGAAAAGTAACCTGTCGTAACCAGAACTCACACTTGCTCAACTTAGCATAGAGCTGTTTCTCTTAGAGTATCTGAAGCACTACTCTAAGATGCTCATCATGTTCATTATCGGTCTTAGAGTAAACCAGAATATTGTCGATAAAGACCATGATGAATTGATCCAGATATGGCTGAAAGACTCGGTTCATCAGATCTATGAATGCAGCCGGAGCATTCGTCAGACCAAAAGGCATAACTAGGAACTCGTAATGTCAATAACGAGTCCTAAATGCAGTCTTATGAACATCCACCACCTTAACTTTCAGCTGACGATACCCAGAACGAAGATCAAACTTTGAAAACACTAAAGCCCCTTGGAACTGATCAAATAAATCATTGATCATCGGAAGTGGATACTTTTTTTTCACAGTCAGTTTATTCAGTTACCGATAATCAATACACAACCTCATGATCCCATCCTTCTTCTTAACAAACAAAATCGATGCCCCTCACAGAGACACATTAGGACAAATGAAACCACATCCAAAAGCTCTTGAAGTTGAGCCTTAAGCTCTATAATCTCCTTCAGTGCTATACGGTATGGAGTGATAAACATCAGAGTTGTACCCGGTAGAAGCTCAATGCCAAACTCAACTTCTTGATTTAGAGGTAAATCTGGTAACTCTTCAGGAAAGACATCCTAAAAATCTCTCACTATTCTGATATCCTGAATAACATAGTCTCTAGAAACTAAAACACTGACGAAAGCCATATATGCCTCACACCCTTTCCGAACTAGTTTCTCAACCACAAAAGCGGAGATCACAGTGGACAGGAAATCTCGACGCTCACTAATCACAACCATTTCCTTATCATCCTTAGCCTCAGAACGACCATCACAGTCGCGCAATCCAAACTGACTCGGTGCTCAACCAACCAATCCATACCCAGAATCAAATCGAACTCCTCAAAAGGTAACTCCATCAGATTTGCCAGAAATACCTCACCTTGCACCTCTAACGAAACATCCCTATAAAGTTTACCAAATCGAACAGATTGCCCCAATGGAATTAGTACATTAATCTCACTAGAAGTGCTCTCAACAAAAATCCCGAGGTTTTTAGAAACAGTACTAACTATATAAGAGTGTATAGAACCTATGTCTATTAGAGTAGTATAAGGTACATCAAAAATTAAGAATGTACCGGTGATAACATCAAGAGCATCTCTATCGTCTCGGCATCAAGCAGCATAGACCCAAGCAAGCAACCTCACCTCAGTCTGACTAGCACCTCTCCTCGGTGCTCTCTACCCTCGGCCTATACCATTACCACCCCTAGCCGGTCCACGGCCCCTAGGTGGCTACTAAACTGCCCTCTAAGGCTGAACAGAACCCAATCTTGAAGCTTCCATCTGATCAGCCCGCTGCAGACTCTCTTGAATTCAATGCTCCATAGACCCACACCTCAGACAAGCCCCTAACCTCCTCCAACACTCACCTGGATGGAACCTACCACAGTCTCCCCATGGCTAAATCTTAGTAGGACCAATAGAAACCCTCACTCTAACTGGCCCATCAGGTCTAGCCCGCTTCCTAGGCCTCTAAACAGAACTAGAGGGCTTTGAATCCCTCTTACTCTTACTTCTCTCACGGTCCCTATTTTGACACTCTACGCGCTTAACCTCTTTGGCAATCTTCGGCTTGTCTATTAGAACCGCAAACTCTCGTTCCCTTTGTGGAGCAATTAGTACCCTCAAGTTATCTCTTAGACCGTCCACAAAGTAGATACATTTCTCGTACTCAGACATCACTATGCCTCGAGCATAGCGGCTCAACCTCAAAAACTCAGCCTCATATTTAGCCACTAATCTATCACCCTGCGTGAGATTCATGAACCTTGTTCCCACATTTTCCCTTGAAAAGTAGCCTTGAAGAAATCCCAGTTCAGACAACTAGGTTCAGTGCATTTCTCAACTGATAACCATTGCTAATATGCCTCATTGCGAAGCAAAGAAACTACACCCTTAATTTTTTACTCAGGAGTACAGTCTATATCATTCATAATCCTCTCGATAGCCTCCAACCAATACTCGGCCATAGTAAGGGCGACTCGAGTGACACCCCTAAAAAGCTTAACTCCATTAAACCAAAGTCGTTCAATTACAAACCTACGGCCCTCAGATCTAGATCGCCTCTCTAATACCCTTAACAAGGCTTAACACAATGTCTCATCCCCAGTTGAACGGCTTTGAGACCAAGTCTCAGTAGCAGGCGAAACCGATGTCTCACTCGTATCTAAATTTGGCATACTACCCAGAGAGGAAGACTTAGGTCGAGCCCTCCTACGGCCTCTACCACGACCACAAATACCACGTCCGTGTATTCCAAGAACGCTCATCGTAAATTTTTAAATTTTATCTACATTATAAGATTTTATGTATCAGTTCCAATATTTATTAACAGATATTTTATGCATAAATTATCAGAAGTTTAGAGATGTTTTTAGAAGTTTCAGTCTCTAACTATTTTAGTATAGTTTTGGAAAGAACTAACTATAGTGTTTTCAGAACAGTTCTATCTAAGTACAGAGATATTTACAAGATCAGTGCTAGAGACTCGATGTACCACACACTTTCTTAAATTATTCACACTATTCAAAAAAACAATTCTTTTGAAACAACATTTTAAAACCTAAAATTCAAAGCTCGAGTTTTGCAACCTGGCTTTAATACCACTAAATGTAACACCCCAAACCCGGCCTAGACGTTATGGCTGTATCCGAAGGTGTCACAAAGAATGGGTTTGAAAATAAAGTCAATATGAGAAATCCATTTCAGTTTTTCAATTCTTATTTGCTTGAATCCAATGTCAAAATGTTATCTAATTAATTAATTTGGCTTTAAACGTGTTTAATAGCGGAAGCTTTCGAAAAACAATTTTATTTCAAAAATTCAGTTTGCATTTTTAGAAAGCCTTTATTTGCGTAAAATCGTCGTTTCCGTAAAACATTTTACCAAAGTAGTCAAATTATCAAACAACCCAAAAATCAACAGTTAAAAACCAAACAGTCCAGTCTAGAGAGTCCTAGAAATTACAAACTCTCAAATAAAACCAGAAATATAAATAATAAGAATCGTAAATTACTAAGTAAAATAGTTTTCAATCAGGTGGTCACCACTGAGTCTCTGTCGCACCTATCCGCCTAAGTCTATGGATTACCTGAACAGAACAAACAAACAAATGTGAGTTTTCGTAAACTCAATGTGTAACCCAACAGAATTAAACATGCAAAACATATAGAAATCTCATGTATATATAATCAAATACAGGCTCGGACTCATGTCGATCTCAGATACAGATAACAAATACAGATGGGTGTATGGCTGGTTGTGTGCACCACCCAACCCTGTACACACCCTCTCTAACCATCCCATCAAACCATGGAGGGTTTAAAACACCCACCCAACCCTGTACACCATAACCTGCCATTACGACACATATCAAATAATGTGCAACCAAGCTGCTAGAATATAGACGATGATTTCCATATAGAGAGCACTTCCTCAATGTAACACCCCTAACCCGTATCTGTCGCCGGAACAAGGTTACGAAGTATTACTGGAGTTTACAAAATATTTATAAATAATTATGTCATTTATTATTCATTTATCAAGATTATTCACAACGTCCTTTAAATGGACCCTCGAGGCCCAATATGACTATTACAATTGAGTCGGGACTAAATTGGGAACTTAGAGAATTTTTTCACAAAATTTCTAAAATTTTCCTAGATATAGGGCACACATGCCCTTGTGGTCCAGGGAAACGCCCTTGTGGTCCTAAGACACGTCTGTGCTACAGGCCGTGTTCGACCCCGTGCAACTCTCTAACTTATGCTACAAGGCCAGCCACACACTCGTGTGAGTAGGTCGTGTGATCAATTTAATCTTCAAAAATTAGGTGCAAGGTTCACACAGCCAAGACACACACTTGTGTTCTAGACCGTGTAGCACAAATGGCTGAGATACACACTCGTGTCTCTACCTGTGTGCTCAGTTCTGAGCATTCTGTTTCTCAATTTTAAGATGCAGGGGACACACGGCCAAACCACACGCCCATATGCCAGGCCATGTGTCACACATGATCAAGACACATGCCCGTATGTCTACCCGTATGGACGAAATAAAGCCATTTCCTAGCTTTATTTCTCACCCAAATTCGCCAATAACCTATACTAAAACTTACAAGAATATACCAGCCAATTCAAGTATTAAATACAAACCAATTCTATCATCTAATATGATACTTTAATATATGCAATCATGATTATAATCTTACCTTTGTTTAACATATAGGTTAAGCATAACTTGGTCAATCAAATTTAATAAACTTAACACATAGATATTTGTCTTATCATAAGCTTATAATTATACCAAAACAAGCCATTACTAGCCATTCCAATAGCTAGTTTACAAATCACATTCATATGCTATCAAAGGCCATGTTACCTATAAATGCCATTATACCATAACAAGTATACTATTTATACCAAAACAAGCTAGTGGATAGTGTGATGATGCTCCAATCGATCTCCAACCTTCGCGAGCTTTTGATGTAACATCCCGTTTTTGGGTCAAGTCAAAATAGTGGTTTCAGCACCATAAATCTGAAGTAGAAATATTTATTTTTATTACTTCTTTAAGGTCTACAGTATGATTGAATAATTGTGTGAAAAATTCGTTAAGAAATTTTATTGAAAGGGTGTCCAATTTGACTAATAGGACTAAATTGCAATAGGTGCAAAATGTGTGTTCTAGAAGCTAAAGGCATCTAATTAAAATGAAATTTTACATTAGAGGTCCTTAAATGGTAATTATACCATTATATTTTAAGTTGGACAAAAATGGATATGGTTAGATAAAATTTCAAAGTTTTAAGTGAAGGGTATTTTGGTCATTTGGTAAATAAAGACAAAAATAACTAATAAAAAGATGTCATCTTTTCTAATTTGATCCCCCATGGCATAAATTCAAAAGGGAAAGACATAGCTAGGGTTTGGCCAACTTCCAAGCTCGATTGTAAGTCCGTCTTTGTCCCGTTTTTAATGATTTTTACATTTTTGTGAATGTTGTAACTTGATTTAGCTATTCTAAGGACTAGTTTGAAAGAAAATCATAGTTTAAAATTTTATCCATGTTGAATATTTGTGTATTTTGATGTTTAATGGTAGAAAATGTATGTTTGCTATTAGATAAACAACATTTACTAAGTGATTTTTGATGAAAATGTCAAATAGGGACTTATTTGTAAAAGTTGTAAAATGAGTGTAAAAATGTGAATAAATGAAAAATGTGGACTGATATGAGTACTAATAATATTCGGCTAGGCTTGGGTAATAAAGAAATCGAATGAAAATCATTTTACGAGCCTAGGGACTAAAATGTAAAAAGTTGAAAAGTTAGGGGTAAAAATGTAATTTTTGCCATAAGGTGTTTTTTCCAAGTGAATGTAGGATGAATAATCGGGCTTGTTTTACATGTGGCTCCCAAGATCACTTTACCTGAAACTGCTCTGAAATAGTTGAAAAGGATAATTTTTAGAATGTAAGATCGAGTAATACTGCTGCTAGAGGGAGGCCAGTGAGAAATACGGGAAATGGGACCAATAGCAGAGGTGTATCCAAAGATTCAATTGTGAGATCGAAAACTAGAGCACCTGCGAGAGCCTATTCCATTCGTGCTCGTGAGGATGCGTCCTCTTTTGATGTGATCATTGGTACATTTTCTCTTTATGATACTAACATAGTTGCATTAATTGATCCTGGATCGACTCATTCCTATATTTGCATTAATTTGGTATCTAGTAATAATTTGCCTGTTGAGTCTACTGAATTTGTGATTAAGGTGTCGAACCCCTTAGGCAAATATGTTTTAGTTGATAAAGTTTGCAAGAGTTGTCCTTTAATGATTCGAGGTCACTATTTTTCAGATGACGTAATGCTTTTGCCATTTGATGAGTTTGATGTGTTACTTGGAATGGATTGGTTGACTCTGCATGATGTAGTAGTGAAGTGTAGATGAAAATTTATTAAATTGAAATGTCAAAATAATGAAACTCTTCGGGTTAAGTCGGAAGAGTCGGGTGAATTGCCTATTGTGATTTCATCGATATCTGCTCGGAGGTATATAAGGAAAGGTTGTGAAGCTTATCTTGCATATGTGTTGAACATGAAAAAGTCTTAATTGAAGATCAAATTTGTGCCGGTAGTTTGTGAATATCCGGATGTGTTCCCAGAAGAGTTGCCAGGGTTACCACCGGTCAGAGAAGTGGAGTTTGCTATTGATTTGGTACCAGGGACTACACCGATATTGATAGCTCTGTACAGAATGGCTCCAACTGAGTTGAAAGAATTAAAGTCTCAGTTGCAAGAGTTGACAGATAAGGGTTTTGTGAGACCGAGTTTTTCGCCTTGGGGTGCACCGGTATTATTCGTCAAGAAGAAAGATGGATCCATGAGACTTTGTATTGATTATCGTCAGCTTAACAAGGTTACAATAAAGAACAATTATCTTTTACCGACAATTGATGATCTGTTCAACCATTTGAAAGGGGAAATAGTGTTTTCAAAGATAGATTTGAGATCTAGTTATTATCAACTGAGAATTAAAGACTCGGATGTGCCAAAAACCGCATTCAGAACGAGGTACATTCATTATGAGTTTCTTGTTATGCCTTTTGGGTTAACTAATGCTCCTGCTGTTTTTATGGATTTGATGAATCGGATCTTCTGACCGTATTTACACAAGTTTATGGTTGTGTTCATTGATGACATTTTAATTTATTCCTGAGATGAGTTTGAGCATGTCGAACATTTAAGAATTATGTTGCAGACTTTGAAAGATAAGAAGTTGTTTGCTAAGTTTAGCAAGAGTGAGTTTTGGCTCCGAGAAATCAGATTTTTGGGACATATTGTCTCCATAGAAGGTATAAGGGTTGACCCAAGTAAGATTTCGGCAATTGTTGATTGGAAACCATTGAGGAATGTATCTGAGGTTAGAAGCTTTTAGGGCTTAGTTGAGTATTACCGATGTTTTGTTAAGGGATTCTCGATGATTGCTACACCTATGACGAGATTGTTATAGAAAGATGTTAAGTTTGAATGGTCTGAGAAATGTCAAAAGAGTTTTGAATAGTTGAAAGCATTGTCAACTGAGGCACCGGTATTAGTGCAACCTGAGTCAGGAAGAGAGTTTATGATTTTCAGTGACTTGTCATTGAACGGTCTTGGATGTGTGTTGACACAAGAGGGCAAAGTGATAGCTTATGCCTCGAGACAGTTGAAACCACACAAAAAGAATTATCCGACGCACGACATGGAATTGGCTGCCATTGTGTTTACTTTAAAGATTTAGCGACACCATTTATTCAGTGAGAAGTGGCACATCTTTACCGACCATGAGAGTTTGAAGTATTTGATGACTCAAAAGGATTTGAAACAGAGATGGCTCGAGTTGTTGAAAGACTATGAGTTAGTAATTGATTATCATCCAGGAAAGGCGAATGTGGTCCCCAATGCTTTGAGTAGAAAATCATTGTTTGCTTTGAGAGAAATGAATACGCGACTGACATTATCTAATGATGGTTCAATTCTAGTTGAGTTGAAAGCTAGGCCGGTATTTCTTCAGCAAATTTGCGAAGCTCAGAAAAGTGATAAAGAACTTCAGGTTAAAAGAGTTTAGTGCGAATTGACTAGTGGTTCAGAATTTCAAATTGGGACCGATGGATGTTTGATGTTCTAAGGTAGGATTTGTGTATTGAACGATTTCGAGCTTATTCAGAAAATTATTCATGAGGCATGCTGTGGTTGTCTTTCTATTCATTCGAGAAGTACGAAGATGTATAATGATTTGAAGAAATTGTATTGGTGGTCTGGTATGAAACGAGATATTTCTAAATTTGTAGCGAGATGTTTGATTTGTCAAAAAGTAAAGGCCAAATATCAAGTACATTTGGGTTCACTTTAGCCTGTGATGATTCCTAAGTGAAAATGTGACAGAATTACAATGGATTTCGTAACTGGATTACCTCTGACTCCGAAGAAGAAAAATGCTATTTGGGTCGATATTGATAGATTGACGAAATCAGCTCATTTTATTCTGTTACATACCGACTACTCACTTGATAAACGAGCTGAGTTGTACATAACTGAGATTGTTAGATTACACGGGGTGCCTATTTCTATTATTTCGAATAGAGATATGAGGTTTACGTCTCGATTTTGGAAGAGGTTGCAAGAAGCTTTGGGTACAACTTTAGTACCGCATTCCATCCGCAAATCGACGGTCAATTTGAAAGGACGATTCAGGTACTCGAAGATATGCTTCACTGTTGTGTTTTAGAGTTCGAAAGTAGTTGGGAAAAATATCTACCTTTAGTCAAATTTACTTATAACAATAGTTTTCAGTCGAGTATAAAGATGGCACCGTATGAGGTATTGTATGGATGTAAGTGTCAAACTCCATTGTACTGGATCGAGCTCAGTGAGAGACAAATTCACGGGGTTGATTTGGTTAGAGAAATCAAAGAAAAAGTGAAAATAATTTGTGATTTTTTGAAAGCGGCTTCAAATGGATAGAAATCTTACACGAATTTGAAACGAAAGGAAATTCAATTTCAAGTCGATGATAAAGTATTTCTGAAAGTATCTCCGTGGAAGAAAATTCTTAGATTTGGTCGCAAAGGCAAGCTGAGCCTGCGCTTTATCGGTCCATACGAGGTTCTAGAAAGGGTAGGACCAGTGGCTTATCAGTTAGCTTTACCGACAGAGTTAGAAAGGATCCATAATGTGTTTCATCTGTCTATGTTGAGACGATATCAATTAGATCCATCTCATGTGATTTCACCAATTGATGTTGAAATTCGACACAATATGACTTATGGTGAAGAACCGATCAAGATTTTAGCTCGGGAAGTTAAACAGTTGAGAAATAAAAATATAGCCTTAGTGAAAGTTCTGTAGCAAAGACATGGGGTCGAAGAAGCTATGTGGGAAACTAAGGAAGCTATGAGAAAATAGTACCCAAACCTTTTTTCTGGTAAGATTTTCGGGGACGAAAATCCATAAATGGGGCAGAGTTGTAACATCTCGTTTTTGGGTCAAGTTGGAACAGCGATTTCGGAACCAAAAATATGAAGTAGAAATATTTATTTAAGGTCTACAGTATGATTGAATGATTGTGTAAAAATTTCATTAAGAAATTTTATCGATAGGGTGTCCAATTTGACTAATAGGACTAAATTGCAATAGGTGCAAAATGTGTGTTCTAGAAGCTAAAAGTGTCAAATTGAAATGAAAATTTAAATTGGAGGTACTTAAATGGTAATTAGACCATTATACTTTAATTTGGACAAAAATGGATATGGTTAGAAAAAATTTCAAAGTTTTAAGTGAATGGCATTTTGGTCATTTGGTAAATAAAGATAAAAATAACTAATAAAAAGATGTTATCTTTTCTAATTTGATCCCCCACACTGAAAATCACAAGGGGAAGACATAGCTAGGGTTTGGCCAACTTCCAAGCTCGATTGTAAGTCCATCTTTGTCCCGTTTTTATTGATTTTTACGTTTTTTTGAATGTTGTAACTTGATTTAGCTATTCAAGGACTAATTTGAAAGGAAATAAAAGTCTAAAATTTTACCCATGTTGAATATTTGTGTATTTTGATGTTTAATGGTAGAAAATGTATATTTGGTGTTAGATAAACAATCTTTACCAAGTGATTTTTGATGAAAATGTCAAATAAAGACCTATTTGTAAAAGTTGTAAAATGTGTGTAAAAATGTGAATAACTGAAAAATTTAGAATAATATGAGTACTAATAATATTTGGCTAGGCTTGGATAATGAAGAAATCGAATGAAAATCATTTTACGAGCCTAGGGACTAAAATGTAAAAAGTTGAAAAGTTAGGGGCAAAAATTTAATTTTTCCATAAGTTGTTTTTGGGATTAAATTGAATAATGTGATGATTGAATAAGTTAAATGTGGTATTATAGATCAAGAAAGACAAGGTTCTGACCTAGACCGGGGAAAGAACAAAGTTGTGGACTAAATTAAACAATTAGCCATTTTGTACCAAGGTAAGTTCGTATGTTAAAAATAAGCTTTAGTATGATTGTATTTTATTGTTTTAATATTGCATGAATTGTATGTTTGATAAATGTGGATGAGCTTAATCTTATGAATGAGTTCGAAGATAAATCAACAAGCAAGAAATCCCGTTGAACCTTAGGAATAAGGTAGGATACAAGTGACATGTCACTAGGGTTAGTATGTGTTATGTGATCATATGATCCGGGTGCTGGCCTTGCACGTCCTACCGGTGGCTGAGTATACCGACATATGTTGCGGATACTTGACAGCTTGTGTGAGCAGCACTGCGTAGCTACGTCTTGACTGACAGCTTGTGTGAGTAGGCCCGTTGATAGCTCGAGAGTGAGCAACTATGTGATATGAGATTTGAAATAGCATTGGCTACATATGTGGCACTTAGTTTGCAAATTTCCTGAGTATCTAACATTGTTATTCCGAGTGGTTCACGGGTATGTCAAATATGAGATTATGAGTAAATTCCTTTCGAGAGGGTACAGGTATGTACTTGAAGCTCATATCTATTAAATGCTTGAAATGATGAATATGAGGCAAGTTTTGAGATGGAATGAGTTATGATTATGAGACCATTGTGAATGTACATTTAATTATGTTATATTATTTGAATGTAATATGCATGGTAAGGTTGCTTATTTCTTGCATACAAGCTTACTAAGCTATATAGCTTACTCCATTTATTTTCCATGTTTCACAGTGCCGCCAAGCTAGCCCGGAATCGGAGATCGTCAGAGATTTGCCTCACACTATCAAAACTATTATTTTGGGTCTTGATGATTTTAGTATTTTAAAAATATGGCATGTATAGGGACTTGGTTATTTTGTTATATGTGTCACTATGATTGACCAAATGTATTGGCTTGTAATTGGCAAAGGCTTGTTTGATATTTGGTCATGTAAATTGTCTGATCTTGGTTAACATGGTTGTAATTCTATTTATATGCATGTATGTGCTAATACTTTTAGTGATATGGTTTATAATGGTTTGTTACTTGTTGATTATGGTTTAATACCTTGTTACGAACTAGATGGGTTGGTTTATTTATATGCTATATCATCTTGATGATTGAATACAAGTTGGTATTAGTCTTAGTGGTGTTTTGGAAATATGAAAATGGTATGTTTGATTTAGCCTGTTAAATGTCATGTGTATGTTAGATGATGGTATTACATTGATATGCATTAGCCATGATTGTGGATTGTTTGGTTGCTTAAGTGTGCCATGGGTTTGTGATATTGAATTGGTATAAGTGTTTGTGCTAACAAGGGTGGCAAATGGCTTGGTAAATAGCCTTTATTTTGTCCACATAGGTAGACACACGGGCGTGTGTCTAGGCTGTGTGCGACACATGGTCTGTCCCACGGGCATACGTTCTGGCCGTGTGTCCCTTGCACTTTAATTTTGAGAAACAGAAGCAGAGACATGGGCATGTGTTTCAGCCGTGTAGATGACACGACCTTAGCCACGGGCATGTGTCCTGGGCGTGTGAAGTCTGCACCTACTTTATGAAAATTAATTTTCCCCACAGCCTAGCACACGAGTGTGTGACTTGGCCATGCGACCTCAATTTGTTCATGGGTTACAAGTCAGAGAGTTACATGGGGTCGGGACATGGGAGTATGTAGCCACACGACCTGCCCACACGGGTGTGTCCCAAACTGTACAGGTGCGTGACCCCTGTTTAAGGCAAAACTTTTCTAAGTTTTGTAAAAATTTATAGAGTTCTCGGTTTAGTCCCAGACCCCTTCCAATGCATGTTTTGGGCCTCGTAGGCCCGTACTAGGGACTTTATGATTGAACGTGAATGGTTTTAATTTGGACACATATTTATGACTCGGAATTATGTGAATGGTTGTATTTTAAGTTTGGTAATGCCTCGTACCCTGTTCCGGCGTCAAATACGGGTAAAGAGTGTTACATCCGAGCACTAAAAAACAGAGAAAATAAAACCTAATAAGCATTATATGCTCAGTAAGTTCGTATAATAGGAATTGAAACTTACCAATCACATTTAACGACACTAAGCATACAATTAACATGCTTTCATCATTTTGACAAATTTACCTAAACACATATACTCAATCAAGCAAGTTAGTCATATAATACATGTAAATGTTAACTAAACATTGATGAGCTCATCATATAATCCTTCGTCAAATAATTCAAAAACATTCAGAGCATATTTCTATTTATCTCGTCATTTTCTCATGTCAATAGTGTTATCCGTTGAATTATTGAAATATCGATGGATACTCAAATAGTACACTCAAGGTGTACATGCCTATAATCCGTTAATTCTTATTTAGGGAACATACTCTCGAGCCACATGTCAAGATGCTCAAACGAGCCATGTAATCATGTAATAGGACACTTATCCGCGCTAATTAGGAAACTTATAGAACCTTTCAGATATCTCCAAAAAGATAGTATCAGGGAGCTTTGGATAAGGTAACAGAGAGTTCAAGCAAGCATAACAAGACACTCATGAAGAGCTGTGTTTGTGTCCGCATTACATGCAGTATTACAACCGATTGTGTAACGCCGTAAAAAATTATATTTTTTATTCTGTTAAAATGTGACACAAATATATATCAGCTTTAGTGGTTATGTGTTTTGGGTGTGTGTGAGAGGTCCCAAGTTCAAGCTCTAGCTTGGGCAAATTTTGGTATTTTTCTGAATGAAGCCTTAATTGGGTTCAATAGGCTTATAATTGATTGTTTGCAAAATGCTAACAGAATAGGCCTACTGGTCCGGTGGTTTAAAGGAGTGTTGGTATGCTTGAGGTCTCATGTTTGAATCCCTGCGTGTGCAAAGGGGATAATTTTTACTATTTTGGCAGGAGTTTGAGTTAATGTGGATTCTGAGTAGTAGGGTGTAGTGGGGAGCCAGGTGGAGAGATCTTAGGAGTGAATTAGGGGATGTTGGGATTCATCCAAAAATCTGATTTTTATGTTTTTATTTTGTATTTCGAAACTCCCAAAATTTTGCCCTCTTTCTTCTAACATCAATTTCACTACTCCCCTGCCAAAATTCTGCTCATTTTTCCTCTTTTGATTTTTGTTTCATTTTTTTCCCCATCTCATCTTTGTTTTTCTTTTCGTTTCCCTTGCCATTAACTCGTTTGGTTTTGTACAACGTCGAGGTGCTCGATAAGTGTTGGGTTTTGCTTAAGCATTGATGTTTTTGGACTAAGTGTTGATGAAGGATTGTTTTGTCGATTTTGTTAGGCAATGGTCAGTTCTAACATCCCAAAATAGGGCCTAAACGGAATAGCGTTTGTGAAACCACGAATCTGAGATAGAAAAGTTTATACCGATTAATTTTTATAATTTATCGAGTGATTAGATACATGTGTTAGAGTATCGATGGAAAATTTTATAGATAACATGCTTAATTTGCCTACTAGGGCTTAATTGTAAAAGTTGATAAATATGAGTTTTAGATGCTAAAGGATTAAATTGAAGAGTACAATTGAAGTAGAGGTCCTTAAATGGTAATTAGACCATTCGGTTTTCATGGACAAAAATGGACATACATAGATAAAAATAACTAAATTTTTAATGAAGGGTATTTTAGTCATTTGGTAATTAAAAGATTAAAAAAGGGAAAAATATAGCAACATATGCCCATCTTCTTCATTAGGCCGAAATTTTAAGGGTTCTTCATAGCTAGGGTTTTTTCAAGCTTTCAAGCTTCATAGTAAGTGATTCCAAGCCCCATTTTTAATGTTGTTTACGTTTTTTAAGTCCTAGTAACTTAATTTAGCTTATTCTAGCAATAATTTAACCTAGGGTTCATATTTGTAAAAATACCCATAGGTGAAATGTGTTTATTTTGATGTTTTATGATAGAATATGAAGCTTGAAATTATGTTAAACAACTTGATCTAAGCGATTTTAAGCGAAAACGAGTAAAACGACATAATCGGTAAAAATATCTAATGGTCATAAGTACATGTTAGAGTGCAAATTTGACGTTGCCGTAGGTAAATAAATGATTAGCATGTCATAAAACATAAGAATTAGGGATAAAGTTTCATTTCCGAGCCTTGGAGCAAAAGTGTAAATATGTAAAAGTTTAAGGGCAAAATTGTAATTTTGCCAAAGTTAGAGTTAAGGACTATTTTGATAAATATGAATATTAAAAATTTAAATTTGCTATTATAGATCAAGAAGAACAAAATTCGGTGTTAGACCGAGGAAAGAAAAAGGTTGAGGACTAAATCAAAATATTTGATCGTATTTTGTATCGAGGTAAGTTTGCAGTAAATAAATGCAATGCTTTATTATTTATAGTTAATGGTGTTATTTTTCAGCATCTATATATTTATTTTGTAAATTTATTCCTTGATGATTCAAGTAAGAATTGACGGAGAAATAATACTTAAAAGTTCCGGTTGAACCTTAAGAATGTGTAGGATACAAATGTCATGACATTAGGGTTTAAGGATACGGATACAAATGTCATGAAATTAGGGTTTAAGGATACCAAGTAAGACCATGCCAAGGCATGGCATTGGTAAGTTTTACAAGGCAAGGAAATCATGTAAGACCATGTCAAGACATGGCATTGATAAACTACTATAAGGCAAAGATCCCATGTAAGACCATGCCAAGGCATGGCAATGGTGAGTTCATAAGGCAAAGATACCATGTAAGACTATGTTAAGACATGGAAATGGTAAGTTTAAAAAGGAAAGGTACCAGTGTATCCTTACTATTCCAAATGGTTCAACGGAAAATTCAAAGAGTGTACCAAAGGGAAGGTAAGATAAGTCCATGTTCGAAAGGTTCGGGTTTTCTTGATAATTCATTTAGAATGTTGTTATTTATTTACATGCAAACTTACTAAGCTTTATGCTTACTCCCTTTCTTTTCTCTCTTTTTTTATATTATCGCAAAGCCAACTCGAAAAATCGTAAGGACGTCGGAGATCGCCTCACACTACCAACGAGTTATCTAGGTATTTTGTGACTAGAAATACTTTAACTTATGGCATGTATAGGGACTTGGCTATTTTGTGTGTATGTCCTTACAATATGATTAAAGAATGGCATGTGAATACTTGGTAATGATTAGCTTATGATATATCTAAATAAGAACATGTTTTGGTATTATGTATGCCTAAATGAGGTTTGATGCAAAGAAACTATGAAAGAGTAAGAGTTGGCCATGGAACAGTTAAGAAATAGCAGCAGTGATGTGGTTTTGAAAAATCACTAAAAATTGTAGAAATGGAATTAAATGGTGAATAAGATATATAATTAAATCTTATTGAGTCTATTTTTATAGGAAAGAAACAGACAAGCAAAGGAAGTCTACATTCTGAGATATTTAACTTTTTGTAAGACTGGATCAGAGTGACTTTGTGATCCCCTATTCCAAATTTGGAAAATCACTAGAAATTGTAAAAAAATAATTATAAGTCAAAGTTTATATTTTTAGATTTCTTAGTGAGTCTATTTTCATTAGAAATAAACAAAAACATTATCTGATTTCTGTATAATAAGATAATCAATTTTTAGTGAAGAGAGGTCAGGTCCACTGAACTCTAAAATAGAGGAACCTTTAATGAATAAAATGTACTAATTCACTAAACCAAAAATTCTGGAAAAATTATGGTAAGAAAATATATGAGTCTAGTTTCAGGGAAAATTTATGGATTTAAATTTTGAGTTTCGTAACTCAAGTTATAATTAAATTAGTGACTGTTATGCAGATGGGCAGTTTTATTATGAATAGTGAAATAAATTGTTTTGTTTTTGTGTAAGTAATTGGAAAAGTTTTAATGTTCCCGGTTTGGTCCCGAACTGTTCTAATTGCACATTTTAGGGCCTCGAGGGCCCTTTTTAGGGATCTATTGGATGAATGTGAGCGAATTAATTTTTTTTAAAAGGAAATTTTTTTATGCCCCAAACAAGTAAGATAAGTTTAGTAGCGCCTCGTGCTCGACTCCGGCGACAGTCTTGGGTAAGGGATGTTACATTAGTAACCTGTTGGTACGCCACAGTGATTGGAGCATTAGGAATTTTGGTTCATTGACGGTAAGTGCATGTTAGCGCTAGCTGATTCAGTGAGTTTTTCGTAGTGTTATAATCCCGATTCAAGTTTTGTATATCTCTAAAATCAGAATTGGATTATCGATTTTTAGGTTCTAGAGCGCTTGTAGTTGGTATAGCTTCAAACGAAACCAGGTGTATACTCGATTGCATAGAAAATGAGGTTTCAGCAAAAGCCAAAAACCTCACTATTGACGCAACAAGGGCGTGTGGTCGCCGTGTGGTAGGCCGTGTGCCCTAACATGAGCTTGTGATCGATGAGGCCAGGCCATGCTCATCAAACATGGACGTGTGATAGCTAGGTAGGCCATGTGCAAGACACAGGCTGGACCAATTTGGACCGTGTGGGCCGCATGGTTGTGTGGGCCCACACGGGTAAGCCAGCAGTGTGCAGGACTCTAGGCCAGGCTGTGTGATCCACATGGCCAAGACCAATTCAGGCCATGTGGGCCACACCTGCAGACAACATGGGCGTGTGAGCCCATTTTCACTGATTTATTTCCAAGGTTGCACGGGTCGCCTAAGATGAATTTGAACCTACTGTAGGGTCGGTAAGCTTAACTAGACCATTAACTGAAAGAAATGACTGTATGACTGATTTATATGTATACATGTTATCAAGCATGATGTTGTTTCACTGTACTGATATTGTATGTATTGTTACCATGTTATAGCATGTCATAACTGTATGTTGCATTGCATTGGGTTGGGGGTTGATATTGTTCGGAAGAAGTGTACTGAAAGGCTTCAAGCCTAATTTACTGACAGCTCAGCTACAAATTACTGTCTAGTGCCGCACTCAGTACTTCTTGGAGTGTAGGGATGGGTGGGTTGATTATATCCCCACATGAAGTGTAGGGTTTGACGGAGATGGTGTGTAGACGCTGGAGGGGTAGGATTTTTGTGACTGAATATCTGTTAGTGCTACTGATGCTGTGATGGGCTAAAGACCTACTACATGACTATTTTTGTACTGAGATGGGCTAAGGCCCAAATTGGACTGATCTTGGTACTGAAAAGGGCTTGAGCCCAGACTGTGATTATCTAGTTGTTGTCTGTTCATTTGTATGGGGATTACACACTGAGTTTACGTAAACTCACCCTTTCTATTTAATCTGTACAGGTAATCCCTAGATACAGATGGGTCGGTGCAACGGAGGACTCAATGGTGGCCGCACGACTTTTTTTACACTGTTCATTTCCTATTCTTGATTTTACTTTTATTTGGGAGTATTTTGCTATAGTTATGGCCTTTACGGGTTTTGGTTTAAATTTGGATTTATACAGTTTTATGATTTAAATCTACTAGTAATAGGTAAAACTCGAGTTTTCAAATGAAATTGATGTTTTATCAAAATACGATGAACACGCAAACTATTTAAAAGCTTCCACAATGAAAAACGTTTTGGAAATTGAATACAAATTTGCAAATGGTTAATGTATTGAAAACGAACGACATGATTTGAAAGTAACATAAGATAATAAAAAAAGGATAAATAGAAAAGGGGATTCGCAATGACATTTTTTCAAAAAGCACTAACATGTGACATATTTAGATTCGGCCATAACGTCTAGCCCGGGTTTGGGGTGCTACAGATCGTATGTCAGGATGCTCACAAAGAGCTGCGGTAATGTGCAACAAATGCAAAATCACTACTGATCAGGATGCTCGTAGGAACTATATATATATTAGTATGCTCGATAGGCCATATTGGGATTACTCGTCCGAGCTAAATCCCGTCTGCAACATATGCAGAATCATATTTCATGTACGGGAAATTACATGTATCCATCGATTTTCATTATTCCAACGGAACTTACAATTCAATGATTTTTGCAACCATGTAACCATTTCATGTATTTATAACATATATATAAATTACATAAACATCTACCATATTCACATCAAATACAACATTCAATTAAAACATATTAACATGCAAAATTAAGTTACACGAACTTACCTCGATAATAATTCGCACAAGAAAATCTACTAATCTGATACTTTCTCTTTTCCTCGATCTAGCTTTAAATTTATGTTATCTGGATGTATATAAATGAATTTAATCATCAATTTCTCACATTTCATATTCTATTGAAGTCAATTTACATCCTAGGAAAAATTACCATTTTGCCCATAAATTTTCCTTAAATTCCAATTTCGTCCCTAGGCTCAGAAAATGAAATTCATGCAATTTACTTCTTATTTCAAGCCTAATCAAAATTTTAATATAAAATTTACAGCACATATATTCTATAAAATTCAGAATTTTCTTCAATTTTCACAACTTTACAATTTAGTCCCTAAATTACAATTTCATCAAAATTCACTTTGTAAAAGTTGTTTATCTATCAACAACCTTTCATTTTCTACCATAAATATCAAATTTTCAGCATATTCATCCATGGAAAAATTCTATACTTTGATAACTTTTAAAATTGATCCCCAATCTAGATAGATTAGGTTATCCGAATATCAAAAACGTAAAAATTACTAAAAACGTGACAAGAATACTTACCCAATTAAGCTTGATTAGTTTCTTCTCTCTCTCCTAGGGTTTCAATGTATTTTGGGGATGAAGAAGATAATAATATGATGATATTTCTTATTTATTAATTTATAATCTTTAAATTATTTTAGTTTCCAATTTAGTCCTTAACCTTTTCTAATTTTTACATGGATGAATCACCAAAAATATCTACTAAATTTTCTTTAATGGTCTAATTGCTATATAAGGACCTCAAGTTTTGAATTCCATAGCTATTTGATCCTTCTAACTACTAGAATCCAACTTTTGCATTTTATGCAATTTGGTCCTTTCCATAATTAAGTACCTAATCGATAAAATTTTCTTATTAGAATTTTCATATGACATTCCTAACATAATTCAAACCATGCAAAAATATAAAAATAAAATTTCTTTCCGGCTCGGATTTGTAGTCCCAGAACTACTGTTCCGATTTAACTGAAAATAGGCTATTACACTCCACATATACAAATCCCACCCCAAAACAGATACAGAAAACAGATACAAAATTCACAAATTAAACATGCTCAACATGCCTAAATACAAATAACAGTTATATACATATCTAGCAGACTAATCAGTCATCACAATAATATCATACTCAAAACAAAAAATCAGTCTAGCAGATCTTATAGTTTTAAGGTTTGGTTAGCCGTTACCAACTCTACGATAGGCCCACAATCGATCGGAACGACCTGTGTGACCTTAGGGAAAATTTTAAAAAAATGGGCCCACATGCCACAAGCCCAGATTGGCCTTGCCCGTGTTGCCCACACTCCCGTGTGGGCCCACATGGCCACACTTAAGCCACCACACGGCTGTGTCTTATGTATGACCATGCCTTCATCGACCACAAAGTCGTGTCTCGTACACGGCCAGCCACACGCCCATGTGGCGTCGATAGAATAGTTTTTCGACTTTTGCAGAAGTTTAATTTTCTACGTTTCGGGTACTCACCTGGTTTGTTTTTCGCAGCGAAATAATCCTTAGACTCCTGAAACCTAAGAACAACACCAAAAACCCGATCAATTCCAATTATCGAAGCCAATCTATCCAAAACCCCAAACGATATACTTGAGAAACTACTTCAAATGATGCTCACTTACCAAAATGGATACGATAACATGAACATGCTACATGCTGGAAAACACGTTTTGATCCCCTTGAGCAACACCTATACAAGAAATCACCACATTACCAAACCCGAAATCGGTTTTCATTAGCCCAAAACTTTAAGAAGATTTACCTACTAAAGACCGAATAGAGTCTACAGCACCCAAACAAAGTGATTTGAAAGACAGAAAAGGGAACAAAAATCAAAGAAGGAAGAAATCAAAAAGAAAAAGTTTGGAAGAGGAAAATTTGGAGAAGAACGTAAAAAATGAGCAGGAATTTTGGTAGGAGAGAGAAAAATAAAATAAAATTTAATATTTAGGCAATATCCCACTAAATCACAATCCCCATTATCCCACTAAACCTTAACCACTTTAAAATTCTAACTTCACCCAAACACTCTCAGACAACCAGAGCAAAAATAACATTTATGCTCGTGTAGAGATTTGAACACAAGACCTCCAACACACCAAATCCCTTACCACTCGAACTAGCAGGCTCATTCTATATGTATTAACAAACATTTTTAAATAAGCCCACTAAACAAGGGTAAGGCTTAGATCTAAAATATCAAAATTTTACCAAAAGGAAGACTTGAACCCAAGACCTCACACACACACCCAGAACACCTAACCACTGAAGTAGATACACATTTGTGTCAGATACTTTCAAAAACATAAATGAAGTATTCAAGACGTTACACCAAGTCAGGAACTTAGGAAATTTTTTGAAAAATTTCAAAATTTTTCTTATATACAAGGGTCACGCGCCCGTGTGGGTAGGCTATGTGGCTTACACGACCATGTGACATGCCCATGTCTCAGGCCGTGTGGGAATTCGATGTGACACACACGACTGTGTCCTAGCCCGTGTCCTTACCCTTGTAATTCCCTGACTTGTGTCATACGGCCTACCACACGCGCATGTGCTAGGCCATATGGTTAATTTAATTTTCACAAATTAGGTGCAGGTTTCACACGGCCAAGACACACGCCCGTGTTCTGGGCCTATAGCACACACGGCTTAGACACACGCCCGTGTCTCTGCTCGTGTGCCCAAATTTGAGCATTCTGTTTCTAAATTTTAGTATGTAGTGGACACACGGCCAAACCACATGCCCATGTACCAGGTTGTGTGTCACACATGGTCAAAACACACGCCTGCATGTTTACCTATGTGGACAAAATAAGACCATTTCCTAACCTTATTTCTCACCCAAATTTAACCTTCAACCTACAACAACATTTACATATATTTGCCAACCAATTCAAATCATATAAATCAAGCAAACATCATTAATATATATGAAATAGTATCACATATTCATATGATCAAACTTACCTTCTTGTGATGATTTATATTTTACATTAATTCAATTTAACCAAACCACTTACATATAAGCTAAACACGATATATAACCTTATAATAACATACCAAAACAATCCATTTTAGCCATTCCAATGGCTAAGTTACAAACTACTATTTACATGCCAACATAGGCCAAGTTAACCTATATATGTCATTATATCAAAATAAGATTACTTTTTATACCAAAACAAGCTGGAGGATAGTGTGATGATATTCCAACCGATATCCAACCTTTACGAGCTTCCGAGCACTATAAAACAGAGAAAAGAAAACCTAGTAAGCATTTAATGCTTAGTAAGTTCGTATAACAGGAATTTAACTTACCATATATTTTCATTTAAGATAAGCATACAATAATGCATCCAAACAATTTGGCTTATAGCCTAAAACACAACTTCACCAGATCATGTTCGTCAAGTAATTCAAATAATACCAAGAACATGGATGAGCTCATCATTTAATGTCATTCATATTCATATGCTTACCACAATATTATAACATATTACATGTACACTTTGATGAAAAATCATTTCAAATTCAGTTTAGCCATTTCAAAACTTTACCTGCTGAATTTATTAGTAATATCAATGGATATGCTCATACAGTACACTTTAGCATACACTACTAAAATTTATCAATTCATTTCTAGAGGTACCCAATTAGAGCACATAATCAAGAAGTACACTCTCGAGCCTTGTAACAGGAAGCTCACACAGAACCATTTCTGTAAGCTTACAAAGAGCCTATCAGGAAGCTTATCCGGACTATATAACAGTAGTTCATAAGAGCCATAATTAGGAAGTTCACAAAGAACCTTGTCGGGAAGTTCAAGCGAGCACTGTCAGGAAGCTCACAAAGAGTCAATTTAACGGGAAATTCACAATGAACCTTTAATCGGGATGCTCATAAAAGCTAAGGTGTGACCACAACAAATGTAGAATCACAACCTATTGAAACGCCCCGAATAGCTATAACGGGAAGCTCGTTGAACCATATAACAGAAACTTGAGAGGGCTAATAATGGGATGCTTTTTCGAGCCATAGTGTGTTTGCAACATATGCAAGACCTCAACCAATTCGGAAAAACTTGTATCCATCAAGTTTCACCTATTCAAACAGGACTTAATAATGCTCGGGTATATTGGATATATATTATTTTCATTTATATAAAAAATTCAGAATTCACATATATAACATTCAATTCAAAAACATGTACACAATTTAGTTACACGAACTTACCTCAATACTTGTTCGTATACAAAATCTACTAATCCAAAACTTTTTGTTTTCCTCGATCCAACTGGTATTAGGTCTTTCAGGATCTATATTAATGAATTTAACATCAATTTAATCCATTCCATACTCAATTTAATTCAATTTACATCTTAGGAAAAATTATGATTTTGCCCCTATATTTTTCATTAATGACGATTTCATCCCTAGGCTCGGAAATTGAAATTTATACAATTTAATCATTATTCCAAGCCTAACCAAAATTTTCATATAACTTTTACAGCATATGTACTTCCCAAAATTTAGAATTTTTCCACAACTTTTACATCTTTACAATTTAGCCCCTAAATAATAATTTCATCAAAATTCTTTTTGTAAAAGTTGTTTATCTATCAACAACCTTTCATTTTCTACCATAGATTTCAAAATTTCATCATATTCATCCATGGAAAAACTTTGATACATTGATAAGTTTTCAGACTAATCCCTAAAATAGATGGATTAAGCTATCTCGATCTCAAAAATATAAAAATTATTAAAAACGGGACAAGAAAACATACCTAATTAAGCTTGATTAGTTTCCTTTATCTCTCCCAGGGTTTCCATGGAATTTTTGGGTATGAAGATGATATAAAATGATATTATTTCTATTTAATTATTTATCATCCATTAATTTTTCCATTTTCCAATTTTGTCCTTTCCTTTTTCTAATTTTCCATGGATGATTCATCAAAAATATCTACTAACTTTTCTTTAATGGTCTAATTCCAAATAAGGACCTCTTATTTTGAATTCCATAGCTAATTGATCCTTTTAGCTACTATAACTCAACTTTTGCATTTTATGCAATTTGGGCCTTTCCATAATTAAACACATAATTGGTAAAATTTTCTTATCAGAATTTTTATATGACATTCCTATCATAATGTAGACCATGCAATAATATTAAAATAAATTTTCATTTCAACTAGGATTTGTGGTCCCGAAACCACTGTTCCGATTTCACTGAAAATGGGCTATTACATTTCAAAATATTATATGCTTTTTATATCATATATATCTTTTTAAAATAATAAAAGCCTAAAAACTGATATTTTATAAAAAAAATTAAAATATAT
This sequence comes from Gossypium hirsutum, assembly GCF_007990345.1. Lineage (NCBI taxonomy): Eukaryota > Viridiplantae > Streptophyta > Magnoliopsida > Malvales > Malvaceae > Gossypium > Gossypium hirsutum. Next base: position 50,854,739 of record NC_053430.1, on the reverse strand, counting down.
CAACTTACTAAAAATGCATGTAGAATGAATTTGGACAAATAGGTGCCCCAATTCAAACATATTTGGACAAAAATTTGTCTAGGTTCATTCTTTAATTTGAAAAAGAAAATATACTTTTTAATTAATTTATATATTTTTAAATAATTTTTTAATGTTTTATATATGTTTTCCACATGTTATACTGAGAGGCTACCACATGTCACCATCGAATTGACCATCAGTGCCACACACGATGTTTGTGTGGAAATACCAACTTGAATGACATAATACAAGTTCAGATATCCACTAGGTAAAAAAAAATTTAAATACCAACTAGTACTTTTAAACAAGTTCAGGGAGCAAGCTATATATTAACCCTTTATAAAATTCCAGACTAAAAGTGCTCAGCTTTTAGGATAATATATTTTTCACCCTGTAAACTTGGCAACTAGGTCCACTTTGGTACCTATGCTTTTCTTTTTATCCACTTTGGTACCTGAACTTGACAATTAGATTCATTTTGGTTCACAAACTTAAAAAATATAAAGTTTGATCCCATGACACTTTGAGATTGTGTTACATCACTTGCAAATTAAAATATATATACAAATTTTCAAGTGATGACATGGTACAATTTTAGAGTGTCACATACAATGTTCTAATAACTGGATTGGTAGTTGAACTGGTTAGACCAGTGATTTTCAATTCAATTTGTTTGATCAGTTCAACTACTAGACCAACAATAATTAAATAGCTTCATTAAAAATATATGAAAGTTTTAAAAAAGAAGAAAAATATTTAATCGGTTCAACTTGTTCGGCTCACTACAGAAAAATAGGGCTTTAGCGGCGTTTTTAGTGGCGTTTGAACAAAAAACGCCGCAAATATTTTACATTAGCGGCGTTTGCAATAAAACGCCGCAAAAAACAGAGCAATAGCAGCGTTTTTGATCCAAACGCCGCTAAAAACTGAGCAATAGTGGTGTTTTTGGCCCAAACGCCGCTAAAAACTGTACAATAGCGGCGCTTTTGGAAAAACGCCGCTATAGGTCGAGGTTTTAGCAGCGCTTCTGGAAAAACGCTGCTATAGGTCGAGGTTTTAGCGGCGCTTTTGGAAAAACGCCGCTATAGGTCAAGGTTTTAGCGGCGCTTTTGGAAAAACGCCGCTATAGGCTGATGTTTTAGCGGCGCTTATGGAAAAACGCCGCTATAGGCCGATGTTTTAGCGGCGCTTTTGGAAAAACGCCGCAAAAAAGTAATTTAGTTTATAGGTTATGGTTTAGTGTTTAGGGCCTAGAGTTTAGGATTTGAGATTTGGGGTTTAGAATTTAGAGGTAAATATGGTAAACTACTTAACTTGTGTATCTTGGATTTTTTTATAATATAAATCTAAATAAGATAAATATAAATTATTATTTTAAAAAATAGGTACATATATATGTTTTAGGGGTTATGCTATTAGGGATTAGAGGTTATGATTAATGATAAAAAATTAATTTATTTTAGAGTTTTGGTAAGCATTAAGATTCTATTTGAATTACTTTTGTCCCTTGTTATATATATATATTAAAATTCTAATATATATTAAGATTATAATATATATTTAGGGTGTAAGTTTAGGTTAAGGGTTTAAGGAAATGATACTATTAGCTAGCTAGAAATTAACTGAAGAACATTTGGATTTTACTAAGATTCAAGCTATTTTGTATATACTCATATTATTTAATATAAGAATATAAACATATATACATGTGTGTTTTAATTTGTACTACACTATCATTGGCCACACGAATTCCAAAAAATATGTCTACGAATATTATGGTTTAGGGTTAACAGTTTTTAAAGTACACTTTATAGTTTGGGCTTTATGGTCTAGGAGTTATGGTTGGTTTAGGGGTTACCGAATGGTTTTGGGGTTTAACGTTTGGGGTTAGGGGTTTTGTGTTTGTGGTCCAAGGTTTAGGGTTTTAAATTTACAGTATAATTTTGGATTTTAATGTAGAAGATAAATGTATATAAGATAAATATATATAAATTATTATTTTAAAAAATATATAAATATATATATGAAAAGTGGTTTAGTGTGCAATTGTGTACATGAACTGTAATTTGATCTAGATCTTGTAAAATATTTAATTAATTTTGATATAATAAATAGCATCATGTTTTTATTTAATTAATTTATATGCATACATAATATGTATTTTAAAATGTGTATTAAATCAAAAATAAAATTTTAACTATAGTTAGGGTTTAATTAGAGTGTAAGTTTATAGTTTGAGGTTTAAAGTTTAAGGTATATTATTATTGAAGACTGAACCAATATTTAGAATTTTATGATATTCTTGCGAATTTGTACTAAACCTAATATATTGAAGATTGAAATATATATTTTGTACATCACAGTAACATTATTTAGATATAATTTAAAAGAAATTCTAAATATATATAGTTTTAAATTTTGATCAATTTTTATAAAATATTCACGTATTAGTGGCGTTTATACATAAAACGCCGCAAAAGATAGGAAATAGCGGCTTTTTTTAGAAAACGCCATAAAACTTCAATATACATTAGAGTAAAACGGCATCGTTTCCTCTTAATAGTAGCGGCTTTAGCGGCGTTTCTAATATAAAGGCCACAACTCGTATTAGAACGGTGTCGTTTTGTTGTGTAGATAAAAGGGCGTTAGTGGCGCTTTACTGAAAACGCCGCAAAAGGGCTCATTACCAGCGCGTTTCTGAAAACGCCACAAAATTTCCTTATTTGAAACGGCGTCGTTTTTTCTCTCCTGTGGTTTATGCCCTTTACCCAAAATCAGTTTCGATTTTTGCCCCATTTCGTCTCTTCCTTCCCTAAATCCCTAAAACAGAAAACCCCTATTTCTTTTTCCCCAAATCATCCCCTAATTCCCCAAACCCGAAATCCCTAACAGTTTTCCCAAGTCCCCTTCTTTTCCCTTAATCTGTTCCCCCATCCCCGAAATCCCTAATTATTTTCCCTTTCCTCTCGTCGACGGTGATATGCTTCATATTTAGGGTTTTAGCCCAATGATCATCAATTGAAAAACATACAAGAAGAAAGCCCTATCGATTCATTTTATCGACAAATCAGGGTTAGTTGATTCGACAAAGCTCAATTTCTGAATGTTATGAAAAAGTAGCAAAGCACTTCTCTCTCACTCGATTTCGTCTGAACCAGAACCAGAAGAGCCAACTCTTCATACGTCAACTATACACCGATCGATCCCAAACTTTCTGGTAACTGCTAAGCCATATCGCTTTTTTCTTTCACTTTATTTGTTGGGTCCTTGAAGCTTCAACAGTATTTCTTTTCTTTCCTTAAAATGTCGTCAATGGTGAACTGGCGGTAAGGTCAGCCTATTGAATTCGAAAATATTACTTAAACCAAAAGTCACCTTATAGAACACTGAATTTAGTTCAACTATGGTCTAAACCAATTAATCTAATCCTTCAGTTTTTGCGTGTTAAAGCAACTCAACTTTCGTACTTGGGGCGTTTGTTTTGTTTTGTTTTATTTTCCTTGTGTGGTTTTGTTTGTTTGTTTTTTCATGTATTACTTGCCTTTTTTTTTGGTTTGAAATGGTTTGAAATGGGTTTGATCTGGATGGTTATACCCTTGTTTTAAGTAAACCCAATACCGGGTCTGGTGTTTCTAGTGCTGTTTTTAACTTAACCACCAGAATTATTGGTGCTGGAATCATGGCTTTAGCTGCTACTATAAAGGTTCTGGGGCTTGTTTTAGGGAATTTTTTGGATAAACCTGGTTGGGATTTTGTCTGAAATTAGTGTCGAGATGTTGATTAGGTTTGCAGTTTCTTGTAAAGCTAGATCTTATGGGGAAGTTGTGCAAATTGCAATGGGGAGAACTGCTAGGGTTTTGTTTAAGATTTGCATAATTGTCAACAATGCAGGTGTCCTGATAGTTTATTTGATTATTATGGGTGATGTTATGTCTGGTTCGGTTCGTCATATTGGGGTTTCGATAAGTGGTTAGGACATGTTTTTTGGGATCATAGGAAGTTATTGGTTTTGGTTGTTATGGTTGTTTTTCTTGCTCCACTTTGCATGTTAGATAGGATTGATTCATTGAGCACGACTTCGGCTACTTCGGTAGCTCTCGCTGTTGTTTTCGTTGTGGTTTGCTTTGCTGTTGCATTCATTAAACTTATTGAGGGGAAGATAGAGGCTCCAAGGATGAGCCCAAATTTTACGTTCCCTGATTAAGCTTATTGGATCTACTATGATCCCAAATATATGGACAGCTTTCAAATTTACTGGAGCAACAATAGTTGTTTCCTTAGGTTTTACGTTCCTTGCTCTAATTGCATTGAGGATAAGTCAGCAAGAAGAGAGCATGAGCTTGAGCAGAGTAGAAAAATTTTTGTCGTGGTTAATGTTAATACTGGCTGTGATAGTTAGCATTGCTGGGATAATAGGAAATATTTATACCGAATTGCAATGATAATATGTATACAATATAACTTACTGTCTTTTAATGGTATTAAGCTTGGTCCTATTTCTCCTCACAATGGTCTTCATTAGGGTGACTGTTACTTACTATCTTTCCCTAGAATTTTAACTATGATTTTTAGTGGAAAATCTGGCAACTTCGGTTATTCCAACAAAACCAGCCCTTTGTCCCCTTATTTGTCTCTCTTTTATATTTTTCTCTGTTTTTTTACTTAATTCGGATTTTTAATTTTCGTTCTCATGATACCATTGTTGACGTAGCTTTATTTTTAGTAATTCTTGTAGCTTCTATTTTTTTTATCATTTTATTTGTTTATTCCCACCTGTTATTAGCAAATATAATTAATATTATACCAATCATTAAATATTGTTTATTTTTAGAACTCATTTGATTGTTTTGTCGACTAGAAACAGACTTCTGTTCTTCAAATGGAATGAGTAGGGAAGTCTCTCGACATTATTAGAGATCAATCCCAAGCATCTCCAAATAAACCCTCCAGAAAACATTTCCAATTCAATCAAGGTAAACATTGTCTTCCCTAACATTTATGTTTCTTTCAACATGTTTTTCCTTTTATGTTTTTTATGTTTATGATGAAAGATTCAACATCTTTAGAAACTGAATCATACATTTTTTCTGCTAGGATTAGATATCTAGTATGAATCATGTAGAAGCTTACTTATCTTTTATTTGCAAGAAACAGATTTAGGTAATGGAAGATGTATGCCTGTGTGTTTGTGTCTCTATATATGTATGTATTTGGTACTAGATGAAAGCTTTACTCCAGTTTTGAAATATAGACCAGGTTTTGCATACATTGATCATTTTCTGGCTCTTTTCCTTCGAATACATGGTTCTCTTGAAACTAAATGCTCAGGTACTTTCTGCATATTCTGTGATTCTTATTAGATAAGTTATAAATCAACAGTTATGTTAGTTTTGATCAAGGCCTCTGTAAACATAAAGTTGGTATTCTGGTTAGGAGAAGTTAATGTTTATGAGTTTTGTGGAGTATGATTCTGCACATGCAAAGTTGGTTTGTTTAAAGCTGTGCATTTTCATGTTTACATACTAATGGTGATTCCATTTTTGTTTTTTAGATGTTCTTTTGGTCTGTTTTCATGTTTCTATCCAACTTATGTGTTTACTGTGCAGTTTTGCCATATTTTGCTAAGGTGTATAGCTTCATTGGCAGTGTCTTTGATCCTGGTACAAGTGGGCACTTGCAAAACTGATATAGGTAAAGTTTTTATATTTGCTTAAACTGAAATATATTTGGTGCTACTCTTATAATCTTACATCTGTTTTAGGTACTATCGAGCACCTGAATTAATATTTGGTGCAACTAAATACACCACAGCCATTGGCATTTGTTCTAGGTACGTACAAGTTTCGTTGCTAAAATTTTTCATTATTTCTATGCATTTTCACTTTAAATTACATAATACATAATTCTTTTTTGACTCCAGCCTCTGTTTGCTGGTGAGAGTGGAGTAGACCAGGTACGTTTTATTAAGGTAGGCTTTATTTCAAAATTCTAATCAATAATAGTTTTATCATGATGATTTTGGAAAAATTAATATTTTGGGGTTGCGATTTTGTAAAGATTTAATTGCTAGTTCTGTTTGGAGTAGAACTATTTTGTTTCCAAATTAATTTTAAATATTTGGTTGAACTTAATTATTATTTGATTCAACTTAAGTATGAATAGGTATGAATTAATTTTATTACCGTGTAGCTTGCTTGTCCATTAAAATTACAACAATAGCTGACTTTCTCTCCAACCTTATTTTAAATATTTTAAAGATTCAAAGTATATAGGCTGGAAACCTGACGGGTTGCCTTATATCGAGCTGCAAGATATAATGGATCCTCCCTAGGTGTAACAACGCCACGTATGATGAATCTTAAAAAATTCAAAAAGACTTGAAAAAAGTTCTATCGAGCTCATTTACTATTGAATATTTATATAACCTTAATTTATTTCCAATTTACCTATAAAAATTAAACTACGATTCTTTTTTGATATTATTATATTCAAATTACTATTTTTTATATTAATAATGTTTTATTTTAATATTTAATATTTTTAAATTTCTTTAAAAGTTATAACTACTTTTTATCAAAATTACAACAATACCTGACCTTCTCTCAAACCTTATTTTAAATATTTTAAAGATTCAAAGTATATAGGCTGGAAACCTGACGGGTTGCCTTATATCGAGCTGGAAGATATAATGGATCCTCCTTAGGTGTAACAACGCCACGTATGATGAATCTTAAAAAATTCAAAAAGACTTGAAAAAAGTTCTATCGAGCTCATTTACTATTGAATATTTATATAACCTTAATTTATTTCCAATTTACTTATAAAAATTAAACTACGATTATTTTTTGATTTTATTATATTCAAATTACTATTTTTTTATATTAATAATGTTTTATTTTAATATTTAATATTTTTAAATTTCTTTAAAAGTTATAACTACTTTTTATCAAAATTACAACAATACCTGACCTTCTCTCCAACCTTATTTTAAATATTTTAAAGATTCAAAGTATATAGGCTGGAAACCTGACGGGTTGCCTTATATCGAGCTGTAAGATATAATGGATCCTCTCTAGGTGTAACAACGCCATGTATGATGAATCTTAAAAAATTTGTATGTTTCAATTTAATATGTCCCATCTAATATACAAATATTTAATAAAATATTTTATATAGTTTTTAACTTAAATTTAAATTATTACTGAAATATTCTCGTCCGTTTTATCACAAATATTATTCTCCGTTTTATCACAAATATTATCGTCCGTTTTACCATTTAAGTTAAACTTTTTATTCAAACTAAATCATAGCTTTTAAGCTAAATACGGATGTCCACACAGTGCTTTAATATATACTTAAGAAAAGATGACTTGTAAAACATAAATTAAATTAAGTGTGGACTATTTTAACTGCACATGTGATTTGTCAAATAAAAACGAACGACATGTATATTATTTAATTAAAATAATATTTATAAATATTATTTAATTAAATATTATTTAATCCCGCTACTTACCTGTAGATACTTGATATTTGATATGCATTATCCATGTGATTTTCCACATCGTGAAATAAAAAACTTACATAATACATAAATATATTTGATATCATAATTTACATAACTTATATAACATATATAACTTACATAACTTACATAATACTTAAATATATTTTATATCATAATTTACATAACTTACATAACTTAGATAAATATATAATTTACATAAATATATATTATATCATAAATTACATAACTTACATAATACTTAAATATATCTCATATTATACATAACTAGTTTACGAAATTTACTTAACTTACATAATACATAAATCTATAGTCGAAAATCCTGCAACTTGCCTAAATTAGTTTATACCCATTAGAGACTTGATATTTAGTATAATGTATGATTTAAATCAATTGAGAACATTTAAGTAACTGTAATATGTTGTCAACTTTAGATTTCAAGAACTACAAAATGGATAGGAGTTGGATGAAATTGTCAAGGGTAAGCAATGCCTATCAAAATGGAGTACAAACTTTTCTAAATTTTGCATTTCAAAATGCAAGCCAAGAGAATATGATTCTTTGTCCGTGTAAGAAGTGTGGCAACATCTACTGGCATTTTCGTGAAGTTGTCTACGAACATCTAATTGTTGATGGCTTTATTCGGGGGTATAAAAAATGGATTTTCCATGGAGAGTGTACATCTAGTGGAACTTCTTCAACGATTAATCCGACTTATCCTGATACTGATTACCATCAGTATGTTAGACAAGATGACATGGAAGATATGTTGCGGGATGCATTTAATATGCGTAGTCATGGTGAGCAATCGTTTCCACCTGACTTTATTATATCTGAGGATTGTAATATTACTGGAAATGTTTTTTGCGAAACGGGAATAAGTGCACCTAATGAGGAGCCAAATGAAGAAGCGGCTAAGTTCTACAATTTACTTAATGAAATGAATGAAGAACTTTACGAGGGATCAAAATATTCGAAATTGTCCTTCTGCATTCATCTATTTCACTTAAAATGTTTGGGAGGGTGGACCGGAAACTCTTTTACAATGCTGCTAGAGTTTCTAAGAGAGATGTTTCCGTTTGCAAAAATTCCCCAGTCTTGTCAAGACATGAAGAGACTAATAAAAGATTTGGGCCTTGGGTACGATAAAATTCATAGTTGCCCAAATGACTGCATGTTCTACTGGGGTGATCAGAAAAACCAACAATCTTGTCATGTTTGCGGTAAGTCTCGTTGGATGAATAGTAATACAGAAGATGTGAATACGGATGAAGGTGGGGCACAGTTAAGAAAGAAGCCAGTCAAGGTCTTGCGATATTTTCCCCTGATACCAAGACTTCAAAGGCTTTTCATGTCCTCAAAGATAGCCGAATCTATGAGGTGGCATAATGATCAACGGACCGATGATTGATTATTAAGACATCCTGCGGATTCTTTAGCTTGGAAATCATTTGACAGTAAATTTCCAAGCTTTGCAAGCGATCCTCAGAATGTGAGGCTTGGGCTAGCAGCTGATGGCTTTAATCCATTTAAAATCATGAGTACTTCGTACAGTACTTGGCCTGTAGTGCTTGTTCCTTACAATTTGCCTCCATGGATTTGCATGAAGCAATCTTCATTTATTTTATCAATGATTATCCCTGGAGAGAAAGGTTCCGGAAATGATATTGACATCTATTTGCGGCCACTTATTGAAGAGTTAAAACAATTATGGTCGGGTGTTGAGACATATGATGTATTGAGAAAGGAAAACTTTAATTTACGTGCCGCTTTATTGTGGACAATTAATGATTTCCCGGCTAATGCTAATTTATCGGGTTGGAGTACTAAAGGACGTTATGCTTGTCCTTGTTGTGCTGCTCAAACTTGTTCGAAGTGGTTGTACAATGGGAAAAAGTTCTCTTACATGGGCCATCATCGGTGGTTAGATGGAAATCATAAATTTAGATTTCAGAGGACTCTATTTGACGGTACTGAAGAGTACAGAGGAGCTCCTCAGCAGACCGTTGGATTTGAAATCTTGTTTATGTTAAAAGATATCAACTTTAGTTATGGAAAGATGAATCAACCACCTAACATGAGATCAAAGAGAATATCAAGGGATGAATCTGATGATGAATCTGACAAAGAGGATGATCCTAATGAGGCAGACTTGTGGAAAAAAAGAAGTATTTTTTTTGAGTTACCTTATTAGGAGCATAATATTTTACGTCACAATCTTGATGTCATGCATATTGAGAAGAATGTCTGTGAGAACATAATTGGGACAATTTTGAATGTCGATGGAAAATCAAAAGACAATCTCCAGAGTCGACTTGATTTAGTTGACATGAGAATTCGGCGTGATCTTCATCCTCAAGAACTTCCGAATGGGAAATATCGGTTGCCGCCTTCTATTTTTTCAATGTCAAAGGAAGAGAAAGAGGTGTTTTGTATGGTGTTGAAGGATATAAAGGTCCCAGATGCGTATGCGTCAAATATATCTCGATGTGTGAATCCTAAAGATCGAAGATTATATTCATTAAAATCACTTGATTACCACATCTTGATGCAAGATTTACTCCCAGTTGCTTTACGGTTCTGCATGTCAAAAAATGTGAAGTCCTGTATAATTGAACTATCCAATATAATGAAAGCTATTTGTGGCAAATTTTTGGATGTTGAAGAACTTAAGAAAGTACAGGATCGAGCTGCTTTGACTTTATGCAATTTGGAGAAGATCTTTCCACCTTCCTTCTTCACTATTATGATGCACTTGGTAATCCATCTCCCTCACGAAGCAATACTTGGTGGACCGGTTTTTTATCGATGGATGTATCCAATAGAAAGGTGCTAATTTATTTGTCAAGTATTTATTTATTCGCGTCTATACATTTAGTTACAACTTTTGATAAATATTGTATATCGTGTTCAGGTTCCTAAGCAAATTGAAATCTTATTGTCGCAATAAGCGTTATCCAGAAGGATCAATTGCTGAAGGCTACTTGGCAGAGGAGCGCATGACATTTTGTTCTAGATATTTAGAAGATGTTGAAACACGATTGAATAGACCAAATAGAAATGTTGGGCTCAATGATCATAACTTGGCCGAAACTTATTTATTCCAAAGTTATGGAGAACTAATCGGCAAAGTTGAAATTGCAGAATTAGATGATATATCGTGGATACAAGCACATCGATATGTACTTTTTCACCACGATTTAGTTGAACCGTTACGCAAGTAAGTTCTAAAATTTCCTCACGTATTTGTCGTTTTGATTTGTTTATCTTCTAACCAAATACACTTGTTTTTAACATAGTGAGTACAAACAAATTTTGAGATCTCGTGCACGCTCTCAAAGATTGCAACATCGAGAGATTAATAAGTTATTCACAGAATCTTTTCATGAATGGTTAAGTCAAACGGTATGTAATTATAGTTAATAAGTTACATATAATCCCGAAATTTAGTTAATTATTCAATTTACTTTCGATTCAATAGGTTCGGAGTGGAAAGGACGTCAATGACGAAGTTAAATGGCTTTCCCAAGGTTCGAACAGAATAATAAAAAGATATAGTGCCTTCCTCATCAATGGATACGGATTTCATACAAAGTATTGTGAGAGAATGAGGAGAACTCAAAATTGTGGAGTTGTTGTTAATTCTTCAATTACAAGTTATGCTAGTGCTAGGGACAGTAATCTGGTTGAGGGTAATGTGGAGTATTACGGACTTATTACCGACATTATTGAGTTGGATTACTATGGCAGATGGAAAGTTGTCTTATTTCAGTGTGATTGGGCTGATGTTAATACTGCTCGAGGAATTAAAGAAGATCAATTTGGTTTTACAATGTTGAATTTCTCTCGCTTGATTCACACTGGACAACAATTTATGGACGAGCCATATGTATTTTCCTCTCAAGTGAAACAAGTTTTTTATTCGAAAGATCCAACTGATGAGGGTTGGTATGTTGTACTCCGGAACACCCCTAGAGACTTGTTTGAAATGGGTAATGGAAGTAGAGATGACATCGTCGAAAGATCAGAAACATTACCTTTTCCAGAACAAAACTTAGATGAAAATATCCCTAGTACTAATACACAACATGTGACAGTCCTAATTAGACCCTAGTCGGAATGTGGTTTCGAGGCCACAAGACCGAGTCCCAAAAATTTATTTAAAAATTTGGTTGCATATCCTCTATGTGTATTAGTGCATGTGTGAAAATTTGATGTTTTAATTTAGACTTATGAATGTGAATTTCATGTGATTGACTTAGTTGAGAACTTAAGAAAATATGATAGGGGGATATGTAAGGACCAAATAATAACAAAGTGAGGAAACTTGGGTTTGCATGTCAAATTGCCCAAAAACCCAAGTAGTGGCCGGCCAAGCCATGATGCCCATCCACTAGGTTGAATTTCAATGCAATTCTTTTATTAGTTAGCAATTAAAATAAATTAAAGAAAGGAATTAAAAAGAAAAGATGAATAAAATAAGGAAGGAAGAGGGAGTATTCATCTTCTTTCTTTTCTTGCAATTGCCGTGAGTTAGGAGAAGGAAAGAAGAAATGCTCTAGACATTCGGCCAACTCAAAAGGGGTTGATTAAGGTAGGACTTATGTTACTTTTACTAAATTCTTGTGAAAATCTAGTTAGTAGCCAATGTCTTATTACAACCCATATGTTAATTTTCTACCTAAAAGGGTACTTAGATGGCATATGGTTAGGAAGAGGTAAATGCTAAGAGTATGGTGCTTCTGATGTTGTGAATGGAAGTAGTGGAAAAGTAAAAGAAAATTTATGTAGAAATGTGGTATATGTGGATTTATAGGAGGTTACAAATAGATGTGAAGCCATGCTAGATTAGGAAAAATTCGGTCAAGTGTTCATGAGATGAAATTTTGTGTTTAGGTGAATTAAAGATGATAGTATAGTTGATATCATATATATATGTATGCATATTCGGCCATCAAATTAAGAGCATAGGTGATGTTGAGTCTAAGTTTTTCACATTCGGCCATATATATATATGCATGTGTGATTGGATTATTGATAGTAGGGTGATAGCATATGGTTATTAGCCGAATAGCTCAAAAACATATGGTAGGAAGATAAGAATTAGTCATGTATCTCCTATGATATGAAATCAGTAATATTTTGATATAAATATTTAGCAAGACGGTTAAACTAGTTAATTTATTGATTAAGCTCAAGAAGTTAAAGGAGGAGAATCAAGCAAAGGCAAAGGAAAGAACATCGAGTAGCCGAGTTGGAACCGTTTTACCCAACACAAGGTAAGTTATTAAGCATATATTTTGTATTGATTTAAATAATCATAATACTTATGTACTTATGCCGAATGGGATGATATGTAAATGCATGTAGTGACAAAATTATCGATTGTAAAAAGAAGTGAGATGTATTGAGTTGTTGATTTCGGCACTAAGTGTGCGGGTATAAACATTTACGATAATGAGATTGGCACTAAGTGTGCGAGTTTAATTGTATAGCACTAAGTGTGCGAGTTTGACTATTAAGCACTAAGTAGCACTAAGTGTGCGAGTTTGACTATTAAGCACTAAGTGTGCGGACTTACTATATATTTTCGAATAATTATTAACGTTAAGTGTGCGACTTTATCGAGTAAATCATGGACAGCGGAATGAGTAGATATTTTGAGTTCATAAGGAATAGACATTATGTTTATATTTGGAACTGAGCTTGGTAAGTCTTGAACCTATGTGGTGATTATATTTGAAGTTAGGAACATAAGATTATTGTGGAATAGATGAAATGCTATTATTAGTATAATCTAAACGAAAATAAAATGATGTGTGGAAATGCATCAAATATCATATCGAATATCATACGAGATGTCAATGGAGGCTTGGCTAGTTGAGAGCATGTAATGATAAATGTGCGTGAAATTATAGCATAGTCGGTATGGATGGAGTACCTAATCTTGCATTATTTGTTTTCTTTTATGATATTTTATAAATGGACAGCAGTGTAATGCTTATGACTTACTGAGTTATATACTCATTCGGTGTGTTTACTTGTCACTTATTGAGGTTCCTTTGATCCATTTTTGTGTGCTCGGGACCATCGTCGAAGTCATCACACCAGCTTGCAACTTTTTGGTATCTTCTTCTTAATTGGTCTAAGAGAACATTTCGGCATGTATAGGCTATTATGTTTTGTTTGAACTTTGGTATGTATACTTTTAGCCATGCGAAAATGGCATAAATGTTAAGTTGGATTTGGTTTTATGATAGTTAGTTATAAGCAATAGTTAAAGTCTATTTGATTATTATGCCGTTTGTCATGGCTAATCATTTCTGGTGTTACACTCATGATATGGTTATTGAGTAGTAAGGAAATGCTTGGTAATGATTAGCCTTTGGTATGGCTAGTCATGATCATACTTGGTGATATGTTTGTTAAATTACTCTAATAGGTAAAATTTACTCTAATAATAGATGCAGACAGCAGTAGTGATGTGAAATTATAAAATCACTAAAAATAGTATAAATGGAATTAAATAATGAATAAATTATAGAATCGAAGCTTGATGAGTCTATTTTCACATGGAAGAAGTAAAACAAGAATATGAGCTATATTGTATGAGATATTTAAAATCTTGTAAAATAGGGTCAGAACGATTTCTGGATCCCCTGTTCCTAATTTATAAATTCACCATAATTTCTACAAAGATAATTAGAAGTCATACCTTATATGTACAGATTCCTTATTGAGTCTAGTTTTATTAGGGACAAACGGCATAGTCATTGAATCTCTGTACAGATAGATATCTGGTTCGTAATACACAGAGGTCAGAGTAGTCAAACCCTGAAATAGGGGAGACTTTAACTAATAAACTGTACTAATTGGACAGACCAAAAATTATGGAAAAATTTTAGTAGATAGATATATGAGTCTAGTTTCAGAAAAAATTTGCAGAATTAAATTTTGAGTTTCAGAACTCAAGATACGAATTTTTAAGTGACTATAATGCAGATTGACAGTTTGTCTGAGACTTTTAAAATAAATTGTTTGAGCTGTATAAGTGATGAATTAAGCCAGATTACACCTCGTGTTCGATCCCGGTGACGGCCACAGTTTCGGGGTGTTACATTTTATTGGTATCAGAGCTATGGTTTAGTCGATTCTAGGACTACCATAGCACGTATGAGTATAGCTATACATGCCTTAATGTTAGTGTTTAATAGTGTGATGACTTCTGACGGCTAAAATTTTTGTTTTGATTAGTAAACGGATCCCGGCTTAGAGAGAACCTTAGCGGATGACGTTGAAAGTGTAGCGGCTGCTCCTGCGCAAGGGACACCGCCTGTTAACCTCAGTCATCTGCGAATAATCAAAATGAGGGGGCAAAACAAGCCTTCTTTACTATGATGAACGAGTGGGTCGCACAATATGCCTGCACTAATCCGGCTGCCCAACCATTCCCGAATTTAAATAATCCACCCCAGGAGCCTATAATGCCATCGACTACTGATCCTGTAAGGCCGAGTAAACCACCTGTAGACTTGATTAGGAAGCGCGGGGCCGAGGAATTCAGAGCCGTAGTTACTGATGATGCTGAAAGGGCCGAGTTCTGGCTTGATAACACCATCTGAGTTTTTGATGAACTGTCCTGCACACCTGATGAGTGTTTAAAGTGTGCTATATCTTTGTTGCGAGACTCAGCCTACTATTAGTGGAGGACCTTGATTTCCATAGTCCCGAAGGAACGAGTTACTTGGGATTTCTTTCAAACAGAGTTTCAAAAAAAAATATTAGCCAACGGTTCATCAATCAAAAGCGTAAGGTGTGACAGCCCTAAAGTGACCCTAGTCGGAAAGCGGTTTCGGGACCGCTAAACCGAGTCACCAAATTATTTGAATGTGATATTTATTGTCTAAAATATGTGATTATGAAGGTGTGAAAGTTTTAGGCTTCGATTTAGTAAATTGCATGTGAATTTAGTCAAAAGGACTTATGGGTGACATTTTTGAAATGTGATAGGCTAATCTACAAGGACCTAATAGTGCATGTAATCAAAAGGGAGGACTTGCATGTCAATTCCCCCCTAATATGTAGTGGCCGGCCATGAGCATGGGTGGACAAGATGTTATGGCTAAAAACATGTCATAAACATGTTGGGGTAATGCATTATGTAAGGATTAATAAAATAAAGAGCATGGGCAATAAAATATTAGTGTTAGTAGGATGAGAAACAAAAAAAAAAAAAGAAAGGATGTGTGTGATTGTCCCCCCCCATTGCCGTGAGTTGAAGGAAAGAAAAACAAAAAAAAAGTATTCATCCTTTGGTTCATCCTTGGCCGAAAATTCTAAGGAAGAAGGAAGGAGTTCTTGCTTCATGTTTGGTTTGGAAGAGGATTAGGAGGAGGTTCGGCCATACTTGTATCTAGATTAAGGTAAGTTTGATGTTGTGCCATGAGATTCATGCATGTTTTTTTTTTGTTAGCTTGAGTTCTAACTAGCCCACGGTTCAAATCTTTACTATGTCATGGAGATGATATTCGGCTAAGGTGGATTTGTGTTGATGTTATTTGCATGCTAAAAGTGAAGCTTGTAATGATGCATGTGATGGTGGATTGATGACTCTTGAATCTTCTTTTTAGCATCTTTGAGTGAGACATTAAGTTCCTCGTTCAACCATGACCAAAATTGAAATGGTATGGTGTTGTGATGCATTCGGCCATGGTAGGAAGTAGAAGAGAAATATGGTTGTTGTTCACGTTATTGGATGAGAAATGGTAGTAAGGTGAAGTGCAAATGTTAGTGCTTGATTTACTAGTGTATATGTGTGTATTAGCCAAGTTTTGAACTTGAAACAAAATGGTGTTTAGTCAATACAAGTGACCATACTTGTAGAATGTATTAAGTGTTGCAATCGGCCCCAACATAGACATGTATGTTTTTCCACATGAATGAGTACATAAGTTATGTGTATGTTCGGCCATAGGTAGCCTATTGATGGCTTTAGCTTGACTTAGAAAATTCGGCTAAGGGGAAATATTAGCTAGTATGTTGAACTCGATTCGTGATTTCGTACATATGTGACTCTAATGTCTAATGTATATATGGGCTAAGTACCTTGAGCTTCTCTTTTGATGTTCGAATGAATTGTATTAAATTGCTTGATGTGATTAAAAATGCGTATGACCATTGTGTATTTGAGCTAAAAGGTGGCCATATGACCTATCAAACTCCTTGTCATATTCGGCCATAAGCTAGCAAAATGAGACTTTAATGAGTTAAATTTGTTTGAATTAGCTCAAGAGCTTAGAGGACCACAGTTGTATAAGGGAAAGGAAAAAAGTGATCGAATAGCTGTCGAAATCGCTCGACCACATCCGAGGTAAGTTCTTGAGTAATAGAGCTTAAATTATGATTTGATTAGATCATGTTTTAAGCAAATCAAAATCATGCTCTTTGTGTGTGGCTATTGAGCCGAAATTGCAAGAGTGATAAGTGTCTTGTGTTTGAGTTTTGCTAATGAAAATGAAATGCGAATGTGTCATGATTTATTGTTAAATGTGCATGGTTATTCGAATGATGTCCGGGCTAAGTCCCGAAGGCTTTGTGCTAAGTGACCATATCCGGACTAAGATCCGTAGGCATTTGTGCGAGTTACTATAACCGGGCTATGTCCCGAAGGAATTTGAACGAGTAGCTATATCCGGTTAAATTTCGAAGGTACGTGATTCGGGAATGAACGATCTTGCTGTAAAAATTTCAGTTAATACGCTTGTAACATCCCAACATTGAGGTATGTTTCGTATGTGCTTTGAATTAGTTGAGCCCTTACAAATAAGTATTCGCTCAGTTGATAAATGAGCTACCGGCCTTTGGCTAAGTTGATCTTTGTGTATGAATATAAGGGTTGGTAATGTGAAGTAAGTATGATATTGAAAATTTGTGCATATGAAATTATCTGTTTAGCTACATGAATGCTATACTTTGGTTGTGTCTAAATTCTTTGCTCAAAACTTACTAAGCATTTAATGCTTACTCCGTTTCTTTGATTCTCTGTTTTATAGATTTTGGTTCTTCAGCTATCGGACTCGGAATTTTGAAGTCGAAGTCGCCCACACTATCAAAGCTCCTTTTGGTATACTTTTGGTTGAACTTTGAAATGGCATGTATAGGACCACCCTTTTGTTGTTGGTCATGAACCCTTCGGTATTGTGTAAATTTGGATAGCCATGCGAAAATGGCTTAAATATACTTTGATCATAGCATTATAGTCGTTTTGTATGTTGTCCGTCGAGAGGTATGGAAATGTTGGCAACGGTTAGCCATGGGAATGGTTATTCATGATCACTTTTGATATATGTATGACAAACTCTAGTTGATCCATGAAGGATCATGAAATAGGTAAAGTTTACCTTAAAAATAGATGCTGGCAGCAGCAGTGATGTGGATGTGAAAAATCACTAAATATAGTAGGAATGGAATTAAATAGTGAATAAATTATGTAATCTAACCTTGATGAATCTATTTTCATAGGAAAGTAACGAAACGTTCATATGAACAGTATATTATGAGATGTTAAAGTTTTCGTGAGACAGGGTCAGAACGGTTTCTGGATCCCCTGATCTGACTTTGGAAATTCATTATAAATTAACCAGAGACATTTAGAAGTCATGCCATATATGTATAGATTTCTCTTTGAGTCTAGTTTCTATAGAAACAAACGGCATCAGTATTGAAGCCCTGTACAGGGAGATATCCAAATCGTAATGCATGAAGGTCATTGTAGTCGCACCCTGTAACAGGGGAGACTTTAACTAATAAACTGTACTAATTGGCCCAACCAAAACTTCTTTAAAAAAATATGTAGATGGAAATATGAGTCTAGTTTTAGGGAAAAATTACGAAACTGATTTTCGAGTTTTATAACTCAAGATATGATTTTTAAGGTGACAGTGACACAGTTAGCCAACTGCCTGGAAATTTTTAAAATGGACTGTAAAAGTGATGAATTAAGTCGGTTAGCACCTCGTGTTCGACTCCGGCAACGGTCTCGGGTACGGGGTGTTACAATTTTATTGGTATCAGAGCTACGGTTTAGTCGATTCTAGGACTACCGTAATGCGTTGGGTTTAGCTATACATGCCATTTTATGTGATTATTTGATAGTGTGGTGATTTCTGACATTTGCAAATGTGTTTATTTATAGTAATGGATCCCGATCCCGACCGAGCGGTAGCTGATGATCTTGAGAGTGTAGCGCCTGCTCCCGCACAAGGGACAGCGCCGGCAGACTCTCAACTTAATGCTAGTAACCCGAATGATGAAGCTAGACAAGCTTTCTATAGCGTGATGAATGATTGGTTCAACCAATACATTCGAACTAATACGGCTGTTCCACAACCTCCATTCCCGACAAATACCACCCCCGCACCTACAATACCTCCGGTAACGGACCAAATAAGGTCAAATAAGCCCCCAGTTGACAGAATCTGAAAACACGGGGCTACTGAATTTAAAGCTACAGACAGCGATGATGCCGAGCAAGCTGAATTTTGGTTGGACAACACTATCCGGGTACTCGATGAGCTATCTTGCACACCCGATGAGTGCCTAAAGTGTGCTATCTCCTTGCTACGTGATTCTGCCTACTATTGGTGGAATATGTTGACTTCTGTTGTGCCTAGAGAGCAAGTAACTTGGGAGTTTTTCCAAACCGAGTTTCGGAAAAAGTATATCAGTCAGAGATTTATGGATCAAAAACGGAAGGAATTTCTTGAACTTAAACAAGGTTCCATGTCGGTTACCGACTATGAACGAAAGTTTGTAAGGCTTAGCCGATACGCACGAGAATGCATTTCCTCAGAAGCTGTAATGTGTAAACGTTTCGAGGATGGATTGAATGATGATATAAAGTTGTATGTTGGCATTTTGGAAATCCGAGAATTTGTGGCACTTGTCGAGCGAGCTTGCAAAGCCGATGAGCTCAGTATGGAGAAAAGAAAAGCTGAGGCGGGAGCAAGGGAGTTTCGTAAGAGGTCTTCGGGGAAGCCCTTCCCACAGTCATCGAAGAAATTTAGAGATGGCTTAGGCCGGTCTAGAGACACTTCGGGCTTTTCTAGACGAGATCGCGATCGACCCTTTTTGAGTGCACGAGTCACTTCGGTCGCCAGTGTGGGAAATGATCGTCGAGATAGAACGGAGTGCCAGTATTGTGGCAAATGGCATTCTGGAAGTTGTAGATTCCATGACCGCTCCTGCTACAAGTGTGGGTCAGTTAACCACTTTATCAAAGATTGCCCGAGATTGTCTGAACAGAATGTAAATCAGAGTGGGAAACCGAGTGCTACCACTGCTCGAGGTAGACCATCTAGAAACACAGGAAATGCTAGTGGTGGTCAGAGAGGATCTAGAGATGCTACGACCAGATCTGAGGCTCGTGCTCCTGCTAGGGCTTATGCTATATGCGTACGCGAGGATGCTTCCTCGCCAGATGTTATTACCGGTACTTTTACTCTCTTTGATACTAATGTGATTGCTTTGATTGACCCTGGTTCTACTCATTCTTATATATGCGAAACCTTAGCATCCAGTAAGACCTTACCTATTGAGTCTACTGAGTTCGTAATCCGGGTGTCAAATCCCTTGGGTCGTTACGTGCTTGTCGACAAAGTGTGTAAGAAATGCCCCCTAGTAATTCGAGATTCCTGTTTTCTGGCGGACTTGATGCTTTTGCCGTTTGATGAATTTGATGTTATTCTTGGTTTGGATTGGTTGACCGTGCATGATGCGGTTGTGAATTGCAAAAGCAAGACTATTGATTTGAGGTGCGCAAATAACGAGATAATCCGAGTTGAGTCTACGGACTTAAAGGGGTTGCCAGCTGTAATATCAGCAATGTTGGCCCAGAAATATGTAAGAAAAGGGTGCGAAGCATACCTTGCGTATGTACTTGATGACAAAGAATTAGAAAAGAAACCCAAATCTGTGCCGGTGGTTTGTGAATACCCGGATGTTTTTCCTGAAGAATTACCGGGTTTACCACCTGTTCGGGAGGTAGAGTTTGGTATTGAGCTTGTACCTAGAACTACGCCAATTTCGATAGCTCCGTATCGTATGGCACCAACCGAGATAAAAGAATTGAAAGCTCAGTTGCAAGAGTTGACGGATAGAGGTTTCGCTCGACCAAGTTTCTCACCTTGGGGTGCACCAGTATTGTTCGTGAAAAAGAAGGACGGAACCATGAGGTTGTGCATTGACTATCGTCAGCTGAATAAAGTGACGATAAAGAATAAATATCCATTACCGCGTATTGATGATTTGTTTGATCAACTAAAGGGAGCCTCAGTGTTTTCAAAGATAGATTTAAGATCGGGTTATTAGCAGTTGCGAATTCGAGATTCTGATATACCCAAAACTGCTTTCAGAATGAGATACGGCCACTACGAGTTTTTAGTGATGCCGTTTGGGCTCACAAATGCCCCTGCGGTATTCAAGAGATGAGACCGAACATGCTGAGCACCTGAGATTAGTGCTGCAAATTTTACGGGATAAGCAGTTATATGCTAAGTTCAGTAAGTGTGAGTTCTGGTTAAAAGAGGTTAGCTTCTTGGGTCATGTGGTATCCGCATCGGGTATTCGAGTTGACCCGAGCAAAATTTCAGCCATACTTAACTGGAAGCCTCCGAGAAATATTACTGAGGTTCGGAGCTTTTTGGGACTCGCCAGTTACTACCGACGGTTTGTAAAAGGTTTCTCGATGATAGCCACACCCATGAAAAAGCTACTTCAAAAAGATATTAAGTTCGAATGGACAGAAAAATGTCAGAAAAGTTTTGATCAACTGAAAACTTATTTGACTGAAGCCCCAATTTTAGTGCAGCCCGAATCAGGCAAAGAGTTTGTCATCTATAGTGACGCCTCCCTACTTGGGTTAGGTTGCATGTTGATGCAAGAAGGCCGAGTTGTGGCCTATGCGTCGAGACAATTAAAGCCACATGAGAAAAATTATCCTACCCATGATCTTGAATTAGCTGCCATCGTATTCGCCTTGAAAATATGGCGACATTACTTATTTGGTGAGAAGTGCCATGTATTTTCGGATCACAAAAGTCTCAAATATTTGATGACTCAAAGAGACTTAAATCTGCGACAAAGACGTTGGCTTGAGTTGTTGAAAGATTATGAGCTTGTCATTGATTACCACCCGGGAAAGGCTAATGTGGTTGCGGACGCCTTAAGCCGGAAATCACTGTTTGCTTTACGAGCGATGAATGTACACTTGTCTGTTCTACCCGACAATGTGTTAGTAGCTGAATTAAAGGCCAAACCATTATTGATTCATCAAATTCGTGAAGCTCAGAAAGTCGACGATGAATTGGTTGCAAAACGGGCTAAATGTGTTCCGAATATGGAATCCGAATTTCAAATTGATGATGACGATTGTTTGAGGTTCAGAAGTCGGTTGTGTGTTCCAAGAAATTCAGAACTCATTTCGATGATTCTAAACGAAGCCCATTGTAGCCGAATGTCAATTCACCCGGGGAGTACGAAAATGTACAACGATCTGAGACGCCAGTTTTGGTGGCATGGTATGAAACGAGACATTTTCGATTTTTTTTCGAAGTGTTTAATATGTCAGCAAGTAAAGGCGGAACATCAAGTGCCTACAGGTTTACTCCAGCCAATCATGGTACCTGAATGGAAATGGGATCGAGTCACGATGGATTTCGTATTTGGGTTGCCAGTATCGGCAAGTAAGAAAGATGCGATTTGGGTTGTTGTGGATAGACTGACTAAGTCGGCTCACTTTATCCCCGTACGTACGGATTTTTCATTGGATAAACTAGCTGAATTGTATATTTCTCAGATTGTGAGATTACACGAGGTACCTATTTCTATCGTGTCGGATAGAGATCCGAGATTCACCTCGCGATTTTGGAAGAAATTGCAAGAAGCTTTGGGTACCAAGTTGCATTTTAGCACCGCTTTTCATCCACAAACCGATGGTCAATCCGAGCGGATAATTCAGATACTTGAGGATATGTTGAAATGTTGCATCCTCGAGTTTAGTGGTTCATGGGAACGGTATTTACCTTTGATTGAATTCGCTTACAACAATAGTTTTCAATCAAGTATTAAGATGGCACCTTACGAGGGCTTGTACGGGCGTAAATGCCGTACACCATTGTTTTGGACCGAGCTCGGTGAAAGTAAAATTTTCGGAGTGGATTTGATTAAAGATGCTGAACAGAAAGTAAGAATAATTTGTGAAAGTCTGAAGGCAGCATCAGATCATCAGAATTCGTATGCGGATTTAAAACGAAGAGATATTGAGTATCAAATGGGAGACAAAGTGTTTCTTAAGGTCTCGCCTTGGAAAAAGATACTC
Source organism: Gossypium hirsutum (assembly GCF_007990345.1). Lineage (NCBI taxonomy): Eukaryota > Viridiplantae > Streptophyta > Magnoliopsida > Malvales > Malvaceae > Gossypium > Gossypium hirsutum. Next base: position 50,831,817 of record NC_053430.1, on the reverse strand, counting down.
AGATTTGGCCGTAAGGGCAAATTGAGTCCGAGATTCATTGGGCCGTATGAGATCTCCGAACGAGTTGGCCCAGTTGCATATAGGTTGCTTTTACCCCCTGAACTCCAAAGAATCCACAACGTTTTTCATGTTTCGATGCTTCGACGTTACAGATCCGATCCTTCGCATGTAATGAACCCCTCCGAGGTCGAAATTCAAGCCGATATGAGTTATGAGGAAGAACCGATTCGTATCCTAACTAGTGAAGTGAAAGAGTTGCGAAACAAAAGGGTTCCAATAGTGAAAGTGTTATGGCTCAAACACGGGATCGAAGAAGCTACTTGGGAACCTGAGAACTCTATGAAAGAGCGATACCCAAACCTATTTACCGGTAAGATTTTTGGGGACGAAAATTTCTTAAGTGGGGGAGAGTTGTGACAGCCCTAAAGTGACCCTAGTCGGAAAGCGGTTTCGGGACCGCTAAACCGAGTCACCAAATTATTTGAATGTGATATTTATTGTCTAAAATATGTGATTATGAAGGTGTGAAAGTTTTAGGCTTCGATTTAGTAAATTGCATGTGAATTTAGTCAAAAGGACTTATGGGTGACATTTTTGAAATGTGATAGGCTAATCTACAAGGACCTAATAGTGCATGTAATCAAAAGGGAGGACTTGCATGTCAATTTCCCCCCCTAATATGTAGTGGCCGGCCATGAGCATGGGTGGACAAGATGTTATGGCTAAAAACATGTCATAAACATGTTGGGGTAATGCATTATGTAAGGATTAATAAAATAAAGAGCATGGGCAATAAAATATTATTGTCAGTCGGATGAGAAACAAAAAAAAAAAGAAAGGATGTGTGTGATTGTCCCCCCCATTGCCGTGAGTTGAAGGAAAGAAAAACAAAAAAAAAGTGTTCATCCTTTGGTTCATCCTTGGCTGAAAATTCTAAGGAAGAAGGAAGGAGTTCTTGCTTCATGTTTGGTTTGGAAGAGGATTAGGAGGAGGTTCGGCCATACTTGTATCTAGATTAAGGTAAGTTTGATGTTGTGCCATGAGATTCATGCATGTTTTTTTTTTTGTTAGCTTGAGTTCTAACTAGCCCATGGTTCAAATCTTTACTATGTCATGGAGATGATATTCGGCTAAGGTGGATTTGTGTTGATGTTATTTGCATGCTAAAAGTGAAGCTTGTAATGATGCATGTGATGGTGGATTGATGACTCTTGAATCTTCTTTTTAGCATCTTTGAGTGAGACATTAAGTTCCTCGTTCAACCATGACCAAAATTGAAATGGTATGGTGTTGTGATGCATTCGGCCATGGTAGGAAGTAGAAGAGAAATATGGTTGTTATTCACGTTATTGGATTAGAAATGGTAGTAAGGTGAAGTGCAAATGTTAGTGCTTGATTTACTAGTGTATATGTGTGTATTAGCCAAGTTTTGAACTTGAAACAAAATGGTGTTTAGTCAATACAAGTGACCATACTTGTAGAATGTATTAAGTGTTGCAATCGGCCCCAACATAGACATGTATGTTCGGCCACATGAATGAGTACATAAGTTATGTGTATGTTCGGCCATAGGTAGCCTATTGATGGCTTTAGCTTGACTTAGAAAATTCGGCTAAGGGGAAATATTAGCTAGTATGTTGAATTCGATTCGTGATTTCGTACATATGTGACTCTAATGTCTAATGTATATATGGGCTAAGTACCTTGAGCTTCTCTTTTGATGTTCGAATGAATTGTATTAAATTGCTTGATGTGATTAAAAATGCGTATGACCATTGTGTATTTGAGCTAAAAGGTGGCCATATGACCTATCAAACTCCTTGTCATATTCGGCCATAAGCTAGCAAAATGAGACTTTAATGAGTTAAATTTGTTTGAATTAGCTCAAGAGCTTAGAGGACCACAGTTGGATAAGGGAAAGGAAAAAAGTGATCGAATAGCTGTCGAAATCGCTCGACCACATCCGAGGTAAGTTCTTAAGTAATAGAGCTTAAATTATGATTTGATTAGATCTTGTTTTAAGCAAATCAAAATCATGCTCTTTGTGTGTGGCTATTGAGCCGAAATTGCAAGAGTGATAAGTGTCTTGTGTTTGAGTTTTGCTAATGAAAATGAAATACGAATGTGTCATGATTTATTGTTAAATGTGCATGGTTATTCAAATGATGTCCGGGCTAAGTCCCGAAGGCTTTGTGCTAAGTGACCATATCCGGACTAAGATCCGTAGGCATTTGTGCGAGTTACTATAACCGGGCTATGTCCTGAAGGAATTTGAACGAGTAGCTATATCCGGTTAAATTCCGAAGGTACGTGATTCGGGAATGAACGATCTTGCTGTAAAAATTTCAGTTAATACGCTTGTAACATCCCAACATTGAGGTATGTTTCGTATGTGCTTTGAATTAGTTGAGCCCTTACAAATAAGTATTCGCTCAGTTGATAAATGAGCTACCGGCCTTTGGCTAAGTTGATCTTTGTGTATGAATATAAGGGTTGGTAATGTGAAGTAAGTATGATATTGAAAATTTGTGCATATGAAATTATCTGTTTAGCTACATGAATGCTATACTTTGGTTGTGTCTAAATTCTTTGCTCAAAACTTACTAAGCATTTAATGCTTACTCCGTTTCTTTGATTCTCTGTTTTATAGATTTTGGTTCTTCAGCTATCGGACTCGGGATTTTGAAGTCGAAGTCGCCCACACTATCAAAGCTCCTTTTGGTATACTTTTGGTTGAACTTTGAAATGGCATGTATAGGACCACCCTTTTGTTGTTGGTCATGAACCCTTCGGTATTGTGTAAATTTGGATAGCCATGCGAAAATGGCTTAAATATACTTTGATCATAGCATTATAGTCATTTTGTATGTTGTCCGTCGAGAGGTATGGAAATGTTGGCAACGGTTAGCCATGGGAATGGTTATTCATGATCACTTTTGATATATGTATGACAAACTCTAGTTGATCCATGAAGGATCATGAAATAGGTAAAGTTTACCTTAAAAATAGATGCTGGCAGCAGCAGTGATGTGGATGTGAAAAATCACTAAATATAGTAGGAATGGAATTAAATAGTGAATAAATTATGTAATCGAACCTTGATGAATCTATTTTCATAGGAAAGTAACGAAACGTTCATATGAATAGTATATTATGAGATGCTAAAGTTTTTGTGAGATAGGGTCAGAACGGTTTCTGGATCCCCTGATCTGACTTTGGAAATTCATTTTAAATTAACCAGAGACATTTAGAAGTCATTCCATATACGTATAGATTCCTCTTTGAGTCTAGTTTCTATAGAAATAAACGAGATCAGTATTGAAGCCCTGTACAGGGAGATATCAAAATCGTAATGCATGAAGGTCAGTGTAGTCGCACCCTGTAACAGGGGAGACTTTAACTAATAAACTGTACTAATTGGCTCAACCAAAAATTCTATAAAAAAAAATGTAGATGGACATATGAGTCTAGTTTCAGGGAAAAATTACGAAACGGATTTTTGAGTTTTAGAACTGAAGATATGATTTTTAAGGTGACAGTGACACAGTTAGCCAACTGCCTGGAAATTTTTAAAATGGACTGTAAAAGTAGATGAATTAAGTCGGTTAGCACCTCGTGTTCGACTCCGGCAATGGTCTCGGGTACGGGGTGTTACATAAGGAATTCTTGGAACTTAAGCAAGGCCGTATGAAAGTATCTGAATACGAACGTGAGTTCGTAAGACTCAGTCGATATGCTCGGGAGTGTGTAGCCGATGAAATTGCTATGTGCAAAAGATTTGAGGAAGGATTGAATGAAGATTTAAAGCTACTAGTGGGTATTTTAGAGATAAAAGAATTTGTAACACTAGTTGAACGAGCTTGCAAGGCGGAAGAACTTGGAAAGGAGAAAAAGAAGGCAGAATCTGAAGCTAGAGACTTTCGTAAAAGATCAACGAGTAGAACTCCGTTCTCAGCTATAAAGATGTTCAGGGAGGACACTCACAAACCGAAGATGACTATGGGAATTTTTATTAGGACACAACCACTAACGGACTCACGAGCTACTTCGGTTGCTAGTGTGGGTAACAATCGCCAAGAAAAACCTGAATGTCCACAATGTGGAAGACGACAGATAGGTGAATGTTGGGGTAAGTCCACTAACAGGGCCTGTTACAGATGCGGTTCGAAGGATCACTTCATTAGAGATTGCACGGAATTCGATGAGAGAAATAAGATGCAAGGTGCAAGACCTAGTGGAACAACGGTTAGGGGTAGACCACCGAGAATTTCAGGAGGCAGGGGTGGTGGTCAGAGAGGGACTTTTGATACGGCTGTTCGATCTGAGACCCGTACTCCTGCTAGGGCATATGCCATCCGTGCACGAGAGGAAGCATCCTCCCCTGATGTTATCACTGGTACTTTCACTCTTTTTGATACTAATGTAATTGCATTAATCGACCCTGGCTCTACTCATTCTTATATATGTGAGACTTTAGCATCCAGTAAGACTCTACCTATTGAGTTTACTGAGTTCGTAATTCAAGTGTCAAATCCCTTGGGTCAATATGCGCTTGTTGACAAAGTGTGTAAAAGATGCCCTCTAATGATCCGAGAAAACTGTTTTCCGGCCGATTTGATGCTTTTACCATTTGATGAATTTGATGTTATTCTTGGTATGGACTGGTTGACCGTATATGATGCAGTGGTGAGTTGCAAAAGAAAAACCATTGATTTAAGGGGTGCAAATAATAAGATAGTCCGAGTTGAGTCTACTGATTTAAGGGGAGTGCCAGCAACAATATCCTCGATGATCGCTCGGAGATATGTGAGGAAGGGGTGTGGAACATATCTTGCGTATGTATTTGATAGCAAAGAGACGGAAAGGAAACTCGGATCAGTACCGGTGGTTTGCGAGTATTCAGATGTTTTTCTTAAGGAGTTACCGGGGTTGCCACCTGTTCGAGAGGTAGAATTTGGCATTGAACTTGTACCTGGTACCACGCCAATCTCGATAACCGCGTATCGTATGGCATTAACGGAATTAAAGGAATTGAAAATTTAGTTGCAAGAATTGACGGATAGAGGTTTTGCTCGACCGAGTTTTTCACCATGGGGTGCACCAGTATTGTTTGTGAAAAAGAAGGATGGAACCATGAGATTGTGCATCGACTATCGTCAGTTGAATAAAGTAACAATAAAGAATAAATATCCGTTACCGCGTATTGATTATTTGTTTGATCAATTGAAGGGAGCCTCAGTGTTTTCAAAGATAGATTTAAGGTCGGGTTATTATCAGTTGAGAGTTAGAGACTCAGACATACCCAAAATTGCTTTTAGAACGAGATATGGTCACTACGAATTCTTAGTGATGCCGTTTGGGCTTACTAATGCCCCTGCGATATTCATGGATTTAATGAATCGAATTTTCAGACAATACTTGGGTCAGTTTGTGGTTGTGTTTATTGATGATATTTTAATTTATTCCCAAGATGAAGCTAAACATGCCGAGCATTTGAGATTAGTATTATAGATTTTAATAGACAAACAGTTATACGCGAAATTCAGTAAATGCGAATTTTGGTTGAGAGAGGTTAGCTTTTTGGGGCACGTCATATCCGCATCGGGAATTAGAGTTAATCCGAACAAAATTTCGGCCATACTCGATTGGAAACCTCCGAGGAATGTTACTGAAGTTAGGAGCTTTTTGGGACTTGCCGGATACTACCGACAGTTTGTAAAAGGCTTTTCGATGATAGTTGCACCGTTGACGAAACTACTTCAAAAAGATGTTGAGTTTGAATGGTCAGGAAGCTGTCAGGAAAGTTTCAATCGACTAAAAACCTGTTTAACTGAAGCTCCAGTGCTAGTACAGCCGGAGTCCGGTAAAGAGTTTGTCATTTATAGTGATGCATCCTTGCTTGGGCTAGGGTGTGTGTTGATGCAAGAAGGTCGAGTTGTGGCTTACACGTCGAGACAATTAAAGCCGCATGAGAGAAACTATCCGACCCATGATCTTGAATTAGCGGCCATAATGTTCGCCTTGAAAATATGGCGACATTACTTGTTTGGAGAAAGGTGTCATATTTACTCGGACCACAAAAGTCTTAAATATTTGATGACTCAAAGAGATCTGAATCTGCGACAAAGACGCTGGCTTGAATTGTTGAAAGATTATGAACTTATCATTGATTATCACCCGGGCAAAGCTAACGTGGTTGCCGATGCTTTAAGTCGTAAAGCGTTATTTTCTTTGAGAGCGATGAATGTTCACCTGTCCGTCTCACCCGAAAATGTGCTAGTAGCTGAATTAAAGGCCAAACCATTATGGGTTCGTCAAATATTTGAATCCCAGAAAGTCGACGATGAATTGATTGCTAAACGAGCTGAATATGCTTCGAATGAGGAATCGGAGTTTCGGATTGACGACAATGATTGCTTGACATTCAAAGGTCAATTATGTGTTCCAAGAAATTCAGAACTTATTTCGATGATTTTGAATGAGGCTCATAATAGCCAAATGTCTATCCACCCGGGTGGCACAAAAATGTACAATGATTTGAAACGTCAGTTTTGGTGGTCTGGTATGAAACGAGACATCTCTGACTTTGTGTCGAAGTGTTTGATATGTCAACAAGTGAAAGCGGAACATCAAGTGCCTTCGGAATTACTTCAGCCAATCATGATACCCGAATGGAAATGGGATCGGGTAACAATGGATTTTGTATCTGGTTTACCATTGACACAAAATAAGAAAGACTCGGTCTGGGTTATCGTTGATAGATTGACAAAGACTGCTCACTTTATCCCTATCCGTACAGATTTTTCGCTTGATAAATTGGCAGAATTGTATGTCTCTCAGATTGTAAGATTACACGGGGTACCTATTTCTATTGTGTCGGATAGAGATTCGAGATTCACCTAGCGATTTTGAAAGAAATTGCAAGAAGCTTTGGGTACCAAGTTGCATTTTAGCACCGCTTTTCATCCACAGACTGATGGTCAATCCGAACAGATAATTTAGATACTCGAGGATATGTTGAGATGTTGCATCCTTGAGTTTAGTGGTTCATGGGAGCGGTATTTACCTTTGATTGAATTCGCGTACGACAATAGTTTTCAATCAAACATTAAGATGGCACCTTACGAGGCTTTGTACGGTCGTAAATGCCGTACACCATTGTTTTGGACCGAGCTTGGTGAAAGTAAAATTTTCGGAGTCGATTTGATTAAAGATGCTGAGCAGAAAGTAAAAATAATTCGTGAAAGTCTGAAGGTAGCATCAGATCGTCAGAAGTCATACGCGGATTTGAAACGAAAAGACATTGAGTATCAGGTGAGAGATAAAGTGTTTCTAAAATTTTTGCCTTGGAAGAAGATACTCAGATTTGGCCGTAAGGGCAAATTGAGTCCGAGGTTCATTGGGCCGTATGAAATATCCGAACGAGTTGGTCTAGTTGCATATAGATTGATTTTACCCCCTAAACTTGAAAAGATTCATAACGTTTTTCATGTCTCGATCCTTCGATGATATAGGTCCGATCCATCACACATAATTACTCCATCTGAGATCGAAATTCAATCGGATTTGAGTTACGAGGAAGAACCGGTTTGCATTCTAACACGTGAAGTAAAAGAATTGCGAAATAAGAAAATCCCATTAGTGAAGGTACTGTGGCATAAACATGGGGTCGAAGAAGCTACTTGGGAGCTCGAGGATTCGGTGAAAGAACGTTATCCAAATTTATTCGCTGGTAAGATTTTCGTGGATGAAAATTTTTGAGTGAGGGAGAGTTGTGACAGTCCTAATTCGACCCTAGTCGAAATGTGGTTTCGAGGCCACAAGACCGAGTCCCAAAAATTTATTTAAAAATTTGGTTGCATATCCTCTATGTGTATTAGTGCATGTGTGAAAATTTGATGTTTTAATTTAGACTTATGAATGTGAATTTCATGTGATTGACTTAGTTGAGAACTTAAGAAAATATGATAGGGGGATATGTAAGGACCAAATAATAACAAAGTGAGGAAACTTGGGTTTGCATGTCAAATTGCCCAAAAACCCAAGTAGTGGCCGGCCAAGCCATGATGCCCATCCACTAGGTTGAATTTCAATGCAATTCTTTTATTAGTTAGCAATTAAAATAAATTAAAGAAAGGAATTAAAAAGAAAAGATGAATAAAATAAGGAAGGAAGAGGGAGTATTCATCTTCTTTCTTTTCTTGCAATTGCCGTGAGTTAGGAGAAGGAAAGAAGAAATGCTCTAGACATTCGGCCAACTCAAAAGGGGTTGATTAAGGTAGGACTTATGTTACTTTTACTAAATTCTTGTGCAAATCTAGTTAGTAGCCAATGTCTTATTACAACCCATATGTTAATTTTCTACCTAAAAGGGTACTTAGATGGCATATGGTTAGGAAGAGGTAAATGCTAAGAGTATGGTGCTTTTGATGTTTTGAATGGAAGTAGTGGAAAAGTAAAAGAAAATTTATGTAGAAATGTGGTATATGTGGATTTATAGGAGGTTACAAATAGATGTGAAGCCATGCTAGATTAGGAAAAATTCGGTCAAGTGTTCATGAGATGAAATTTTGTGTTTAGGTGAATTAAAGATGATAGTATAGTTGATATCATATATATATGTATGCATATTCGGCCATCAAATTAAGAGCATAGGTGATGTTGAGTCTAAGTTTTGCACATTCGGCCATATATATATGCATGTGTGATTGGATTATTGATAGTAGGGTGATAGCATATGGTTATTAGCCGAATAGCTCAAAAACATATGGTAGGAAGATAAGAATTAGTCATGTATCTCCTATGATATGAAATCATTAATATTTTGATATAAATATTTAGCAAGACGGTTAAACTAGTTAATTTATTGATTAAGCTCAAGAAGTTAAAGGAGGAGAATCAAGCAAAGGCAAAGGAAAGAACATCGAGTAGCCGAGTTGGAACCGTTTTACCCAACACAAGGTAAGTTATTAAGCATATATTTTGTATTGATTTAAATAATCATAATACTTATGTACTTATGCCGAATGGGATGATATATAAATGCATGTAGTGACAAAATTATCGATTGTAAAAAGAAGTGAGATGTATTGAGTTGTTGATTTCGGCACTAAGTGTGCGGGTATAAACATTTACGATAATGAGATTTGCACTAAGTGTGCGAGTTTAATTGTATAGCACTAAGTGTGCGAGTTTGACTATTAAGCACTAAGTGTGCGGACTTACTATATATTTTCGAATAATTATTAACGTTAAGTGTGCGACTTTATCGAGTAAATCATGGACAGCGGAATGAGTAGATATTTTGAGTTCATAAGGAATAGACGTTATGTTTATATATGGAACTGAGCTTGGTAAGTCTTGAACCTATGTGGTGATTATATTTGAAGTTAGGAACATAAGATTATTGTGGAATAGATGAAATGCTATTATTAGTATAATCTAAACGAAAATAAAATGATGTGTGGAAATGCATCAAATATCATATCGAATATCATACGAGATGTCAATGGAGGCTTGGCTAGTTGAGAGCATGTAATGATAAATGTGCGTGAAATTATAGCATAGTCGGTATGGATGGAGTACCTAATCTTGCATTATTTGTTTTCTTTTATGATATTTTATAAATGGACAGCAGTGTAATGCTTATGACTTACTGAGTTATATACTCATTCGGTGTGTTTACTTGTCACTTATTTAGGTTCCTTTGATCCATTTTTGTGTGCTCGGGACCATCGTCAAAGTCATCACACCAGCTTGCAACTTTTTGGTATCTTCTTCTTAGTTGGTCTAAGAGAACATTTCGGCATGTATAGGCTATTATGTTTTGTTTGAACTTTGGTATGTATACTTTTAGCCATGCGAAAATGGCATAAATGTTAAGTTGGATTTGGTTTTATGATAGTTAGTTATAAGCAACAGTTAAAGTCTATTTGATTATTATGCCGTTTGTCATGGCTAATCATTTCCGGTGTTACACTCATGATATGGTTATTGAGTAGTAAGGAAATGCTTGGTAATGATTAGCCTTTGGTATGGCTAGTCATGATCATACTTGGTGATATGTTTGTTAAATTACTCTAATAGGTAAAATTTACTCTAATAATAGATGCAGACAGCAGTAGTGATGTGAAATTGAAAAATCACTAAAAATAGTATAAATGGAATTAAATAATGAATAAATTATGGAATCGAAGCTTGATGAGTCTATTTTCACATGGAAGAAGTAAAACAAGAATATGAGCTATATTGTATGAGATATTTAAAATCTTGTGAAACAGGGTCAGAACGATTTCTGGATCCCCTGTTCCTAATTTAGAAATTCACCATAATTTCTACAAAGATAATTAGAAGCCATACCTTATATGTACAGATTCCTTATTGAGTCTTGTTTTATTAGGGACAAACGGCATAGTCATTGAATCTCTGTACAGATAGATATCTGGTTCGTAATACACAGAGGTCAGAGTAGTCGAACCTTGAAACAGGGGAGACTTTAACTAATAAACTGTACTAATTGGACAACCAAAAATTGTGGAAAAATTTTAGTAGATAGATATATGAGTCTAGTTTCAGGAAAAATTTGCGGAATTAAATGTTGAGTTTCAAAACTCAAGATACGAATTTTTAAGTGACTATAACGCAGATTGACAGTTTGTCTGGGAGTTTTAAAATAAATTGTTTGAGCTGTATAAGTGATGAATTAAGCCAGATTACACCTCGTGTTCGATCCCGGTGACAGCCACGGTTTAGGGGTGTTACACAACATCAACGGGTTCGACATGATGTGGATGAAGATATTTACGAATAATGATGTAGTAAGATTTTACAATTTTTTAATTATATGTAATATTATAATTTTAATTTTTGTCATGTTATATAATTTAACTATTTTATATGTACTACTATTGTTGTAATTTGTTACTAAAACTTTAATTATTTTATTTGTATTGCAGGAAAAATGCGTAGAAGAAGAGTACGAGATTTAAGTATTGTCCAGAATACTCCAAATTCGGAAGAAAGAAATAGTGAACATCAGACAATTGTTGGATCTTCGAATGTGCCGGAGACACTTGATGAGCCTGAAGAATTTCAAAGTAATATTATGTTCATTTTACATGTGTTGACTTTTATTATTGAATTATTTGTCAATTTTAATATAATAATAGTATATCATTTTTCAGCTGAAAGTGGTGGGACGCGCAGAGTTCGAGGACGTACGCTACTTAGAGATTTATACGACTTAGATCCTGTCGAGCATGTTAAAGTAAGTAGAAATACTCATGGTCAGCCTGTTGGATCTGAAGCTCGACTTTTAGCAGGCTATTTGGGCATTTTAGCACGAAATGCAAATATGTTGCCCATCAACTACGAATCATGGCATCACATGCCTGATAGCAACAAAAACCAGGCTCTCGCTAACATTAAGGTAACAAAATGTGAATGCAATTTATAATACTTTGGTTTAAGTTTCATTTATATTTACATTCTAAACTTATGTTTTTTTAGGAGAGATTTGCTTTAGAAGTCTCCGATGATTATATCAAGAAGGCATTAGGTAAAAGATGGAGAGACAATAAAAGCACTTTAAAGAAACAATATTTTAAGAAAGACATAATCCTCGAGGAAAAACTGAGAAATGTTCCGCCAGGAATGCTGAGGTATCAATGGGAAGATGCGGTTAGATTTTGGAATTCAAAGAAAGGAGAGGTATTGCGTATTTCCAAACTCTTATATATAGTGTTTACTATATACGTAATAATAATTTTATTATGTAGGACCGTGAGCGAGTTGGAACAAGCAGCAGGCAAAAACAAAAATTCACGCACACGGCAGGGTCGAGAAGTTTTGCTTCTGTAGCTGAGGCCGAGGTATTATGAATTTATTAATTCTTTCAAATATTAATAACTTTCTATTATTAAATAATATTCTTACTACTATACTGTAGGAAGTCAAATCTGGACAAAAAGTTGGACGCCTTCAGCTTTTTGAGATTACGCATAAGAAGAAAGATGGATCTCCTATGACATCCGAAGCTGGAGAAATTATGGTATATTCACTTAATAATATTTGATTTATTCTAAATATTTATAATCTTTAATTATAATTGTTTAATTCAATTCATCATTAGTAGTTTTAAAAAATGTTAAGTTATGTTGCATTTCTTTTTATTATATATTTCGTTTCTAACTCTTTAATTGATTTTTTAGGAGAAACTAAAGGAGAAGAAGGCGGAATATGAAGCGATTGCTTCGAGTGATAGTTTTGTTAATCTTGAGAACATTGATAACAGAATTATCACTGAAGTTTTGGGTCCTGAAAGGTACGGTCGGGTTCGATTTCAAGGATCTGTTGTTACCCCGACCCAATATTTTGGATCCGGCTCCCAGCAATACATGCCTTCCGGAAGTCAAGCTCAAGCTGAAGTTCAGAGGTTAAGAGACCAGATAGCTCAGATGCAAGCGAACACGGTTGAGCAAATTGCCGAGGTTCAACGAAAATATGAAGAACTCCAGCAACAACTTAGAGCGGAGGCAGCAGAGAGGGAGGTAGCGGCTGCAGCGAGAGAGGCAGGGCACGAGCGATGGTAGCAGAACAGAGCAAAAAGTACGATGACCTCCAGCTACAGCTTCAGCAGATGATGCATATGTTTCAACAATCGCAAAAGCCGCCGTCTTAGACATTAGTTTTCTTATTGTAAGAATGTTTTTAAGTTTTGTCACGTTTAACATTATTGTAAAAATATTTTAAATTATACTTTATTTATTAATTATATCATATATCTTTAGTTAAATTTGAAGTATCATTTAGAATTAATGTTTTTGGTTGTATTTTTTATGTTAAATTTGCTGTTTTTGGCTGCATTTTATATTATATTTGTTGTATTTGGTTGGATTTTAATGCAGGAAGGGCTGGATATTGGTGTAAAAAAATTACAAATCTGCCAAATTTAGCGGCGTTTGTAAAAAAAGCTCCGCTAAAAGCCTTGACCTTTAGCGGTGCTTTTTCCACAAGCGCCGCTAAAAGCCTTGACCTTTAGTGGCGCTTTTCCCACAAACGCCGCTAAAAGCCTTGACCTTTAGCGGCATTTTTTTCCAATAAACGCCACAAATTTTTATGGCGTTACCTATAGCAGCGTTTTTTGCGGCGTTTTAGAAAACGCAGCTAAAAGTTTTAGTGGCGCCTAAAAGCGCCGCTAAAGGCTAAAAAAAGCGCCGCTAAAAGTCTGTTTTCCTGTAGTGGCTACTTATTTTTGTCCTAGTTTTGAGTAGTTTCCGATGCAATTGGTTCAAATCCTTTGTTCGAACTAGTATATCCATCGGTTGTCAAGTTCAGGAGCCAAAAATTATATTATCCCTTAACTTTTGAGCAATTAATTATCTTCATTAATCAAATAATAACTTAATAAATAGAGTAACTATGATAAATTATGCGAAATATGAGATAAATTGAGACATAGTACAAAAATAAATTCAACATTTATTAAAAAAATCACGAAACCAACATACAATTAATAAATATTTTCATAAAATAAAAATGAGTTAAATGCTTTTTTATCTTGTTGTACAATTATAATAAAATATATCATAACCTAACCGGTAGTCTAACTCGAAAAATCCCCTTATATGTATTTCTAAAGACCCTCTTTAGGGGGACGACACTCCAAACATTATCATCATCTTCTTCTCTACATTTTCACTAGGACACCCTCCCCCTCTTTCTCCACTTCCGTTAATACCGTGTATCAACACATCTCATAATAATAGCGTCAAACACAAAATTCACAAAAATTACACTAACAATAACAATTTGTAAATAAAAATATTAAATTTCTATTCCCATATAAAATGAATATCACAAACTTGAATAAGAACACTTTCCAAGTTCATTCGGAACATCATCATTAATTCGATTACATCAATCTAACTTCCTCTAAATCTTTCAAATTTTATACTTTCGTTTGTTAAGACAAAGTTTTTGTTAAATCTTATATCATTACTGATTAAAGCTATGTGGCCGACCAATCCGAAATATGAAAGTTTAAACTCTAATGTTTGTTTTGTGTTAGATTTATGGTTGATGGTGGTAGCAAGATAATAAAAAATTAAATCGAGTTAAGATAATAAATATAATTTATTAATTTAATTAATTTAATTTTTTTTACTTATTAATTTAATTAATTTAAATTTTTTCACTCTATTCGATCGAATTCTTATCATTAATAAAAAATTAATAAAAATGCTGCAAATTTTATTTACCACAATGGAAGATAGCATTTCATTACACCTATCATAATCTTAAACACAATAAAAAAGAAAGACACAGACATAGCCCACTCGATAAAATACTAAAATTAATATAATAAACACGATTTTCATCTTTCATATAGGTTTTATAATTTATTTCATGTTATAAAATAATTAAATAAAAAAATACTTAAAGTAAATAGATAATTTTCTCGTTTCCTGTTTCCATTTATAATAGACTTATTGTTAGGATTTCGACCCGATTAAGCAACGAATAAGAAAATAGCAGAATAAATTGAGAAATTGAACACACAAATTTAACGTGGAAAAACCCCTCCAAAGAGGATAAAAAACCACGGGCAAAGATAATTTTATTATAATGGAAAAAGAACGAAGAGTACAAAAGATGAAGATAAAAACTAAACCCCGAAAATAAAGAACCCACAAAACGTAAACACAAAATTCTCTAAATGTGTTATGAGTTCTAATCTCTAATGGGTGTTTTCTAAGGTTGTAAAAGAGCCTATTTATAGGCTAAATTCATAAGTCAAATAATAGTAAAATAATCTAAACTAATCAGTGTTTGATTGAAACAAGTAAACAGAGTTTAACTGAAAGACTATTTTTCAAATTTGACTGAAAATAGGAGTCATATTTAACAAATCTCCACCTTGACTCATATTTTCACAACACCATCTTTGCCAAAGCCCGCCACGAGCCTATCTTGAACTATGCAGGGAATTAACTGAGTCGAATTTGTGCTTAGAAATTGGAAGACTTCTAGCCTTCGACTTGTACACTGCCAGATCAAAACTAACCCGGGTCTGATTTTCACGAACACAGTGCCCTAACTTTTCAAAACCTGCATCTAAAAGAGAACCTCTCTTCAATGAAACAGTCATACTTTTTTTCCCACCTATGACCAAGTTGCCTCCGCTCCAAACAAGTTGACTTCAACTCCGTAACGGACGAGGGACGTCCGATTTCACCGGTCATTGTATAACCTTCCAGAATATAAAGACTACCGGTTCTTTTACCTTTTAACAAAACGAGAGCTCCACGAGATACTTTAATACCGCTCGACTCGATGTTGATTTTACATCCTTTCAAGTCTAAAATACCTAAGGAGATGAGATTCTTTCGTAAATCAGGTACATACCTGACATCTGAGAGTGTCCTAATCGTCCCATCGTGCATCTTAATTTTAACAGTACCAATACCAATTACCTTACTAGATGAATCGTTTCCCATGCACACAACTCCACCTTCAATTGAACTGTATGTGGAGAACCATTCTCTATTGGGACACATGTGGAAAGAACATCCTAAATCTAGGATCCACTCGGACGTGAGCTTGGTGTTATCACTTGTTGATACTAACAAGAAATCATCCCCATTTTCATCAGCTAAATTAGCACCAGCTACATCTTCCTCGTTACTCTCAGCAGCTTTTTTATTTCGCAGTTTATAACAATCTGCTTTGACGTGACCTAACTTTTTACAATAGCGACACCTTTTATCTCGTTTCTTTGATGCTACCAAAACGGAAGCTTGCCTATCTGTCTTGCTATCCAAATGAAGCTCATTGTCGAGTTTGTCTCTACTCAACAAATAACCGTTCACATCTTCGAACGAGAGTTTGTCTCTGCCATAAATCAGGGTCTCCTTGAAAGAATTGTATGAAGGGGGTAAAGAGCACAATAATAGCATAGCCTGATCTTCATCGTCAATATGAACCTCAACATTCTTTAAATCATTTAAAAGAGTAATGAATTGACTGATGTGATCTCTAAGAAGCTCACATTCGTTCATGCGAAACGTAAAAAGACGTTGTTTCAACACTAAACGGTTAGCCAGAGACTTAGTCGCATAAAGAGTTTCTAACCTTTTCCACAAGGCAGATGAGGTCTTCTCCATCAATACCTCCTGCAATACCGTATTTGTGAGGCACAACTGGATTGCAGATAAAGCCTTTTCATCAAGCTCTTCCCATTCTGTTTTATTTAGATTCTCAGGCTTTTTCCCGATAACAACCTTTTTCAAGCCTGATTGAACTAGAATTGCCATCATCCGAACTTGCCACAGATTGAAATTTGTCTCACCATCAAACTTCTCAATTCCAAACCTTGTTGTTGCCATCTCTGAATGGGCTGATCTATGAAAATTGAACTAGCTCTTGATACCACTTGTTAGGATTTCGACCCGATTAAGCAACGAACAAGAAAATAGCAGAATAAATTGAGAAATTGAATACACAAATTTAACGTGGAAAAACCCCTCCAAAGAGGATAAAAAACCACGGGCAAAGATAATTTTATTATAATGGAAAAAGAACGAAGAGTACAAAAGATGGAGATAAAAACTAAACCCCGAAAACCTGAAAATAAAGAACCCACAAAACGTAAACACAAAATTCTCTAAATGTGTTATGAGTTCTAATCTCTAATGGGTGTTTTCTAAGGTTGTAAAAGAGCCTATTTATAGGCTAAATTCATAAGTCAAATAATAGTAAAATAATCTAAACTAATCAGTGTTTGATTGAAACAAGTAAACAGAGTTTAACTGAAAGACTATTTTTCAAATTTGACTGAAAATAGAAGTCATATTTAACACTTATATATAAATCATTGATATTTAATACAACATAAATGAATAAAGCTTATTTAACTGTTTCATTAATCAAGCATTTTTAATAATGGATGGAGTTTTAACTCATTATTTTTATAAACGTTTAAAAGTTATAGATATTCATTTAATGTATTTATAACCATTTAATATTTTAACACATATAATTAATTATGGAAATAACTCAATAACACACCTTAGACCTAAAATGTGATATATTTCATAGTGAGTAAACCCAGCATGAGCAAACAGTTTACTCGAATGCTGTTCGCTTCTTTCTTGACCTCCAAGACAAACCACCATGCCCATGTCAAAAAACAGCTTAGTTTCGGTAGACTGATGTTCATCCAATTCTTGGTTCTGAATTATCATTTCCATAATCACGATTTTCCCTCCATTTTCTTTCTTCCCAATTTCCTCTTTACATCTCTCTAGTATCTTTATACAGTCTTGGTCATTCCAAGTATGTAATATCCACTGCAATTAAGTAGATGATGAATAGAATAAGGTTAAATTTTAATTTTCAAGAAAAAAAATTAATTAGAGATAATAAACAAACCTTTAGCATGATCATATCTCCATGGGGAACTCCTTCAAACATGTTTCCACCAAGATAATTCAAATTTTCACATCCTTGCAAGCCATGAACAACATAGGGAAGATCAAAGACAGTGAATTCCGTTTGAGGAAAAGCCTTAGCAAATACCTTTGTTATGATTCCCGTCCCACCCCCAACATCAACCACCGACTTCAACCCCTCAAAAACTCCTTTGCACTTACTAAGCACCACGCTCGCCGCCAGAAGCCTATCACTGGCAATCGCATCATTAAAGAAATGATTCACCCTCGGCTCATGCCCGGCATAATCCCACATACTCTCGCCATGAGCTGCGCTGAATGCTGTAGGATGGTCAAGGTTTTGGAACCAAGAACTTAAATATTGCCATGGTTTCAGTAAAACGGGGTCAGGCATTCCGAGTATGAAGGGAGTTGAACTCAAGGGATTGTCCTTTCGGAGAATATGAGAAACACGGGTGAGGACATAAGCTTTCTGTTGGTCAGTTGGGTTGGTTTTGGATTCAGCAAAGAAGCCAGAATGAATGAGGATGCGCATGAGGCAATGGAGGCAGTGGAGTTTTGAATGATGGATACCAAGAGCCAAAGCTAGGTCTGAAAGATTCATGGCTTGGCCGTGGTTGTGGATGATATCTGGTATTTGTAGTTCGACAGCGCATTTCAGTGACATTGAGCCTATGAATCTGAACGTATGGTTCCAAACATGAGCCTGAGCTTCAAGCAACTCATCAAGATTAATCTCATCTCCTTTTATCAAATCCATTTCTTCTTATCAAGTAATTGGTATTGCTAAACCTCAATGTTTGGACTTCTATTTATAGCGCTCCCAGCCATTTTGTATCGCTGATAGACAATTTTTTTTTAAAAAAAAAAAATTAAAGCATAGAGAATCACTAGTAGATTATAGTACAACCACAAAAAGTATAATTTGACTAAATTTATATATAATTAAAGGATTAGATGCTACTTTAATATCCCTAACTTAGATGCTATTTTATGCATAGATTCTAGTAACTCATTTCTACATTAAAGAGTATTTAAAATTTTAAATTTAATTATACTTATTTTAAATGCTAATTTAATAATATGATGAAAATTAAAGAGTATTTTCATCTGTTCAAAATTTTTTTCAAGCTTATGTATATTATATTAGTTTTCTTACCTGTATGATGCATTGTGTGTAGGGGTGTTCAATAGGTTAACCGACCTGAAATAACATTAATCGAATTAACCGACCTTTCAAAAATTTTAACCATTAACTGAACTGAAATTTTTTCAAAAAAATTAATCGAACCGAAAATTATATGTTTTTTAGTTTTTGGTTAAAATAAGTATAAAATTAACCGAATTAACCGAATTAATCGAATTAACTGAATTACCCAAATTAACCGAATTATTTGTATAAAATTATATGTTTTTTATTTTTATTTTTAGTTTTAGATTTTTATTTTTATTTTTATTTATTAAATTATTTGTAATTTTTATGATTGGGTTGGGTAATTGGGTTGGGTTGGGTTGGGTACTTGGGTTAATATATACTAGATTGGGTATTTGGGTTTATGTTGGATTGGGTTTGAGCGAGTAGTGGACTATTTATATATAATAATTTTATTTATTAATTTTTCGGTTAAACCGAAAAAATTTAGTTAACCGACTAGTTTCGAACAGAATTAACCGTTAACCGAAAACTCAAAAAATTATTAACCGACCCCCAACCGAATTAATTCGGTTAACCGACCAATTAACCGAATTCTGTAGGTTAACCGGATTTTTTTGGTTTTACTCGAATTTTGCACACCCTTAACTGTGTGTATAATTTTATTGGTAATAAAAAATTTGAAAATAGTTTTTTTAGAAATTTTTAATAAAGTAAATTGTGATAATGTAGATATATATTAACGATTTTTAATTTTATAGGTGAGTGTGCAAAATTATTAAAGAAAAAGTGAAATAAATATTTAAAATTAGGCAAATAAATATTTCAATGACATAATAACGTGAATAATATATATTTCTTTTGTTAAATTAAAGTGTACTAAATTTATATATAATTAATTGATTAGATGCTATTTTATGCATAGATTCTAGTAACTCTATTCTACATTAAAAAAATCATCTCTATTTTTTTAAAAATAACTTAAATATAATTATCACAATTTATTTATTGTTTAAAACCATAGTATTTTATACCAAAAGAAAAATCACTGTAAATTATAGTTAACTTATTTTTTTTCTAATTCTATTTTAGAGTAAATAAATAAATTTATCACAACTTATTTATGTTTTAAAGTATGATATATTACTTAGGGTTAGTTTGGCAATGCTTTTAAAAAGTGTTTTTGAAAATTGCTATGGAAAAGTATTTTTGAAAAGTTTAATTTAAAATTTGAGTGTTTGGTATTGCTGTCAAAAAGTACTTTTGAGAAATAAAATGTCTATTTTAGACATGATATTATAAAGTAACAAATATGCATTTAAATAATGTTCAAATTAGTTAATATTATGATATTTTAGTAATAATATAAAAAAATAATTTATTATAACTTATTGTTAATATTTTAATATATAATATTAATTTTAAATAATTCTAAGTATTAATATTAATTATTTATTAAATTTAATTAGAATATATAAACTATATTTAAATATTTAAATATAATCATTAATTATTTGTAATTAGATATTGACACAATTGTATTATTTTAAAAATGATTTTTTTATTTTTAATTAATAATTTTAACACATTTGTATTATTTTATTTGAAGGGTAAACTACAAAAATAGTCACTTTTATTTGCCTCATGTTACATTTTAGTCACTTATGTTTGAAATGTTACGTTTTAGTTACTTATGTTATTATTTTGTTACGAAGTGATCACTCTTCCGTTAAGTTCTATTATCTCCCTAACGGTAATCCTACGTGACAGTCCAACTAGATATTACTGAATCTGCTAATACGTACTTCATCCGGATGAAGTATGTATTAGCAGATTCACTAATATGATTATATATATATTTACGCATGTATCACATTACAAAAATAAAATTTTAAATACTTATACTTAATAAAACATGTATCTCATTACAATAATTGTTATTTTCCAAATAACATATTGTTTTATAATTTTATTTCTTATTTAATATTTTAATTTAATTTTAATAATGCATACTTTATCTGGATGAAGTACGCATTAGCAGATTCACTAATATAATTATATATATATATTTACGCATGTATCACATTACAAAAACAAAATTTTAAATAGTTATACCTAATAAAACATGTATCTCATTACAATAATAGCTATTTTCCAAATAACATGAAAGAATGAAATGAAAAGAACCGTAATAAGCTCACAAACTTGGGATTTTTACTTTGTCAAGTCCAAGAACCAAAGGTCAAGCAAAAGAGAAAAGCTGAAAATAATGTGAAAGAACTTTTTTTATTTCATAATTATTTCATAAAATTAAACAATCAGAAAATAACTAAAGAGAAGAAGAAGTATTTCACAAAAAAAAAAAAGAAGAAGAAGAAGAAAAAGAGACTCACCTACCAGAAGAGAAACAACCAGAGGAAAAGTAAACAAAAGAGAAATGGGGAAGAAAAAGGGGTCTGTCGTCTCTTGGAAAGAAGAAAAAAAAAGGCTAAAAAAGTAATATAATGCCAAAAGTACTCTTGGCTTAGAAAAAGTGACAGATTTGCTACTTTTTCATTTGTTAAAAATGATTTTTTTAAGTTAAAAAATGGGCAAAAATGGGGGTGTTCTTTAGTGCTTTTAACAAAAAAGTGTCTTTTGAGCAAAAGCCTATCACACAAGTAGAGTCGAACGGGGCCTTAATTAACTAATAATTTTAAACTTAATTATATTTATTTTTAAATGTCAATTTAATAATATAATAGAAATTAAAGAGTATTTTCTTAAGTTCAAAAACATTTCTAAACTTGTGATTATATATATAGAGAGAGAGAGAGAGAGAGATTATACTAGTTTTCTCACCCATGTGATGCACGGATTGATTGTATGCATAATTTTATTCGTAATAAAAATTTTGCAAGTAATTTTTTAGAAATTTTTAATAAAGTAAATTGTGATAATGTAGATATATGATTAATGATTTTGGATTTTATAGTTGAGTGTGCAAAATTATTAAGAAATAGTGAAATAAATATTTAAAATTAGGAAATTTAATATTTCAATGACATAATAATGTGAATAATATGTGAATTTTAAATACACATTTTAGTGTATTATTTAAAAATGTTTATTTTTTAGTTAAATTTATAAATGTTGGTTTAAATTTAGAAAACCCAATTTAACAATGCTTTGAAATGCCAAAGAACTAAAACTATAAATAAAATGAACGATTTTCTAATTAATGAAATAATAGAAAAACATCAAGGAATATTCAAGTAATTTAGAAAACAGGGAGTCCTTTTTCTAATTAAACCCTAAAACATGGAGAGGCTTGTTTTCCAAATCCCCGCACTAATGGTATAAATCTTAAAATGGAACAATTATCATAATTTAAATTAAATATAAAATTATATTATATTATAATTGTCAAAATTTTAATAAGTAGATTTTTTTATGAAAAACAAATTACACATTTGAAATTAAACTAACTCCTCTAAGAGAGGATCTTCAAATAATCTTAAGCTTGATCTCTTATCACGAACCATCCGAGCAAGACCATCAACAATATTATTTTCATGACAAGAAATATGTTGAATTCTCCAAACCCTTACATATTCCAAGAGCTGACGAATTCTTTTTACAAGAGCCGAAGTGAGACCCCCGAATGATTCCTCTTGAATAACATTCGCCACTTCAAGACTGTCATATTAAATCATAACACTTCCATCACCTTTCTAGAATAAGATTCAAACCATCCAAGATACCCCAAAGCTCGGCGTCCAACACCATGCACATACCCAAATACCTGCTATAGCCAAAAATCTAGTCCCCATTATGGTCACACGCATAACCCTTGACAGCAACGAAACTATCATCCATCCTGACCAAACCATCCGTAGTCAGTCCCACCCAATTCCTTTCAAGATGAGAGCTAGCCGCAATACCTCTTGGTCCATATGATGGAGATCTTTGAACAAAAGCGTACTGCTTTGCCCAACTATAAGATTTCTTGATGATTTCATCAATGTTCCATGAATAGCCCTAAAAATTAAAAATTTTGTGGTTATTCCAGATTCGCCAAGGAATCATCCCAAAAAGGTATAGCCAATCAACTTCCTTTGGAAAAAAATACTGCTGATTAAGAAGGTTTTTCGTCATCCACTTAGTAAGTGACCCAGAGTAAAATCTGGAGAGCTTATCTACTGGAACAATCTTGTTCCAAGTGTCCCTCACCGTAGGGCAATCCCTTAGTACATGCAATACATCTTTAGAGCCATGTCTACATACTTGACAAGTGTTATCAATCCCAACTCCTATTCTTGCCCTCTTCACATTTGTGAGTAGACGTTTCTTGAGAACAAGCCACAGAAAGAATCTAACTCTTTGTAGACCTTCAAACATCCAAAGAAGCTGCCAAATGGGTTCCTTCAAATTCCAAGTACCTTCCCAAAGCTTATCATAAGCACTTTTGAGAAAGTGCCCCCCAAAATAATCCTTTTAGGTTCGGAAGAAGGGTGGGGTGGTAGAATTCCAACAATCCTATCAATGATCTCCTTTGTAACCCACAAATAAAATAATTCTGAATTCCACTAACCATTAACTGTAACCATATTATTAAGAGGATAATCCATATCAAGATTAAAGTAAGAAGATATCTACTTAAACAATGGTCTGATATTTGGAATCCACTGGTCCCACTAGCAATTAATATGTTTCCCATCACCTACAGACCAAAGTAAATTTTCATGAATAAGAGGTCATACCTTGGTGAGGGATTTCCATAAGAAAGAATAACGTCTTCTTGATAAAGACTCAAGTAATCCACTTTGAACCCTATATTTTGAGTGAAGAACCTGAACCTATAGGGCATTGGAGGTAGACACAATATTGAACCCAACTTTCATCATGAAAGAAGCCTTATAATCCTTTAAGTGCCTCAACCCAATACCTCCATGTGATTTAGGTGTTCACACCGAAACTCAACTCACTAAAGCCGTCTTTCTAGCCCCATTATAAGAACCTTAGATAAATTGACCCACCATGTGTTCAATCTCTTCACACAAGCCTTTAGGATAGTCATAGACAATATGGAGTAACTTGGAGCTGATAGCAAGATCGACTGTGCCAAGGTCACCTTACTAGCTAGAGAGAGATGTTTAACGTCCCAAACAGAAATTTTCTTGTGTACCTTATCAATAAAGAAGTGCAGAATGTTATTAGTGACCTTATCATGAAATAGCAGTACTCCAAACTAATGCCTAAAATTACACACTTCTTGGAATACCAAAATTTTGTTTATGCATTCCCTTGATTCATCATCTACTCTATTTGAATAGAAAATATTAGTTTTCTGCATATTAATTTGGTGACCCAAACTCTCGTAACACTTATCAAAGACTCCTTTGAAAACTCTTGCTTGATATTAATCTACCTGGCCAAAGAGTATCAAATCATCTGCAAAGAAGATATTAGACAGAGGTGAGCCATTACAAGCTAGATGAATAAGAGACCAAATACCTAATCAATGGTAAGTCTGATACGATGGCCTAGCCATTCCATGCATAGGATGGAGAGATAGGGGGACAATAAACATCTCTATCGAACCCCCTAGATGACCGAAATTTTCTAGTTGGAGAAATATGGGAATACTTGTAGCTTGAAGGGAAGCTTTGATGAATTCCCAACGAACACGGTCATAAGCTTTCTCTAGGTTGATTTTGATAGCCATCTACCTCCTACTCTTATGCTTGTTGCTCATAGGGTGGATAACCTCTTGAACAATAATAATGTTATCTGTGATGTTTCTGCCTGCTACAAACCTTGCATGCTCGAGATCAATAATCTACAAAAAGACAACTTTGAAATGGATTGCAATGACATTCATAATTAGCTTGTAAAGGATAGAGGAAAGGCCAATTGGATGAAATTGAGAGAAGTTGTAACACCCCTAACCCATCTTCATCATCGGTTAGGGTTATAGAGTATTACAATTCAATTCGATACTTTTACTTTCAATTAGAAACAATTATACAAATCATTCAATACCATTCAATAATTCATTTAAATTCAAAGAATAAATACCTTCTTAGACCTTAAACTGAGCCTACGAGGCTCTAAAAGTACCTTAAAAACAAACAGGGTTCATTTTAAAACAAAACAGAAAAAATCTCTGAAAAATTAGAAACAGGGGTCACACGGCCGTGTGGCTCAAAATATTACTGTGTGGCAACTACACACACCTGTGTGACTTCTTCACATGCTTGTGTATTCTGACCATGTAACTGATTGTGCCCGTCTCATTTAAGGTCACACAGTTGTGTAGCTAGCCCTTATTACTCACTGTGACCATGTAGCTGAGGATCACATGGCCTTGTTGCCAAGCCACGTAACTCTCTGTGCCAGTGTGGACCAACTTGCATTGAAACAATTAAGGCACACAACCGTGTGACAGCCCATGTCACAGATTGTATGCAACTATAATTACCTCTAAAACAAGCCCAAATCTTGCATACCAAGATATCCTACTTCCAAAAGTATTAACATACCAAAACCACCTAACATCATGCTCAAAGTATACCATTTCAATTCACTTATAAGACCTAACCAATATGTCATTCAAAGGCACCGCATTTAGTAATCATTCAAACCAACTATTCAACTATAAAATACACAAATCATTGTCATCAATTCATACTCAATCCTCAACCAAAATGACAAAATATAAACACACACACATACAATTACCAATCCAAGTATTTTGACCTTAATCTCAACATTAAGGATATCAAACCAAAACACATCAACCATATATATTCATTTCGACCATTTCACCAAATATGCCATTAGCATAACACTTACATGTTCACAACAAAACACCTATATACATGCCACATTCCAAAACAAAATACAAAAGCTACCAAAATTGTTGGATAGTGTGAGCTTTCTTTCAATTTGTCCAGTCAATTTGCAAACTTTGACAACTACAAAAGAACATAAATGAAACAAGTAAGCTTAAGAAGCTTAGTAAGCTCATAGTTTAAACATCAAACTAACTTACCTTGTTCGATATAAATACACAAATAGGTAATTTACAATTCTTGATCTCCAAATACAAATTCACAAACTACATTAGTTATTATTTTTATATCAAAACATACCATCATAATCTTCATCTCAAATAACTTATCACCTTCACAATCAACATGACATCAATATTAATGTATTCATATGTAACAAGTAATTTATTGAACATTTATCACTTACAAGCATTTTAAATATACTTCAACATTTAAACATATAAGTAACTTATAAGTTCCATTAACATTTAGCCCGATGAACTAAGTAACTCGACTCAGGTACTCGGGTATCAACACCACACCAGAGGCATCATAGAAGCATAACAGATGCACCAAAGTGAAAATCTCGTACAAGTGCATATATTAACCCTATTGGCATGCCAACCGTATCCTGCACGATTACTAAGTTCGATCAGGTAGTAACCAAAATTCCATTTCTTTTATATCCATTCAAAGGCACTTCGTCATTTCCATACACATTTTGTATTTCTATTATAAGCATATTCATATGAAATCATCAAAATACTACCATCATTTGAATATTCCCATATGTACTCAATTGTATATTAAAATCATACATCCCTATCATTTGAAGTTTCACATAATTACTTATTAATAGCGAGAAAATGATAAATAATCATAAGCAACATACATTTTCATATTAAAATACTATGAACTTACCTACTATCACTTCCGGTTAAAACGTAGGGACCTACTCCTTAATTTTCCCCTTTCATCGATTATTGTCTTTTTGATTCGGTTCTTGATCTATATAATAATTAAATTCAATTTATTGAATTCAGATAAATTTCAAACAATTAAATTCATTTGACCCTTAACTATCCATTAATTAGACATTTTCCCTAAACTTTTATATTTTTCATAATTTAGTCGCTAAACCAAAATTTTTAAATTTAGAAAAATTGAATAATCTTCCAAGTGAACAAAATTTCTTCTTATTCAAAAGCAATCAACACTTATACTTAATTTACACAATTTCCATAAAACTTTAATTATTTTGTCAATTTACTCCATTAATTAAAACTATAAAAAAATCATTTAATAAACTAATTCAAATCAACATCTAAAACTTTCATTTCATCATTTAACATAAAAAAGAACAAGAATTCTTCAATGGTACATTTTAAAATCTTTATTAGTTTCAAAAACGAAGGTACAGGTTAGTTGGACCTAGTTGTAACAATATCAAAAACATAAAAAAATTATAAGAAATTAGCTAAGAATTCATACCATGCAAGAGGGAAGCAAATGGCTGAAGCTTCTAATCTGCAATAATGGTGTTTCAGCCTTAGGTTGAAGAAAGATAGAAACTATTCATTCATTCTTTTTTTTTCTTTTTCTTATTTTTATGTTTTATGTTTTTAATTATTTTACTTACTAACATATGAAACAAAACAAAAAAAAATAAACCCCACTTGCTGTCTCACTTATGCAAAAATTGTATATTTACCATTTAAACCCTTCCTCTTATAATAATTAAGCCATTTAGTCATTATAATTCAATAGCGATTAGGGATTACATCGTTTACGATTAAGTCCTTTTTAATTAGTCATTGAACTAAACGTTAAAATTTCTTAACTAAAATTTAATACTACCCTAACATGACTCCATAAACATTAACTAAACAAGAAAACATGACTTCGCATATCGAAATTGTGGTCCCCAAACCACCGTTTTTGACACCACTAAAAAACAGGATATTACAACTCTTCCCCCTAAAGAAATTTTTGTCCTCGAAAATCTTACTAGAGAAAAGGTTTGGATACTTAGATTTTATGTTTTCTTTTGTTTCCCACATCACTTCTTCTATCCCATGCCGATGCCATAAGACTTTAACTAATGGTACATATTTATTACTCAACGCTTTTATTTCCCGAGCTAAGATTTTCACCGACTCATCATTTTAAGTCAAATCAAGCTATAACTTAATCTCATCCGCAGTTAAAAATGCGACGGATCAAAACGGTAACGTCGAAGCATCGAAATGTGAAAAATATTATGAATTCTGTCAACTTCTGAAGTTAATGCCAAGCAATACGCTACGGGTCCAATTCTTTCTAGAACTTCGTACGATATGATAAATTTGGGATAGAGCTTTCCTTTCCCGCTGAAACGTAATATTTTCTTCTAGGGCAAGACTTTCAAAAACACTTTTTCACCGATAGAAAATTCAATGTCTTTACGTTTCAAATCAACATAAGATTTCTGTCGATCAGACGCAACTTTTAAGTTGGCAGGAATGATTTGTACTTTTTCTTTAGTTTCTCAAACTAAATCAACCCCAACTAACTTCCTTTTACACAATTCATTCCAATATAACACACTTCTACATTTACACCTGTATAAAGCCTCGTACATAGCTATTTTATGCTCGACTGATAACTATTATTATATGAAAATTCAAATAATGGTAAATATTTTTCCCAGCTACCTTCAAACTCAACAATACAACATTGTAACATATCTTCTAAAACCTAAATTATTTGCTCTGATTGACCATTTGTTTATGGATGAAAAGCAGTACTAAAATTTAACCTGGAGCCCAAAACCTCGTGTAACTTACCCCAAAATCTGGAGGCAAATCTCGGGTCACAATCATATATAATTGATTATGGCACACTGTTCAATCTTACAATTTCAAAAACATACAATTCAGCTAACTTCTCAGGTGACTAGTCAGTTCGAACAGGTAGAAATGAGTTGACTTTGTTAATATGTCAACGATAACCCAGATCGAATCTTTTATTTTTGGAGTCAAAAGTAACCCCAAAACGAAATCCATAGCGACTCACTCCCACTTCCATTCTGGTATCATCATAGGTTGTAACAGACATGAACATGATGTTCAGCTTTCACCTGCTGGCAAACTAAACATCTGAATACAAATTCTGTTATTTCACGTTTCATTCGAGGCCACCAATAATGTTGTTTCAGATCGTTATACATTTTTTATTCCCAGGGTGAATCGAGTAAACACTATTGTGAGCTTCATTCAACAAATCTTGTTTCAATCCTGAATCATTTGGTACATACAATTGATTTCGAAAGTATAAAAAATCATCAATCCCGATACAAAAATCTGTCTTCTATCTTCTGTCCTCTTTTTACTAATTTAAGCTTCGACAACAAATTTGAATCATTTTTTTGAAGTTTTTGATTTTTTGATAAAAATACCAGTTTTACTATCAACTCAGCCACAATAAAACCATCACGTTCCAATGTCAAGTTCGCATTCATAGCTCTCAGAGCAAACAAAGATTTCTGACTGAAAGCATCTACAACAATATTAGTTTTCCTTGGATGATAATCAATTACTAAATCATAATCTTTTAGTAACTTAAGCCATCTAAGCTGATGCAAATTAAATTCTTTTTGAGTCATCAGGTATTTCAAGCTTTTATGATCGGTAAAAATATGACACTTCTCATCGTAAAAATAGATTCGCCAAATATTCAAAGCAAAAACCACTGTAGTCAACTCTAAGTCGTATATCTGATAGTTCTGTTCATGAGGCTTCAACTATCTCTAGGCATAGGCAACTACTTTACCACTCTGCATCAAAACACAACCTAAAACATAAAGAGACACATCATTATACACGATAAATTCTTTTCTAATTTTTGGTTGGGTCAAAACTAGAGCTTCGGTTAACATATTTTTCAACTGCTCGAAAATTTTCTAACATTTATCAGTTCAGACAATATTAACATACTTTTGCAATAGCTTAGTCATTGGAGATGCTAAAATGGAAAAGTTTTTAACAAAATGCTGATAATATCCCGCTAAGCCCAAGAAACTACAAACCTTGGAAACATTCTTTGGAATTTTTCAATAAAAAGTCATAGATATTTTATTCGGATCCACACGGATACCATCAGTAGAGATAACATGACCTAGAAATCCAACCTATTACGACCAAAATTCGCACGCACTTGCTGAATTTCGCATAAAGTTGTTTTTCATGCAGAGTTTGCAATACAATTCTCAAATGCTTAGCATGATTTGACTTATTTAGCGAATAAATCAGAATATCATCAATGAATGCTACAACTAGCCAATCTAAATACGGCTGAAAGACTCAATTTATCAAATCCATAAATGTTGCAAGGGCGTTGGTCAAACCAAACAGTATCACCAGAAATTTATAATGACCGTATCGAGTTCTGAATGCATTTTTCGATACATCAGGCTTCTTAACTCACAACTGGTAATATCCGAATCACAAATCAATCTTTGAAAATACTATAGCTCCTTTCAACTGATCGAACAAGTCATCAATATGAGGTAACAAATATTTATTCTTGATAGTGACTGGATTCAACTGCCTGTAATCGATGCATAATCTTATCATTCTTTCTTTCTTTTTCACAAACAAAGCATGAGCACCCCAATGTGACACACTTGGTTGAATAAATCTTCAATCTAGCAATTCTTGTAAATTTTCTTTTAACTCTTTCAACTCAATAGGAGCCATTCTATACAGAGCTATTGAAATTGGAGTTGTTCCCAGCACAAGTTCAATTACGGATTCAACTTCTCGCGTCAGTGGTAACCTATGAAATTCTTTAAGGAAATATGAGCATATTCTATAAATATTGGTCCTTGATCAATTTTAGATTCTGCCACTCTCGAATAGAGGACATACTCCAAATAAGCCTCGCACCCTTTCTTGATTAACTTCTGAGCTAACAAAGCTAAAATCACATTTTTTATACAATTGGTCCCATCTGCCTTAACACAAATGAATTCACTACTCAGACATTTCAAACTAACTTGCTTTCTTTAAAAACTGACAATTGCATCATGCTCGGACAACCAATCCATTCCCAAAATAAGATCAAAATCATTAAATGGTAACAGCACCAAACTAGTTGAAAAGTCATAACCCCGAACTTTCAGTGGACATGACTTACAAATCTAATTGACTAAAACACATTGACTAAGTGGATTTGTTACCTTAACCGTATAATCAGTTGACACAACAGGTAAATACTTTTTGTCTCCTAATGCAGTGCATATATAAGATGTGTGTTAACCCAAGATCAATTACTGCATATACATCAATATCAAAAAAGAGAAAGTACAAATAATAACATCTAGGGCAGAAGCTTTTTCTCGAGCTCTAATTGCATAAGCCCTAGCTGGTGCTCTAGCTTCATATCGTTTAGTTGTATCTCCAGTTTTTCCTCAACCAACTGTAGTATTTCTTCCATTTCCTAGTCTCCTGCCTCTTTATGAAGTGTTTCATTGCTAGATTGATTTCCCGAGTCACCATGATGTTTTGGATAGTCCCTAAGAAAATAATCAAGAAATCAAAATTGAAAACAAGTACATAACTTAGATCGACATTCACCGAAATTCCTTTTTCCGCATTCTTCACAAATAATCTTTTCAACATTTCTTACACTACCAACACTTGCCGTCGGAGAATTAAAAGATTTCAAGTTACTCTGTCTTGGTCAATCTCTGCCAGTGAACTCTAAAAGAGTATTTGATTGACATGCATCATTTCTAAACTTCTTTGATGGAAAATTCTGAGCTAACTTGGTTGATCCTCATCTATTGAAATCTCGAATTTCAAATCAAATTTTCTTTTACTCTTGCAGTTTTCTTCAAGTTTTTGAGCTTGTTCTGAGATTTCTACAATTTCACATAATTTCAATGTTGCAACAGACAAACTCTCATTCTGAGCTCGTTCTAAGATTCTAAATTTCATCATTCAAATCATCTTCGAACCTAATACACTTTTCGTTTGATACAATATAACAGGCATACCTGCTTAATCGTACAAACTCTCGTTTATATTCGACTACTAATCGATTCCCTTGTTTTAATTCAAGAAATTCTTTCTTTTTCTTGTTGAGATACAACCGGTTAACATATTTCTTCCTAATTTCTGTTTGAAAGAAGTCCCAATTAATACGATCATTGGATGTCATTATAGTTAAAGTATCCCAGCACAAATATGCCTCATCTTTCAATAATGAAACTGCAAATCTTAAACAATCTTCCAGAGTACACATCAAATCTAAGAAAACTCTCTTCGTATTCACTAACCAGTACTCGCCTTTTGAAGGATCATCTTCAACTTTGCCTCTAAATTCTTCTGCTCCACATTTTTTAATTTTATCCACTGAAAGATGAATAATAGTCTTAAGCATTGGATTTTGAAGAATAGAGGTGTCCAGGGAGGTACAGTAAGGAGTGGAGGTTGCAGTGTCACAAGGTTCACTTGTTTCAATTCATTGAACCACTGAATCATCACAAGATTGTAGGACTGACGCGCTTTGATTTGCTACCGAGTTAGAAGCTTGCACATTACTTTCAGCTTGTTAAATATGGCCTGGTTTGACTCGGTTAACATCTTGTATCTATAAGAAAATGCAATGTTAGAATAGATCAAAAGCATCACACTATCATAGTGTATATATGGCATGTATATTCTAGACTCAATGTAGGCTATGTTAGTCTTAGAATCGGCTAAACCATAGCTTTGATACCACTAAATATAACACCCTTAACCCGCTACATCACCAGTTTAGTGTTATCGAGTATTACAATTCAATTCAGTACCTTTACTTTCAATTAGAAACAATTATAATAATCATACCATGTCATTCAATAATTCATTTAATTTTAAAAATTAAATACATTCTCAGACCTTAAATTGAGCCTACGGGGCTCTAAAAATAACTTAAAAACAATCAAGATTCATTTTAAAATAAAACAAAAAAATCTAGGAAAAACTGAAAACAAGGGTCTTACAGCCAAATGGCCAGGCCGTGTGATAGAGCCTAGACCGTACGGCTTAGAATATGGCCTTGTGGGTACTACACATGCCCGTATGAATTCTTTACACGTCAGTATACTCTGATCGTTGTAACTAATTGTGCCTGTGCCATTTAAAGTCACACAGTTGTGTAACTTACTATGATTGTATAGCTCAGGGTCATACAGTCGTGTCGCCAGGTCGTGTAACTCTCTGTGCCTGTGCAGAACAACCTACATTAAAACAATTAAGGCACATAGCCGTGTGAGTAGGTTATGTGTGGCACACGACCATGTGATAGCCCATGTCCATGCTGTGTGCAACTATAATTACCTCTAAAACAAGCCCAATCTTGCATACAAAGATATCCTACTTCAATAAGTCTTAACATACCAAAACCACCTAACATCATGCTCAAAATATACCATTTCAATTCACTTATAAGGCCTAAAGACCTAACCAATAAGCCATTCAAAGGAACCATATTTAATAATCATTCAAACCAACTTTTCAACTATAAAAGACACAAATCATAGTTCATCAATTCATACAAAATCATCAACTAGAATGACCAAATATCAACACACACACACACACAATTACCAATCCATGTATTATAACCTTAATCTCAATATTAAGGATATCAAACCAAAACACATCAACCATATATATCCAATTCAACCATTTCACTAAATATGCCATTAGCATAACACTTACATATTCACAATGAAACACCTATATACATGCTACATTCCAAAGCAAAATACAAAGGATACCAAAATGGTTGGATAATGTGAGCTTTCTGTTAATCCGTCCAAAAACTTTGATAACTACAAAAGAACATAAATGAATCAAGTAATCTAAAGAAGCTTAGTAAGCTCATAGTTTAAACATCAAACTAACTTACCTTGTTTGATATAAATACACAAAGAGGTAATTTACAATTCCTGATCTCCAAATAAAAATTCACAAATTACATTAGTTCTTGTTTTCATATCAAAACATGCCATCATAATCCTCATCTCAAATAACTTATCACCTTTACAATTAAAATTACATAAATATAAAATGTATTCATATGTGACAATTAATTCATTGAACATTTATCACTTACAAGCATCTTAAATATACTTCAACATTTAAGCACTTAAGTAACTTGTAAGTTTCATTAACATTTAGCTCGATGAACTAAGTAACTCAACTCAGATACTCGAGTATCTATACCACACCAGAGGCATCATAGATGTATAATAGAGGCACCAAAGTGCAAATAGAGGCACAAATGTGCAAGTAGAGACATCAAAGTGTATACAGAGGCACTGAAGTGCAAATAAAGACATTGAAGTCACTTATTAGCACACATATTAACCATATTGGCATGCCAATTGTATCCTACGTGATTACTATATTTGATCGAATAGTAACCAAAATTCCATTTCTTTTATATCCATTCAGAGGCACTTTGCCCTTTCCATACACAGATGGTATTTCTATTATAAACATATTCATAATATGAAATCATCAAAATACTACCATTATTCGAATATTCTCATACGTATTGTATATTGAAATCATATATCCTTATCATTTGAAGTTTCACATAATTACCTATTAATAACTACAAAATGATAAATAATCTTAAGCAACATACATTTTCGTATTAAAATACAATGAACTTATCTACTATCACTTCCGGTTAAATTGCAAGGACCTACTCCGCAATTTTCCCCTTTCTCTTTTCCACGATTATTATCTTTTTGACTCGGGCCTTGATCTATATAGTAATTAAATTCAATTTATTGAATTCACATACATTTCAAACTCAATTCAATTCATGTGGCCCTTAATTTTTTATTACTTATATGTTTTCCCTAAACTTTTACATTTTTTAAAATTGTCCCTAAACCCAAAATTTCAAAATTTAGCAAAATTTAATACTCTCCCAAGTCAACAGAGTTTATTCTTATTCAAGAGAAATCCACACTTATACTTAATTTACACAATTTCCATAAAACTTTAATTATTTTGTCATTTTACTCCATTAATTAAAACTATAAAAAATCACTTCATAAACTAATTCAAATCAACATGTAAAACTTCCATTTCATCATTTAACATCCAAAATAACAAGAATTCTTCAATTGTACATTTCAAAATCTTTAATAGTTTCAAAAACAAAGATACGGATTAGCTTGACCTAGTTGTAACGATCTCAAAAACATAAAGATTACAAGAAATTAGCTAAGAATTTATACCATGCAAGAGGGAAGCAAATGGTCGAAGCTTCTAATCTCCAACAATGGTTTTTTGGCCTTAGGTTGAAGAAAGATAGAACATATTCTTTCTTTTTTTTTTCTTTTCTTATTTTTAGGTTTTATGTTTTTTAATTATTTTACTTATTAACATATAAAAAAAAATTTAAACCCCACTTGCCATCCCACTTATGCAAAAATGGTATATTTAAAATTTAAACCCTTCCTCTTATACTAATTAAATCATTTAGTCATTATAATTCAATAGCGATTAGGTTTTACATCTTTTACGATTAAGTCCTTTTTTATTAATCAACTAACTAAACCTCAAATTTTCTTAACTAACTTTAATACTACCCTAATATGACTCCATGAGCATTAACTAAACAATAAAACATGACTTCACATATCAGAATTGTGGTCTCAAAACCACCGTTTTTGACACAACTGAAAAATAGGATATTACAAAAGCTTTCAGGGCTCTGAACCTTTGGAATGAGCACAATGAGTGAATTATTTAGATCCGAGTCAATGTTGTCTCTAGTAAAACCTTCTTAACCAAATTGCAGACGAATGCATCTACATGCTCCATGCTTCCATTGAATCTGATAAAACAAAGCATGATACCTATCACTTCCAGGAGCTTTTAGCGTTGCCATATCAAAAAGAGTGGATTTAATTTCCTCATTAGAAATAGGTTTGCTCAGAAAAGAAATATCCAAATCAGTAAGATGTAGGAAGGCATTAGGGGGTAACTCTCGCATTGGACCAAGGTGTTCACCATATAATTTCACGTAAAAGTTAACCACCTCGACCTTCAATTCTTCCTCATCTAAGACCCAGTCACCCATTTTATTTTTTAAAGTGGCAGTTCTTTTTCTTTTTCTTCTCTACATAGTACGCATGTGAACAAAATTTGGTGTTGCGATCACCCAAAACCAACCAATCACACCTTGCCTTTTGATGCCATGAAAACTCCTCATGATGTAAGTCATTATCTAACTCTCTCCTTATCTCCATTTCTACATGATGGAGATAAATCCAATTTTTACAATCAAGCGCATTCTAAATATCATTAAGTCTACAAATGAGATGATTCTTACAAGAGCTAATATGACCATACACCTTTTTATTCCAATTGTACATAAAATTGATTGCTATTGAAATAACATTAAATGGAGTTATGTACTTTGTTCTTAATGGCATTATTACCTTGTCTATAACTTTATAAAAAATAATAATAATTGGAATTATTTACTTTGTTCTTAAGAATAACTTTAAATATCATTAGCATAAGCATTTAATAATTTTAAATATTTGATAAATTTAAACAGTAAAATTAATTTACTAAATTTCACATGCATGATTTATAATATTATGGACAAAATAGTATTTATTAAATTTTTTTCATGTTGAGATTCTATAAAAGTCTTTAATTTAAAGATTGTTAATAATTTAGAAAAGTTATGAAGACAAAAAATTTATAGGATAAAAAGATTTATTCAAATAATAAAAATTTTATTACATTATTAAAATTGAAGAAAAATAAATAAAGTAATAAAATTTAAAATTAATACATTGGCCTCCCTCTTGATTAGCTTATTGGTAGAATACTCTAATATTTTTTCTGTTAATTATGCTTATAGGAAATCATGAATAATTATGAGTAATTGTATAAAGGCATAATTACATAAAGGTATAGTATAAGGAAATAATAGACTTTATATGTAAACAATATACAATAATGTATTTAAAAATTTTAAGAAATTAAAATGCAACCCTATTGTATTAAATGATAGGTTCTTAATAATGATGAGAAAAGCAACTTTTTTTATAAATAAAAATTATTATAACCATAAAATAAGATCTGATATAAACTTAAAATTGTAAATCATGATCTATCATGTCAAATCATCAACAATAAATCAAGAACAAAACTAGATGCGGAAGTGTACCTTAATCCATTGATTTCTTGAAATCTTCAGATCTTATGGTTCTTATCTTCCAAATTAGCACACAAGTAATTCAGAGAAGGTGACTCTTGTAACAGTCTGTTTTAGGGTTAAATCAGAATAGTGGTTTTAGAACCACAAATTCAAAGTAAAAATGTTAATTTTATTATTACTTTAAGGTCTATAGTATGATTGAATGATCATGTGAAAATTTTGTTAAGAAATTTTATCGATAGAGTGTCCAATTTGACTAATAGGACTAAATTGCAATAGGTGCAAAATGTGTGTTCTAGAAGATAGAGGTGTCTAATTGCTATGAAATTTTAAATTGGAGGTCCTTAAATGGTAATTAGACCATTATACTTTAATTTGGACAAAAATGGACATGGTTAGATAAAATTTCAAAGTTTTAAGTTAAGGGCATTTTGGTCATTTAGTAAATAAAGACAAAAATAACTAATAAAAATATGTCATCTTTCCCAATTTAGTTCCACATGGCCGAAAATCACTAAGGGAGACATAACTAGGGTTTAGCCAACTTCCAAGCTCGATTGTAAGTCCATCTTTGTCCTGTTTTTAATGATTTTTACGTTTTTGTGAATATTGTAACTTGATTTAGCTATTCTAAGGACTAATTTGAAAGAAAATCAAAGTCTAAAATTTTACCCATGTTGAATATTTGTGTATTTTGATGCTTAATGGTAGAAAATGTATGTTTGGTGTTAGATAAACAACATTTACCAAGTGATTTTTGATGAAAATGTCGAATAGGGACCTATATGTAAAAGTTCTAAAAATGTGAATAAATGAAAAATGTGGGCTGATATGAGTACTAATAATATTCGGCTAGACTTGAGTAATGAAGAAATCGGATGAAAATCATTTTACGAGCCTAGGGACTAAAATGTAAAAAGTTGAAAAGTTAAGGGTAAAAATATGATTTTTGTCATAAGGTGTTTCTGGGATTAAATTAAAATAATGTGATGATTGAATAAGTTAAATGTGGTATTATAGATCAAGAAAGACGAGGTTCTGACCTAGACCGGGAAAAGAATAAAGTTGTGGACTAAATCGAACTATTAGCCATTTTGTACCAAGGTAAGTTTGTATGTTAAAAAATAAGCTTTAATATGATTGTATTTCATTTGTTTAATATTGCATGAATTGTATGCTTGATAAATGTGGATGAGCTTAATCCTATGAACGAGTGCGACGACGAACCGACGAGCAAGTAATCTCGTTTGAACCTTAGTAATAAGGTAGGATACAAGTGACATGTCACTAGGGTCATAATGTGTTATGTGATTCTGTGATCCGGGTGCTAGTCTTGTATGTCCTACCGGTGGCTGAGTATAGCAGCATATGTTGCGGATACTTGACAACTTGTGTGAGTAGTACCACGTAGCTACGTCTTGACTGACAGCTTGTGTGAGCAGGCCCTTTGATAGCGCGAGAGCGAGCAACTATGTGATATGAGATTGAGGTAGCATTGCCTACATATGTGGCACTTAGTGTGCAAGAATCCGAGCATCCGACATTTTTATTCTGAGTGGTTCATGGGTACGTCAAAGATGAGAATATGTGTAAGTTCATTTCGAGATGGTTCAGGTATGTGTGTAAAGCTCATGTTTATTAAATGCTTGAAATGATGAAAATGAGGTAAGTTTTGTGATGAAATGAATATTGATACTATGGTCAATTTACATTTGATTATGTTGTCTTATTTTGAATGTTATATGCATGGTAAGGTTTCTTATTTATTGCA
Source organism: Gossypium hirsutum (assembly GCF_007990345.1). NCBI lineage: Eukaryota > Viridiplantae > Streptophyta > Magnoliopsida > Malvales > Malvaceae > Gossypium > Gossypium hirsutum. The sequence goes on along the minus strand of NC_053430.1, from coordinate 50,793,399 downwards.
TACGAGCTTACTAAGCTATATAGCTTACTTAGTTTATTTTCCATGTTTTATAGTGTCACCAAGCTAGCTCAGAATCGGAGATCATCGGAGATTAAAATCACGCTATTTGACTTTCATTTTGGGTATTGATGATCTTAGTATTTTGAAAGTATGGCATTTATTGGGACTTGGTCATTTTGTTATATGTGTCATTATGATTTTAGCCAATGTATTGGCTTGTAATTGGCAAAGGCTTGTTTTGATATTTGACCATGCAAATTAGCTTATTTTGGCTAAAATGGTTGTAAGCCTAAGTATATTCATATACGTGCCAATGTCTTTAGTGATATGGTCATGGTATACTTGGTGAATGATGGATTGTGATTCATAGCATGAATGTGAAATGCTTGGAAATGTGATATATTGATTAGAGGATAAAATTGTGCACAACTAGGTGTCTTGAAAGTAGTAGATTGAGGCTTAATGAATGTGAAATTTGCATGATTGACTTAGGGCATAATCAATGTTGTGAGTATGATGGATGTTGCTATTGTATTGGCATGTGTTGGTCATAATTGTGGATGTTTTGGTTGCCTAAGTATGTCATTAATTGTGCTATTGAATTGGTGTAACTGTAGGTGTAAATGAGGGTGACAAATGGCTTGGTAAATATCCTTTATTTTGTTCACACAGGTAGACACACGGGCATGTGTCTAGGTCGTGTGTGACATACGGTTTGTCCCACGGGCATGTGTTCTAGCCATATGTTCCCTGCACCTTTATTTTGAGAAACAGAATGCTCAGAATTGAGCACACGGGTAGAGACATGGGCGTGTGTCTCAGCCGTGAGGATGACATAGCCCTAGGCACAAGTGTATGTCCTAGCCGTGTATAGTCTGCACATATTTTATGAAAATTAATTTTCCACATGGCTTAGCACACGGGCGTGTGACTTGGCCGTGTGACCTCAATTTGTTCATAGGTTTACACAAGGTCAGGACACGGGCGTGTAACCCCTGTTTAGGGCAAAAATTTTCTAAGTTTTGTAAAAATTTCTAAAGTTCTCGATTTAGTCCCGAACCACTTCCAATGCATGTTTTGAGCCTCGTAGGCTCGTATTAGGGACTTTATGATTAATTGCAAATGGTTTTAATTTGAATGTAAATTTATGACTCAAAATTGTGTATATGATTGTATTGTAAGTTTGGTAACGCCTCGTACCCTGTTCCGGTGTCGAATACGGGTAAGGGGTCGTTACAACTCTTTTTTCTAAATATAAGATATTAGAAGAGTTACATATGTGTAATTTTCGGACCATAACCTTAATATATATAACTTTTGCACTTAACCCTAATTTCTAATTAGTCCATCATCAATTAGAAATTAGTTACTAGAGTATCTAAACATATTTGGCCCATACTTTATTTAATAACTAAAGCCTAATAAACCTTAACCAAATTAGATCACTTTTAATTTGGGTCAATATTTTATGATTGTAAATAATAACATGCAATTACTATTATTATATATGTGATGTCCATATTTTCCAACAATCTCCCACTTGGACCACATATATATATATTAATTTCTTTATAATTACATGTTATGATATAACTTTATGAGCTCAAAAGTTTACAATCATATCCAAAAGGTATTTTGAATAATCTCGTTCATTAATTGTGTTAACATAGAACCAAGATGACTTTTGTTACATAAATCATAACTAAATTCATCCTTGATCACATATATTAACATAACCAAATGACATAGATCAAGTATGGATGTGTAGCATGGTAATTACATGTAATGTGAACCAAACATGCCTGTAACAGCCCATTTTCAGTGATATCAAAACAGTGGTTTTGGGACCATAATTTCGACTAGTAAATTAATATTTTATTATTTATTTACTGTCTATATGATTTTATTAAGTTAGTATTAAAATTTCATTAAAAAATTTTGATGTTTGCATGATTAATTAAGTGAAAAGGACTAAATCGTAAACATGGTAAAAGTTGAGTTTTATTAGTTAAATGGGTTCAATAGTTTTGAAATCTTAAATTAAAGAACTTGAATGGTAAATAAATCATTTATATGAGCTAGTGGATGTACATGACAAGGTTTTGTTGAAATTATGATGATTTTTAAAGGATAAAATGGTAAATGATCAATTAAACTTAAATTAAACAAAACAAAAGAAATTCTTCATCTTCGTTATTCATCTTCTCCATAAAAAATTCAAGGGATAATATCCATTTTTAGGGTTGAAGGTTTTGTTGGTATTCCTTTGTGCATGTAAGTGATTTCGAGTCCAGTTTTTAATGATTTTTATGTTTTTGAAATCGTTTTAGCTTAATTTGACTAGCCCAGGGGTCAATTTGTAAAATTGTTAAAGGTTTAGGGTTATTCCATGAATTTTATTAAATGGTTTTTTATATTAATTGATAGATTATGAATCTTGAGAAAGAAACAAGTTTTGTTAAGTGATTTTTTATGAAATAGCATCTAGGGATCTATTTATGAAAATAGTAAACTTTCATGTTAAATTTAGGAAATTATGGTTTAGTTGAGCTGGTATGAGTCCCTAAAGAATTTGATTAGCCTATAAGAGGGATTAAATGATTAGATTTTAAGCTACGAGCTTAAGGACTAAATTGTGAAAAGTTAAAATATTAGGGGCAAATTGGTAATTTTGCATAAATATGAAATGTGGATTAAGTTGAATACTAGATGCATTTAATTGATTGAAATTACCTATTTAGATCAAGATAAACCACATACAAAACTAGATCGAGGAAAAGAAAAAGTTTTGGATTAACTCGATTTAACTTCCACGCTCCTAGTCATCGAGGTAAGTTCGTATGAACAATTATTGTATTAATGTTATTTAAATTGAATGTTATTATGTTATTTATATTGTGAATGTATCAACGTATAAACATATCAATGTTATGACGGATATCGAGTCCCGGTTGAACCTTAGGAATTCTTAAGATACGAATGACATGTTATTAGGGATTCCATGTTTCGGGTGCTGGTCCTGAATGTCATACCAATGGATAAGGTCCTACATTTGTTGTGAATACTCCATAGCTCATGTGAGAAGCATCCTGTAGCTTACATTCTGACCCACAGCTCATGTGAGCAGGCTCATTACATGGCTCGTGTGAGCAATGATGTAAAGGAAAGGTTATGGTTATATGTAAAGGCATATTTCGTGTGAGCTTTCCTAGGTATCCGATGAAGTTCTAAATGGTTCAACAGGTAAGAAAAGGGATTGAAATGGAAAATTTTCAAATGGAATTAAGCATAGTCTTGTGGAAAAAATGCATGAAGTAAATGATTTATTTCATATGGAAATTATCTTATCTTATGGTTAGTTCATTTGAATTATGTACAACTGTGCTAACTTGTGTATTGATGGTGATGTATAGGCTTATGCCAAGCTTATGGTTGGATAACATTATACTTATGCTTTATATTATGCAAATGAAATGGTAAATTATGTTTTGATTTATACGAGCTTACTAAGCATTAATTGCTTACATAGTTTCTTTCTTATGCTTTATAGATTATTAGAAGCTCATCAGAGATCTATCACACTATCCAGCAGACATTTTGGTAGTTTTTGTAAGTTTTCGCCAAGTTTATAATGGCATGTGTAGGATAACTTGTAATGATATTATGATGAATGGTTTATTGGTGTATTGGCATTTAGAAATTGTGAAACTAATCTTGGTTTGGTACCATTTGATGCCTTGTCAATCTGTGTTATTTTGGTTATCTTACTATGCATGTTTGAATGACTTTTATGGTATGTTTGGAATGGCATGAATATGGTCAAGTTTGTGGTATGTTTTGGCGAGTATTGAACTAGGATTTGATGATTGAAATGTGGTAAAATTTACATGTTTAGGTAAGTCTTGTTGCGTGCATTTGAGGTGCCTCTGAATGGCATATTGGTTAGTTGAATTAGAATTCTTGAAATGGAAAATATATGTATGCTTAGATAAGGTTTTGATGCTTTGAAAGTGTGCACAATTGGTCTAAATATTTATGCATGAAATGGTCTTGGAAATGACTTGATTTTAGGTAAATTTGGGTTCACCCAAAAAACTTGAGACACGGGCATGTAACTCAGCCGTGTAAGGCACATGGCCTGACAACATGGTCGTGTGTCATATGATGATTTCCTTAGGGTGCAAGTTAGTAAGTTGCATGGCCTAACACACGGCTTGGTACACAGGCGTGTGCGGTAACTCAGAGAGTTACACTGCCTGGCACACGGGCGTGTGACCCTACTAAGAGAGTTACATGGGTGAGGACATGAGCTGAGACACGACCTTGTGTCCCTAGTTCAAAAGTTACACGGCTTGAGACACAGGAGTATGTCTCAGCCGAGTGAGGAACATGGGCATGTGACCCCTATTTCCAGTTTTTTGTGACTTTTTTCTAGACTTTCCAAATTGATTCAAATTGGTCCTAAATTGCTTCTAAGTTATTTTTTGGGCCTCGTGGGCTCGATTTAGGTACGATATGCATGGTTATGAATGATTTAAGATATGATTAAAGTAATGAATGAATTAATGTTTAAATGTTCCCAATTGTACAATAATGCTCCGCAACCCTATTCTGACGACAGAAATAAGTTAGGGGGTTTTACAATGCCTATTTCCAACTAGTCCTCCTTAACCTTAGTGAGATTAAACCTTACAAAAATAAAAGTGTGAATAAACCAAATAAACTTTATTTATACAGAAAAGAACCTTAAGTTAAAATAACCAGAAATTCATCTATAATAGAAATGCATTTAATATTACAACCTCCCACTAAAATTGAATATCTTGGAATGACATTACACCCATATGAGCAGTGTGCTCTTATAAAACCTTAGGTGTAGTCCCTTAGTAAGTGGGTTTGCAATCATGGAGTTTGTATGCTTTATAGGAACCTAACCAATCTAAACTTTTACTTTAACAACCACGAACTTAAATTCTATGTGTTTTGACTTTGATGTGCTCCTGTTGTTATTGAAATAAAGAACTATAAATTATTGTCACAATTTGCACCCTAGTGACAAAATTTTACATCAATATTCCATCAAAATTGGAGTCTGTGTACCTGATAATCTCTAACTTATCAGACCTCTGATATGTGAGCATGTAATAATTTGTTCTTTAAAGATACCTCATAACTCTCTTGGTTACTATCCAACGGTCCATACCAGGTTGCTTAAATGTCTACATAAGATCCCAACAATATACGCAATATTTAGGCGCATACATACTTGAGCATACATTAGACTCCCAATAGCTTATGCATAGGAAATCTTTTTCATTTCCTGAATTTCAAGGTTACTTTTAGGGTATTGAGTAAGATTAAATTTGTCTTCTTTAGCAATTAGGGTGTCACTTGGTCTACAACCTTGAATGGCAAACTTTTTGAGTACTTTATTGATATAGCTCTTGTTTGGTAATCCAAGAATACCCCAAGATCGGTCTCAATGCATCTAAATTCCTAAAACAAAAGAGGCATCCCCAAGATCTTTTCTCTCAAAATGCTTAGATAAAAACCTTTTAGTTTTGTACAATAAGCTTATATCATAAATGGCAAACAAAATGTATTTAACATATAGAATCAGGAATATATATTGAATTCAAATATAGAATCAGGAATATATACTTACTCCCATTAAATTTGTGATACACACAATCATCAATAATATTCATATCAAAATCGAACAAGAAAATTACTTAATGAAACTTGTGGTACCATTAACGGGAAGCTTATTTGAGTCCATAGATGGATTTTATTAATTTGCAAATCATATTCTTTAGGTCTCTTGACTCAAAGTTTTCTGGTTGAACCATATAAATTGTTTCTTCAATGGTTCCATTGAAAAACGCAATCTTAATATCCATCTAATATAACTCAAGATCAAAATGAGCAACAAGCGTTATGATTGCCTGAAAGAGTCTTTCAATGAAACTGGAAAGAAAGTCTTTGTAAAATCAATGCCTTCTTACTGAGTATATACTTTAGCTACAAGATGCCTTTAGCTACAAGATGCGCCTTATACCTCTTCACATTACCATCTGCATCCCTCTTAGTTTTAAATATCCATTTACAACCAATTGATTTTGCACCTTCAAGTAAAGGGACAAGTTCCTAAACTTTATTGTCTTGCATAGACTTATATTATTATTGCATGGAATCAATCCACTTTTGAGAATTAGAACTTTCATGGCCTAACGAAAGTTGATTGGATCATCTTCCATCATTCCATTTTCATCCTCATGTTCTTGGAGAAATACAACATAATCATCTAAAATAGCATTTCTCCCCTCTCTTGTAGACCTTATTAATGACACTTGCTCTTGAGGTTGTTGAGTTTTTTCTATTGGAACAATTACCTCATCTTGAGTAGAGAGTTGTTAAACATTGTCTTATTGAGGTTCTGGATTCACTTATTAATCAATGATAGGTATAAGAACCTAAACATTGTCAAAGGTGATGTAGGAACTTAGTTAGAATCTAATTTCTCCTCAAAAGTAATGTCTTTAACCTTATTTCTCCCTCCAAACTTAGCATCCTCAAAAAATGTCGTGGATCTTGTCTCAAAAATATTCCTCATTGTGGGATCATAAAACTTACAACCCCTAGATCACTCAGAATAACCAATAAAGTAGTTTCTCACTATTTTGGAGTCCAATTTGTTTTCATGTGGCCTATAAGGCCTTACCTCAGCTGGACATCCCCAAGTGTGAAAATGCTTTGGACAAGGCTTCTGACTAGCCCAAAGCACATAAGGTATTTTTGCAGCTACTTTAGTGGGTACTCTATTCAGAATGTAAACTTCTGTCTTTAGAAGCACTGACCAAATTAGCACTTTCAGATTTATCATGTTTCAACCTTTCTTCCTCTTGCACACAATGAGAAATGAGCTCATTTAGATTTCATTTCTCCTTTTGACAGTTGTAACTAATTTTAAATTAGTTAAATTGTGCAAAAAGTGATACCAAAACCATAAGAACAAGTAATTCCTCAGAAAGCTCGATCTTAAGTGTCTTATGTCTTGAAACAACTTGGAACATCTCCATAATGTACTCCCTCACATTTCCCTAACCCTTATACTTCATAGGCATTAAAGAAGTCATAAGTGATTTCATCTCAACCTTACTGCTTTTGGTAAAACGTTTCTCAATGTCATCAAGAAAACCCTTGGCCTGTGTAATGTCTTAAGATTCTGTGCCCTTAAAAGCTTTTAGAATGTTGTGCTCGTGATCGTTAGACTCATATGGTTTGAAAAATCGCACCTCTCAAACTCCTTTTTAGCATCAGGGGTGCTTGCTGCAGTGAGAGGTGTTGGTGGTTCTTCCTTTAGTGTAAGGTCTATGTCCATATAACCAAACAAATAAGTAAGTGTCTTTTCCATTCCTTGAAATTAGTCCCATTAAGCATGGGTTTAGAATTTATATTAGTAAATATTGTGGCAGCAGAAAATGAACTGGCTGAGTATAGAACAAAATAGATAAAAACAAGCTCACATTAATATTTATATGTAAACAATAAATTCAAAATAGTGGTTAATCCTATCTCAAGATACCAAACACAACACTAATGTCAAGTCTTTGGACAATAATATTAACAGTAAGCAATACTGTTGTTGTAGCAATCAAACATTGATAATAAATTATGTCAAACAATGAACCAATTTTTGAACTAACTTATTGCTCAAATAAAGTACCTTATAATTTTCACACATTTATCACCACAATTATCTTTGAAATTCTATCAAATATTAACTTACCTTTGGGTCAATTAATAAACACATGAATCACAAAAACATGTAATCATCTTGATATTTTAAATAAACTAATTTACACAAAAGAGGTCACTTTGGTGGCATTTTGTTTCAACTAATCTATTTAAAATACTAGACATCCTCAATTAAATCCCAAAGCTAAAATCTGAATTTTTTTGTTTTAAAATATTTCAAATTTAAACCAAAATAATTTGAATAAAAGTAAATCTCATCTCAAGATACCAGACACTCCATTAATATTTCATCTTTGGACAAAATATTAACTAGTAAGTGATATCTTGGTGTAGTAATCAAACACTAGTGATAAGAACATGTTGAACAATAAATCTTCCTTTGGGCCAATTTATTGCTCATATGTAAAATCGAATAATTGTTACATGTTTATTACCACAGTTGCACATGTAATTTTGGTAAATATTAACCTTCCTTTGGGTCTATCAATATTAATGTAGCTTAAGTTAAATGCACACAATCTTTTATATTTTAGAAAAAAATAATTTCAATAACAGAGGTCACTCTGACAACTTATTATTTCAATTAAATTATTTTAATATATATATAAACATACTAATATTATAATTTAAAATGTTCATAACAATAACCCAAAATAAGGTTGTGTCATTGTTGAATGAAAAACCAAATACCTTGATCTTTGACAAATTACAGGCAAACATTAAAATTTTATTAATAAAATTCAAAATCAAATTTTATAAGATTAAACTTAATACTCATGATCATCGTGAGTATGAATCTAAATACCCAAAATTAAATATATATCCATATAAAAAAATAAATTTAATGAATGTTCATCAAACCAGTTTAACATAATATATAAATATATATAATATTGAATCCATAAAAAATAATCCAAAACCTTAGCATCAATATACAAAATTTTAAATAATAACGTTTTATAGATTCAATAATATCCAACTCACACATTATACCCTTAAAATCATTGATAAATATATATATACCCATGCATATATAAATATCGAAACCAATCATAAATTATATATAGATTGAAAGCTAAATAATTAACACTCACTTGTCTATGAAATTTGGCATAGATATGATTACACCAAAACTGTTCAGATACAAATCTACTACACCATTATCGGTTTTTAATCAAATAAATTAAAAGAATAGATAACAGTCAAACCACAACATACCAAATCAAATTCTAATTTGATACTTCCAAACTTGACTTTCCATTTTTTTTATCCATAATCAGTGAATAACGTTTAAAATCAAACTTACAAATAATAGAAGCATTATCCTACGTCCCTTCTTTAAACTATCAAATTTAATAAATTGAAAAAATGAAAAAAAATTAAAATTTCTTTGTTTTCACAATAACCAAACAATCTATATCTTTACTAAGTAGTAATGTTTAGATTGAATCCAATTACTACCATAACAATCACTTCAAATCTGGTCTTCAATCACAAACCTCAAATGCGTGTGTATATATGAACTTACAAAATCAAATCAATTGAAGCAAACAAGAATTTCAATTATCTTTAATTTTGTAGATCTCACGACTATTCCAAACCCTACAACTTAAAAAGCTTGAAGATATAACCCTAAAACTTGTGTAATTTTTATTTCAAACCCTAAAACTTTTAATATAACTCCAAAAAAATTAATGCGTATAATTGAAACACCAAATCTATATATCAAATCTATAAAATCTGAAGAATGAATTAATCCATATATAATAAAAAATAGGATAAACTATAAAAATAGTCACTTTTGTTTGCCTCAGGTTACGTTTTAGTCATTTATGTTTGAAATGTTACGTTTTAGTCACTTATGTTATTATTTTGTTACGAAGTGATCACCCTTCCGTTAAGTTCCGTTATCTCCCTAATGGTAATCCTACGTGGCAGTCCAACTAGATTTTAAGTGCCAACTTGGATTTCCTAATGGGATGAGAATAGATCTTTAATTAAATGAATTTAATTAATTAAAAATTTTAAACTCTAAATCTTAGTTAAAAAACCATTCGTCTCCCCCTTTTTTTTAGTTTTCTTTTCCAGATGACTAAGAAAGTTATTATCGTCAGAATTTTTTAATTCACATACAAAAATAAAAGAGGATTCAATGGAGGGTCCAGGTATGTCTTCTTCACCAACAAATTTATGTTCTAAGACTTAAAATCAAGTGGTTGTCGACAAATAAGAAGATGGTAATTGTTTTTGTTCCTAATCATTGTATTTTCCAATTCTTCGCGTTCTTGAATAATTGGTTTCTCAATCTAATTTTTTCTGATCTAAATCGCCTTGTTTGTTCATAATCTCTTTATGGGTATCCCTTTTCTACTACTTAATACGCTTTTTTTAGTTGTTAATATTGATTATTTTAAGTTGAAATTTTGTGGGAACTCATATTTTTTCGAGTAATCATACAGTTAATCCTGCAAATGAATATCCATATCCTTAATAAAATTCAAAAATTATACTCACGCAAAACTCAAGGCTGGCCATGGATCTTATCATTCAAGCTAAACATCTCAGCATGATATAAATTGCAAGGCCCCATTATACTATCTGTTGTTATATTTGATGTTACATTTGATTTATGTCCTGTATCTTTTTATTTTTCAGTCTTCAAGCAAAGTCATCAGAATTTTTGATGAGCAAATTAGTATCTTTGAGTTATTGGAAATTGGCGTGGTTTGAATTATGAAATTCCCTATTAAAATGGTTTCGAGTATAGCTTCGGTGGAAAGAAAAGAATTCTAGTTTTTGGATAAATTCTTCAAGTATAGGGTTAAGGATCGATTTTGCTTCGTGTTAATCAGTTTGGAGAGATGAGTATTAGATTGTTTTGAACTGATTTTTTCTCTTGGGATTTAGATCTGATACAGTCACTAAATCGATTGAAGCAATGAGGGCTGCAATGGCTCTTGTTGCTTTGTAGTATTGGCGAGGCTGTTTTGTTTTATTTGTTTTTTAAAAAACTGTGTTTGAACTTGTTTGAATTGTTCGCAACAATCCTTGTTGTATTTCACTGATTTTGCAAAAAAAAAGGAATAGTGTAGCCTCTCTACGTTTAATTTTTAATTTTGAAGCAAAGAGATAAAATTTTAAATGTTGTAATGTTGAATGTCTAAAAATTTGACTTAGAACATGATAAGGACTTCAATCTTACTATCATTTACAGTTTTACCTATTTGCTTTAAAATTAAATGTAAGACTAAATTGCTCGCTTTTATAACAGAGGGATGAATTTGCTCTTAAGTTTAACCTGAAATCTTTACTGTTGAAGTTTGTATCATTTATATTATACCTAATGTCATTATTTCCATGTCTCTGTGTTTAGCATGTTCCATTCAACTTTATATTATTTCCAATACAAGTAAATTAGGGTTTAAATTTCTCTCTCAAAAAAAGGAGAAAGGTTAAAAAATTTTATAATGTAGTTATTCAAAAATAGTTTAGTACTTTTTTTATATCTGAATATGGTGTTTCTTTTTTCTTTTAAATGTGTTATGTTTAACTTTCTTGAAGAGACAGAAAGTAATTATGTTGCTGTCTCCCAAAACATGGACTTTAATTTTAACTCAGGTGTAGTTTGATGCAAATGTATATGTTCAGCTTTTCATTTTAACTCAGGTGTCAAAATTTGAATAATGATTATTGTTTTCATGTTCTAGATTATGTATTTTAATGCTGTCCAAATGCGAATATCAACTGCTGTTCGAATGTTCTAAAATGTTCATAAATTCATTAGTAATGTTGTTTGAAATTAAACTGAAGTTGATATAATGTTTTTTCAAGTTTGAATTGTTGTGCAATTTGTTGATACTAATATAATGTTTTATTTTCCTTTTTTGGTTTAGGGTTTGAAGTTGAACAAAATACTTTAGGTGGAGATTTTGGAGGAGAAGCGTCTGACTCAGATGATAGTTCATATAAAGATTATGAGTCAGGTACTTCTTATTCTGATTCTTTTGATTCTAATGGCGATAGGATAGATGAACCAGAGGTTGAACTAGTAGGTGAAATGATACAGAAGGAGTTAGACCACTTACTGGGTTTAAGTTTTTGGGGTTTAAAAGATTATTTTGATAGTAACAGTGATGATGATTTGAATAACGACGTTGATTATGATAAATATGGGAATAAAAAGTACCCTCTATTCAATCCTCAAACTGATATGAGGAACCCTATATTGATAAAGGGTTTGCCTTTCCCTAGTAGAAACATTTTAAAATATGCAATTAAACAGTATGGGAGGATAAATAGGGTAGTAACCAAACTAACTAGGAATGACAAGCTTAGGGTGAAAGCAGTCTGTGTACCTAGTTGTCCATGGACATTATGGGCATCCAAATTAAATCCCAAGGATCCAATAGATGGGAGTTGGCAAATTAAGATCTTAGTCAACCACCATAAGTGTGGCAAGGTAATGAAAAATAAGAATATTACTTCAAAGTGGATGGCTAGACATTATTTACACAAATTTCAAGTTGATCCCAATTATTCCTTAACATTCTTACAAAATGATATTAGGGTGGATTTTGGAATAATAGTTTCTCGGACTAAATGTATAAGAGCTAAGATTAGGCCTCTGGAACTAGTTCAAGGGAATCACAAAGCCCAATATGCCAATATATATGATTATCTACTTGAGTTAAGGAGAAGCAACCTTGGTACAACAACCATCTGTAAATTAGACTGTAGGCTATTTCAGAGGCTTTATATATGCCTTGAAGCATGCAAATCAGGTTGGTTAACTGGTTGTAGGAGAATTATAGGGTTAGATGGGTGTTGGCTGAAGGGATATTATGGTGGACATTTGCTTGCTACTATTGGTGTTGATGTCAATGATTGTATATATCCAGTGGCCTTTGTGTAGTTGAGAATGAAAACAAACAATCATGGTTTTGGTTCCTTGAGTTGTTACAGAGGGATTTGGAGATCGACAACTCTTACAATATATGCTTCATGTCTGACAAACAAAAGGTACTATAAAGTCATAGTATACGCTAAATTGTTTATATAAAAATGATTGCTTATCATGTTGTTTTAATTGTTTTACAGGGTTCAATAGAAGCTATTTCTTTGTTGTTCCCTAATGGTGAATCAAGAAATTGTGCTAGACATCTTTACAACAATTTTAAAAACATGGAAGGATTTAAAGGCCAAGGTTTGCGTCTTACTTACTGGAAAGCTGCTAAAGTAACTTTTCCAAGACAATTTGAAGAAGCAATGTCTGAAATGAGGTCACTGTCAGAATCTGCTGAGGCTTGGCTGCGTGACAAGGATCTAAGAACTTGGTCAAGAGCCCACTTCTCAACTAGATGCAAATCTGATCTACTACTGAACAACAACAATGAATGTTTCAACAAGGTTAAAATTTATTTTTTAAATATGACTATTTATCACTTCATGTTGTATAATTGTTGTTGGAGTTATTTAAGGACTTGCTCTCCTTGCAAATCGTTTTAGAAGCTAGAGATAAACCCATCCTAACTATGTTGGAAATAATTAGAAGAAAAGTCATGACTAGGTTGGTTTTTATGAGAGAGGCTGCTGAGAAGTATCCTGGACCTTTATGTCCAAGGATACAGAATAAGTTGTCTGAAATAGTTAGTCAGTCCAATAAGTAAGTTTTGCTAACTCTTTTTTACTTAGCTTGAATTCTGTTGCTTGGATGGAAAAGTTTTTAACTTTAAAATGTTACTTTGTTTATAGTATATGGCCGATATATGCTGGAAATGAGAAGTATGAGGTAGACTGTGGATTAGGCAACAAGCATGTGGTTGACCTCCTCAACTCCTCCTGTTCATGCAGAAAATGGGACTTGTCAGGAATCCCATGTAAGCATGTTGTTTCTTGCATGCAATTACTTGTTGTGAGCCCTGAAACTTATGTAAATACATGTTATACTGTCACTACCCAGTTGAATATTTATAGCTACTTGATTAACCCTATAAAAGGTAATAGCCCTAAAACCCTAATCCTTTATGAAATATTATTTATTTATAAAATGTGTTTGACATTTTTAAATTTTTGTGTATAGGTCCTATGCAATGGGAACATGTGAGGGACATGGAACCCATTCTTCCTACCATAATTAGAAGGTCCCCAAGAAGACCCAAACAAACAAGGAGGAAGGAAGTAGATGAAGTAAGAAAGAGTGGACCAAAATTAAGCAAGACAGGACAGCAAGCTAACTGCACCAAATTTGGCAAACCAAGCCATAATACAAGGACTTGTAAAGGGATTGTATGGGGTAACCAAATGGCAAGCCAATCATCAAGCTTGCAAATTTTGAACCAAGCCACTTCAATGGATAACACATCAAGCCAACCACCCTTAACCCAACAAAGCTCAAACCTGACAACAAATTTTAGGGCCAAATTACCTTTCAAAAGGAAATATGTTTTGTGAACAAAGAATATCTATTTTTGGAAGGGTTGTTAAATCATGTTAACAATAGTTAGAATATACATTTTGTCTTAATTAAGGGCTTGAAACAATATTTTTTTTTGAAATGTTAAACTATTGAACAATTACTTGAGAAATGGCTATTGGACATGTTAGATATTCAACTGTTGGTTCTTCTATGTTAAAAAATGTGCAGCCTTTTGTTGTTGGGTACAAGTTTGGGTCCATTGGGGTTGCACACAATGGAAACTTGGTAAACTAGCGAGCTTTGAGAGCTATGCTTGAAGACAATAGTTCAATTTTCAATACTAGTTCTGATACTGAAGTTGTACTTCATTTGATTACTATTTCAAAAGCTAGGCCTTTCTTTTTAAGGATTGTTGAAGCTTGTGAGAAGCTTGAAGGAGCTTATTCGATGGTGTTTGTGATCAAGGATAAGCTTGTTGCAGTGCGAGACCCTCATCGATTTAGGCCTTTGGTAATGGGAAGGAGGAGCAATGGCGCTGTGGTTTTTTCCTCTGAATCATGTGCTCTTGATTTGATCGAGACAACATATGGGAGAAAGGTATATCCTGGTGAAGTGTTGGTGGCGGATAAAAAAGATGGGGTTCAATCAGTTTGCTTGATGCCCCACCCTGAACCAAAACAATGCATTTTTGAGCATATATATTTTGGTTTGCCTAATTCTGTTGTTTTTGGAAGGTGTGTTTATGAATCAAGGCATGCTTTTGGGGAAATACTTGCTATCGAAGCTCCCGTTGACTGTGATGTCATGATTTCAGTTCCAGATTTTGGCGTGGAAGCTGAATAGTTTTCCGTGATAAAACTTTTTAATCTTAAAACTATAATTTTCAATCACAAGTGGCACAAAGCATCCCTTAACTATATTTTAACCATTCAAATGAAAATGTAATCTATAGTATCTTGTACAATTACATAATTTAATAGTTATCGTGGTTAAATTGTACTAAATTTGGAGCAAGATGAGCATACTCCCTTGAATAATAGAAGCTAGATAGTAGCACGAGCTAGTATTAGATACCGCTAACTTAACTACAAAATTGAAAGATAGTGATATCAATTCAATATGGTTTCAGCAATTAAATAAACCTAGGGAATGAAAAACATAATCTGCAAACCAAAAGACTTGCATTCATAAAAATGATGTAATATTAAATAAATGGCACAAAATTAGCCATTTTCTGCACAATCATAAGCATTGGATTTGTGCTTTGGTGTGAATATGAAACCATCTGGAACCTTGCCAAGCAGCATTTCAGATATACGGATCTGCCGAATGAAGACGAAACTAATAAGAGGATCACTACTACCGTATTACGGTTAGACATATAGTAAGAAGCAATTGCATTCCCAGTCAGCTGTAGAATCAGAGGCCATTAGCGTCTCAAGATCATCTCGTCCATAGTATGAGAGAGGTCGCCAATTCAGACGTTGGGGGATGACATCTAAAAGACCAACAAGAATATACCTACATGCATAGCTAAGCCATTCCAACAAGAAATGCAAAGAATAAAAAATCCACAAGAAGTCTATCACCTTCCCCTTCATCAAAGCATTTTTCATCAACCACTAACTTAGCCTTCTTCAAGGGTCTCAACTCATCAGTTTCACATGCCTCCTCAGCATTAACTGTTGCTCGAAATGTTTAAGGACACTTAGAATAGTCAATTGAATAATCAACCACCTTTTTGCAATTAGTTTCATCGGCAGCATGAGAACCATCTAAACCAACTTCATCTTCCTCCTTATCTACCAGCTTCTTTACTTTCCAGTTGGGCACTGAATTATCGCATTGATAACAAGTTACTAACAGTAAACCATAATGATGATCCAACAATATGGAATAAATAGAAATGCAAGAAATAAGGACCAATAAAAGAATTATTTCATTGTACCGCTAGTCCAAGAGATTTAACTACAACATCCGCTTTAGTGAAGCGCATTTTGTTTTTCCACAAAAGCTTCTGAACATTTTTGTTTTTCTACAAGCGCATTATTCCATTAACTTCAGAGTTTTTCTTCAATAAATTAGAAGTAGCAGCGGGAGCATTATCCTTATGCGTGCCTGCAAATCTACAGGCTAAACCATAAGGACACGGTGCATCAGCTTTTATAAATGGGTAGTCACCCTCTAGATCAGCCGGTTTCTACATACACAAAAAAAATATATATTAAAAAACCCAATTAGCAAAATTTGATCAAATTATAAAGTCAGGAAATGTGTATTCAAATACTTGAGCCGTATCTTTATAAGAACATGCATTGGCATCTCCTGTCTTTGCTGATGTGGTAACTCGTATGATGATGTTGAGACAAATAAGCAGTTTCACCCATATATGCCAATATAGGAGCTGGATAAACCAGAAATGTGAAAGCAGTCTGCAGCAAGACGAAGGTTAAATTTCAATTTAGTAGCCAACTTTGAACACAAATTTAATTCAGTAACCATCAAATCAAAATTTACAAGGTATTAGTGTTGAGTTACCTGAATTGCAGCATAAGAGAAGTGACCAAGATCAGCAAACATTGCCTCTGAGCCTGCATGGATAATCAGGTATACTATTGGCAATCATTGGTTGTAAGTTGTCACAATGAAGTTAAGCTATGGTATTAGTTATCGATATATCTCTAATTTCAAGAAATTTCAGATGGTATTCTGATGACTTTGCTTGAAGGCTGAAAAAAATAAAAAGATACCGGACATAAATCTTGTTATTTGGATATAACAGCAGATAGTATAATGGGGCCTTGCAAATTAGATCATGCTGAGATGTTTAGCTTGAATGATAGGATCCATTGCCAGCCTTGAGTTTCGCCTGAGTATACTTATTGAATTTTATTAAAGATATGTATATTCATTTGCAGGGTTAACTGTATGATTACTCGGAAAAATATGAGTTCCCACAAAATTTCAACTTAAAATAATCAATATTAACAACTAAAAGAAGCGTATTAAGTAGTAGAAAAGGGATACCTATAAAGAGATTATGAACAAACAAGGCGATTAGATAAAAAAAAATCAGATTGAGAAACCAATTATTCAATAACGTGAAGAATTGGAAAATACAATGATTAGGAACAAAAACAATTACCATATTCTTATTTGTCGACAACCACTTGATTTTAAGTCTTAGAACATAAATTTGCCGGTGAAGAAGATATACCTGAACCCTCCAATGAATCCTCTTTTGTTTTTGTATGTGAATTAAAAAATTCTGACGATAATAACTTTCTTAGTCATCTAGAAAAGAAAACTAAAAAAAAAGGGAGATGAATGGTTTTTTAACTAAGATTTAGGGTTTAAAATTTTTAATTAATTAAATTTAATTAATTAAAAATATATTCTCATCCCATTAGGAAATCCAAGTTGGCACTTAAAATCTAGTTGGACTGCCACGTAGGATTACCGTTAGGGAGATAACGGAACTTAACGGAAGAGTGATCACTTCGTAATAAAATAATAAGTACTAAAACATAACATTTCAAACATAAGTGACTAAAATGTAACATGAGGTAAACAAAAGTGACTATTTTTTTAGTTTACCCTAAAAAATAACTCATTCTCAATGATTCGACATGACGAGCCTCGAATGACACTTATTAAAATCATTAAACAAGATCTGCTATAAAATTAAAACTGTAAACCAGAATCTATCATGTCAAATTATCAAAAATAAATTAAGAAAAAAAATTAGATGCAGAAGTGTACTTGAATCCATTGATTCTTGAAATCATTGGATCCTATGGTTTTGATTTTTCAAATTAGCACACAAGTAATTCAGAGAAGGTAACTCTCTCTTTTCTAAAGATGGGATATTAGAAAAGTTACGTATATATAATTTGGGGATCAATATATATAACTTGTGCACGTTAACCTTAATTTTTAATCAGCTCATTATCAACTAGAAATTAATTACTAGAGTATCTAAACATATTTGGCTCATACTTTATGTAATAACTAAAGCTCAATAAACATTAACTAAATTAAATTAATTTTAATTTGGGTCAATCTTTTATGATAATAAATAATAACATGTAATTACTATTGTTATATATGTGAGTCCATATTTAAAAAAAAAACTATTAAAACTCTACAATAAAAAATAACAAATGATAATAAAAACATACTTGAAAATATTTTTTCTGACCTTAGCTTTATGTTTTGTATTGTGGTGTGTTTAGCTTCTATGCAGGTAGGGTATTTATACAATGAAAACGAATGAAGAAATGGGGGTAAAAAATTGTGAATATTTGCATTTAATATTTATTTCTATTTTATTTCCTGTTTTCCATTTAATTACTTGTTCCATTTAGTAACCAATTTTAACGTTAGATGCCCTTTTATAATGTAATTGCATATATTTAATGTACTCTTAATGTATAACAGGAAAGTAACAAGCAATACCTGGATTAAACATTTATTAAACTAGAAGGATTTGAACAACAAATCTACCATATAAAAAAAGAATGTGATTATAAATTTCAATCCCAACCTTCCATGTTTTAAAACTCAAAAAAATTGAAAAAGCGTGGGCCACCTATTAAATATTAAATTAGAATGATTAGACCAACAAATCTACAATACTCAAAAAGAAGGTGATTATAGATTTCAATCCCCACCTTCCACGTACACATGGAGTATTACATAAATTCCACATTAGTAAATTTAATAAATGGTAAATTTTCTATTATTTTTGGGTAATTTGATAAATTATATAAATTCAAGAGCTTAAAGAAGCACAAATTAAATTAGGGATAACATGAAATTTTTTTATAATTAGATGACCAAATAAGTCATTATGTCATCTTTTTAAGTATAGTAAACATGTGATTTATTAAAAAAATATTGTTGGTAATATCCAAACGTAAAATGTTGCCCATAATATATATTTTTAATGATTAATGCAATTAATATGTTTTTAATTTAGAACATAAGTTACCATATTATTAATTTTTTACGAAATTCACTTTGGAATTTTTTATTCTCCAGCCTATAAATATTGCATCTCCAACAAAAACCAACACGTTAAGTAGGATAGGTTTTAAAATTTTAAATCATCATCGAAAATTATATTTGTCAATATTTTATTCTTTTTACATCTAACTATATTCTGTTTCAATTTATTTACTAATTTAATGAAATATTTTCCCAATATTATTAATATTAAAATTAATTTATTATCTACGGTAATCGAGTTACCGACAATGAAAGAAGAAACTTTTGCAAAGAGAACAATGTTTGATTCTTCAACCTTAACATTATGTTAGGGTGTCTATTCTACTTTCTTTTCCACATTTTAATAATTTTTTCATATTTAAATAAATATTTCTAAACTTGTTTCAATGGTTGAATCTTCAATTGTGATGTAAATTTTTCTTTTTAATTAATCTTTGCTTCCTATATTTTGATTAATTGTATTATATTTTTAAAATTTGGTTTACAATCTTATTTATTTAATTTCAATAATATTATTAAAGACAAATTGATAAGAAAAAGACAGATCGGTGAAATAGTACGAAATCTAAGGTTTTTTTTTTTAATAAAACCAGACTGAAAAATACCTAAATCCTTCATAGCTAATCATTCATACAATAAAATATTTATTTTTAATGTTAATAATATTTTAGGCAGTTTTCTCAATTTCTTAATGTGATGGTTTTTTATAATACTTTATAATGTGATTATTTTAAGTAGTTCTATAATTTAATTAATTAATTTTTTTAAAAATGATTTTAAAAATTTTAAAACTAGTATTTATTTTAAATTTTATCATAAAAAATTGTAAAATGATATATTCTAATTAATATATATAATTAACTTATGCAAACACGAAATAAAGAAACTAGTATACATATGACATATAATTGATATAGTAATTATTTAAAAAAGAATATAATGTTAAATGCATGACATATGGTGGAACTTTAAATTATCCGCATGTCAAAATTTTAACCTTATGTTTCCAACCAAAAAAAAAAAAAAAACCTTATGCGTAAGATTATTTCCATTTTCTATAAAAACTTTAATTTCCAAATGTTATATATGAGATCACATTAAATGATGTAAATATTAAACATAAAACCTTTTCAAATAATTGAAAATAATGCTTTCGGCTGTAGATACTTATGGAACTTCAAATATCAAAACATCAAATTACAAGGTACACTACTCCAATATTTTCCTTGGTTGGGATTAGCACACTGCACCAATGACATTCTCGAGTTGGAACGCCACAAAGGAAAGGAAAATTAGTGGTGCACAAAAAATAACAAGGTACAAATCAGCCACAAATAACAATATTTTCCTTAGTTGGAAAAGAAAAAATTTATCGGTGTATATTTTATTTTAATCAAAATGTTTGTGAAAAACTTTAATCAGAGTCATGGTGTTATATGGAAGCTTTTGATAGCCTGTTTCACTCTAACAATGGCCAATTATCTTGGCATAACCTCATTCTCATATGGTCTAAAGATAATTTAATGGGAAGAATACTCGAAAAGATAAAAAAAAAAAAAAAGAAACCTATTTCATTACGTAGGCATTTGTAAAGAGGCACTTAAAGCACTTAAATGGTGATGTAAGGAAGTGTTGAGATGTGCGAGTAATCTTTAAGCCTTCTATGTAAGATTAAAGTAGGGTAAATTACATCACAGCTCATTTAACTTTTTTTTTGATTATTTAATTGTTAATTTTTTTTAATTTAATCAATCAACTATGAGTTTATATTTTTTTATTCTCTCAATTATCAATTTTTTAAATTGGAAATTCAACTAATCAACTATGAGGTTGTATTTTTTATTATTACAAGTCATTTTCTCACTTTTAAAATGGTGCGATTATTATGAAGACGGGATGAAAACTTGTCCGTCTCTGAAAAATATTTCTGATTTTTATGAGATGTGAAATGTCCAATCCAACACATATAGTTAGGGATTGTAAAACATTTAAGTCACGCGGGAAGAAAAAGATGAGAGACACGGGATTGGCTGGAGAGGAGGGTATTTTTTTTATTTAATATTAATATATATTAAAATTTCTTATATATTTTTTTAACCAAACATTTTTTATATATTTCTTTAAATTTTTTTGAATTAAAATCAAATTAAGATTATTTGTAATTTGTAAGGATTAATTTTTTTAAGATAATGATTAAATTGATATAATAGCTTGAACACTAAATTTATTATTATATCGATTTTTTAATTGACATGTTACTCATTCGTTAGATACTTAACGGCACTAAATTGAAATAGACAAAAGAAAAATTAATCTCAATTAATTAAGTAACTAAATTAAAAATATTGATAGTTTGATAATTAAAAAATAAACAAGCTCGACCACTAGATTTTAAAAAAGAAATTGATAATTATATAATTAAAAAGGAGAATAAACAATAATTGGATAACCAGATGTGTATTAAAAGACTATGAACGAAAGTACCTACTGACAAAATTATGAAATTTCTTTTTTGGTGCTATTAGTAAAAGTGGTCATTATGCGAATCGATTAAATTTTCGATTGTAGATTCTGGTGTTAGATTTGTCTCCCGTATGTAAAATAGAAAATAGAAAATATATATTATGTTTCAACACGTTTAAAATTGGGTAGGATGCGTTAATATTGTACTTATGTTGGAAATTGGTTCACGCATAATTAAAATGGCACTTTTGAGGCCAAAATAATATATATTTTATAGTTTTAATTTAGTATAAAATATTTTGTCTGATATTAAATGGGTTCAAACTTATCATTTGTCTCATTCCCTCTCGTATTGTAATGAATAAAAAATATTAGCATATTTGAAATTAATTATAGGCAAATGACAAATTTTTCTTAAACAAGTTTTTTGATGTAAAAATTTTGAAAACCCAAAATTTATGATTACCTTGTACCTTGTGATTAAAGCTATGAGTTGGTGAGGCGAAAATCTAAATTTGTGATAGTTTGTATCTGAGCTAAGGTTTCAAAGGCACCGTTGAAAGATGTCAAAAGAAGTTGCCGAACATGTTGAGCCAATGGAGACTCGTGGGAGGGCTAGAAAAGCTAGTTGATCAAGGGACATGTTGTCAGCTTTGGAAGATCGGGTAGTGACTCTTAAGGAGTCCACGGTGATGCCAAAGAGGGGCTCGATGAAGTCGAGGGGGGACTCATCGATGGGTTGCAATCCAAGAAGGAGCAGCTCAGGGACTATATGTCAAAGTTTCTTGGTTCCGTTGAGAACAAGTTAATCGATAGGGATGATACCATAGAGGCTATGATGACAACCTTGAAAGAGGAGATTGCAAGAGATGTGTAACACCCTATACCTGACCTAATCGTCAAACCCGAGCTATAGGATGCTACAACAGTAAACCTAAATATTGACAAGCCATTTATTCGATAATACTAAATAATTAATAAATATGAGTTAATTCAATGTTAAACATGCATTGCAATCAAAATCGAGCCTTAATTGGGCTTACAAAAGCCTTCGAACAAGTTCAGAAGTAAATCGAGACTTGTAACACTTTTATCCTGTTTTCGTCGCTGGAATAGGGTTATGGCATATATCAAGACTTCTCATAACAATTTGCATCCAAATATCAAATAAATTCCATCAATACGAATATGTTTGAAAAGAAATGAAGCATACATGTACGTGCTTTAAATCGGGCTTTCGAGGCCCTAAAAATAGTTTGCGAATAATCGGGGACCAAATCGGAACAAATTAGGACATATCAGGCAAAACTAAAAAATTTTCACCTACAGGGGTCACACGGCCGTGTGGCTAATCCACACGCCAGTGTGGGCATCCCACACGCCAGTTTGGCCATCCCACACGCCCATGTGTTGAACCGTGTACCTGTAATAGCTCGTTTTAAGGTCAAATCAGAATAGTGGTTTTGGAACCAAAAATCTGAAGTAGAAATATTTATTTTTATTATTTATTTAAGGTCTACAGTATGATAGAATGATTGTGAAATTTTCGTTAAGAAATTTTATCGATAAAGTGTCCAATTTGACTAATGGGACTAAATTGCAATAGGAGCAAAATGTGTGTTCTAGAAGCTAGAGGTATTTAATTGAAATGAAATTTTAAATTTGGGGTCCTTAAATGGCAATTAGACCATTATACTTTTAGTTGGACTAAAATGGACATAGTTGGTGAAATTTCAAAGTTTGACATTAAGGGCATTTTGGTCATTTGGTTAATAAAGACAAAATAAAACAAATAAAAGACGTTCATCCTTCTAATTTCATCCCCATGTCCGAATGTCTCAAAGGAAACCATATCTAGCGTTTTCCAAGTTCTCAAGCTCGATGGTAAGTTTGTCTTTGTCCTGTTTTTAATGATTTTTACATTTTTGTGAATGTTGTAACTTGATTCAGCTATTCTAAGGACTATTTGAAAGAAAATCAAATTCTAAAATTTTACTCATGTTCAATATTTGTGTTCTTTGATGTTTAATGGTAGAAAATGTATGTTCGGTGTTAGATAAACAACATTTACCAAGTGATTTTTGATGAAAATGTCAAATAGGGACCTACATGTAAAAGTTGTAAAATGTGTGTAAAAATATGAATAACTGAAAAATGTAGGCTGATATGAGTACTAATAATATTCGGCTAGGCTTGGGTAATGAAGAAATCGAATGAAAATCATTTTACGAGCCTAGGGACTAAAATGTAAAAAAGTTGAAAAGTTAGGGGCAAAAATATAATTTTTACCATAAGGTGTTTTTGGGATTAAATTGAATAATGTGATGATTGAATGAGTTAAATGTGGTATTATAGACCAAGAAAGGCGAGGTTTTGACATAGACCGAGGAAAGAACAAAGTTGTGGACTAAATCGAACTATTAGCCATTTTGTACCGAGGTAAGTTCGTATGTTAAAAATAAGCTTTAATATGATTGTATTTTATTGCTTTAATATAGCATGAATTGTATGTTTGATAAATGTGGATGAGCTTAATCCTATGAAATAGTATGAAGACAAATCGATAAACAAGAAATCCCGTTTGAACCTTAGGAATAGGGTAGGATACAAGTGACATATCACTAGGGTCATTATGTGTCATGTGATTATGTGATTTGGGTGCTGGTCTTGTATGTCCTACCTATTACTGAGTATACCGGCATATGTTGCGGATACTTGACAGCTTGTGTGAGCACCACCGCCTAGCTACGTCTTGACTGACAGCTTGTGTGAGTAGGCCCGTTGATGGCTCGAGAGCGAGCAACTATGTGATATGAGACTTGGGTAGCTTTGGCTACATATGTGGCACTTATTGTGCAAATTTCCCGAGTATCCAACATTTTTATTCCGAGTGGTTCATAGGTACGTCAAAGATGAGAATATGTGTAAGTTCATTTCGAGATGGTTTAGGTATGTGAGTAAAGTTCATGTTTATTAAATGCTTGAAATGATGAAAATGAGGTAAGTTTTGTGATGAAATGAATTATGATACTATGGTAAATTTACATTTAATTATGTTGTATTATTTGAATGTTATATGCATGGTAAGGTTGCTTATTTCTTACATACGAGCTTACTAAGCTATATAGCTTACTTCGTTTATTTTCCATGTTTTATAGTGTCACCAAGCTAACTCGGATCGAAGATCGTCGGAGATTCGAATCACACTATCAAACTTTCATTTTGGTTATTGATGATCTTAGTATTTTGAAAGTATGACATGTATACGGATTTGGTTATTTTTTTATATGTGTCACTATGATTTTAGTCAATGTATTGGCTTGTAATTTGTCAAGGACTTGATTTGATATTTGGCCATGTAAATTGGCTTATTTTGGCTAACATGGTTGTAAGCCTAAGTGTATTCATATATGTGCCAATATCTTTAGTGATATGGCCTTGGTATGCTTGGTGAATGATGGATTGTGATTCATAGCATGAATGTGAAATGTTTGGAAATGTGATATATTGATGAGATGATAAAATTGTGCACAACTAGTTGTCTTGAAAATAGTAGATTGAGGCTTAATGAATGTGAAATTTGCATGATTGACTTAGGGCATAATCAATGTTGTGAGTATGATGGATGTTGCTATTGTATTGGGATGTGTTGGTCATAATTGTGGATGTTTTGGTTGCCTAAGTATGTCATTAATTGTGCTATTGAGTTGTCGTAAGTGTAGGTGTAAATGAGGGTGGCAAATGGCTTGGTAAATATCTTTTATTTTGTCCACACGGGTAGACACATGGGTGTGTGTCTAGGCCATGTGTGACACACAGTCTGTCCCAGGGGCATGTGTTTTGGCCGCGTGTCCCATGTACCTTAATTTTGAGAAACAGAATGCTCAGAATTGAGCACACTAGTAGAGACACGGGCGTGTGTCTCAGCCGTGTGGATGACACAGCCCTAGGCACGGACGTGTGTCTTGGCCGTATGAAGTCTGCACCTATTTTACGAAAATTAATTTTCCACATGGCCTAGCACACGAGCATGTGACTTGGCCGTGTGACATTAATTTGTTCATGGGTTATAAGTTAGAGAGTTACGCGGGGTCAGGACACGAGCATGTGTAGCCACACAACCTGCCCACACGGGCGTGTGACCCCTATTTAGGGCTTTCAATTGTTTAAAGCCCATATCTTCTCATAATCATTTTAATAGCCAATTATGCCAATCTTTCCTTTTTCTCATATCTAATAAATCACAATTTGTGTGAATCAAATATGCTAGATCATAACTCAATTTGGCCCGAAAGCCAATTACACGATCACCAACCGAATTTACCATATATTTCGTACATCACAAGTATAGATCAATAATCACAAGGCTTTCGCAAAAACATTCTCATGGAAACCATGAACTCACAATATCATGAAGTCAATGCTTATAAACTTTATGTACATACCTATACAAATTCGTAATACATACATGCTCTTTCTCTTCTTCGACATACCCATTAAATTACCTATTGAACAACTTAGAATATTAAAGGATACTCGGGAATCTCGTACACACAGTACCGTACTAATGCCATATCCCAGATATGGACTTACATGTAATCTCGTATCGATGCCAATAGCCTAGCTATGGTCTTAGACGAAGTCTCATATCGATGCCATATCCCAGATATGGTCTTACACGTAATCTTAGTAACCCTAATGTTATGACATTTGTATCCTATCTATTCTTAAGGCTCAACTGAGACTTTCGCTATATCGAAACTCTATCGGTCACTTCAGTAGTATCATTCTCAATAGCATTTAATAATATAGCATTTACCACAATTATATCGATTAAGCATTTAGACATATATAATTTAATGTTTATTAAACATACAAACTTATCTCGACATAAAAATGGCGAAAAGGACCTAACCGTCAAATACTCGTTTTCCCTCGTTCTAATTTCGAACCTCGTTTTTCTTGATATATAATATCACATTTAACTTATTTAATCATTATACTATTTAAATCAGCCCAAAATCTCATTATGGAAAAAAATACATTTTTGCCTCTAAAGTTTGACATTTTTACAATTTAGTCCCTAGGCTCGTAAAATGAAATGTACTCAATTTCTTCAATACCCATGCCTAGGAGAACCTTATACATGCTTATAGTAGCCCAAAATTTTCTTTTATTCGCATTTCAACACCCATTTCGTAACTTTTTGCAAATAGGTCCTTTTAGGCATTTTTATCGAAAATCACTTAGCAAAAATTGTTTATCATACACCAAACATATATTTCCTACCACTAGACATCAAAATACACAAATATCCATCATGGGTAAAATTTTAGACCTTGATTATTTCTTAAATTAGTGGTAAAAATAGATAGATCATGTTACGAGGATTTCAAAAACAGAAAAGTCATTAAAAACGGGGCTATAACGGGCTTACAATCGAGCTTGAAAGCTTGAAAAACCATAGCCATGGTTTCTTCTTGATACATTCGGCCATGGGGTAGAAGTTGAGCAAAAATTGGCTTTTAATTTGGCTTTTTAATTTATTTAATTACCAAATTAATAAAATGCCCTTAATGAAAAACTTTAGAAACATGCCTAACCATGTACATTTTTGTCCAACAACTTAACCAGTGTTCTAATTACTATTTAAGGACCTCCAATTTAAAATTTCATAGCAATTAGACACCTCTAGCATGTAGAAATCAAATTTTGCACTTTTTTACAATTTAGCACTTTTGACTAAATTAAGTGCCCAAACGTCAAAATTTTTGAACGAAATTTTCATGAAATCATTCCATAAAACTGTAGACCATAACAAATTTAATAAAAATAAATTTTTCTGCACCGGATTTCTGGTCCCGAAACCACTGTTCCGACTAGACCCAAAATCGGGCTGTTACATTATCTCTACGTGTCGAAGCTCTTAACAAATCCGAAACTTCAACACAATAATTCACACAACAATTCATTCAAAAATCAGTTAAGGACTCACCACAAGCAATAAAAAACATAAGCCTAAGCTATGTTCTCATGTAGCCGACATCTTTAACATAACCAACTTGAAATCCAAATATCTTGATCTACACTTAATCTTTTCACCTAAAACACATTTCATTCATCTAATTATTCATCAACGACTAATTCTCAACCTTTAAACTACACAAAACTACTCAATTCATGGTATCGACTTTTTTGACATATTTTTGGCTATTTTCTGAAAATTCATTAAAACTCAAGAATTCTTTAAAGAAACTTCAAAGTAATTTTAGAAACCTTCTAACTACATCAAAACTAATTGAAAAATACTTTGAAACCACGTTTTTACCCAGAATCTCGAAATCCACCATTAACGAGCCAATTTTCAACTTTTATTCAAAACATGTGATTTAATGGCTAAAAACTTAGCTTTAAAGGCTAAATAACATTTAAAACTATTTAGAAGTTGATTCGTTACCTTAGATAATGAAAAACTGAGCGTTTGATCGAAAACTCGAAAAACTCACAAGCTTGACAATCGAGAAAATTATGGTGTTATTGGGTGTTTTTCTTAACTTCTATGAAGATTTATAACTTAAGAGATGATAGAAATCAAAAGGAAATAGGATTTAAAATTCAAAATTGATTAGGAGAGTTGGTAGAGTTGGGAGAATTATGGACGGCACAAGTATGAGAGGAGAATAAGACTAAATTGAAAATAAAACTATAAATGGGGGTTTTGAGGTTGGATTTTAAAATCTGGTCTAATTGCCTTTTAAAAACTTTAAGTTTTGACTCTTTTACAAATTAGTCTTTTTTTTCAAAATTAAAGGAATTTAAAACTCATTTTCAAGACTTGATTTAATTTTATAAAAACCATAATCGAAAACATTACCAATATACCATGTCTCAAAATTCTAAACACTCTTAAGGCTAAAATTCATAAATTACCCCTAAAACTCCTAAGCCCTATTTTTAGGTGGTAAAGTTATTTTTTCTATATATGTATATACATAGAAAAGAGTTCATGTATGATATCTTACATCACTTACATATAGATATATAATCAAATTTTTAAGAATTTTTTTATATAAAAGCCAAATATAGAGTTGATTAAAATAACTAGGTTGAGAGAGTATAAGTTACAAAAGTTCTAGGTTCAAATTTAATTATATATTTAATGAATTTATATGAAAATGACTCAAAATAATATTCATTGCTTCGTAGAAATAATGATCTTATAATAATTTAACAATTGAGTTGAAATTCGATTAGAGGGTGACATCAGTTCAAACTAACTCTATAAATAATATAGATGAATGTATAGTATTTATACAAGTAATCTGATATTTATGTTGAATTTATGTAAATAACTCCAAACACTTTCAAATATGATTAAATTTTACTATTAATCGCTGTATTTTGCGAAAGATATGAATTTAGTCCCTACACTTTAATTTAGTAATTTTTAGTCCTTGTAGTTTTCAAATTTTAAGATTTCAATTCTTACCAAATGATAATTGTTAAATTCATTAAGTTAAGTTTTGTTATTTTCAAAATCAGATTCGCCAAACATATATTATCACATGTGTAATCCCATGTTAGCTTATTATTTCCACTTATTACTCACTAAAATTACAGTTAATAGATTAACAAATGTCATTTGCACTAGGATTGAAATTTCAAAATTTGCAACTTACAATAATACAATAGAAAATTATGGACTAAATCTACAATTGTATGTATAGTATATGACTAGTAATTTAATTTAAACAAACAAATTTAACAGTTATTGTTTAGGTTATGACTAAAATTTTAAAATTTGAAAAATACAAGGATTAAAATTAACCAATTTAAAAAAATACAGTAATTAAAATTAATCAAATTAAACATGTGTACAAGAAGGCTACGAGATACTATATAGTAGCTAGGTCACATGTGTGATACGGGATGTATCCCATGTAGACAAGAGAGCTACGTGAGAGATAAATGTAGCTAGGTCGCATGCGTGATTCCAAGTGAAGGACACCATGTAGACAAGAGAGCTACGAGACAAATTGGCTAGGTCGCATGAGTGGTACTAAGTGTTCACCATATGTACAAGAGAGCCAAACTAAATGAAATATGATGGTGGGGCTGTGTGCTGAAGCCATCAAGTATCGAGGATTAATCCGAATTGTTCAACGGGATGGTTTTGTGGTGACATTGTAGTCATGGACCTACACTTGTGATGTATGAAATGTGGTGAAAATGATTTGTGGTATATATATATATGTAAGTTAAAATGAGGTTAGTATAAAGAATGTGTGAAAGAGTGAAATTAGCATTAAAACTGTTTTGGACAGTAGCAGTGATGTGATTTTGAAAATTCACCAAAAATAGAAGGAATTTAATTAGAGGTTTAATGAGATGTTAAATTAAAGCTTAATAAGTCTATTTTCATATAAAAGAAACATATCAAGCAAAAGAATTCTATATTTTGAGATATTTACAATTGTGTGAGACTTGCTCAGGATGACTATGTAATCCCCTATTTCAACTTTGAAAAATCATTAAAAATTGTAAAAAATAAATTAATAAATATAGTTTATATGCATAAATTACTTATTGAGTCTAGTTTTAAATGAAACAGGTTTCATGATTATTTGAATTGTGTACTGAGAGAAATTCAATTCGTAATGAACAGAGGTCAGATCAGTTGAGCTGTGTAACAGGGGAAACTTTAACTAATAAAATGTACTAATTGGCTAAACCAAAAATTATAAAAAAAAATTAGTAATAATTTTTATGAGTCTAGATTCAGGGAAAGTTTACGGATTTTAATTTCGAGTTTTGTAACTCGAGTTATGATTTATTTAGTGATCATGACGCAGGAGGGACAGCTTGATCAAATTGGAGTAAACAACAATTAAAAATATGATATAATTGAGTTATGTTGTAAACATATTAGATTTCTTATTTGTTATTTATATACTTACTTACTAAGCTATAAGCTTACTGTCTTTTCTCTCATTTGTCTTATAGTGTCATCCAGCTAGCACAGGAGTCAGAGATCGTAGAAGATCCGCCCGCACTATCAATACTCTTGGTATCTGAACTCAACATTTTGAAATATGGCATGTATAGCAGACTTAGTTATTTTCTTACGTGTCATAATTGTCTAGGTTCAAATTACTACTTATAGTATCAAACTAATCATTTTGTACGAAGCCTTTGAAGTTGGTTTGTATTGTTAATGGCATATGTTATAATGATCAAATTGCACGCCATATTTTTGTTGGGTTTTGTTTAATAGTATATACTATAATTTGTTAATACGTCGTACCCTGTTCCGGCGACGGATACGGGTAAGGGGTGTTACAGCATCTTCTTTATTTAGCCATTTGTACCCACTTTTAGATGAGTACACACCTATGTTATCACCTCTCCATACTTTGGCATCCTTGATATCGATTTTAGCAACTAGAATGGTCATGATTCTACGTACTTGGTCTTCGTCAAAAATTTTTCTTCTGACCTCTATTTTCCAGGTAGACTGTTCATTTTTAATTAAATCAGCAACTGTTGTATAGTATATATTAATGGTCTGACCTGTGATTCTTCCTGGCCCAAGTCCTAGAACCCACGCCTCATTCCAAACGTTGATGGATTTGCTATTATCAACCCTCCAACCCAGACCCTCTTCTAAGAGTCCTCTTGCGCTCCATATGCTCCGCCATGTATAAGATGGGTGTGAACCTAAACTTGATTTTAGAAATTCACTATTTGGGTAGTATTTAGTTTTCATTCCTCTAGCAAAAAAATAATATGGTTGCATTGTTAACTTCCATCCTCGTTTTGCAAACAACGCGATATTAAACTTGGCCAAATCTCTGAAACCAAGACCTCCCTTTGCTTTCAGTTTCCACATATTTTTCCAATCACACTAGTGTATCCCTTTCCCCATTTAGGAGTTTCTCCACCAAAACTTACTAATAATATTTTCAAGCACACGACATAACGTAATGGGTAATAAAAAGCACCGTATTGTGTAAACTGGAATTGCTTGTAAAATTGACTTAATAAATACTTTTTTACATCCAAGTGATAAGATACCTATTATTCTAGTTTTCAAATCACTTTGAAAATTTGTCTTTAAAATTTGCAAACGCCTCCTTTTTTCATTTGCCAATCATAATTTGAAGACCGAGATATTTTTCTGGGTTGTTCAAAATTCTTATTCCAAAGGATTCTCTAATTTGTTCTTTAACTCCGTGCTATACGTTATTACTAAAATAAATCAAATATTCATCAATATAGATAAGTTGGCATAACACCCCTTTGTACTCATTAATTATTACTTTTATTGTGTTTGCTCATTCCAAGTTAGCCTCCCTGAATAAAATGTTACCATTTGCAAAAAAATAGAAGGGTTAGGGCTAGACCACTTCTTCCTAGTCGAGCTCCTTTGATACGTCCTTCATTTTTTTCTAGTTTCAGCAAAGAAGAGAATCCTTCTGATCAAAATAATAATAAATATAGGTTAAGGGGATCCCCTTGTCTTAAACCTCTTGATGGCCTGAATTTTTCACCTCAGATCCCATTAAATAAAACTGAGTATTCCACTGTCCTTACACAATCCATTACTAAGTTCAACTATTCTTCGCAAAATCCCATTTTTCTCATTACCTTTCCAATAAAACTCCATTCTACCTTGTCATAGGCTTTACTCATGTCCAACTTCAGTGCAAATTGTCCCCTAGTTCTTTCTTTCTTTTATTTTAAAGTTTGCAGTATTTCATAAGTTATTGTTGCATTACCCGTGATTTGTCTCCTTGGAACAAAGGCTACTTGTGCTTTGTCAATGCAAATGTCTAATACTAATCTGAATCTATTAACCTCAATTTTAGAAATAATTTTATACACCACGTTGCATAAGTTGATCGGTCTGAATTGTGTTATACTATTTGGTTGATTGGCTTTTGGAATAAGCACGATACTTATACTATTGAAATCACCGAACTCCTTCCTCTTGTTTAATATGTCAAAGCAAAAACTCACTATTTCTTCCCCCACAATATGCAAATACTTTTGGTAAAACAAAGTGGGGTAGCTGTCCACTCCAAAAGCCTTTAAAGGTGCTATATTCTTTACTACCGTTGTGATTTCTTCAATTCAAATTTCCTTTGTTAACACCCTATTCATATTTTAGTTAATACAATTAGTAATCTCTAATAGTGTCCTCTCATCATTTCTTGTATTTGATTACCCTAAAAGCTCTTTAAAGTAATTCGTTGTGATTTTTAATTTTTCTTCCACAGTCACAATCCACTCCTTATTTTGTCTTCTTAGCTTTCTCACCCTATTCCTTTTTTTCGTTGATTTACTAAATTATGTAAAAAGGATGTATTTCTATCTCTAAATTTGATCCAGTTCGCTCTTGCTCGTTGCTCCCAGAATAGTTCTTATTTGTTAGCTTCTAGGTTTAAACCCAATTTGACTTCTTCCAACTCTGTAAGCATTTTGTCATCCGGATCCATTGAACACAATTCAGCTAGTCTTTTAGCCAAAAAGTGGGTTCCCTTTCTTTTACTAGTCGTGATCTCTCTATCTCCACATCTAGTGCTTCTCCTAGTTTCTAGAGTTTTGTAGGCACATGCTCCAAATTCTCCTTACAAAAGGATTTTTTTATTATTCACATTCTTCTTCTAAGATCCAATTTGCGTTGAACCGAAAGTTTTTCTTTGTGTGAATCCTATTATCTTCAATCCTTAAATCAACCAATAATGAGAAATGATCAGAAATAGAGTGCATTAAGTGTTTTAGAGAGTACCTTGGAAAATAGTCCCATCATGCCTGATTTACCACACCTCTTTTGAGTCTTTTGTACATATTATTTTATGGCAACTTGCCTTTTTCCCAAGTGTACTATTTTTCAGAAAAACATAGGTTATTAAAACCACATTCTTTTAATGTCTCACGGAATCGGGCCATGTTTTTATCACTTCTTAATCTACCACCCCTCTTCTCAAAAGAGAACATGATTTTGTTGAAATATCCAATGATCATCTATGGAAAACCTTGAGAATTCCCAAATCTCCTCAAGAGGTTCCAAGTTCCCCTTCTAATAAGTTCTTCTGGTGCACCGTAAAACCCTGTAAGCCTCTATGAAAGCATTCCCTATTTCTCTTTAACTATCACGTCAATATGATTGATTGAATAACTTCTTAGTTGCACTTCATGCTCCATTTTCCATCTAATAGACAATCCTCCTTTGGTTCCTTATGCACCAACATCTATTTCATTGTGAAATCCACATCTTACATGAACTTTCTCCATTCTTTTATCACTTATTTTTGTTTCTATTAGAAATAAAATTCGGGGCTGTATATACTTCACCTTATTCCGGAGGCGATTACTCGCTCATGGATGCCCCAATCCATGAATGTTCCAACTTAAGATTTTCATTGCACCTGTTTGGCACGCTTACTAGCGACCGCCAATCTATCAATAGATTGAATCAAAGCTCCCAAATCCTCTCCATTATTGTAGTTGTCATCTCTTATTTGTTGACGTTTCTTTCATTCGCAAATATCAATTGATGTATTCTCCTGCACGATTTACCTTTGTCTTATAACTCGATTTCCTTAGGATGTTACGTCTTCATCTAACCCTCCATTTTTCCATCTATCAATTTTCATGTCGACAGATTTATTCCCTATCTGGAACTCGACTGGCTTTTTTTCTCTTAGCCATTTGCTTTCGACAATTAATTCATTCATCGTGGGTGCTCTTAGGGATAGATCCCATCCAAATTTAACCTCTTGCGTACCGATTGTCTTTCTTACTGGGAAAAATCCTTCCCCATGTCCCAATTTTCTACATAGAAAAAAAAATAATGAGAGCCTCTCATATTGAAAGTATGCAGCATCATATTATATGAACTGTCCAATGAAGTCCCTCAATTTTCTTGCCAATCCCTCCAATATAGATCCATATGACAAATTACTAACCTGAATCTAAAAATAAGTATGATTCAATAGGATTTACTTTGGATCTTCACCTTTAATCAATTGATTGAATACTAATAGATGCATGTTGAAAGACCATGGCATACCATCTAATACCCTTTTGATATCTACTTCATAAAAGAAACGAAATAGGTATCATTTATCCCCGAGGTCAATATTATTATACCTCATATCAGATGCCACAGATCTGTTAATGTTCTTTTAAGCAACAAGAAGTGAATAACACAATATGTAAGTGCTTTTCCTACTAGACAAAATTGATGATCCTCGTCTTCTTTATGCAGGTCTCCTTTACATGGAATTAGTGCTTCCTTTTCATCATCCATATTGAGATTAGCGATATTTGCCTCCATCTATGCTTGAATTTTTATAGAGATTGGCTTTCCTAATTTGGAACAAATCTACTGCTAAATTAATTTGGCTTCAAAAACAAAACGATCAAAAGAAAACGAAAGAAAACTAGAAGGAAAATAGAAAAGAAACTAAAGAACAACATGATATGAAACCCTAGCAGACGAAAGAACTTAGCAACATATAAATTTTGATAATAGTAAATTATCTCTATTTTTAAAAATATAACTATAACTCTCTCTATTTTATTGTTAAACTTTTGTTGAAATTATAATTCTAATGTAGAGAAAATATTATTATCACAATTTATTTATTATTTAAAACCATAGTAAATCATACCAAAAGAAAAATCACTGTAAATTATAGTTAACTTATTTTTTTCTAATTCTATATTAGAGTAAATAAAATTATCACAACTTATTTTTTGTTTAAAAGTATGGTATATTATTTAATTAACTAATAATTTAAATTTAAATTATATTTATTTTTAAATGTCTATTTAATAACATAATGGAAATTAACGAGTATTTTCTTTAGTTCAGAAGTTTTTTCAAACTCGTGATTATATATATTATACTAGTTTTCTTATCGTGTGATGCATAGATTGATTATGTGCATAATTTTATTGGTAATTATAATTAAAATTTTGTAAATATCTTTTTAGAAAATTTTAATTATGTAAATTGCAATAATGTAGATATATGATTAATGATTTGGAATCTTATACCTGAGTGTGCAAAATTATTAAATAAATAGTGAAATAAGTATTTAAAATTAAGGGAATAAATATTTCAATGATATAATAATTTGAAAAATATATTAATTTTAAATACAAATTTTAGTCATTTATATATTATTTAACAATATTTATTTTTTTAGTTAAATTTATAAATGTTGTTTAAATTTTGAAAACCCAATTTAATAATGCTTTGAAATGCCTAAGGACTAGAACTTTAAATAAAATGAAATATTTTCTAATTAATGAATTAATAGAATAACGTCAAGGAATATTTAAGTAATTCAAAAAAGAGGGAAAAGGGCTCATGGATGCGAATCAGACAGAGTGGGAGGAACTTGATGAGAAGGTAGTCAACAATTCAGTTGTGCCTAGCTAACAATATACTGTATGAAGTATTTTCAAAAAAGACGGTAGTAGCCCTATGGAGGAAATTGGAAGCCCTGTATATGACAAAGTCTCTCGCAAATTGATTGGTATTGAAACAACGACTATATACGTTCCATATGGTAGAAGGTGAGTCTATTAGGGCTCACATAAGTGAGTTTGTCATTAATGACCTAAAGAATGTCAAGGTCAACATAGACGACGAAGATCAAGCTATGTTACTGCATTGTTCTTTTCCCTTTCATCTAAAACTTTTAGGAAAACCCTGATTTATGGTAGAGAGAGAATCTTATTTGAGGACATAAAGGGAAATCTTTTAAATAAGGACAAACTCGACAACGAGTTAGGCGTGAAGAACAAGTCATATAGACAAGTTTTAGTTTTGGTTGCTAGGGGAAGACAACAATCTAAGGATTCCAGTCAAAGAAGATTAAGGGCAAGATCTAAGTCAAGGAACTGCAACAAGGAATGTGGCTATTGTAAAAAAAAAAAAAGCGTCACATTAAAGTAGAATGTAATAGCCCATTTTTTAGTGGTGTTAGAAATAGTAGTTTTAGGGCAACAAATCCAACGAGTAAGTTCGTAAATATTATTATTTAATATTTACGAGTCAAATATGGTATTACAATAAATTTTGAGTTGGCAATTTATGCTATTTGAATGAATAATTAGGTTCAAGTGGTATGACCTTAAAGTCAAGTGGTTTTAGAAATGAGGTATTGGGACCTTGTTTCTATAAATCGAGTTGTAAATATTTTTATAAATATTTACAGAGTGTTATTAAGGTTGTATTAAATTTCCGTTAAGAAATTTTAATGTTTAGATGGTTAATTTAGCAAAAAGGACTAAATTGAAATAGTTGGAAAAGTCAATTGCTATTAGTTTAAAGGTATTAATTTATTAAAGAAACATAATTGGATGGCTTTAGTGGATAAATTACCATTCTTAAGATGGCGTGACAGTTTGAGCTTTAATTTCTTGTAATTTTATATGTTTTATATGTTATTTTATTATTAAAATAAAGAAAAAAGGTTAAAAAAAGTTATCTCCTAATCTATTTTCTTTTACATTGATAGAAAGCCATTGTTAAAGACCTCAAAGCTTCAGCCAAGCTTCAATGTATGCATGTAAGTCCATTTTGAACCCATTTCTCATAATTTTTATGTTTTTGAGATCGTTGGAACTAGGTCTAGCTAGCCCGTTCCTTCGTTTTTGAAATTGTTAAAGATTTTGAATGTTGCCATTAATGAATCTTTGTGATTTTAGATTTTAAGTGATGAATTTGAAGTATTAGTTGTTATTTATAAGTATTTTGTTAAGTAATTTTAAATGATTTAAATGCTTAGGGATTAAATTGCTAAAGTAATAATAATTCAAGGACTTGATGTGAAATTGTTACAAATGTAGGCTGTAATGGAAGCTATTAACATTCAGATGGTATGGGTTTTCAATAAAATTGGTTTATTTGCATGATTAAGACATATTAACTAAATTGAATAAAAATGAAAAGTTAAGGGTAATTTTGTAAAAAAGTCAAAAAAGACTAAATTGAATAAAATGAATTGGTTTTACTGTCTGAATTAATGAATTGAATGAAACTATTAATTTAGATCAAGAACGAGTGAAAAATTGAGGAAAAGAGAAAATTACCAAATAGCCCCTATACTTAGTCATTGCTGCAATTTAGCCAGGTAAGTTCATATGAACTGTAATCACTTAAATTTTGTATAAATTGAATGTTTATTATGTTGTTTTGATATAAATGAATCAAAGTTATGATGAATTGACAGCTATTGAGTCCTGGTTGGACATTAGGAATTCGTAGGATACAAATGACATGTAATTAGAGATTTCATGTTTTGGATGCTGGTCTTGAATGTCCTACCGATGGCTAAGGTCCTACATTTGTTATGGATACTCCGTAGCTAATGTGAGCAGTATCGTGTAGCTTACATTCTGACCCACAGCTCGTGTGAGAAATGATGTAAAGGAAAGGTTACGGTTATATGTTTAAGCACACTTCGTGTGAGCTTTCTGAGTATCCGATGATATTTTAGTTGGTTTAACGGGCAAGGAAAGGGATTGAAATGGTAAGTTTCCAAATAGAAATATGCTTATGTTCATGAAAATGTTGTATGAATCAAATGATATATTTTCTCATGAAATGACTTATCATGTGGTTGATCCCAAAAGTGTTATATATAAATGCATTCACTTGTGTATTGATTATGATGCTTAGGCTTGTGCCAAGCTTGTGGTTATGATTAATTTATATGCTTATGCTTTGTAATATGCAAATGGAACAAGTAAGAAATGGGAACGAAATGGTGGGATGTAATATGATGATATAAAAGGATTGATGAGTTAAATGATGTACTTATATGTGAGAAATCTATTTATTCTATTGATGAATTTACTTATATCATGGAGAAGTACACTAACTCGTGAATTGATGATGTTGTTTAGGCTTAGGCTAAGCATTTGGAATGGAATGGAAAATAAGTAAATAGAATGGTTCAAAATCTTATGAAAATGTTGATAATTGTGTAATATGTCTTGTAAAATCCTATTATGTTATGAATGAAAACTATATGTGATGTCGATGGACTTACTCATTTGCGAGTTGATGGTTATGAAGGTTTTTTTAAGTCTTATGGCATTTGTATAGGTTTATATTTATCCTATAAAGTTCATTATTGAAATGGAATATTATGTTTAGAGTTTTTACGAGCTTACTAAGTATTTATTACTTAAGTAATTATTTTCTTTTACTTTACAGATTATCTAAAGTTCAATCAGTTGGAAGTTTGTTGGAGATCTATTATACTATCCAGTGGATAATTCGGTAGTTGATGAGTATTTTGACTAAGATTTATAATGACATGTATAGGACAATTTGTAACGGTATTATAGTGCATGTGTTAATGATGTTTTGGTATGTGTAAGCTTTGGAAAACTATATTGGTTTGGTACACCTTGATACCTTACCATGTTATGTGATGTTGATTACTTTAAAGTGCTTGTTGATGTGATTCATTTGGCATGTTGATGATAGTTTGAAAATGGTTACTTGTGACATGTTTTAGTTCATATTTGAACTAGGCTATCAATTTTGAAAATGGTTTGAAGGTGATTTTGTATGTATACATTATATAAGTTAACTATGTTGGTACATTTGGTGCCTTGCTAGTTTGTGTCATTGTGACTATATCATGTTGCATGCTTTGAATGACTAAAATGGCACGTTTTGTGATGGAAGTGTTAATGGTCAAAATTGTGGCATGTTTTGTTAGAAGTTGAATTATGTCTGATGACGGAAATGTGAACAAATGTTCATGTTTAGGTAAGTTTTGATATTGCTTGTGAGGTGCCTTGAAATGGCATATTGATTGATTGATTTAAGGCCATTGAATTGGTTATTATATGCATGTTTTGGTAAGGTTTTTATGTCTTGATTATGTGCACAAAATGCCTTTAGGTGTATGCATGGTTTAGTGTTGGAAATGACTTGATTTTGGGTAAATTCATGTCCATAAGACCTGAGACACGAGAGTGTGACTCAACCGTGTATGACACACAGCCAGACGACACGACCATGTGTCCCCCGTAGGTTCTATTGAATGCAACTCAGGTTGTTATACGGCCTTGTATAAGGGCGTGTGGGGATATTTTAAAAGTTACACGGGCTGGGATAAGGCCGTGTGTCCCTATTTCAAGTGTTACACGGCTTGAGACACGGGCATGTGTATCAGCCGTGTGAAGCACACGGCCGTGTGACCCCCATAGTCAAATTTTTCTATCTCTTTTCTTAATCTTTCCAAATGTTTCCAATTTAGTCCTGAATTGTTTCTAATGTATTTTTTGGGCTTCGAAGGCTCAATTTAGGGATGATATATACGTGAATGATTGTTTTATAATTTGTTTACAATAATGAATGTTTAAATGTTCCATTTGTACAGTAGTACTCTATAACTTGTTTTGACGATGGACATGAGTTAGGGGTGTTACAATAAACTCTTGTATAAAGTTAAGAGGGCCACCGAAATGACAAGAGAGGGAAGCAAAAATTTGATGTAGTTAATGCTAGCATAGCCAATGACAGATGTGGTGATTTCTTGTTGGTGTCTATGAGCAAAAGCTCTAAACTTACATCCAAATGAATCTTGTTGGTGTCTTTGTGTCCTAGTAAGGACTGGTTCTCCACGTATAGCCTAGTTGAATACAGAGTTGTGCTGGTAGGGAATAATTCTCCATGTAAGATATCCGGAATTGAAACAATACAAATCAGGATGCACAACAAAATTATTCAGATACTATTTTATGTCAGGCATGCTCCCGATTTAAAGAAAAATCTCGTCTCATTGGGACTCTTAGACTCAAATGGTTGCAAGATCGTCATTGATTCAAACAACTTAATGTATATCGTGGAGCTCTTGTTTTGATGAGATGGTAGAAAGTCGGAAGCCTATACGTTCTGCAAGGTACAATAGTGTCTGGTTCGGTAGCAATGATGATAGAAAGGACGATATCGTTGGCATGACCTGATGAAGACTCTCTCAACATCGTGACAAAATCTGATTGCTTTGGATTTTGAATCAACTTAGTTGTGGCACATGCGACTCGATCATTTGAGTAAAAAAGGTATAACCGTTTTGAGCAAAAGAGGTCTTCTCTCAATACTGAAGTTGGAAAGTTAGATTTTTACAA
This sequence comes from Gossypium hirsutum, assembly GCF_007990345.1. Lineage (NCBI taxonomy): Eukaryota > Viridiplantae > Streptophyta > Magnoliopsida > Malvales > Malvaceae > Gossypium > Gossypium hirsutum. The sequence continues at coordinate 50,752,583 of NC_053430.1, read as the reverse complement.
GCATTGCATTTATGGGAAGCAGACCCGAGTCAGCTTTGATTCGACAGTGCACAAGACTAAAGGGACCCTAGATTACATCATTCTGATTTATTGGGTCTGGCTCTATTCATCTCCAAAGGAGGTAGCAAATATCTTTTAACTTTCACCGATGATCACTCTAGAAAAGTTTGGATATACTTCCTGAAACACAAAAACGAAGTCTTCGGGATCTTTAAGCAGTGGAAGACCCTAGTAGAAAAATAGACTGAGAGCTCCGTAAAACGATTCAGAACGAATAATAAGCTTGAGTTATGTTCAACCGAATTTAATGATTTCTGCAAACAAGAAGGAATTGAAAGACATCGCAATTGTTAGTACCCCACAGCAGAATGGTGTCACCGAATGAATGAACATAACATTACTTGACAAAGTCCAATATATGTTTTCCAATGTAGGTTTAGAAAAAGAGTTTTGGGCCGAAACAGTTATTCTCGCAAGCCATTTAGTGAATCAGTCTCCACAACGAGCTTTAGATGGAAAGGTTCTCAAAGAGATATGGTCTGGTAATCCTCCTAATTACTTTAATCTTAAAGTATTTAGTTGTCCTGCATATGCTCAAGTTAGTCAGAGAAAGCTCAAACCAAGGGCAGCAAAGTGTATCTTTCTAGATTTTTTGGTCAGGATAAAAGGTTACAAGTTATGGTGCCCAGAAAAGAGTAAGATCATCATCAGTAGAGATGTCACTTTTGATGAACATCAATGATTCTTTCCAAAAGAGGGTCCTTGGGTCAAAACAAAATTGAAAAAACAAGTGTTTCGAGCAAGGTATAGTCGGAGACCAAAACATATGGTGATATCATGACATCACAAAGTCCGTAGTCGCAATGTCACAATGAATAAAGGTGATGTCTCGATGAGAAAAATTGCCATATCGTGATGACTAGTAGAAATATCGAAACCAATGTTTCTTCAATGCAACAAAAGGTTTTCGAAACTTCTTCTTCCCAATCAGACATCTTTCAAAACTAAAATTACCCCGAGACAGAAAAAGTTGAAAGATCAAACCATCTCAAAAATATTACGAAGAAAATCTCATGTCATATTCTCTAAGTGTTGTGGAGAGTATCAATTCTACCGACCTTTCGAATTATTCAGAGGTAGTTCAAGCTTTTGAGTCTAGTAAGTGGCTTGTTTCCATGGAAGAAGAGATGAAGTCTCTCAATAACAATGAGACATGACAACTTGTTAAACCACCCACCAGAAAGAAAATAGTTGGTTGCAAATGGGTGTTCAAAAGGAAGGAAGGTTTGGGTTAAGGTGACACAAGATATAAGGCAAGGTTAGTTGCAAAGGGCTACATTCAAGTGGAGGGAGTTGATTTCAATGATGTTTTCTCTCTAGTTGTGAAGCATACGTCCATTCGGGCACAGTTAGCTCTTGTTGCATCAAACAACCTCGAGCTAGAGTAGTTAGATGTGAAAATTGCATTCTTTCATGGGGATTTAGATGAGGAAATTTACATGCAACAACCTAAAGGCTTTAGGAGGAAAGGCAAGAAACACCAGGTTTGCCTTCTATGGAAATCTTTATATGGCCTGAAGTAGTCTCCTTGATAGTGGTACAAGAAGTTAAACTCTTTTGTGTTTGGTATTGGTTTCACACGGAGTAAGTATGCCAGTTATGTTTATTTAGAACGTTTAGATATGAATTCGTTTATTTATTTGCTGCTTTTTGTTGATGATATGTTGATAGCGGCTAAAGATTCATTAGAAATTGAACTTAAAACCATTCTTAACTTTAAATTTAAGATAAAGGATCAAGGTGAAACTAAAAAGATTTTAGGGATGGAAATTTCAAGAGATCGACACTTTAAAAAGCTATATCTATCACAAAAAAAGTGCATTGAAAGAATTTTCGAGTGGTTTAGAATGCAAAACTTTAAACCTGTTAGTACTCCCTTAGCTTCCCATTTCAAACTTTATCTACACCAAAAACTAAAGAGAAGAAAGATACATTTCCTCGTTTCCCTATTCTAGTGCAGTCAGAAGTATTATGTATGCAAGGGTTTGTACTCATCTTGATATTTCACATGTTGTTAGTGTAGTATGTAGAAATATTTTGAAACCTGAAAAATTACACTAATAAGCTGTGAAGTGGAATTTAAGATATTTGAGAGGGTCTTCTAGTACTTGTTTAAAATTCAGAAGATGTTTAGAAGGTCTAGTCAGCTATGTAGATTTTGATTATGTTGGAGACCTATACAAAAAGAGATCTCTCACAGGTTGTTTGTTCACCTTTTGAAATAGCACTATTAGTTGGAAAACCACCCTTCAAGCCACTGTGGCCTTATTGACTATTGAAGCTGAATATATGACTATCATAGAGGCTGTGAAAGAAAACATTTCGTTGACAGGTCTACTCGGGGAGTTGGTTGGTAGAAACAATAAGACTGTTGTATATTTTGATAGTCAAAGTGTCATACATCTCATGAAAGATCGGATGCATCACGAAAGAACAAAGCACATAGTTATTTAGTACCACTTTGTTCGTGTTCGAGAGGTGATCGCTCAAGGAGATGTTCAGGCCCATAAAATTGGCACAGAAAATAATCCAGCAAACATGATGACATAGAGTCTTCCAATTTCCAAGTTTAGGTATTGTTTGGACTTGGTAAGCATTTGACAGAGATCGATTTATGCATTTAACAAGGCTCGACAAAAAAGGTGTTTCAGGAATACGAGTCAAGGTGGAAATTTTTGGAGTGTGCCTCGTATTTTAGATAAAACAGAGACAACGTTGAGACAGTGAAGAGTCAACGTCCCAACAACATGACACACCACGTCTGTAACGACCCAAAAGTTAACGGCGTCGAAAAGTGTAGCTCGAAACCCTTTTTTCGTAAAATCCAACGCATAAATATTTTTAATTAATATTTATAAAGTTATTTTAGAAGCTAATTAAATTTTGGATAGAAATTTTTATGGAATTAAATTTTAATTAGGGTACAAGGACTTAATCGTTTAAGGGATAAAAATGTGATTATTACTAAATTATAAACTAATTTATAATAACAGGACTTGGAAAGCAATTATATCTTTGTTGTTCAATTAAGTAGATAGTTATAGCATATTTTATATAAGTAATATATATTATGTTAAATATAATATTTATGTGTATATATTATATTAAACTACTATTAAAAATAAAAGGGGGTGTAATAATAGTTAGTGGATAGAAGGAAGCTAAAGCAATTCTCTTTTAATTATTCTTCCTTTCAAAATAAAAGAAAAGGGGGAAAAGACACACATGACCAAGGGCTGAAAGTTGCATGGTTAATTTGGTTAGTAGATTTTGGTTTTTTTTAAATGATATTTCTGTTTTTGAAGTCTCAAGCTCATGAGTTAATTTTCCCATGTTCAAATTTTTTAGAATTTTTGAGAATTATGGAAGTTGCCATTGTAGAGAAATTTAAGTTCTTGGTGTTGTTTTAATAGATTTTAAGGTTGGAAGAGAAATGGGATTATTTTGTAAAGTTAATTGTCAATATTATGTAAAAAGGAATAATTAGTGCGAAATTTGAAATTAGGGGTTTAATTGAGAAATAGGAAATTCCTATAAGGGCTTTAGGAAAATTTAGTTAAGCTTGCATGGGGTAAATTTATGATAATGTGGAAGCATTAGTTTTGAGGACTAATGTGTATAAAAGTATAAGTTTAATGTTAATATGTAAAATAATATTAATTAGTGATTATATGAATTTCAATGTTAAAAATGTTGGTTGAGATTAATTGAGTTGAACCATTATAATTAGGTCAACAAACAAGTAAATCAGTCGATAATCGGGGGAAAGGAAAAAAACTATTGCATAAACATTATTGAGTAGTGGTGTAACACCCTGAATAATTTATTTTTGCTTCTGTAAATATTTAACATAAATGAGTATTTGCTTTAGTGGCTAAGTGTTCTAGGTGTGTGTGTGGGGTCTTGGGTTCAAGTCTCATCTTTTCCAATTCTGTTATTTTTCTAATCCTAGCCTTACCCTTGTTGAATGGGTTTTTATAAAATTGTCAGTTAATTCATATCAGGATAAGCCTGTTGGTCTAAGTGGTAAGGAGTTAGTGTGTTGTAGGTCCTGTGTTTGAATCCTTGTGTGAGCGTGGGTATTATTTTTGTTTGGTTTTGTGATAGAGTTTCGGTGGAATTAAAATTCTGAAGTGGTTGAAATTGAGGTGTTAGTGGGAATTTAGGGGATATCAAATTGGTTTTATTTTATTTTCTCTTCCCAAAATTCTTTTTCCCTTTTGACGTTTCTGTTCCCTCATCTCCCCTGTTCAATTTTTCTTTATTTTCCTACCCTTTTCAGCTTTTTAATTTGATTCTTTTTATGCAAATCTCGACTGTGTTCGTTCAGTAAGTCTTGTGTTGTTTAATTTTAACACTTTTTGGCTAAGTGTTTGATGAGGGGTTTGTTTTTGTTACTTTCGATTTAGGCGAAGGACAAGATTTGGCTGGGGCTCCTATAGCGATTAAGTGTTCGTGGTCTCTATTAAATAACAGTCTTGGAAGGCTTGGGATAGTTTTCGCATCAAATCGATACCAGGTGTGTTCCCAAAACACGAAAAGATAAAGTTTTGATGAAAGGCGAAACTACTTGCTGTTGACGCCACACGGATGTGTGGGCGGCCGTGTGGGTGGTTGTGTGCTAAACACGGCTATGTGGCCTCGAAGGCATGACCATGTGCAAGACATGGCCGTGTGGTGGCCAGAGTGTGGCCGTGTGGCTAGGCCAAGTTAGGCGTGTGGGTTTTTAGGCCAGGTTGTGTGGGCCACACGAGCAAGGCCGATTTGGGCGTGTAGGCCACACAGGCAAGGTACAGGCATATGGGCCCATTTCTCTAAAATTTTCCCTAGGGTTGCACGGGTTGCTCTAATAGACTGTAGGCCTACCGTAGGGCCGATAAGGGCTAACCAAACCCTAGTTTAAGTGAACTTGTAATCTGATAATATGTTTTGAGTAGGACTCTATTAAGCATGTCTGTCTGATCTATTATATGTATATTTGATATCTATATATAAGCATGTTGAACATGTCTAATCTGTAAATTCTGTATCTGTTTTGGGGTGGGATTGGTATATCTGGAGGAAGTGATCTGTATGGCGTTATCACCTATATTTTAGCAGCTTGGCTGCATATTATCTTATATGTGTCGTAATTGCACGATTTGGTGTGTAAGGATGAGTGGGTGTTTTTAACCACACATGGTGTGATGGGATAGTCGGAGTTGGTGTGTAGAGGACGGGGGTAGGATTTTGCATATCTGTTTCTGCTATCTGAATCTGAATCTGAATTTGAGACTATATTTGACTGTGGTATGATTCTGTATGTTTTGCATGTCTAGTTTTGTTGGGTTACACACTAAGTTTATGAAAACTCACATCTGTTTGTCTGTTCTGTTTAGGTAATCCTTAGACTTAGGTAGATTGGTAGGAGGAGACTCAGCGGTGACCACTCGACCGTAAACAATTTAAATTTGGAAATTTATGGCTTTATTTATGATTTTGGTTTTCATTTGAGAGTTTGTAATTTCAAGGACTCTCTGGACTTTATGATTTTTAACGGATGATTTTTGGTTTGTTGATAATCTGCATGCTTTGATAAATATTTTATGAAATTGATGGTTTTTACATAGGAAGAGGTATTTCTAAAAATACGAATCAGATTTCTAAAAGTAAATGGGTTTGTTAAACTTCTATTGTAAAATTAGTTTTGGCAAATAAACTAATTAATTAACATTTTCGAAAATGGTTATAAAGTATAAGAGGGAATAAACTGAGATGATTTTATGAAACACTTCCATTTACTAAACTTATTCTCTATGACATCTCCAGATTCGGCCATAACGTCTAGGCTAGGTTTGAGTGTTACAATTGGTAGCTGTTACGAAGGTAAGTTTCTACTCCTTGAACACGAACTTTGTTTACTTATTTTAATTAGCCTAGTTGTATTTTTTATTTAATTATGTATATATATGTAATAGAATAATTTCTATTGAATGGATACATTAAGAGATTATATATATGTGTATACTTATGAAATGGATCAATGAGTTATTATTAGCTATTTGAGATAAATGGTTGAATTGTGAAAGGTGGTAATGTGAAACTCACATATGAGTGATTGATATCATCGGTTTATCCAACTATCACTGGGTGAAAATCTTTGTTTGTATATCCAACTAGTGCTAGGTACACATTTGATATCGTTGATTTTTTCGACTAGTGCTAGGCACACATTTGATACCATCAGTTTATCCGACTAGCGTTGGGCGCAAAACATTATTACGATTTATCTGCTAGACATCGAATGCCATTACGAAATTAATCCATACTAGTAAATCAAAGTTATTATCAAATGAATATGTATGCTCATGTTGGACTGAATGATAGAACAAATGGAATGAATTTTGCATGATGTGTTTTATATAGTTATGATTATAGAGTACAATAGTACTTGAATTAAGAAATGAATTTAGTATTTGATCATTATTATGTGTGTAGGTTACGTACCTATTTTTGACCGACGACTTAACATCCAATGTCAATCCCAAATTCAAGTTGGTGATGTTTACTTTTGAGTCTTGGCATGTACCTAGGATGTCAATGTTTTAAGTGATAATCTTTTGATTTTAGTTAATTTCTAGTGAAAGTTACTTATGTGGAATGTAGTCTTGTAAGCTAGTGAATGATGTGTTAACTTAGATGAATGTTTGTATATATATTTTTTGGGGATATTAATGTAAATGTTATTATATGATGGTTATACTATTGAAGTGGTTGGTTTGATATGTATGCAATTGAGGTGGTTTAAGTATAATCTTTAATCTAGGCTTAGCCATCATTATTTAAATGGTATTATAAATAAATGTTTATTTATAATTGGTCATTTGGTGGATATTTGAGTGTGAATGATAGGTTTGACTTATACATGTACTTAACTTACTTATTGATTGTTTTAAACTTGTTCGAGGTGCCTTTGAATGGCTTATTGGTTAGGCTTAGGATGGATGTTATTTTAGCATGAAATTGATGTTTTGAATATGTAATGAAATATAGGATTTGATCTAGTTATGGTATATTTTGTTGTGCAAGAAACAAGGTATGAAATTACTTGTTTAAGGACCTAATCATGCTGCACACGGCCATATGCCATTTAAAAATATACGCATAGGTTCCACACGGGTAGACACACGGTGTGTGTCAATCAAACGACCATGTGTTAGGCTACACGGGCTGGCTTATGTCACACGGCCATGTAACTCCTATTTACAAAATTTTCAGTTTCCTTTAAAACTTTCTAACATTTTTCAGTTTGGTCCTTGAATGTTCCAAACATATTTTCGTGACCTCGTATGTTTAAATTAGGATTCATAGCTATGTTTTTTTCCAAGAATTAATATTGGTTTGATTGTTTTGTATTGAAATGATTCTAAATAATTCTAAAGTTGATATTTGTTTGAATTTGTTTGGTAACATTTTGTAACCCCAATCCGGTGACGGATACGGGTTAAGGGAGTTACATTCAGTGGTATCAGAGCTACATGTTTAGCCAATTCTTCAACTTAAATCAAGCTCAAAATTGAGTCTAAAGGTAAATGCCAAAGTTTAATTAATTTTGAGTCGGGATTAGATGCTGATAATAATTATTTCTGTCTTATAGATGTTGAGTGAATTTAATAATGTAGTAGACCAAGATATCCATATAAATGAGGAAACTGTTGAGGAATTAAATGAAACTGAGTCGGTAACACCGAGTATTCAATCGGATGGTACCCAAAAACTAAGTGCTAATAGAGGCAGTAATGAAGGGCAAGACGATATAAACATACTACATACTATTGTCGAAGCTTTGCAGAGAGTAGCGACAGTTACTCCTCTAATGATGCCCACACCTACAATCAAATAAGCTCCCAATAAAGAATTGAGAAGTTATGGTTCTATAGAATTTTCTGGATCAAAAGGAATTGATCCGTCAACGGCTGAATTGTGGTTGGAATCAATGACTCGAGTTCTTCAGTAACTAGAATGGACTCCCCAAAAAGTGTTATTTGTGTTGTTTCGTTACTAAAAGGGAAAGCCTGCACATGGAAGGAAATTATCACATGACACGTCCCTGCAAAAGCTATAGATTAGAAGTTTTTTCGAACAGAATTTCAAAAGAAGTATGTCAGAGAATTATATCTAGAGAACAGAAAACAAGATTTTCTTTTGTTAAAGTAAGGAGATTTGTCTGTGGTAGATTATGAAAGGGAATATATGAAACTTAGCAAATAGGTCATGGAACTTATTCCTACTAAAGATGCAAGCTGTAAGCGTTTCCTACGATGAATGCGAAATGAAATCTAGACTCAGTTAGTTGCATTAAAGATTAAAACATTTGTCGATATGTCTGAGCAAGCAAAAATGGTAGAACAATCATTGGTTAACTGAGCATAAAGTGGTTCTCGACTGTAGAAAGAAAAAGTTTTTGGTTCAAGATTCAAATAGGGAAATTATAGAAGTTAATGGTGTTAAAACGAGTGGTTCAACTCGGATCATTTCATTAATGCAAGAAGATAAATTGTTGAAACAAAGTTTCAAAGCTTTTCTCACTTATGTTATAAATTTGAAGACCGAGAATAGTAAAATCAGTAGTATTCAAATTGTTTGTAATTTCTCAATGTGTTTCCCGAGGAATTGTCAGGATTACCATCTAATTAGGAGGTTGAATTCACAATCCAAGTATTTCCTTGTACAACTCCAGTGTCCATATCTCCTTATCATATGGCACCGACAGAATTGAAAGTACAGTTGCAGGATTTGCTAGAACTTGGTTTTATATGCCTTAGTATATTACATTGGGGAGCTCCAGTTTTATTCGTTAAGAAGAAAGATGGTTTGATTTGACTTTGTATTGACTATTGGTAATTCGAAAAGTTGACAATTAAGAGTCGATACCCCCTTCCTCGTATTGATGACTTGTTTGATCAACTGAAGGGAGCCTCAGTCTTTTCCAAGATTGATTTAAAATCGGGATACTATCAGTTGAAAGTAAAGGATAGTGATGTTCAAAAAATTACTTTCCGAACACGTTATGGTCACTACAAATTTTTGGTGATGCCCTTTGGATTGATAGATACTCCGGCGACATTTATAGACCTCATGAATCGTATCTTTTATCCCTACATTGATCAGATTAGAGAAGTACAATGATAGGCACACATTTGATATCGTTAGTCTATCCGACTAGCGTTGGGTGCAACTCATTTTCAGTTTATCCAATTAGTGCTAAGCACACATTTGATACCTTCGATTTATCAGACTAACGTTGGGTGCAACTCATTGTTGGTTTATCCGACTGGTGCTAGCACACATTTGATACCTTTTATTTATCCGACTAGTGCTGGGCGCAAAACATTGTTATGGTTTATCTACTGGGCACCGAGTGCCATTACCAAATTAATTCATACTAGTAAATGAAGGTTATTATAAAACAAATATGTATGCTCATGTTAAACTCAATGATAGAACAAATGGAATGAATTTTGCATGATGTGTTTTATATAGTTATGATTATATAGTACAATAATAGTTCTTGAATTAAGAAATGAATCCAGTATTTGATCATTATTCTATGTGCAGGTTAGGTACTTATTTTTGACTGACGACTCAGCATCTAGCGTCAATCCCGAACTCAAGTTGGTGATGTTTACTTTTAAGTCTTGGCATGTACCTAGGATGTTAACGTTTTGAGTGATGATCTTTTGATTTTAGTTAATTTTTAGTGAAAGTTACTTGTATGGAATTTAGTCTTGTAAGCTTGTGAATGATGTGTTAACTTAGATAAATGTTTGTATATAGTTGTTTTGGGATATTAATGTAAATGTTATTATATGACGGTTATACTATTAAAGTGGTTGGTTTGATATGTATGCAATTGAGGTGGTTTAAGTATAATATTTAATTTAGGCTTAGCTATCATAATTGAAATGGTATTATAAATGAATGTTTATCTATATTTGGTCATTTGGTGGATACTTGAATGTGAATGATTGGTTTCAGTTATGCATGTATTTAACTTACTTATTTGATTGTTTTAAACTTGTTTGGGGTGCCTTTAAATGGTATATTGGTTAGGCTTAGGATGGATATTATCTTGGCATGAAATTGATGTTTTGAATGTGTATTGAAATATAGGATTTGATCTAGTTATGGCATATCTTGTTGTGCAAGAAATAAGGTATGGAATTACTTGTTTAAAGGATTAAATATGCTGCACATGGTCGTGTACCATTTAAAAATATAGGCCCAGGTTCCACACGGGCAAGCACATGGCTGGGACATGGCCGTCTGGCCCAAGTCAATCAGTTACATGGCTTGGCACATGGTTTGTGACACGGGCGTGTGACTCAAGTCAGTGAGTTACACAGTTTAAGAACATGGGCGTGTGTGTTGATCACATGACCATGTGTTAGGCCACACAGGTTGGCATATATCACATGGCTTTGCCACATAGCCGTGTGACCCCTGTTTCAAAAATTGTTAGTTTGCTTTAAAACTTTCTAAAAATTGTTAGTTTGCTTTAAAACTTTCTAACTCTTTTCAATTTGGTCATGAATGTTCGAAACATATTTTTGTGACATCGTATGTTTAAATTTGGATTCATAACTCTGTTTTTGCCCTGATTAAGTATTGGTTTGATTGTTGTGTATTGAATTTATTGTAAATGATTCTAAAGTTGATATTTGTTTCAATTTGTTTGGTAACATTTTGTAACCCCAATACGGAAATGGATACGGGTAAGGGTGTTACAATATCTCCATGAGAAGAACCCGTAGTCTTGACGAGCCGGTAGGCTCGTCACGCAATGTCAACGTGTTCCCTACACAACTGGTTTCTTTTCTTAGCTAAACTCTATAATTTTTTCTGAGTTAAACTCTGATTATTCTAAGGATGTTTCATTCATAATTGTACACAAATTTTAGCCTATAATAGGCCTCTTAGTAAACCTAGATAGTTAAGAATATAACAACAAAATTAAGAGAGTTTGTGGGAACTTCGGGGAATCTTTGTATTTTGGGTTCAAGGATTATTTTTTTCTCCATCTAGTACTCCACTTTTTGGTTTTTTCTGTTATAATGAAGTTTTCTTTACCTATGATTTTTTATCCTCTACAGAGGGGGTTTTTGCATGTAAATATTTGTGTCCAATTTTCTCGATTTTTCGTTCATGTTCGTTGCATAATTCAAGTTCAACCCAACACAATATTTATTTAAATATTAAAAAATGAAAATGCATTAAATGATTATTTATTAATAATTATCAGAAAAACAATTTTAAAAAAAAAATTAAAATTGTTAAATCTCTACAATTAAAAATAAGAAAATGATAATAAAAACTTAAAAATGTTTTTACTGACCTTAGCTTTATGTTTTGTGTTGTGGTGTGTTTTACTTCTATGCAGGTAGGGTATTTATACAATGAAAACGAATGAAGAAATGGGGGTTAAAATTTGTGAATATTTGCATTTAACATTTATTTCCTGTTTTCCATTTAATTATTTGTTCCAATTAGTTACCAATTGTAACGTTAGATTCCTTTTTATAATGTAATTACATATATTTAATGTACTCTTTATGTATAACAGGAAAGTAAGCAATACTTGGATTAAACATTTATTAAATTAGAAGCATTAGAACAAGAAATCTACCATACTGAAAAAAGAACGTGATTATAGATTTCAATCCCGAGCTTCCATGTTTTGAAACTAAAGAAAATGAAATAGCGTGGGCTACAAATTAAATATTAAATTAGAAGGATTAGAATAACAAATCTACCATACGAAAAAAGGAACGTGATTATAGATTTTAATCAGCTAATTTATCTAAATATGCTAAAAAAACCAATTGAGATTTATGTTTTTTTTAATATATCGATCTAAGCTGTTTTTCGAGAGCGAAAAGAAAACGTATCCTACGTGACACATTTTCACTGATCTTGCAGGGAAAACGCGCCTTGTAGGATGCATTTTCTGTCCAACTGTAACATTTCGTAACGGGAAAAAATTCCAATGGCTATGGAGTCCCAACGGCTATGGGACTCCAACAGCCATAATTTTCCCTATATAAAGCCCTCCAACTCTCATTCTTTCCAACTCAACTCTCAACTTTCAATTTTCACAATTTGATTCTTAATTTCTTGTTCTCAATTGTTTGTTCTTGATGTTTTATTCTCAATTGTCAATTCTCGATTTTTTATTCTAAATTCCCAATTTTTAATTTTTTTCTAAACTCTTTGATTTTATTTTATTCATTTTTCGTTGGCAAATCAACTTATTTATTTGGATGACAAGCACATCTCTGACGTTCAATTAGAAATGTTAAGAAAATATTATTAAATTATTTAATTTTAATTAGTTAATTATTATGATGTTAAGGAAAATTATTAAATATTTAAATTTAAATAGTTAATTATTTTGCGGTTTAGATTATTAATTTTTTATGTTTATACACTCAGCCTCAATATCAAATTTTGGAGACGTACATAAACAACTTAAGTGAAGGTGCATCGGAGGTCATTCACTGACACTTGCGAGATGCAAACTTTTTATACGCGGCGTAGATGCTCGGGGAGACTAAATTGATTTGCCCTTCATCATTGCTTTGGTCAAGAGATAGAGATTGGAGATGCACACGTTTCATCTTCCCAGCGGCAAGTGTACAATTACACTCAGGGACATTAATTTACAACTGGGTCTACCAGTCGTTACGGGGCTAGTTGTTAGTGCCAATTGGAGTGCAACATGTGAGCAACTACTAGGGAATGTGCCAAACAAGTTTAGGGATAGCCGAATCAAGATGAGATGGTTTGAGGACAACTTTGAACATATTGAGGCCTCCTTGAGTGATATTGAAAAGGAACAATTCGTATAGGGATTCATCTTGAGGTTGATTTGGGGTCATCTAATGTCAGATAAATCCCGCAATCTAGTACATTTAATGTGGTTACTACTAGCCGACTTTGAAAGAAGCGGGGCAACTTAAATAGGGATCGACGGTGTTAATGGTATTGTACCGAGATATGTGCTGAGTGATGAAATCGGACAAAGATAAAATAGGCAATTGCATGCTCCTTCTTCAATAATGGGCATACTATCGACTACCATTTCTATGCCCCCAAGTGCAAGTCCCTTATGAACTCCCACTTGTAACATGGTAAAAATTCATTTGATAAAATGGCTACCGTTTAGGAATTTTAATTCTTGTAATTTTGAAATAACATATTTTTTGAATAGGTGGAACAACCCCGTGAGACATAGCAGTATACTGACTGAGCTCGAGGACATCCAACTAGCTTTAGATGAAAAAAATCAAATAGGAGGTTAGTCTATGAATTTCAAAGTTATCGACTTTTTATTCCAATATTTGAAATTAAATATTAGACACGTGCTGAAAATTTATAAATTTGTACTGTAGTTCGTATGGATGTCATACGCGGATATAAGGATTCAAGGATACATCCCAAACAAATTTTGGCAAACTGAAGCATCTGGCTCGTGAAAGTGCCATTGGTCGTTTTTACAATAGTCGAGATGCATGAATCAAACTGAGTGATACAAAAATTTAGGTGTACACAATGTATTCTGCCGCAACCTTAGGATCTCGATAACCTGCACAAGATCAACTTGTGATTGAGACTCAAGGAAGATTGGGAAACATTCCACAAGAAGAATATAGAGATTCGACAATACAAGTACGATTACTTTCCAACGCGTGAACCATTTCTCACATTGGGGTTGGCAACATGTTCAGATTGCATGGATTGGTTTAGGCATCACGGGAAGCTATATCTACAACTAGCTTCATAAAGGAGTAGGCAATGGCACTGTAGGAGGCTAATACAAGGGCCCATCAATCCCAGGTTGGGAGGAGATGCTGTAGAGGAATCGACATCTACTCCACATGCACACGAGGACCCGGTTACCGTGAGACCTCCCGGTTAGTATGGTTCACTTTTTCCTATCACTAACCCATTTTATTTTACACCATCATTACAACAAGCACAATCATTTCCCACATTTACACCTTCAACTCCAGTTTATTTTTCACAAACATCTCAGCATGTGTAATCATTCCCTGCATTAACAATACAAGAACAATTTATTTTCCACAAGCACTTCAGCATACGCAATCATTCACTGCACCGACACATTCATCATTAGTTTATTTTACACAAGCACCACAACACCCGCAATCATTCCCTGCACCAATATCTTGTCCAGTGATATATTTTGTGAGACCGCCATCCATCGTATCGTATTACACGCCCCATGTGCCAATTGCACTGATGGCATTCGATATCGACAACAATTCCCATATTGTATCCAGGTTCGCCTCATGCGACACCCTATAGTGGCCCGTCGATAGGGCCACAAACACTCCCAGAATCATTGTTCTTCCTAACTAGGTCGTCCTCACAAATGTCGACTCTATTACGAGGTGCACTATGGATGGCTTGGACACAGTCCCTGTCATTTGTAAAGGAAGGAGATGAGGTCAGCGGTCAATCTTGATGTGTACATGAAGACAAGGCCAAAGCCTAGAGGAGCTATCATCCCAAAGAGTGCGATGGAACCCTACCCAATGCACCTGATTGTGGCACACATTCGAGACATTGATCATTTTATCTATTTGTAATTTTCTGAAGTTGTTTACTTTGTTTTATGTTCGCAATGTATACTTTTTAAAAATAAACATATCTTGTTTACTACAATTAGGATGCATGTACATAAGTTTTTACGATAAGGATTTTGAATATGTTGAGTCATGCTACAAACATTTTATTTCTTAAAAGATTTAAATGAAATATTAGTAAATTAATGTTGTATAGTAATGTGTAAGTGTTTCTGTGTCTTTTAATTAGTTCTTCTTCTCGATGCTCTTGAGTTGTGTGGACATGTTGACTTTGTATGACCAGAGTTCTTGCTTCTGGGTGATTCAACCCCCATCTATGCTTAATTGCTTCTGCATCTGAGGCCTACAACTTGGGATTCTCGGGATAAGTTTAATACTTTACAACCTGATATAAAAAATTTTCCCATTTTACCCCGCCTTATTCCTTATATAAATGTACTAACCCTAAACCTACTCACCCATATCTTTAAATTGTTTCTTTCTTTCTTTTTCTTGCGTGTTGAAATTTTCAAGTTTAAATATTTATTTCTCTCGCTTTGAGAGAGACATAGTCTTAGTTTGAAGTTATGTTTGGGTTCACAGTGATTTCGTAGGGTCGAGTGACCTACAAATTTCACTTATAGTGCGAGCATGGAGCCATCACTTGAGAAGTTGGGAACACATTGCAGCATGAGGTCCAAGCTGGTGGTGATTATACTATCTCAGGTTGAAGTGTAACTAAGGCTTCAAGTTTACAAAGGTTATGCTTCCAAGTGACAGAGCAAAACTTTGGACCTAGTTGACGATGGTTATGCGGGAATGATAATGATTTTTTTCATCATCAGGGGAGAATGCTATATACCACTAAAAAAAACGTATGAGAAAAAAAAACAGTGGTGTTTTAGTATAATCAAGTGATTTGGTGGACATGGATAAAACAAATTACTTGATTATACTAAAATGCCACTGCATTTTTCTTCTTTGTACTTCTTTTTCGGTTGTGTATAGCATCCTCCCCTAATGATGAGAAACTCATTACCGTGCTCACATAACCGCTACCAAGTGGGCCCCATTTATGCCCCATCCCTGTATACATAACCTTTGTAAAATTGAAGCTTTAATTAGACTTTAACCAGAGACTGTATAATCACTGTCAACTGGGATCTTGAGTTGCAACGCGGTCTAGCTTCTCGAGTGTTGGCTCTATGTTTACATGCCAGATGAAATTTGTTGGTCACCCATCTCCATGGAACAACCGTAAATTCAAACATACCTTAAAACTATAACAATGTCTATCTTAAACATGAGAAAAGATAAATCTACAAACTTAAAATTTTAAACTGCAAGAAAAAGAAGAAGAAAAAAAATAATTTTTACCAAAGTAAAAACGCACTAGTAGAGAAAATATGCCATGCAGGGCGCATTTTTAGGAAAGAGAAGAAAACATGTTCTACAGGGGGCACTTTCTCTTTTAGATCAGTGAAAATATGCATGTTTTCTTTTCTCTCTCCAAAAATAGTATAAATTAGTAAATTTTTAGAGAAAACGACATGGTTTCTCAATTGATTTTTTTTCCAACATATTTACATAAATGGGACAATTTCAATCCCAGCCTTCCATGTTTTAAAACTAAAAAAAAAATTGAAAAAGTGTCGATCAAAAATTAAATATTAAATTTAAAACCATGAAAATCTTTCAACAACTTTCCATTATATTTAACAAGCGATAAGTTTTAATTAGGACTTGTTATATATCTATATTTGTACTCATATAATTTATTTCAAACCATGTTTTAATAGGTTGCTAGATGTAATCGAATAATATTGATATCAAACACGATGCGAGGTACGTACAAACTGAACTATTCGATATCGGGCGTAATATCTCGAAGTAAAAATATATATACTTGTAATTGTGATATTGTATTATGATAATATTATGTCATTTGATTATAATGTATTTTGGTGAAACATTGATAATGAATAATGCCCTATTAACATCATTAGTTAAAGTGACCGATATAGTTGACATGTCATAGGATCACTAATACAATGATTTATTAGTCCAAATTCCTTGAAGGTTGTGGGAAATACTGAAAAGCCATCATTGTCAGGTAATTCAATGTGGTAGAATAGATAGTATGAACAAATACTAAAAGCCATCGTTTCCAAACAACCTGGGATGACAGGATAATAAAATACTAAAAGGCGTCATTCTTAGGCAACCCAAGATGGTAGAATAAACAAATACTAAAAACAATCATTGCCGGGCAACCCGGGATGGCAGAATAAACAAATACTAAAAGTCATCATTGTCGGGTAATTTGGGATGGTAGAATGAAACAATCCCAATTCCTAGATTGTCGTAGACTTACTCGTTATATAGGTCTGAGTATCCATCCTAATGTCTATCGTCTGATAATAAGAGTTAAAATGAGTAAACACTGAAATTGAGATTGAAAGGGGAAATGATTAAGAAAGCTGGAAAATGATGTAATCAGTTAAATTAGTATACATTAATGAAAATGATATTTTTATATATCATTGCTTCAGTTTATTCTTGATGCATTGTATTTGAATTATGTTAGCAGCAACGAGTAATATTCAACGTATAGTTGTGTTTGTTTTTATGCATAGGTCTTGAACAAGTTTTTAGTATATCGAAGTTGTAAAACATTGAAGGTCAATAACTCAACTCAGCTTAAGTCAAGTTTATATTCTTTCCTTTAAAAATGGTTAATAGCATATACCTAGGTTGTTTTGGTGGTTAAATATTATTTTGGTCAATATGGTATTCTTTGGTTAGCTATCGATCTATAAGGTTTCTTTTGTTGAGTTTTAATGGCTTGAGTAATGAATGAGTATTCATGGTTGTAAGTATTAAGTCTTTTATTTAGCTATGTTAGGGTGAGAAGATTTGATTTATAAGTTGTTAAGACGTTTGGTTATATATTCATTTGTTAATTGATACATATGAAATTGGTATAAAGTTTGTTTAAGTTAGGTGTGAAATAGGTGGTAAGTTTCTTGCTTGAAAATGTTCATTTTAGGTTAATTTATGTTAGTGTCTCGAGATGGCTCTAACATGTCTTGAGACCATAAGAACCAAATTGACCATTTGGTGCATTTTATTATTTTAAGTTTCAAGACTGACCAAGCAAGTCTTGAAACAACATGGCTAAGGTGTAACATCCCCAATTAGGGCCTAGTCAGAACAGTGGTTTTAAGACCAAAAATCTAAGATAGAAACAATTATTATCTGATTCCTATGAGGTCTATGATATGAATGCATGCTTATGTGAAAGTTTCATGAAGAAATTATATGCATAAAATGTCTAATTGAACTTTAGGGACCAAACTGAATAAGATGCAAAATTTTCATTCTAGAAGCTTTAAGCATGAAGTTGCTTTTGTTATGAATTAGAGGGTCCTAAATAGCAATTTGACCAATTTCTATAATTTTGGACAAAAATGGACATGCATAGGAAAAATTTGAAAGAAAAACCTAAGGGCATTTTGGTCATTTGGTAATTAAAAGAATAAAAAGGGAAAATCAAAGCAAAAATGTGTCCATCTTCTCCATGTGCTAGCTGAATTCCTCAATAGCCATAGCTAGGGTTTTTTTTCAACATCTCCAAGCTTGATCGTAAGTCCTCTCTAGCCTCGCTTTTAATGTTCTTTGTATTTTTGAAGTTTTTGAAGCATGATCTACCCATTTCTAGCTATATTTTCAGCTAGGGTTCATGTATGAAATTTGACCCATGTGTAACATGCATGTATTTTTTTGATTAATAGAGGAATATGAATGTTTGGTGCATGATAAATATCTTTTACTAGGTGATTTTTAGGGAAAACACTTAGAAAGGGGACTTGTTTGTAAAAGTGTAAAAGTGAGTAGTAATAATGTGAAATAAAGGAAAATATGGGCTGATCTGAGCATAGTAAAGGTTCAACTAGGCTTAGGTAACCAAGAAAATGCATGCATTTCAATTTACAAGCCTAGGGACTAAATCGTAAATAAGTGGAATGATAGGGGTAAAAAGGTAATTTTACCAAAGAATGAATTATGGATCGATTTGAATAATGTGATTAATAAACAAGTTAAAATTGGCATTATAGATCAAAAAAATGTGAACCGGGTCTTGATCGAGGGAAGAATAAAGTATACAATGATTAGGCTTGATTATCATTATTTTTGTACCAAGGTAAGTACATGTGTAAATAATGTGACAATGTGGTACATTATGCTGTGTTAACATTATGTGATAATTATTTTATTGCTTATTATGTATGCTATCCCTAATGGAAACTTTTGTAAGTATGAATGATATTGGTCGTTATCCACGATATCACGAGCAAGTACATCAATGTATGCCTTGTGCAAGTGAGAAAAATCCCGCTTGAACCTTAGGAATAGTTTAGGATACAAATGACATGTCACTAGGAATTTAGAAATCTGAACTTGTTAAGTTGGTCCGAGTTCGTGATATGTATGAGGTGTCTGAGCGAGTTGGTCTAAGTTCATTATGGATGCGAGCATCTGAGCTCGTTCAGTTGGTCCGAATTCATTATGGATGCGATACATGTAATTGGGATCCGGGTAATGGTCTTGTGTGTCCTACCAGTGGCTAGGTAATCCTTGAGTTGGTCTAATACCTGACAGCTTGTGTGAGTAGCCCATGTAGATACACCTTGACCGATAGCTTTTATGAGCAAGCCGGTGAGTAGCTCCATTGCGAGCATTACATGTTATGAGGTAGCTTTGGCTACGTATGTATATGGGGCACTTATGTGAAAGTTTTTTGTAACACCCCAATTTTCGGGAATTCTGTGAATGTTGGCAAAATTTCATGCTTTGATTTTGTCATTTGTGAGTGAAATTATGAAATAGGACCTATGTGAAAATGTTTGAAAATGCTATAGGCTAATTTGTAGTGGCCAAATAAATAGTAGTGCAAAATAGGAGGATTTGCATGTCAAACCTCCCATTTTACAAGAAGTGGCCGACCATCATGTTGTTGAAGACAATATGTGCACTTGATATCCATAATTTATGGTACAAATTGATAAAAATTGATAATGGGTTAGGTAAATATTCCATGATAATGGGTTAGGTAAATGTTCCATGATGGGCATTTCATGTCTTTTGTATTAAAGAATTAAATGGATGAAATATGAAATTTTATTAAAAAAAAAGGGGTGAAAAGAACAAAATTTTGTCCATTTTTGTTTACCATAGCCGAAAGTTAGAGAAGAGAAAGGAGAGGAGAAAGCTCTTGAATGTTTGGTCACTTGGGGAAGAAAATTGAAGGTAAGTTCATGGTAGTTTGCTTTTATTTTAAGGTTCATGAGTTCTTCTTGATTCTACCTAAACTCTTGAAGCATATTTTGGTTTTTAGTTGTGTTGTGAGCATTTAGTCATGAATTAAAATGAAGGAAATGGTTGTTGTTTCATGTTCTTTTGATGAAAAATGGAAGATAGGTGAAGTTGAGCCAAACAAATAAGCATGCATGTGCCTTAGATGTTAAAGGGAAAAATCGGCTAACATGTTGTGCTTTAAAATGATGAAATGGAGATTATACTTAAGTAAAATCATAGATATGTGATGATTGATTGGTGATATACATGTTTAAATAACATGCATGCAAGTTATGTGTGAAAGAGTGATTTGGTAATAAATCTGCTTGGGACAACAGCAGTAACGTGACTTTGGAAAATCACCATAAATTGTGGGAGATGAGTTAGAAGCTTCATAAATTATGCAATTAAAGCTTGATTAGTCTAGTTTCAAATGGAATAAACGAGAACATATTTTGAATTCTGTACAATGAGAAATTTGATTCGTAATGAAGAGTGGTCAGATTAGTCAAACAGTGAAACATGGGAAACTTTAAGAAAAATCTGGTATTGATTGACCAAACCAAAAATTTTAAAAATTTTATGGATAGAAGATATATGAGTCTATTTTCAGGGAAAATTAAAGGCACTTGATTTGGAGTTTCGTAGCTCCAGTTATAAATGATTTAGTGACTGCTGCTCAGGAAGACAATGAAATTATGATTATGTGGTAAACATTGACAAAAATTTGTTAATGAGTTGCTTATTGATTTCTTATAAGCTTACTATGATCTGTAGGTGTGGTTGGCCGAATATTGTAAGGGGTTAATACGTAGTTTGTGTTTGAATAGTTAGATTAACGTGTTAGTAATCCAATTGTAGGCGGTTCGTGTGTGGATCTCGTCAGCATATCGTCACAAACAGGTGTGTAACTAACACCCTCTTATAGACTAGATCGGCAAAAGCCGAAAAGCCGGTATTTTGAGAACTTGCGAGTGTACGAATGCTCGTGAGATTAATAGTTTGATGTATATGGTAAATTAAAGTGATAAGACTACAGAGTGCGCGATTCCGTGCATTTCAATGTTTTTGGGCTTAATGGGCCAACGGGCCAAGTCGGTAAGAAAATGCGGTAAGTGTTTTTGATCATATGTAAATGGCTATGATATGCATGAAAACCTTAAGAATAGTTAAATTACTTGAATACCCCTATGTATGGAAAATTACTGTTATACCCCCTAGGTGAAAAATTACTGTTATACCCCCTAGGTGCAAAATTATCTGATCTGGTGGCTCTGCCACATATATCTGTTCTGATGGCTCTGCCACGATTATCTGTATCTGGTGACTCTGTCACATTATCTGTTCTGGCAGCCATGCTATATATTTCTGTGGTGTGTAGCGGTTGGGTGGGTCGAGTAGCCTCCCCACATGGTGTAAGGCTGCTACGGGGGTGTTATGGATGAATCTGGGTTGGGTTTCTGCATAAACATGTAATATCTATTCTGTTCTGTTACGGGCCTATGGGCTTTACTCTGAATTTCTGTTCTGGGCTAAGGCCAACTTATTCTGTTTCTGTGGTTTGAGCTGATATAGGCTATGGTTGGGTTAATTTACACACCGAGTTTCCCCAAACTCACCCCTTTTATTTCCATTCACACAGGTAATCCCCAACCATAGTGGGCTTGGAGCTGTGAGGGAATTCGGAGTGGCCACCCGTTCTGAAAGTTTGATTTTCTTCTGGTGAACTGGATATCCTTTTATTTACGTTTGAGGTTTTGGATTTTTTTTAAATGTAATTAGGCCACTTAATTATTCTTGATGGTTTTAATATGTGTTACTAAGATAAGTATTACTTATTTTAACTGTTGAAGTTGGAAAGCTTTAGCGCGCATTTTCAAAAACAACAATTGATTTCAAAATACCACGATAACAAGCAAAGCTTCCGCAATGAAAGTATTTTCCAAAATTAATCACTTTTCCTAAAAAAGACTTAATCAAATCGGTTTCCTGGAAATATACATGACGTTAAGGTGTGGCAATGGCGGTATGCATGTCTAGGATTGGATCCGAAGGGAGCTTGGTACTTAAGCAGTCCGATGGACTCACCTCCTCTTTTCCGATTTCCTACCTGGTGCACAGCTTCCATTCACTTTAACCTATAATGAAATTATCTTTTAAAACACTAAGTTTTTCTGGATCAACAATATAAAATGTTTTGAACGCTTCGATGTGGCATGTCGGATCTGGCCATAACGTCTGGGCCGGGTTCAGGGGTGCTACATTTTTCGTATATCCAATAGTATTCGATTGTTCAACAAGTAATGCAATGGATATGATGAAAGTCCCGAGAAGGGCATGTTAAAAAGGTATGGTTATATGATATATACGATGAGTACATGTATGTACGCTAAACCTATGAATAATGCCTTGATAAAGAATGATTTGTGATGAGAAAGTATTAGTGTACATATGATAAGTAAGTCGAAAGGTTTATATGATGAATAATCTTTATGTATATTTTATTATGTCTTTGCATGTTAATTGCCTACTATCATTGCATATTATTTGCATGTGGACTTACTAAGCTTTAATGCTTACCCCCTTTACTTTCCATCCTTTGTAGTTCCGCCAAGCTAGCTCGGGGAACGAAAGCTGTCGGAGTATTCAATCGCACTATCAAAGCAATATTGGGTATAGTGAAATTGTTATTTTGAGTATGGCATGTATAGGGTACTTGGTCATTTTGTGATATGTGTCATGCTATTTGGCCAAATTGTGAAGGCCTATGATGTTGATGATTCATTTTGTAATAGCCATGTGATATGGCTCATGATTGACTTATGGGTTGTAATATCTAATTGTTCATGCATGCATGCGTTGATGTCTTGATGATGTTCTATGTGGTTGTGTGACGGTTATATGATGGGATATTGTCTTTACGATGTGGATTATGATTGCATGGTTGATGTATGAAGATGTATAGATTAAATACTAGGAGATAAATAATGGTTTAATACCCTAAGATGACAATAGTTATAAGTGTGCAAATTGAAATTTTGATAATCAAGTTGATTTGCAAGAAGTTCGTATAAAATGCTTTCAAATGGTGTGATTAAATGAATGTGTAATAGGATGAAATTATAAAGATGTGAAAGTGCTATGGTGTTGAATATTGGGTGTCTAAGTATGTCATGTTGCATGCTAAGAAATATGCTTAAGTGCATGAGTGATTAAGGGTGGCAATTGGCTTGGAAAATAGCCTTCAAATTGTCCACACAAGTAGACAAACGAGCATGTGTCTAAGCCGTGTGTGACACACAGTCTACCCCACGGGCACATTGAATGGCCGTGTGTCCCCTGCACCCTAATTTTTCCAAGTCAGTATGCTCAGTAGTAAACACACGGGCTAAGACACGGGCGTTTGTCTTGGCTATGTGAGAGACACGGCCTACCCACATGGGCGTGTACTTTGACCGTGTGAAGTCTGCACCTTTTTCTAAAAAATTCATTTAATTTTAATTGACCACACGGTGATACGGCCGTGTGACCCTAAATTAGTGCTGACGTCATAGTCAGAGAGTTACACTGCTAGAGAACATGAACATGTCTAGAGCACACAGGCGTGTCCTCTGTCTTACTCAGGCATGCAGCTCTGTGTTAGGGAAAGTTTCCCAAACTTTTCTAAAGTTCCCTATTTAGTCCCTAGCCTTTTCTGATGGTTGTTTTGGGCCTCTTAGGTCCATGTTAGGGACAAATTGTGTATGCATGAATGAAGTTGTTTTAAAGAAAAAATTTATAGCTCGACTATTGCATGAATGTATGAGTACAAGTTTGGTAATGCCTTGTACCCTATCTCAGTGTCAGATACGGGTAAGGGGTGTTACATTTAGTAGTATCAGAGCTATGGTTTAGCCGATTTTTGGACTAACCTAGCATATTTGAGTCTAGCTACACATGCCATACGTATATATATAATGATAGTGTGACGACTCCTAAAAATATTAAAATGTGTTTTCATATAGAAAATGGATCCTGAGAGAGCAGTGGCGGATGATGTAGAAAGTAAAGTGCTTGCTCTAGCTAAAG
The DNA here is from genome assembly GCF_007990345.1 of Gossypium hirsutum. Taxonomy (NCBI): domain Eukaryota; kingdom Viridiplantae; phylum Streptophyta; class Magnoliopsida; order Malvales; family Malvaceae; genus Gossypium; species Gossypium hirsutum. The sequence continues at coordinate 50,728,470 of NC_053430.1, read as the reverse complement.
GAGCGGTGCCATCCAAGAGTAGGCCCGAAACTGTCAGTAAAGGAGAAGGAGGCAGAGAGGCCTTTCTCCATATGATGAATGCATGGTATACGGAGTTTGTTTCAACGAACCCAAATGCCTAACCTCCCCCACCTCCCTCAAATCCTCAACCCGCACTCGTGATGCCTCAAAGTATGGATTTCATGAGATTCTCTAGAACACTTGTTGATAAAATTCGGAAGCAAGGTGCTAAGGAATTTAATGCAAATACCAATGTCGACCCTGAAAGAGCGGAGTTCTGGTTAGAGAACTCGATGCGTGTTATTTGATGAATTATCTTGCATACCTGATGAGTGCCTAAAATGTGCCATATCTTTGTTGAGAGATGCGGTGTATCACTGGTGGAGAACGTTGATATCTGTGGTACCATCGGAGATGGTTACTTGGGAATTCTTTCAAGAGGAATTTCGAAAGAAATGCATTAGCGAACGGTTCATCGATCAGAAGCGCAAGGAATTTTTGGATTTGAAACAGGGTCGTATGACAATTAATGAGTATGAGAGAGAATTCGTCAAACTCAGTAAGTATGCTCGGGAATGTGTATCTTATGAGGCTAAAATGTGTAGAAGATTTGAAGATGGACTTAATGAGGATATTAAGACGTTAGTGGGCATATTTGAGTTGAAAGAATTTGTGGTACTCGTTGAAGGGGGCTTGTAAAGCTGAGGAGTTGATTAAAGAAAAGAGGAAAGCTGAGTTTGAGGCAAGAGATACAAGAAAGAGGTATATGAGTAAGCCATTGCCATCTCAGACTAGGAAGTCTAGAGAGACGTACTCTCGTTCACATGTGTCAGTTGGACATTCATACGAGAATCGTAGAAAGCAGAATTCGGGTTTTAGATCTCAGGCTACATCTGTGGCAAGTGTGGGTAACACTAAACCTTCCAAACCCAAGTGCCAACAATGTGGTAGATGTCATTTTGGCACCTATAGGGTGAGTGAGGGATCTTGTTTCAAGTGTGGTTCTCAAGACCACTATATTAAAGACTACCCTGAGATGGTAGAGAAAGAAAGATTTCAAAGTCCAACATCGAGTGGCGCAGCTTCTAGGGGAAGACCCTCGAGAAATGCCTGGAATGGGTTTGGTAGTAAGAATGTGACATGAGATACAACTATGAGATCTGAAGCTACGGCTTCCACTAGAGCCTACGCCATACGCGCATGTGAAGATGCAACTTCTCCTGATGTGATCACTGGTAATTTCTCTCTTTATGATACTCCTATTATTGCTTTTATAGACCCTGGCTCTACTCATTCGTATGTGTGTATGAAATTGACATCTAGTAGGAATATACGTGTCAAGTCTACAAAATTTATGATTAAGGTGTCAAACCTGTTAGGGAAGCATGTGATAGTTGATAAAGTATGTAAGAAATGCCATTTGATGGTTAAAGGTCATTGTTTTCTGGCTGACTTGATGTTGTTTCCGTTTGATGAATTTGATGTCATACTGGGTATGGATTGGTTGACACTTCATGATGCTATAGTGAATTGTAGATAGAAAGTTATGGACTTGAATTGTGAAAATGGTGAGATCCTTCGGGTTGAATCAGATGATGCAGATAAGTCGCCAATGGTAATTTCTTCAATGATTGCTCAGAAATGTATGAGAAAAGGGTATGAAGCTTATTTGGCATACATAATGAATACAAAAGAATCCGAATTGAAAATTGAATTAGTGCCAGTTGTATGCGAGTATGCGAATGTATTTCTGGAGGAATTTCCATGTTTGCCTCCAAATAGAGAAGTTGAATTCGGTATTAAGCTAATGCCAATCACAACACCTATCTCTATTGCTCTGTATAGGATGGCCCTAACTAAGCTGAAAGAATTGAAGTCACAGTTGCAAGAGTTGACTGACAAAGGTTTTGCCAGACCAAGTTTTTCGCCATGAGGTGCTCCCGTATTATTCGTGAAAAAGGACAGTTCTATGAGATTATGCATTGACTACCGGCAACTCTGTAACACCCCAAACCTGGCCTGAACGTTATGGCTGAATCTAGCAATGTCACATTGAACTGTTTTTCGTAAAGTGAGATATCGTTGAAAAACCCATTCTATATTTAACCTTCTTGTGATCTTAACGATGTTTTTAGGATGTCTCGTTCATTTTCCAAAATGCAAGTCATTTGGCAAAAAGTTAATCAAAACATCATTAATTTATAAAATGTTATTTCTTGCAAAAGCTCTTAAAACAGGTTTCGTATTTGTGGTATTTTTGAAAAATATTTATCTTTTTGAAAACTTGTGTCTTTTCCTACTGCTAGCAGTTATAAATGAAAGCAAATAAAAATCCCAAATTAAAAATAAAATCCAAAGAGGCCTTATTACAATAAAAATTACCCAAAAATTACGTATAATTTGTAAATGAAACATGAAAATATGTATGGTTGTGTGGCTACCTTTGAGTCCCTTGCAGCCCCGATCCGCCTATGACTGGAGATTACTTGTACAGATAAACAGATGGGTGAGTTATGAAAATTCATTGTGTAATCCCATATCAAATAACCAAACAGTGGGCACATACAATCTAGGCCTAAGCCCAATTCAGTAAAGGTTCAGTTTCAGTTAGGGCCTTAGCCCATTACAATATCAGTATCAGTTTGGGCCTGAGCCCAATTCAGTGATAATAATAGTATAGATATGCAATCAAGCGATCCTACCCAGCCAGCCTCTACACTCCATCTCCGTCCAACCCTGCACTCTATGTGGGGATATAATCAACCCACCCATCCCTACACTCCAAATAGTATCAGTTGCGGCACTAAACAGTATTTGCAGTAGAGCTACCGGTACAGTACACTTCCTCCAAAAATAAAACCCAATCCCCATGCAACACATCATCCATCATGTCATGTCATGTCATAATATCTTACATGTACTCAATACGTCTAAAATGGCATGCTTAACATAATCATACATCACATAGGGCATAACAGTCATTTTAGTGCATAGGGGCATAATAGTCTTTTTATCAATTAGAGGGTTTAGGTATACTTATCGACCCAACAGTAGGTTTACAGTGGTCTCGGGTGACCCGTGCAACCTTAATAGTCCAATATTGAAAAAATAGGCCCAAGACCCATATCGCGGGCCTATGTTGGCCCACATAGCCTAGAAATAACCTCGGCCATGTGGATTACATAGCCTGACCCAACATTCTCCACACGTCTGTGTGGTTTACCCATGTGGACCCACATGTTTGTGGGCCCGAAATGGCCCAAAACAGCCTCAGCCCATAAAATCGCTCATGGCCGGCCTCGATGATCAAACACCCATGTTTAGTCACACGGACCACCACATGAACGAGCACACGCCCGTGTAGTGTCATCGTTTTCTTATTTCGGCTTTTGTCGATTTCTACAGTTTAGATAGTGCTTACACACCTTGTTTGCTAAAGTGTGCAAATAGCCCACGAGCACTCTAAAAGCTTCGGTTAATCGCTTTACCAATCGAATTAACAAGAACCCTTACCAAAACACTTATCCAAAATATTACCTATCGCTTGCCTTGATCGATCGATTGAGGCTTGTACACTTAACCCGTTGCAAGAGACTGATCACTAGGCCTTAGAGGCTACCTGCATTCCAACTGAACCTTATTAACCATTATTTAAATGAACATTTCGAACTAGACGAATATTCACTTATTGAAAACGCAGAGCCAAGATTAGAAGAATGAAACAATCGGCTTACACCCAACACAAGAGTCAAAAGTACACGATATGACAGAGGCAAAAACGGGTAATTGCACCCTTAGCAGAAAATGGTAGCACAAGAAGATGTTAGGTGCAAGACTAATATGGTAAAGAGGGAGAGAGAGAAAAAGAATCGTGCACCCAAATCGAAAGTTAGACTTACCAAAACACAAAACCAATGAATAGGAATGACTACAGAAATGTCAGATAGCAATGAAGGGAAAGTCGGCACAGTGAGGGTAAGAGAAGAAGAAAAAATCAATCAAGGAGAAAACCAATTGAGAGAGGGAAGAAGGGATATTCGGCCAAAGAGGAAAACTAATCGGGAAAGGGGGAGAAGAAAGAAAATCAGCCAAAGGGATGAAGTAGTATAACGGATAGAGGAAGAAGGTTCGACCACAAGATAGAAAGAAGAGAATTGGTTAGACAAGTGAAAGAATAATAGCCGAGAAGGAGAACACAATCAAAGAAAACCACAAAAGAAAATACCCTATGCACTCCAACAATATTCAGCCTCCAGGTAGAAATGAACCAAAGAAAATTGATAGAACCTGAAATGAGGAGCAAATACCAACCCCAAGTCGAATTCTAGAGTGCCCAGTATTCAAATTCGGCACAACACTCCCTCTCACCTCAATTTCCCACAATTTCCTCCCCAAATCCCTCAATGTCGTCCATTCTTTCCTCAACTACTTAATTCAAAATCCATTCAAACACTTCAGTAGTTCAATTTGACTAGAACTCCCACACGGCCTTAGCAGCAAAATATAATGCTCCCACTACTCAAAGCAAGACTCGAACCTTAGACCTCATGGAACAACTACACGCCACCTATCCCCTAGACCAACAGGCCTTTTCTGACATGTTTTACCCCAATTTATTTAAAAGCCTACTAACTAGAGACAAGGTTTATTCATGTTAAAAACAAAGCTTTTGTACAATCCAAGGCTTGAGCCTAAGACTTCTCAGACACTTCCTAGAACACTCAACCAATGAAGCAAACATGCATTTGTTACAAAAACATACGAAAAAAATAGTAAGGATTTTTTGGGCGTTACAAACTCAATAAGGTGACAATAAAAAATAAGTATCCTCTTCCAAGGATTGATGACTTGTTTGATCAGATGAAAGGAGCGACTTGGTTCTCTAAGATAGATTTGAGATCCGGATATTACCAGTTATGAGTTAAGGAGTCAAATGTGCCTAAGACTGCCTTTAGAATGAGGTATGGCCATTACGAGTTTCTTGTTATGCCATTTGGGTTAACGAATGCTCCTACCATGTTTATAGATTTAATGAACCAAATCTTTCGACCATATTTGGATAAGTTTGTTGTGGTGTTCATCGATGACATTTTGATTTATTTTAAAGATGAGTCAAAACATGCCGAGCACTTGAGAACAGTGTTACAGACTTTGAGGGATAAACAATTATATGCCAGTTTAGTAAAATCGAGTTTTGGCTTTGAGAGGTCAGATTTTTAGGCCATATTGTTTCAGGAGATGGTATACGAGTTGATCCCGGTAAGATTTCTACTATTGTTGAGTGGAAGCTGCCAAGGAATGTAACTGAAGTTAGAAGCCTTTTGGGTTTGGCTGGATACTACAGACGGTTTGTGAAAGGATTCTCTATGATAGCCACTCCTATAATGAGATTACTTCAAAAAGATGTCAAGTTTGAATGGTCAGAAAAATGCCAGTAGAGCTTTGAAAAGTTAAAAATGTTACTAATAGAGGCACCAGTGTTAGTGTAACTGGAATCAGGGAAAGAGTTTGTGATATACAGTGAGCGTCCTTGAGTGGACTAGGTTATGTGCTTATGCAAGAAGGTAAGGTAGTCGCTTATGCTTCGAGGCATCTGAAGCCCCATGAGAAAAACTATCCTACGCACGATCTAGAGTTAGTCGCCATTGTATTTGCTTTGAAGATTTGGCAACATTACCTATTCGAAGAGAAATGCCATGTCTATACAGACCATAAAAGTCTTAAGTATCTGATGGCCTAAAAGGACTTGAAATTGAGGCAATGAAGATGGCTTGAATTGTTAAAAGACTATGAACTTGTGATTGATTATCACCCCGGCAAGGAAAATATGGTCACCGATGCCCTGAGTAGAAAGTCTTTATTTTCCTTGAGAGCTATGAACACACGGCTGACCTTGTCTCATGATGGTGCAATTCTAGCAGAGTTGAGAGCTAGGCTAACTTTTCTACAATAGATTTGTGATGCTCAGAAAGCTGATAAAGAGTTACCGGCAAAGAAAGCTCAGTGTGAGTCAAATAGTGAATCAGATTTTTAGGTAGACTCTGATGGTTGTCTGAGGTTCCGTGGAAGGATTTGTGTCCCAAAGAATGTTGAGTTGATTCGGAATATTTTACATGAGGCTCATAATGAAGGTATGTTAGTTCACCCCGGTAGCACGAAAATGTACAATGATTTAAATAAAATGTATTGGTGGAATGGCATGAAAAGAGATATATCCAAGTTTGTATCGAGGTGCTTGATTTGTCAGCAAGTAAAGGCCAAACACCAGGTACCTTCAAGTTTACTCCAGCCTATTTTGGTTCTCGAATGGAAATGGTACGAATTACTATAGACTTTGTGACAGGCTTGCCGTTGAAACCAAGAAAGAAAGATGCTGTATGGGTTGTGGTTGATAAATTAACTAATCAGCTCATTTTATACTGGTACGCATTGATTATTCACTTGACAAGTTAGCCGAATTGTATATTTCTGAGATTGTGAGACTTCATGGAGTACTTTTATCAATTATTTCGGATAGAAATCCGAGGTTCACTTCACAATTTTGGAAGAAGTTACAAGAAGCTTTGGGTACAAAGCTGAATTTTAGTATCGCTTTCATCCACAAACTGATGGACAATTTGAGAGAGTAATTCAGACACTTGAAGATATGCTCAGATGCTGTGTTCTTGAATTCCAAGGTAGTTGGGAAAGGTACTTACCTTTGGTTGAATTTTCCTACAATAATAGTTATCAGTCGAGCTTGAAGATGGTGCCTTATGAGGCATTGTATGGACATAAATATCGTACATCGCTGTATTGGACTGAACTTAAGAAGAATAAGATCCATGAAATTTATTTAGTTAAGGAAATCGAAGAAAAGGTGAAAGTAATTCGTGATTTTTTGAAAAGATAGGGCCTATTGCTTATCGATTGGCTTTGCCGACTAAATTAGAAAAGATTCACGATGTGTTTCATCTGTACATGTTATGCCGATATAGATTGGATTCCTCACATGTGATTGTATCGACAGAGGTTGAAATCAGACTGGATATGACCTATAGTGAGGAACCTGTTAAGATCTTGGCTTGAGAAGTCAAGCAATTGAGAAACAAAAGTGTTGCTCTTGTGAAAGTTTTATGGCAAAGACATGGGTTTGAAGAGACTACGTGGGAGACCGAGGAGGTTATGAGGAAATAGTACCTAAACCTTTTTACCGGTAAGATTTTCAGGGATGAAAATCCCTAAAAGGGGAGAGAGTTGTAACATCCCGAATTAGGGCCTAGTCAAAGCAGTGGTTTTAATACCACAAATTTGAGATAGAAATAATTGTTGTATGATTCTTATGAGGTCTATGATATGAATGCATGCTTATGTGAAAGTTTCATGAAGAAATTATATGCATAAAATGTCTAATTGAACTTTAGGGACCAAATTGAATAAGATGCAAAATTTGCATTCTAGAAGCTTTAAGCATGAAATTGCTTTAGATTATGAATTAGAGGATCCTAAATAGCAATTTGACCAATTTTTATAATTTTGGACAAAAATGGACATGCATAGGAAAAATTTGAAAGAAAAACCCTAAGGGCATTTTGGTCATTTGGTAATTAAAAGAACAAAAAACGAAAATCAAAGTGAAAATGTGTCCATCTTCTCCATGTTCTAGCCGAATTTCTCAATAGTCATAGCTAGGGTTTTTTTCAACATTTCCAAGCTTGATTGTAAGTGCTCCCTAGCCCCGTTTTTAATGTTCTTTGTATTTTTGAAGTCTTTGAAGCATGATCTACCCATTTCTAGCTATATTTTAAGCTAGGGTTCATGTATGAAATCTGACCCATGTGTAACATGCATGTATTTTGTTGATTAATAGAGGAATATAAATGTTTGATACATATTTTACTAGGTGGTTTTTAGTGAAAACACCTAAAAAGGGGACTTGTTTGTAAAAGTGTAAAAGTGAGTACTAATAATGTGAAATAAAGGAAAATATGGGCTGATATGAGCACAGTAAAGGTTCAGCTAGGCTTGGGTAACCAAGAAAATGCATGCATTTCATTTTATAAGCCTAGGGTGTAACACTCCAAACCCGGCCTAGACGTTATGGCCAAACCCAGAGATGTCACATTGAAGTGTATTTCGTAAAGTGTGATCTTGTTTGAAAAGCCCAATCTTTATTTTAAAACATCCATCATCATCAAAATTATTTACTTTAAAGCGTTATTAATTTCAAAATCTCGTTAATAGCAGAAGCCTTTTTAAAACAACTACGGTCTAGCGTTTACTTTGTAAAAACATTGTTTCTTTTGAAAACTCGTGTTTACCTAATACTAGCAGTTATAAATTGAAAATAGTAAAAGTCCAAATTAAGGAATAAAATTTAGAAAGGCTACATTACAGTAAAATACCCAAACTAATTGCTTATAATTTAAAATCCAAGAAGGAAGTCCATGCGGTTGTGTGGCCACCTTTGAGTCCCACGCAAAACCGATCCGCCTAAGACAGGGGATTACCTGTAGAGTTAAACAGATGGGTGACTTTATGAAAAATCAGTGTGTAATCCCATAATAACAAACAGTCAAACATACAAAAAGCGAATACATTCTGGGCCTAAGCCTATGCTAGTAACAGTAACAGTCTAGGCCTTAGCCCATTTTAGTATCATTAAACAGTCTGGGCTTAAGCCCACCCAATACAGAACTAGTCATATATATATTCAGCCTTAGCCCATTACAATAACAGTAAAAAGTGCAGTAACAGTAAACTATATGCAAGTCCTACCCAATCCAGCCTCTACATTCCATCTCCGTACCAACCTTACACTCTATGTGGGGATATAATCAACCCACCCATCCCTACACTCCAAAATAGCACCGGTTACAGCACTAACAGTATTTGCAGTAGGGCTGCAAGTATAATCGGCTTAGAGCCATCAGTGATTTGCAGCAGAGCTGCCAGTACAGTACACTTCCTCTAATCATATATAACCCATCCCCATGCAATGCATCATTAAACGTGTCATGTCATATCACAAAATCATACATGTACTCAATACAGTTACAAATAGCTTGTTACAATATAAACATACATCACATAGGGGCAAAACTGTTAACTTACCATATAAGGGAAAGACAGTCATTTTACCCTACAGGAGAATTACAGTCATTATACCTTATGGGATATTTCGATCATTTTACCCTATGGGGGTATTTCGATCATTTTACCCGATTAAGGGTCCAGGTACGCTTACTGACCCCACAGAAGATCATTGTCGTATCGGGCGACCTGTGCAACTTTTAGGAGTCAAATAGTGAAAATGGGCCCAAAGCCTATTATGCGGGCCCATGTGGGCCCCTACTCTCATATAACCTACATAGCCCAGAAATAGCCTTAGCCATGTGGTCTACATAGCCTGGCCCAATAATCTCCACATGTCTGTATGATTTATACGTGTGGGGACCACGAGCCCGTGGGACCCACAAGGCCCATTTAGGCCCAGCGTGGCCCAAAATGGCCTAAGCCCATGAACTTGCTCATGGTGGCCTCTACGATCTAATGTCCATGTTTTACGCACTCAGGTTTCCACACGAGCGAGGGTATGCTTGCGTAGCGTCAATAATCATAATTTTCGGCTTTTATCGACTTACGATAAAGGAAATATGATTACACACCTATTTATGTGAATAGCACAATCCTCATGAACACCAACCCTATTTGAGCAAGTATGGTTTACTCCCCCTTTAAGGCAGTGATCGTAATTGACTTCCAAAACCTTGAAAAGAATCACCATGTAACTCTAAGAACATTTGTTAGAAGTAATCGGCCTACCCACAAAAGAACCAATTATATAAGATAGCAGTGGCAAACAGGATGATTGTACCTACACCAATCGAAAACAATAGGCCAAAATCACAAGGGGAGAAGGAGAAAAAGAAGATGTAGTATTCGGCTTGTCCCTTAGTTGCAAAGAAGAAGAGTTATGGGTCAAAAAGAAAACAAGATATTCAGCCAAAGAGCAATAATCGGTTAGGAGACAAAAAGGAGAAGAGAAATGGTCTAACCCAATAACTAGCAAACGAAAGAATAGAAAGGAAACAAGGTGTTCGACTATAATAGTTAAGATGAAGAGAAGGAGAAAGGTGAAGAGCACGCGGTTTTAAGAGGTACAGTTGAGGAAAAGGGAGAAATGAGTGTTCGGTAAGAAGGAAAATAGAAGCCATAGCAAAAACTTTCACCCCAAAAACAAAGTAAGCAAAATCACAATAAACCCTCTTGAAAACCAAACAATCGGCTACCAAAACAAAGAATGCCCCAAAATGCTTACCAAATCGAAATGGAGTCCTCCAACTCACAAAAGCTGAAATTTCAAAGTGCCCAGTGTTCCCAAACGTCCCACTGCTCCCTTTCGCCCCACTTCCCTTGATTTTCTCCTAAAATCCCTCTTCATATCACTCCTCAACTCCCTCCTACAATCCATCCATGACCAATTCAAACTCCACTCCACTCTGCAGTGTTTCGGTCAAACTCTACTACATCCTATGCCCATCAGTAAAAATAATCTCCTTTTGCACAAGCAGGGATTCAAACCTCAGACCAATAGCATACTCCACACGCCACTTACTGCTAGGCTAGTAGGCTCTTTATATCATACTTTACTGAATTTTGTTTAAGAGCCCTACTGACCAAAGACAAGGGTTTTATCCTTAAAAACCAAAATTTTTGTGGAAGCCAAGGCTTGAACCCATTACTTCCCAGACACTTCCAAAGCACACAACCACTAAGCCAAACACTCAGTTGTGTCACTTTCTTGCACAACCAAATAATTATAGCAGCTTTGCAATTTCTCCCACGATCAAGACCTAATACTTCTAGGCCCAAATTCGGGGCGTTACAACTCACCCCTTCTTAAAGAAATTTTGTCCCCGAAATTTCCAACTATCAAATCAATCGCATAACACAAACTACACCACTATGCTCGCGCTGTGCACTCTAATTCTAAAACGTTACTACATTTAACTTGAGTGTTTCTAGTACAGTCTATAGATAGACTGGAACAGTAAAAGTCCAATATTCAACTGCAAAATTATGAGACCCATCTCGAGCACCTCCATGGCCTCCGCCGCAGCCTCTTGTACCCTTTCTTCGAGCACCTTTAATGTATATCATCGAATTGAGTTTTATCTTTATTAACAGTTTTATGTATCAGTTTGCATTTCTAGTGTTTATTAATAGGTATCTTATGGAAAAACAGTATCAGTACTTAAAAGTTTGTTTTCGCGGTATGCAGTGCCTATTGGTATCTACCAATTTACTACAGATTCAGTATATGCTACCTAAGAGTTTGCAGTACTACCTACAATAGTCTTAGTAATCCTACCTATGTTAGTTTCAGTTAGAATCAAAATACAGTTTTTAGGGAGAACTTACTAGATCGGCGCAGAGACTCGGTGTACCACACATTCAACATAACATTTCAAAACAGTTCAAATCGTTTTAAAACAATTTTTTTAGAATTTTGAAGTTTTGGAAAAACCCTAAAATCCATAACCGAGTTTTGCAACCTGACTCTGATCACTAAATGTAACACTCTAAATTTGGCCTGGACATTATGGCTGAATCCATCAATGTCACATTGGAGTGTATTTCGTAAAGTGTGATCTTGTTTGAAAAGCCCAACCTTTATTAGGCTCTTCGTGCGATCTAAAAGGGTTATTTTAAAACTTGCATCATCATCAAAAGTATTTACTTTAAAACGTTATTAAGTTTAAAATCTCGTTAATAGCGGAAGCCTTTTTAAAACAGCTACAGTCTAACGTTTACTTTGTAAAAACATTGTTTCTTTTGAAAACTCGTGTTTACCTAATACTAGTAGTTATAAATTGAAAACAGTAAAATTCCAAATTAAGGAATAAAATTTAGAAAGGCCCATTACAACAAAATACCCAAACTAATTGCTTATAATTTAAAATCCAATAAGGAAGTCCATGCGGTTGTGTGGCCATCTTCGAGTCCCACGCAGCATTGATCTGCCTAAGACTGGGGATTACTTGTACATTTAAACAGATGGGTGAGTTTACGAAAACTTAGTGTGTAATCCCATAATAACAAACAATCGAACATATAGAGAGCGAATACATTCTGGGCCTTAGCCCATTTTAGTATCAGTAAATAGTCTTGGCTTAATCCCACCTCAATACAGAAGTAGTCATATATATATATTCGGCCTTAGCCCATTACAATAATAGTAAACAGTGCAGTAACAGTAAACAGTATGCAAGTCCTAGATAATCCAGCCTCTACACTCTATCTCCGTACCAACCTTACACTCCATGTAGGGATATAATCAACCCACCTATCCTTACACTCCAAAATAGCACCGGTTGTGGCACTAACAGTATTTGCAATAGGGCTGCCAGTATACTCAACTTAGAGCCATCAATGATTTGCAGCAGAGCTACCAGTACAGTACACTTCCTCCAATCATATATAACCCATCCCTATCAATACATCATGCAACGTGTCATTGTATATCACAATATCATACATGTACTCAATACAGTTACAAATAGTATGCTACAATATAAACATACTGACATAGGGGCAAAACAGTTACTAACAACCATTTTACCCTACAAGGGAATTACAGTCATTATACCTTATAGGCATATTACGGTCATTTTACCCTATGGGGGTATTTTAGTTATTTTACCCGATTATGGGTCCAGGTACGCTTACTAACCCCACAGAAGGTCACAGTCATCTCGGGTGACTCGTGCAACCTTTAGCAGTCAAATAGTGAGAATGGGCCCAGAGCCTATTATGCGGGCCCATGTGAGCCCATACTCTCATATGACCCACATAGCCCAGAAATGGCTTTAGCCATGTGGTGAACACAGCCTGGCCCAATAATCTCCACACATCCGTGTGATTTATCTATGTGCGGCCCACACTGCCTATTTCGGCCCAGCGCGGCCCAAAATGGCCTAAGCCCATAAACTCGTTCATGGTGGCCTCTACGATCTAATACCCATGTTTTACGGGTTCAGATTTCCACACGAGTGAGCGCACACTCGCGTAGCGTTAATAGTCACACTTTTCGACTTTTACCGAATTACAATAAAGAGAGTATGATTACACACTTGTTTATGTGAATAGCACAATCCTCGTGAACATAAACCTTGTTTGAGCAAGTATGGTTTACTCCCCCTTTAAGGCAGTGAACGCAATTGACTTCCAAAACCTTGAAAAGAATCACCACATAACTCTAAGAACGATTGTTAGAAGTAATCGGCCTACCCATACAAGAACTGATTACACAAGATAGCAGTGGCAAACGGGATGATTGTACCCACATCAATCGAAAACAATAGGCCAAAATTGCAAAAGGAAAAGGAGAAGAAGAAGATGTAGTATTCGGCTTGTCCCTTAGTTGCAAAGAAGAAGAGTTATGGGTCAAAAAGAAAACAAGATATTCGGCCAAAGAGTAACAATCGGTTGGGAGACAAAAAGGAGAAGAGAAACGACCTAACCCAATAACTAGCAACCGAAAGAATAAAAAGGAAATAGGGTGTTCTACTACAACTGTTAAGATAAAGAGAAGGAAAAAGGTGAAAAACACTCGGTTTCAAGAAGTACAGTTGAGGAAAAGGGAAAAGGAAAATAGAAGCCATAGCAGAAACCTTCACCCCAAAAACAAAGTATACAAAACCGCACTAAACCCTTTCAAAAACTAAACAATCGCTTACCAAAACAAAGAATGCTGCAAAATGCTTACCAAACCAAAATGGAGTTCTCCAACTCACAAAAATCCAATTTCCAAAGTGCCCAGTGTTCCCAAACGTCCCACTACTCCCTCTCACCCCACTTCCCTTGATTTTCTCCTAAAATCCCTCCTCATATCACTCTTCAACTCCCTCCTACAATCCCTCTATGACCAATTCAAACTCCACTCCACTCTACAGTGTTTCGGTCAAACTCTACTACCTTTTATGGCCATCAGTAAAAATAATCTCCTTTTGCACAAGCAGGGATTCGAACCTCAGACCAATAGCATACTACACACACCACTTACCACTGGGCTAGTAGGCTCTTATGTCAAACTTTACCAAATTTTGTTTAAGTGCCATACTGACCAAAGACAAGGGTTTTATCCTTAAAAACCAAAATTTTTGTGGAAGCCAAGGCTTGAACCCATGTCTTCCCAGACACTTCCAAAGCACACAACCACTGAGCCAAACACTCAATTGTGTCACTCTCTTGCACAACCAAATTTTTATGAGCAGCTTCCCAACTGTTCCCACGCTCAAGACCTAATACTTCTAGGCCCAAATTCGAGGCCTTACATAGGGACTAAATTGTAAATAAGTGGAAAGATAGGGATAAAAAGGTAAATTTACCAAAGCATGAATTATGGATCGATTTGAGTAATAAGATTAATAAACAAGTTAAATTTACATTATAGATTAAAAAATATGTGAACCGGGTTTTGATCAAGGGAAGAATAAAAGTATACGATGATTAGGCTTGATTATCATCATTTTTGTACTGAGGTAAGTACATGTGTAAATAATGTGACAATGTGGTATGTTATGTTGTGTTAACATTATGTGATAATTATTTTATTGCTTATTATGTATGCTATGCCTAATGGTAACTTTGTAAGTATGAATGATATTGGTCGTTATCCACGATATCATGAGCAAGTATGTCAATGTATGCCTTTTGCAAATGAGGAAAATCCCGTTTGAACCTTAGGAGTAGTCTAGGATACAAGTGACATGTCGCTAGGAATTTAGAAATCCAAACTCGTTGAGTTGGTCCGGGTTCATGATATGTATGAGGCATCTGAGCTCGTTGAGTTGGTCCGAGCTCATTATGGATGCGAGCATCTGAGCTCGTTGAGTTGGTCCGAATGGATGCGATATATGTAATTGGGTTCCGAGCAATAGTCTTGTGTGTCCTACCGGTGGCTAGGTAATCCTTGAGTTGGTCAGATACGTGACAGCTTGTGCGAGCAGCTCGTGTAGCTACACCTTAACCGATAGCTTTTATGAGCAAGCCCGTGAGTAGTTCCATTGCGAGCGTTACATGTTATGAGTTAGCTTTGGCTACGTATGTATATGTGGCACTTATGTGCAAGTTTTTCATGTATCCAATAGTATTTCGAGTTTTCAATGGGTAATGCAATGGCTATGATGAAAGTCCCGATAAGGCCATGTTAAAAGAGGTATGGTTATATGATATACTATGATAAGTACAGGTATGTACCCTAAACCTATGAATAATTCCTTGATAAAGAATGATTTGTGATGAGAAAGTATTTGTGTACATATGATAAGTAAGTTGAAAGGTTTATATGATGAATAATCTTTATGTATATGTTATTATGTCTTTGCATGTTAATTACCTACTATCATTGCATATTATTTGCATGTGTACTTACTAAGCTTTAATGCTTACCCCCTTTACTTTCCATCCTTTGTAGTTCCGCCAAGCTAGCTCAGGGATTGAAAGCAGTCAGAGTATTCGATCACACTATCAAAGCAATATTAGGTATAGTGAAATTGTTATTTTGAGTATGGCATGTATAGGGGGACTTGGTCATTTTGTGATATATGCCATGCTATTTGGCCAAATTATGAAAGCCTATGATGTTGATGATTCATTTTGTAATAGCTAAGTGATATGGCTCATGATTGACTTATGGGTTGTAATATCTAATTGTTCATGCATGCATGTGTTGATGTCTTGATGATGTTCTATGTGGTTGTGTGATGGTTATATGATGAGATATTGTCATTACGATGTGGATTATGATTGCATGGTGGATGTATGAAGATGTATAGATTAAATACTAGGAGATAAATAATGGTTTAATAACCTAAGATGATAATAGTTATAAGTGTGCAACTTGAAATTTTGATAATCAAGTTGATTTTCATGAAGTTTGTATAAAATGCCTCCAAATGGTGTGATTAAAGGAATGTGTAATAGGATGAGATTATAAAGATGTGAAAGTGCTATGGTGTTGAATATTGGGTGTCTAGGTATGTCATGTTGCATGCTAAGAAATATGCTTAAGTGGATAAGTGATTAAGGGTGGCAATTGGCTTGGAAAATAGCCTCCAAATTGTTCACACGGGTAGACACACGGGCATGTGTCTAGGTTGTGTGTGACACACGGTCTGCCTCATGGGCGTGTTGAATGGCCATGTGTCCCCGACACCCTAATTTTTGCAAGTCAATATGCTTAGTAGTAAACACACGAGCTAAGACACGGGCGTGTGTCTTGTCCGTGTGAGAGACACGGCCTACCCACATGGGTGTGTACTCTGGCCGTGTGAAGCCTGCACCTTTTTATGAAAATTTCATTTAATTTTAATTGACCACACGGTCTGGCCACACGGGCGTGTGATGCGGCCGTGTGACCCTAAATTAGTGCTGACATCATAGTTAGAGAGTTACACGGCTAGAGGACATGGGCGTGTCTAGAGTACACGGGCGTGCCCCCTGTCTTATACGAGAATGTGGCTATATATTAGGGAAAGTTTCCTAGACTCTTCTAAAGCTCCCAGTTTAGTCCTAATCCTTTTCTAATGGTTGTTTTGGGCCTCGTACGCCCTTGTTAGGGACAAATTGTGTATCTATGAATGAAGTATTTTTAAAGAAAAATTTTATAGCCCGGCTATTGTATGAATTTATAAGTACAAGTTTGGTAATACCTCGTACCCTGTCTCGACGTTGGATACAGGTAAGGGGTGTTACATAAGGTCTCGAGACAAAGAGACTTCTATCTCAAGACAATGGCACATCGAAATAAAAATATTTTGGTCTTATTCAAGTCTCAAATTAAGAACACCTTGTTTCGTGATAGACAAACATCAAAGCTAAATTAAGAAAATAGGGGAAGAACATCTCAAAACCAATCTCGAGACAAGTAGGTTGTAGTCTTGAGACATAGACTCTAATGTCTCGAGATACTTCAACATCAAACCAAAAACCAAATACATCATATCTCAAGACCACTAGTGGAAATTAGAATCAATGACTTAGGATCCGAATCCTAGCTTCATTTATTAACTCTTACAACATTCAATACTTTTAAATGTGCTCCATTAACATCCATTGATTATGTTCATGTGTTTCAATTGAGATTATATGCAATTTCATTTATTTGAATGCTTGTTATTGGATAAATGATACTGAGTTAGTCTTAAGATACTCTGATAATGTAATGTGATGTCACGCATTCGAACCCGATAGCTGGGCAGGCTATGGGCTGCCATATAAAGTGTTAACTATTAAAGATGTCATTTCATGGATAAAATGTCTTAGTTAGGGAATGTTAAGTGATAGAAAAAAATTTCTTTAGTGTTTATCAAGTAATGTTTTAGAATTTGTATTGATTATTAGAGATTGTATTCATCTTAAGGAAGAATTTGATAATTGTTGTAAATACATTAAATGGATGTCTATAACCTTTAAACATTTATGAAAGTAATGAGTTAAAACCACCATTCATTATTAAAGATGCTTAATGTACGTGTTAATGAAGCAATTAAATAAGCTTCATTCATTATGTTGCATTAATTGTCAATGGCTTATATATAGAACCCTTTTGTAAATGAAAAGAGGATACAAGAAAATTCTCTATTTACTTTAAGTGTTATTTTATTTAATTATTTTATTACACGTTATCAGCACGAGCTTCTACGAGTTCATAGTGAAGTTCACGTCATTTCGACTTTATTTTTTGCCTGTATAACTCTCGTTAAACTATATACGGTATATGTATTTTCATAATTCTTTTATTTTATTTTCTAGATAAAATATTTGCTTTGGGTAACATTTTCACATTTATTTTTACAACTCAAATCTAATAATGATAATTATATATACATGTTTTTTTATTAAAAGAAATTTCAATTAATGTAATTTGTGTTAAGTTATTATTATGGCTATTCCTCTTTATGCCAGTATTTGACATACATATTATTATTTAGCAAATTTGATACATATAATGTCAAATCTTGCCAAACTTGAATTTGCAGCCTTAGACATCTCAGGCAAAAATTATTTGTCATAGGTGTTAGATGCTGAAATTCACCTAGATGTTAAAGGTCTAGGAAATACTATATTAGCAGATAAAGAAGCATCTAATCAAGACAAGGAAAAAGCAATGATTTTCATTCGTCATCATCAACACGAAGGATTAAAAGTGGAATATCTCACTGTGAAAGACCTTCTTGAGTTGTGGAAAATTTTGAAAGAACGATTTGACCATCAGAAAACGATGATACTCCCTAAAGCTCGTTATGATTGGATGCACTTACAATTGCAAGATTTTAAGATTGTAAGTGAATACAATTCAGAACTTTTCAAAATTAGTTCTCAACTAAAATTATGTGGAGAAAACATAACTAATGAGGACTTGTTAGAGAAAACATTTTCAACCTTTCACGCTACTAATGTGATCCTGCAGCAGCAATACCGTGAAAAAGATTTTAAAAGCTATTCTAAATTAATTCATGTCTTCTGGTGACTGAACAAAATAATGAGCTGTTGATGAAAAATCATGGAATTCGTCCCACTGGTTCTGCACCATTCCCTGAAGTGAATGTAGCAGTACACAATAATTATGACAATAGAAAATATAAAGGTCGTGGCCGTGGTTGTGGACATAATGGAGGATGTGGTCGAGGACGTATTAGTAATCGTTATCATGGTGGTCATAACAATGATACTTCTAACCACAAGAAAAAGAATAACAATGAAAGACAAGAAAGAAGTCGCCAAAATAATCCTTCGAAAATTTTTGAGAATATATGCTACCGATGTGGTATGATAGGGCCTTGGTCACATACCTGCCATACGTCTGAGCATTTAGTGAAACTTTATCAAGCATCCATTTAAAAGAAGGGAAATCATATGAAGACAAATTTTATGTCCCAAAATAATGAAATGGTGGCAAAAGATGAAGATATTCATTATAATACTAAAATTGACCATGCCTATGAGGGTGATAAATTTAATGACCTTAATAATATAACTCACTTAGATGTGGCAGATTTCTTTGAGAATCATTAGAAAAATTAATGTTATTTTGACATTTTTATGTTGTTTTAAGCATATTTTATTTTCTTGCATAAATAATAATTTATATATTTAATAAATATTGCAATGTTTCTCATATTATATTTTGTTTATTTTTATGAATAATATGAATATTTAACAAAATTTCGATGGACCCAAAATCAATGGAGACATATGCCTTGCAGATAGTGCTACAACACATACAATACTCAATGATAAAAAAATATTCTTCTCATTTGACAATAAGTAATGCCTATGTTAATACAATATCGGGTAGTTCAAAACCTATTGAATGCTTTAGAAGAGCTATTATATTATTACCTAAAGGTACAAAATTTGTCATTAATGATGCTTTATATTCCACTAAGTCTCAAAAAAATTTATTGAGTTTTAAAGATATTCGTCTTAATGGATATCATATTGAGACTATGAATGAGAAAAATATTGAATATCTATATATTACAAATGTTAAATGTGGAAAGAAATATGTTTTGGATAGACTAGCTGGCTTTTCATCAGGTTTATATTATACACATAAAACTGCAATTGAGTCACATGTTACTACAAAATAGAAGTTTGTAGAACCACATACTTTTTCTATTTGGCATGATCAGTTAGGCCATCTCGAATCTATTATGATGCGAAGAATCATTGAGAATTCAATTGAACACCTGTTAAAGAACTAGAAGATTCTTGAATTCAAGGATTTATCTCGTATTGCTTGTTCTCAAGGAAAATTGATTATTAGATCATCACCAGCTACAGTTGGGATTGAATCTCCCACATTTCTGAAACATATTCAAGGTGATATATGTGGGCCAATTCATTTATCGTATTGATAGATGCATCTAGTACGTGGTCACATGTGTGTTTATTATCGATTCGCAACCTAGCATTTGTGAGACTACTTACTCAAATAATTCGATTAAGAGCACAATTTCCAGATTATGCAATCAAAAATATTCGTCTTGATAATGCTTATGAGTTGATAATGCTGATGAGTTTACATCCCAAGCTTTTAATGATTATTGTATGTCAATTGGAATAAAAGTTGAACATCCTGTAGCTTATGTTCACACACAAAACGGTTTAGCTGAATCAACCTCCAACTAATAGCTCGACCATTACTTATGAGAACAAAACTCCCTGTTACAGCTTGGGAATATGCTATTTTGCATGTAGTAGCACTTGTGTGCTTAAGGCTAACAAGTTATAATAAGTATTCGCCATTACAATTGGCTTTTGATCAGGAGCTAAATATTTTCCATCTTAGAATTTTTGGATGTGCAGTATATGTTCCAATTGCTCCACCAAATGCACAAAGACGGGTCCTTAAAGGAGGTTGGGAATATATGCTGGCTATGAATCTCCTTCTATAATTAAATATGTTGAACCATTAACTGGAGATTTATTTACTACACGATTTATTGATTGTCATTTTGATGAAACAACATTCCCAACATTAGTGGGAGAGAAAATACATCTGGTAAAAGAAATTACATGGAATGGATCATCATTATCTCAATTAGATCCCTGCACAAGTCAATGTGAACAAGAAGTTCAAAGGATCATACATTTTCAAAACATCACCAATCAACTATCAGATTTATTTAATGATCTAAAGAGAATTACAAAATCTCACATACCAGCTGAAAATGCTCCAATACGAATTGATATACCAATAGGGTAAATTTTTAGTGTAAAAGAAAGTAATTCACGCTGGAAGTGTGGAAGGCCAATCAGTTCCAAAGATAAAAATCCTCGTAAAAGGAAAAGAACAATTTTTCTAGATGGTAATATTGTGGAGGCAAGTGCCCAAGAAGAGGCCAAAGATATAACTAATCAACAAACCCCAGAAGAGGTTTCGGTACCTAAAATGGTGGTAACGAAGATATCTCAATAAGTAATGTTACTTCAGGAAAAAGATGGAATCAAAAAAATATAATTACGGATAATAATTTTTCTTATAATATTGCTATTCAAATAGAAAACGAAAATGAGGATCTTGAGCCTATCTATTGAGGAATGTAGAAATAGAAAAGATTGGCCAAAATGGAAAGACACAATTCAAGCATAATTAAATTCACTTGCTAAACATGATATTTTTGGACCTATAGTCCAAACACCTAAATATGTAAAGCTAGTAGGATATAAATGGATATTTTTGTGAAAATGAAATGAGAAAAATGAAGTCGTAACATATAAAGCATGACTTGTAGCACAAGGATTTTCGCAAAGGCCCAGAATTGATTATGAAGAGACATATTTTCCTGTGGTAGATTCAATCACGTTTATATACCTTATTAGTTTGACAATACATGAAAAACTTGACATGCATCTAATGGATGTTGTTATAGCCTATTTGTATGATACACTTGATAGTGAAACTTATATGAAAATCCCAGATGGATTTAAAATCCCTAAAGGATATAGAGTTTCCCAGGAAAATTTCTCAATCAGATTAAAAAAAGTTTATATGGATTAAAACAATCTGGACGTATGTGGCACAATCGTCTTAGTGAATATGTGTTAAAAGAAGGTTATAAAAATGATCCAAACTGCCCATGTGTTTTTATAAAAAGGTATTGATCAAACTTTTTGATGATTGCTATTTATGTTGATGATCTAAATATTATTGGAACTCCTGTAGAGCTTCAAAATACAGTAAATTATTTAAAGAAAGAATTTGAGATGAAAGATCTTGGAAAAATAAAGTTTTGTCTAGGCCTATAGATCGAGCATTTAAAAGATGAAATTCATGTCCATTAGTCAACTTATACAAAAAAGATCTTAAAGAGATTTTATATGGATAAAGTACATCCATTAAGTACCCCAATGGTTGTACGATCGTTAGATGTAAATAAAGATCAATTTTGTCCTTGCAAGAATGACGAATAGTTTCTTGATCCTGAAGTACCATATCTAAGTGTCATAGGAGCATTGATGTATCTTGCAAACAACACAAGACCTGATATAGCTTTTGTAGTAAACTTGTTAGAAAGATTTGGTTCTTCTCTAACACGTAGACATTGGAATGGAATTAAACATGTATTTAGATATCTCAGAGGGACCATTGATATGGGGTTATTTTATTCAAATGGTTATAAGTCCCTATTAGTTGGTTATACTGATGTTGGATATTTATCGAATCCACATAAAGGTCGATCTCAAACGAGATATTTATTTACATGTGGAGGTACTGCCATATCACGGCATTCGAAAAAGTAGACATTAGCTGCTGCCTCTTCAAATCAAGCTGAAATAATTGCAATGCATGAGGCAAGTCAAGGGTGTGTTTGAGTAAGGTTATTAACCCAACATATCTAGAAGATATGTAATTTGTCGTTACAGGAAAATATGCCAACTATCTTATACGAAGATAATGCAGCATGTATTACTCAATTAAAGGGTGGTTATATCAAAGGTGACAGAACGAAACATATGTCACCAAAATTATTCTTCACTCATTATCTTGAGAAGAAAGGTGATATAGAAGTTCAATAAATTCGTTCTAGTGATAATTTAGCATATCTTTTTACTAAGGCATTGCCGACTTCAACGTTTGAAACACAAGATTGAAATGCGTCAACTGAAAGATGTAATGTGATATTGCCATTATGGAGAGTCAAAAACACGTTGTACTCTTTTCTTTTAACCAAGATTTTGTCCCACTAGGTTTTCCTAGTAAATGTTTTTAACAAGACAATTTGTAATAGGAGATTGTGTACTATTTTTTCTTCATTAAGTTTTTATCCCATAGGGTTTTTCCTAATAAAGGTTTTAATGAGACACATTTTTACTTAAAAGACATCCAAGGAGGAGTGTTGTAAATACATTAAATGGATGTATATAACCTTTAAACATTTGTGAAAGTAATGAGTTAAACCCTCCATTCATTATTAAAGATACTTAATGTACGTGTTAATAAAGCAGTTAAATAAGCTTCATTTATTTATGTTGCATTGATTGTCAATGGCTTATATATAAAACTCTTTTGTAAATGAAAAGAGGATACGGAAAAATTCTCTATTAAATATTCTTTTATTTAATTATTTTATAAAAATAACCTCTTTTTCTTTTGTTTGCAAGGATGCTAATAAAGCAATTTATGCATTAGGAGGGTAGCTTTATCTAATGCACATATGCATAGTTAGGATATGGTCCTAAGTGATATTTTGATATCTCTCATTTAAGTGATGTATGATTGGTAGAGCCTATTGACCCGTGTTACTTTCTGTCCTTCACTTTTTTATGCTATTTTGGTTTGTCTTAATAATATTTAATTTATTTTTTAAAAAGTTAATTAAAATAATTTAAATCTATAATATTTAATAAAAATATATTTTATTTAAATAATTTGAGAAATATAAAGTAAATATGCGCATCCCACGTGTTATAAAAACACGTTATATACTACATATTCAATTGCCTCTTAATTATATTCTTAAAATAATCAGAGTTTAATCGGGAAAAGATAGCAGAGTTTAATTGGGAGAAGAAATCTGATTTATATGGGGGAACATGTTACCATGTCGCAAAGCCGGAAAGCTTTATGTTGACGTCGACGTCTGTTCGATAAAAAAACGAGACACACCCCACAAACTTAATATTACAAAATAATTTTTATCCAAAAATAATTACAACAAAATGAATTATTTTAGTAGACAAAATTAACTTTTATTATATTATTTTTTAATGGAGTAGTTGATATGAAAAAGGAAAAACTTTTATAAATATAATAATAAATTCTGTTTATTATTAGTTTTGTGGGAGTAAGTAGGTAACATCTTCAGTGGCCAGCTTAAAGAAAGCTTGTTCACCCACCAATATATAAATTAAACCCACCCATTACGGTTGTCCCAAAATCTAATCTAATCCAATCTATAACTATAATTTAAAAATAATGCATTCTTCGTGTGAATTAAACGTGTCTACAAGCTCCATTAGTTTAATTCTCTCAGTTCACAAATCCTAGAAGCTAAACTTTCTTGAAACCAAAACTTGATCATATTGGCAACGGCGTTGGCCTTCGGCTAGTTGTCGACAATAACCTTTTCAACAAACTTTTTTCTGTTTTTAGTTTCAGTACTTTTTTTTAAATAATGATTCTAATTTTAATCTAGTCTATTTTTTCTGAAGCTAGGATGATTTTTGTCTGCCATTTTTTCTCATAAAGGAGTGGTAGTTTTAATATTAGCTTTAGTTTTTTTTTTTGTTTTGCCTGTGTGTATATATATATAGATATAAGATTTGTAAAGGAAAATGTATCAAGAAATCATTCTCAGATAATCTTATCAGAAGATTGTTTGCAAAATTGAACTCTGAGATGTTGAGGAGGATTGGTCATTTGAGACTTGACTTTTTGTATATATGATGTAATAGGTTTCTTAGGATTTTTGGCAATATTTTCGTGATTAACTAGTATTTATCATCAAGTTGGTCTGTTGATGGCGAGGCTAGGATGCAAGTGTCAATAGTTTGATCAAGAGGTTAAGATGCGAGTATCACTTGTTTGATCAACGTGATGAATTTTTGGATTGTTTTTGAATCTTTTTTAGTGTTGTAGTTACTGTGAGTTTGTGTTTATCCTCTTTTTAGACATTATTTTGCAAATAATAACATTTGTGTAACAACTAATATTATTTCATGTATTGTATGCGCTATGAGTCTTAACTCGATTGGCATGAATATTGTTGTCAACGCAGGAGGTTATGAGTTCGAGTGTGTTGAAGTGTATTATCCTCTTATTTATAGATTAAAAAGTGGCTATAAGTAGTTTCAAGCATTGTATGAAAAAATATTTAAAAAGGAAAAAGCAAGATATCCCCCAACAATAGAGTTGCTTGATTTATAAGTTTAAGATATCGTTTTGCGCCAAGTAAGCAATGTCAATAATGAATGGTTTGTATTATTTTAAGCATAATTTTGAGGTTAAAAACAAATTAATTTAGTTTGCATTATTTTTTAAGAAAAACCCTATTTAAAATATTATATTATTTATTTAAATTTGAAAAGTTCATATTTGCCTATTTATTGAATGTTTAATTTACTTATATCATATATAAAAATTTCTATTAAATTAGTGTCACAAATTAATAGGAAATCATTTAATTTTAAAAAACTAAAATATCAATTTTTTAAATTAAGCAATATTATTATAAGGGCTTTTAGATCTTTTAATAATTTATGTAATAATACCTTAAAACATATAATTTTTTAAAAAAGTTGATCCTGTTATAAAATAAAGAGAGACGAAGAGAATAAAGAACAAAAAAATATTGTGAAAAATAAAATAAAATAAACACACAGATTTTACGTAGAAACCCTTTCGGGGAAAAATCACGGGTAGAGGAGAAGAAAATTCACTATGTCGAATTCAAATGAATACAAGAGGAATAGACTATGTCTATTTATAGGCTTGTAAAGCCATATTCTAGTAAGACTGAAACACCTTATTCTAATCAATATCAAATAGATGGAATTTAACAAGGTTTAAAAAAACCTTATTCTAAAATAAAATAAAAGAAGTGTAATTCTATATAGATTCTTATTTTATTTTATTTTACCAATGTATTTTATTTAAATAAGGATTCGGGTCACTTAATTCTAACAATCTCCACCTTGGCACGAATTCTCAATGAACAAATTCTTCATCGCGAACTCTGAACGAACAAGTTCTCCACCTCTTCCACAAAACCCCTTAAGGGTTTAACTTCAACAATGAACACCAACCAAGTCTAAGCAATGGTCAAACTTGGTTATAGGAAGTGACTTAGTCATCATATCTGCAGGATTTTCATGAGTACTAATTTTGCTCACAACTATATCACTATAAGCAATAATATCACGAACAAAATGATACCGAACATCAATATGTTTTGTTCTCTCATGAAACATTTGATCTTTTATAAGAAAGATGGCACTCTGACTGTCACCAAATACTGTGCTGATTTGAAAACCTTTATTGAGTTCACTAAAGAGTCCCTTCAACCAAATAGCTTCTTTACAAGCCTCAGTAATCGCCATGTACCCAGCTTCAGTGGTAGACAAAGCGACTTTAGTTTGCAAAGTGGCTTTCCAACTGACTGCACAACCTCCGATTGTAAAGACATAACCTGTGAGAGATCTTCTTCTATCAAGGTCTCCAGCAAAATCAGCATCAACATACCCAATGACTCCATCTCTAGTTCTTTCAAACTGTAAGCCAACATCAGTAGTACCTCGTAAGTATCTTAAAATCCATTGAACTACTTTCCAATGTTCTTTACCGAGATTCTCCATATATCTACTAACTGTACTAACTGCATATGATAAATCTAGACGTGAACAAACTATAGCATACATGAGAGATCCCACTGTACTAGAGTATGGAACATGTGACATGTACTCAATCTCATCATTTGATTGTGGAGACAAAGCCGATGAAAGTCTGAAATGGACTGCTAAAGAGTACTAATAGGCTTAGCACTCTGCATATTGAACGTGCAAAAAATTTTCCCAATGTACCCCTTCTGACTTAGGTACAATTTACTTGCTTTTCTATCTCTGAAAATCTCCATACCAAGTATTTTTTTTGCTGGTCCCAAATCTTTCATCTCAAATTCTTCACTTAGTTGGGCTTTGACCTTTTTTTATCTCTCCTTTATCTTTTACTGCTATCAACGTGTCATCAACATAAAGAAGTAGATACACAAAAGAACCATCACTGTTTTTCTTAAAGTAAACACAACTGTCAAAACTACTTCTTTTCAAATCATGAGAAGTCATAAAGGAATCAAACCTCTTGTACCACTGTTTTGGTGACTGTTTCAAATCGTAAAGGGACTTTTTCAACAAACAAACATAGTTCTCTTTTTTTGAGACTGTAAAACCCTCTGGTTGTTGCATGTAAATATCCTCCTCGAGTTTTCCATGCAAAAATGTAGTTTTTACATCTAACTACTCAAGCTCAAAATCATGCATGACCACAATACCAAGAAAAGCTCGAATCGAACTATGCATAACAACTGGAGAGAACACATCTGTGAAGTCCACTCCTAGAATTTGACTGTAACCCTTTGTAACAAGCCTTGCCTTATATCTGGGTTCTTCAACTCCTGGAGTCCTTTCTTTCTTTTTAAACACCCATTTACAACGAACAGTCTTCTTACCTTTAGGAAGTTTCAAAAGATCCCATGTTTTGTTTTTGTGGAGTGATTCCATCTCCTCTTGCATAGCAAACATCCATTTTTCTGAGTCTTCACAACTAACCGCCTCAGAATAATTAGATGGCTCTTGATTCGCATCTATATCTTCAGCCACGTTTAAAGCATAAGCAACTAGATCAACTCAGCATACTTCTTTGGAGGTTTAATTTCTCTTCTAGTTCTGTTTTTGGCGATAGATTATTGCGGTGGAGAAGCAACTCTATTCTCAATTTTTGTACTGGCTTGAGGAGTCGACTCTGTATTAATCTGATGCTCCACCTTTTTTTGATTTTATTTATTGGATGATTCTTTAAGAGATAAGTTAGGTAGCATAGCAGGTTCATCAAAAACAACATCTCTGCTAATCACAACTTTTCTATTTTCAGTACACCATAACTTATACCCTTTTACACCAGCTTTATAACCAAGAAAAACACATTTAATGTATCTATGTTCCAATTTTCCATAATCAACATGAGCATATGCAGGACACCCAAATATCTTTAAATCAGAATAATTAGCAGGATTACCAGACCATACCTCTTGTGGAGTCTTTTTCTCAATGGCAACGGATGGGGATCGGTTGATCAAAAAACATGTTGTAGAGGCTGCTTCGGCCCAAAATGACTTTGATAAGTTGGCATTTGGAAACATACATCGAACCTTTTCCATGGTCGTTCTATTCATTCGTTCTGCAACGCCATTTTGCTGTAGAGTATGACGAACTGTCAAGTGTCTCACGATCCCTTCTGACTTGCACAATCTATTAAACTCATCAGAATAGAACTCTAAGCCATTGTCTGTGTAGAGGTATTTTATTTGTTTTCCCGTCTATTTTTCAATCATAATTTTCCAAAAATTAAATGCAGAAAACACATCGCTTTTTTTCTTCAAGAAGAATGCCCAAACTTTTCTGGAAAAATCATCAATAAAGGTTAGCATATAATTAGCTCCACCTCTCGAAGGCACTTTGGATGGCCCCTACAGATCAGAATGAATATACTATAACATTCCCTTCATGTTATTGATTCCTCTAGTGAATTGAACTCTCTTTTGCTTTCCAAAAACACAGTGCTCACAAAAATTCAGTTTGCAAATTCCTTGCCCATCAAGAAGTCCTCTTTTGCTCAATTCTGCCATGCCATTCTCACTCATATGCCCTAGGCGCATATGCCAAAGTTTAGTAATATCATCATCTAACAAGAAAGAAGAAGCGACAACTGCATCACCAGTAACAGTAGAACCCTACAAAACATATAACTTGGAAATCTTTCTCTGCCCTTTCATCACAACAAGGGAACCTTTGGAAATTTTTAAAACCCCACTTTCAGCTGTGCATCTGTACCTTTTTGAATCAAGAGTACTCAACAAAATTAAATTTCTTTTTAATTCTGGAACATGTCGTACGTCATTAAGTGTTCTGAAAACTCCATCAAACATCTTAACTTTATTTGTTCCAACACCTGCGATTTTACACGAAGCATTATTTCCCATCAAAATAACACCTTTAGACACTGTTTCATAAGTTGTAAACCAATCCCAATTGGGACTCATGTGGAAGGTGCAACCTGAATCAAGTATCCACTCCTCGCTTAATTTAGAATTATTGAAAAAAGCGACTAGAAGTTCACCATCGTTGTAGTCTTCTACAACATCAGCTTCACCGAAATTTTCTGGTTGTTTTCCCTTTTGATTCGCAACCTCCCATTTAATCTTATTCTGTAGCTTATAGCACTCAGATTTAATGTGCCATTTCTTCTTGCAGAAGTTACAAGTTTTACCTCTATTTGAATACTTTGATCTACCTTTAGATTTACCGTGAGGATTCCGTTCCTATGTCCTTCTACGATCATCATGAGCATTCCGATCTTGTCTCCTACGAACAATGAGACCCTTTACCACAAGATGCTTCATCTTATCATACGAGGGAAAAGAATCATAAACCTCATCAATTGTGAGAGACTCGTAGCTGTATAAACTCGTGTCTCTAAAGGTTGAATATGACGGGGGCAACGAACAAAGTATAATCAACCCTAGATCTTCCTTATAATACTGAACCTCCATAGCCTCCAAGTTTGAGAGAATTTATTTAAAACACTGTTAATTGTTCGTGTACAGATGCACCTTCCTCCAAATGATGAGCATAAAGACGCTGCTTCATATGCAACTTGCTTGCTAGAGTTTTCGACATACATATTTGTTCTAGCTTTTTCCATAATGTAGCAGCGGTCTTCTCTTTCATCACATCCTACAAAATTTCGTTGGACAAATGCAGATGTAATTGTGTTAACGTCTTATGATCCTTACACTTCTTCTCTTCATCTGTTAATGTTGAAGGCATTTTATCTATCCCTAGTAGAGCATCCTCTAGATCCATCTGCGTAAGAACTGCTTGCATCATAATCTGCCACAATGTAAATCTGGTGTTGCAATCCAACAGCGAAATTTCATACTTCAAAGACGCCATTACTGTGTTGAGATGAACAACCCAGAAGCTCTGATACTAATTTGTGAAAAATAAAATAAAATAAAAAATAAAAAAACATAGATTTTACATGGAAACCTTTTCGAGAAAAAACCACGGGTAGAGGAGAAGAAAATTCACTATGCCGAATTCGAATGAATACAAGAGGAATAGACTGTGTCTATTTATAGACTTGTAAAGTCATATTCTAGTAAGACTGAAACACCTTATTCTAATCAATATCAAATAGATGGAATTTAATAAGGTTTAAAAAACATTATTCTAAAATAAAATAAAAGAAGTGTAATTCTATATGGATTCTTCTTTTATTTTATTTTACCACTGTATTTTATTTAAATAAGGATTCGGGTCACTTAATTCTAACAAATATGAAAGTAATAAAGAATGTACTTTATTGATCAAATGAATGATTTACAATGCTTCATCAGTGTCTCTATTCATAGGCATAAGAAGTATAAAAGAAGTAGATATCTAATTCTAATAACTATTAGAATTTAAATTACATAAAAACTTTATCTTGATCATGATGGACATCCACTTAATAAGATATTCATAACACTCCCCATTGGATGTCCATTAGTAGATAATGTACCTCGTTAAAACCTTGTTAGGAAAAATCCTGCGAGATAAAAAAACCTAATGAAGGAAAAATAGTACACAATCTTCTATTACAAGCTACCTCGTTGAAAACCTTTACCAGGAAAACCCAATGGGACAAAACCTTGGTTAAAGGAAAAAAGTACATCTTGTTTTTAGTCTCCCCCTAATGGCAACATTGCATTACATCTTTGAGTCGATTCATTTCAATCTTATGTAGTAGCCTTTCAAATATAGAAGTTGGCAATGCCTTAGTAAAAAGTTCTGCTAAATTATCACTAGAATGAATTTGTTGAACATTTATATCAAGCTTTTCTCAAGATCATGGGTGAATAATAATTTTAGTGAAATATGTTTCATTCTATCACCTTTGATGTAACCACCCTTCAATTGAGCTATCCATGTTGCATTATCTTCATATAAGATAGTTGACATCTTTTCCTGTAAAGGAAAATTACATATCTTCTGGATATGTTGGGTCAATAACCTTACCCAAACACACTCTCGACATGCCTCATGCATTTGCAATTATTTATGTATGATTGAAGAAACGACAAGTAATGTTTTCTTTATTGATGCCATGATATGGTAGTACCCCACATGTAAATAAATATCCTATTTGAGATCAACCTTTATGTTGATCTAAAAAGTATCCAGCATTAGCATAGCTAACTAATAGGGATTTTGAATCATTTGAATAAAACAACCCCATATCAATAGTCCCTCTGAAATATTTAAATACATGTTTAATTCTATTCCAATGTCTACATGTTGGAGAAGAGCTAAATCTTGCTAACAAGTTTACAATGAAAGCTATATCAAGTCTTGTGTTGTTTGCAATATACATCAAATCCCCTATGGCACTTAGATATGGCACTTCAGGACCAAGAAACTCTTCATCATTCTCGCAAAGACGAAATTGATCTTTATTTGCATCCAACAATCATACAACCATTGGAGTACCTAATGGGTATGCTTTATCCATGTAAACTTTCTTTAATATCTTTTCCATATAAGTTGATTAATGAACATGAATTTTATCTTTTAAATGTTCGATTTGTAATCCAAGATAAAACTTTGTTTTTCCAAGATCTTTCATCTCAAATTATTTCTTTAAACAATTTTTTGTATTTTAAAACTTTTCAGGAGTTCCAATAATATTTAGACCATCAACATAAACAACAATTATCACAAAATTTGATCCAAACCTTTTTATAAAGATACATGGATAAATTGGATCATTTTTGTAACCTTCTTTTAACATGTATTTATTAAGAAGATTGTACCACATACGTCTAGATTGTTTTATTCCATATAAACTTTTCTTTAATCTGATCGAACAATTTTCTCAAGAAACTTTATATCTTTCTGAGATTTTAAATCCTTTAGGGATTTTCATATAAATTTCACTATCAATTGTACCATATAAATAGGATGTAACAACATCCAGTAGATGCATGTCAAGTTTTTCACATATTGCCAGACTAATAAGATATCTAAACGTAATTGCATTCACCATAGGAGAATATGTCTCTTATAATCAATGTTAGGCCTTTGCGAAAATCATTGTGCTACAAGGCGAGCTTTATATCTTACGACTTTATCAATTTCATTTTGTTTTCACACAAATACCCATTTATATCCTACAGGCTTTTACACCTTTAGGTCTTTGGACTACAGGTCCAAAAACTTCACATTTAGAAAGTAAACTCAATTCTGCTTGAATTGCATCTTTCAGTTTTGGCCAATCTTTTCTATTTTTACATTCCTTAGTAGATTTAGGCTCAAGGTCCTCATTTTATTTTATTGTTTTAATAGTAATATTATAAGCAAAATTATTGTCGATAACTATTTTTTTCGGTTCCATCTTTTTCTCGTATTGACAAAACTTATCGAGGTCTTTTTATTTTTATCATTTCCATTTTCACTTTTAGGTACTTGAATCTCTTATTGAGTTTTATAATTAGTTATGTCATGGGTCTCTTTAGGAACCCCCGCCTCCACTATATGACCATCTTGAATGTTTACTCATTTACTTTTATGAGGATTTTTATCTTTGGAACCGACCGATCTTCCACGCTTCATGCATGGATTACTTTCTTTTGCATTAACATGTTTCTCTATTAGGACATCAATTTGTATTGGAACATTTTAAGCTAGTATGTGAGATTTAATGAATCTGGCAGTTGATTTGTAAAATGAATTATCTATTGAACTTCTGGTTTACATTGCTTTGTATGAGGATCTTAGACATTGATAATTCATTTCAAATACTTTATTAATCTAGCTTTTTATTCTCTCCCTCTAATGTTGGGAAAACTAACAACTCTTGTCATAACTAAATATTGAATTAATAGCTCAAAAATATTATAAAGAGACTCATATAAATATAAATTCTAAATCTTTTATAATGACCTATCTTTGTGCGTTATGGTGGAGCAGTTGGAACATATACCGCACATCCAAAAAATTGTAAGATAGGAAATATTTGACACTTGACCAAATATCAATTGTAATGAGAAGTATTTATAATTTATTGGCTAGATGCATACATGTAAATCAATACAATCTCATTCTAAAATAGAAAGTTTTTTTCCTCATAAATAATGATTTAGCTATTAGTTGGAGGCATTTGATAAACAATTCAACTAAATCATTTTGCGTGTGAACATGAGCTACAGGATGTTCAACTTTTATCCCAATTGGCATTCAATAATTATTGAAAACTTGGGATGTAAACTCACCAACATTAGCAAGATGAATTGTTTTAGTTGCATAAACTAAAATTAATCATTTAAACAAGCAATCTCGCAAACCATCCACATGGTTGATAACACATGTGATTATTTTGTAGATGCATCTACCAAAATCATATAATATCAAAACCATCCACATGGTGGATGAATAGACCCATATTCATTTCATAAATGCAAGATATTAAATCTCAAATTAAGCTAATGAGTTTCTAAGAACCAATTTTTATTGAGAACGAGCAACAAATGATAATTCTTTAAATTAAAGAATCTTATGGTTCTTTAATGAATGTCCATATGAATTCTCAATTAATTTTCGCATCATATACGATCCAAGATTGTCTAACTGGTCACGCCAAGTAGTAAACGCATTTGTATTAGTAAACTTCTGGTTTACTTTAACATGTGTTTCAATTGTATTGTAACAAATTGATAATTTTATTATCATTCATTTTAATTTGTATCCACATATAAGTATTATTGTGACATTTACTACTGGAAATGTCTAAATCAATGTGAAGTCTGTAATGCCACTAAGTCAATAAACATAGTTTCCAATTAATTATATGCAGTATTCACTTTAAGGAATATGCCAAAATCTTCAAATGCTCAAAAATCTATTAATAGCAAACTTTGAAAGTGGATCTTATTTTCCAGGTGTACAATAGGTACATAACCAATGACTTTTCATACATAAGTTTTCTCTCTTGCAAGTTCTCATCAGTAATATTTTACCATGTAATTTTAATTGAGAACTTATTCTGAATACTGTAGAGTTATACTCACAGTTTTTTTTAAAAAAAAACTTGCAACTTTAGGTGTATCCAACCATAATAAGTTTAGATAGAATTATCATTTTCTATTACTCATAAATATATCTTTCATAGTCAAATATTTTGTTTTCAACCCTTTAATAGGGATGATGACAAAAGAATATCACAAAGAATTAATAACTCAATCCTCTCTTTTTCATCCTTTCGAAATGGATATTTATAGCAATAGTGATTCATATGAATATAATATTTTCCTCATTCACAATCTAAATATAAGATCCATTATAAATATCTTTTAAAACCAATGGATTAACCATCACAAGATATTAATATATTAGCTCTTTTAGAGCTTTCGACTAATTTTGTACTATCAAATATTGAAATAATATTTGTTTGTTTCAGTACTAAATAAGATAAATATTTTCTATCTGTAATGATAGAATTCATTACTATATTTTCATATCCTTCCTCAAAGAATATTAACAGAAACAATATTTGGCAATATGCCACATATGTGGCCAATAATATTTCTAATCACATTGATAACATAAGTTATCGTTACCATTTAAAGAGTTATATTGAGAACTCTTATTGTTCTCTTATTTATTACTATGTTCCCACTTTTAGTGGTCCATGAGTATATCTTTTATTTTCTTTATGTTTACATTCACTTCGAGGAGTGCAACAAATCTAGTAGGAAGGACTTATAAGCATCCCAATAGATTTTTTGTTTCATAATCACCAACGCAAACATGTGTGAGATTTCAAATCAAAATCTATCTATTCATGTTTTCATGATTAGTCTCCAATTATAATAAACTTGATATAATAAATAAAACATAGTAAAATATACCTGAAAATCTTTAACATCATCTTCATCACCTTGACAAATCAATTCTTTACGCATGCTTGTACAATTATAACAATAAGAGCCACAATCCATTCTAAGATTGAATCTTTCAACATCCTAAAGATGAAGTTGTAAAGGAGAAAGTTTAAGGTGAAAAGGAATCTGATTTGTGGGATGATTTCAAAAAGATTTTGAAAAAATAGAGAATCATCATGCTGATAACGTGTTATAAAATAAAGAGAGACGGAGAGAGTAAAGAATAAAGAAAATATGAAAGCATGTTATAAAATAGAGAGAGATGGATAGAATATAGAACAAAGAAAATATGAAAGCAATAAAGAACGTACTTTATTGATCAAATAGATGATTTACAATGCTTCATCAGAGTCTCTATTTATATGCATAAGAAGTATAATAAAAGTAGATATCTAATTCTAATAACTATTAGAATTTAAAGTGCATCAAAACTTTATCTTGATCATGATGGACTTCCACTTAATAAGATATTCATAACAGATACTAAAATGTTTATTATTTTTCAAAATAACTATTCACTCCCATAAAAAGCACTCACTCAAATAAAAATAAATAAAAAGCACCATCAATAATTTAAAACTTTTATATGCATATTTAGATTATTATTTACAAAATATTTGTGAAGTATAAGATTTTCAATTTAAAATTCTATACGCATATTCATATTTATATTTTTATGTTAATTTATTTGGGTAATGTGTCATGTTACTTTATCGAATTGTATTTGTATATTATAATCATGTTATCTCTCAAATTGTTAACTCTAATTGGCAATGAGTTAAATAATTTGCAATTTTGTGTCATTTATCATCGTTTTCACAGTCATCTTTTTTTATATGACTCATAATTGTATTCAAAATTTTTATTTTTATATAAACTTGGATACATTAATAATTTATTTTATCGTTTAAAAAAGAATAGTCTTATATAGATTTTAACATATTTGTGTATTCAATTATATATTAGATCATTTTTCAATCCATTTGATATTTTATATAAATTGTTTCAATGATTCAATTTTAATTTTAAATTCATTTACATGAATATTACATTATTACATGTAATATTTATTAATCCAATATTATATTAAAAATTTTCAACATACTTAGCGAGGACATATTTTAATATATGAAAAGAAATCACTTTAAATCTAAATGAAATCTCTAAAATAAGAAGTATTTCCACAATTTGAATGTAAATTTTAAATGAAAATGATTCAATGTATTTTTTAGTAGTTACTAGCATGAGAAAAATAAGAATCATATTAAGAATAAAATATTTTGTTCATATAAAACAAATATTGAATTAAATTATTGATACAATGTACAACAATATACACTTGGAGTGTTAACACCTAAGACCGGGTGGATGGCTTTTTACAAGAGGAGCAGATGGTCTCACTCAATGGTGCTAAAAGTGAGTAGTAGAGAGCGCAGGGTGCTAATGCTCCTTTAATCAGAATAGGTGGGCCCATTAAGGCATTACTTTAGATAGGGTCAATAGGGAAGTCAACGATACCTCTGATGCTAACACGTATCCAAGTGGTAGAGGTGTATAACAATAATCTCCTAGTCGAATAATAGGCTTCAAAGTGGCCTTTATTCAATGAAAGAAAGTTATTACCCCTACCTAAAAAGGTGAAAATTCATTGATTTTGTTTTAGAAAGGCTTCCTTAAATGCAAAGTTTTGGGGGAAAAGTGTTGGATATGTTGCCTTAAGTGTAGTATATTCGTTTGTAAACTTGTAATTTTTCGAACAAATTGGTTAATAAAATAATTCACGAATTACATTAATATATTTTGTATAATGTCCTCATGTTTTTTTTACATGCAAAGAAAAATAGAAGGAAATATTGGCTCACTGGTTGGATAATGTTTATACTAATACTAAGCAGTAGTACGTAGTTGGACCATAATACGAAAAGACAACTTATATTAGTAAATGAACCTAAACATGTCCTTAGTCTAATCGAAAATAAACAAACCTATTGAAAGACTACTATGCCATCTATCAAGTTCGATTGGGGAGATGTCATGTCTTGGGCATTAGAGTGGATGACTCCCAGAAGATAGAGACATAGATGTGACGGATTGCACTGATAGTACATCAGACTGACCCAAGAAGAATAGATTCTTAATTCGTTTATGGATTTATTCACTTGTGACATTCAAAGTGAGACATACATTAATCCTGAGTGGATGATAGACTATGTATGTGTGACTTGTATACTTTAATATTAGTAAAAGCCTGAGTTTAAATAGATAAGGAGCCGAAAGCTGGTGCGTTAGATATACAATTTCTGTTATAAGTAACATCATTCACAACAGTGGAGTTCATACCCCGAGATATGGGTAAATGATATCCTCTCATTGGAATTACATGATAGATGAAAAGTAAATATGTTCATGGATCGTTCATCTTTGTGATGAATGACTTGATTACTATTTAATAGTAATTGACAGTACATGAAGAAAGATGTAACAGTTACTGTGAGATAAAATGTGATCATATTCGGAGAGCGAATTTTTCCAATGAGATTAAAGATATCCTACAAGGATAACACACTTATAACAATGTCATTGGACGAGCACTGATCGAATTGCTTTCATAATGGTATGTCATTAGGGAGAGCTTAGTCACGATACTGTAGTGAAATGACTTCGTGATTAAATAATTTATAATTAATCGGCAAAAATATGGAATTTAATTATAAATCATTTAAGCCCTAATCGCATATGTCCAATCGGTCCCTCTGCTAGCTTGCTGAAACCAAAAATGAATTGCATGTTGAATCAAATGAACAAAAATGGATAGAAACGGTAAATTTAGAGATGAGAAACATTTGGAAATGAATGTGGTTTTCTCTAAATGGAAATGACCTCAAAATTAATTTATAGCTTTTCAAATTATTATTTAATTAATTAATTCAGTAATTCAAGTTCAAAATTGGAATTAAATTAATTGGTCATTGTGAATCAGTTGAATGTTGAAATATTAAACATATTTTCTCATAAATTCTTTTATGGTAAAGTCATCATGATTTTAGCAAAATTAGAATTGGGTTAAGAAAAGTATTTAATTGGGGAATTAATTTATCTATTTAAATTAATTTATGATGTTTATTTTGCAAAATAGAAAAATGAGTATTGGGCTGGATTTAGTTATAAAGTACTAAGTTAAAAGTCTGAGAAGTACTTATAATTGGACCCAATATGGCAGAGGCCCAAAAACCTCTTATGTTGATACATGAAACAACATACCCTAGTTTATTTAACTAGGGTTTTTGCCCTCTAATCTTAATTGGACTACAATTTAGTTTTTCTATTGAAATAGATTTCTACTAATTCAACAAGGGTTTCACTTCTTCTCTTTATAAATAGATGGAACCAGTAGGGCTAAAAATACAACATTGAGATATTGTTATTCTGTCCGAAAATAGTGAGAATATATTTTATAAGAATAAATTATATTTTCTAGAATAACAATTCTACCCATTTTTATTGAAGAGGGATTTGCTTTATGGTTCGCGACGGAATGTGCAAGTATACACAGTTACCATCAAGTAATAAGTGAGTAAAAAGAATATCGTCTCTACAGGGACTGTATTGATAAACAGTGATTGTAAAATTAATGTTTTACAAGTTGGTTATGAAAATAAAGTATTTGATGGTGATAGATGTCCTAATTAAATTGACAACTAATATGCAAATGAGATAAAATAAAATGCAATGGATGCAATGGAATGGAATGTTTAGCAGCAATTCACAAGATTTAACAACAATACCATGATTAAGCTAGAACAATTACAACTCTTAATTTAATTCATTCATTATCATGCTTAATAAACGTTCCAAAAAAATTTCATGGCAACTCGATTATTTACGAACTTGAAATCTAAAATCATAAGCTCTTTCGAGATATTGTATTTATCACTTAAAAAAACGTGCATATTTTTATGTCAACATTTAACGGATTCATTAGAATTTATGCAAACTAATAGGGACAATTCAAGTTTGAAACAATTTAATCACATAAATTTAAAGTTATGCAAGGTAATAGTGTTCATTTGGAATTATTATGAACCTTTAATTTATTCTTGTTCAGATATAAATTAAGCATGAATCCTTCAAATATTGTGTCCCATAATCATTATCCGGTACAGATTAAACAATTAATTCTAATGCGGTCAAACATATTTTAATGCATGAACAACATGAATGTTTTTATTTGGAAGCATAAATAATGAAGGCAAAGAACATCATAAACATGATTTGAACAAATTGAATCAAGAAATTGCAATCATTCTAGATGAAACAAATTAAGTAATTATCATTAATGAAAAAACAATCAAATAATTTGCAAACATGTTTATAAACTAAGAACAATTTAAAGAGAAAGGAATAAGAAGCTCTAAGATAAATTCGGTGATTTCCCAAGAACTATTCATGATGGCTTCATCTAATTTCTGTCATTACTCCAATGCAAGTTACTCCTCAAAGTGGTCAGCCAAGAGAGCTTTTCTCTCACGAACTACCTACTAGGGGAACTCTCAAAGAGAGGATGAGAAAAATGAAAAGAAATGGAAGGCTTAGGCGTGGGAGAGAAAGGAGAATGAAGTGAATGTGTTCCATGATTGATGAATGAAGGGTGATATTTATACATGAGGGAAGACTTGAGAGTTTGCTATAAATAGCATGAACATCCTTTGAAATTCTCTCATGCATGGCTGGCTATAATTTGTGGAAAAAGAGGTTGATTTTTGCTTGATTGAAGGGAAAGGGTTTGACAGCAACCATGGGAATTTTTTGAGGCCATTTTTTGTGTTTTTTTCACACAAGTAGGGACCCTTAATTAATTGTTTCAAAGCTAGTTGGGCTACTCATTGCTGAATTTGGACTCTTTCCCCCTTAATGGATGGTTTGAGCTTCAATGTGAAGAGCAGACTTGTTCCTTTCATCAACCCACTTCCAAGCTAAGTTAAAATTAATTCCTTGATTCTAATACTTAAACTTTGTTGTGCCATGCTAATTAATATTCAGCTTATGTCCATGTGTCATCAATAATGGCTTCAAACATCTAGCACGTTAGTGTACCAAGCTGCAACAATTTAGCAAAAGTTACGTAATTTCAAAAATGTAGCAACATAAAGTAAAACTATATAAAATTAGCATTTAATTACTTAAAATTACAACCTTTCTATAAATTTTCCCAATTTGTCAAACATGCACTAAAAATACAAAATTTGCTATCAAAATACTCAGAATTTGCATAATTTCCTAGTTAAAATGTGCTCTAAAAGTCTATATAATTTAGAGTTATCACACCCCCAAACTTAATTCATTGCTCATCTCGAGTAATGCAAAGATTACAAAAATAAGTTTAAAAAAATCACCCTTGAAAATTTCTTCAAAAATCTTTTCTTCCCACAATTTTGAGTTTAGTGCAATTATGCTCAAGGACAAAAATTCTGAAATTATGTAACCTAAGTATACACATTGTTCAATTATTCTCAATTATTATCATGACAACAAGAATATAAACTAAACACTTTCTTAATAAAATTCTTACATATTAAAATTTATTCCCTCATTTAAGATTAAGCAGCAATTCCTAAGTTTAATTATGCCTTCATAAGTTGAGTTTAGCAATTTCTCTCCACTAATGTAGTTAGCACAAAGATCCGAATCAATAGATCTTTTAAATAGGTTGTAATGTGGCTTGGCTAAAGGTAGGTAAAAGATAGATAATTTTAAGTTTAAAAACCTTGTACTTAGCTTGCATTAGACCTTCGGAATAAATGCCCCAAAATTCACCAACTATTTTTGAACTTGAGTACACATGCTACTCGTACATCTATTTTTGAGTACATATGTTTTTTTTTCGACACACTCGAGCATATTACTACATGTACTACAATATTTTTTAAGCATTTGGTACCTCTTCTCAACTCCCCCAAACTTATTTTTAGAGAATACTCTAGATAGACTGAGTCTAATGTTTGGGACAATTTAAAGATAAATATTAAACAACGGATGGCTCATTTATGCAAGGTTCCGATAAAATCAGGTCATATAGCTCAAAGTCAGGTTTCATGGGATAAATATTCATTAAGGTTGGTTTGAAAGGCTCAAATGGTCCAAACAAAGTCTGCCTAAATCATTTTCAAAATTTTATGCTACATAGGATTTCACCTCAAGAAATTAATAAGTCAATTCTAAAGACTTAAACTTTCATTAATGTTTAGCTTTTCTAAGGAATTAAAAAATTCATGGTTTGATTTACATATTTTATTAAGACTAACATTTGTGTCATAATTCAACTAACATAACTATTATTGAGATAATAGAACTTTATCTCTACTAAAGCGTAACATAATCAACAAAAATTTAAATTCTTGAGGAAAACTTAATCACAATTTGATAAGAATAACGAATTGTCGAGAAGAATAATTCAATTTTTGATCCACCCACTTAAAATAAACAATGTCGTCATTGTTTGAAATCAAAGAAGTGAATGTGAACTGTACACCAAGTACGATCCCAAGAAAGGTAGGAGACTCAAATTTGATTGCTTAAGTACCAAGCCTTTCCTTGACAAATCCAATACTAGACATGTACATTTCTATTACCACATTTTTTATTTTTCGAAAGCTTTAAGAACTAATGTGCAAATTTTCTCAATTTTATTAATTCTTCTAATTTAATATTATATTATGCTAAAGATGTAAAACAACAGTAAAGGAAAAATGAAATAAATGCAACTGAAAATATAAAATAAAGACAAAGAAAATTTAAGAGAACTCCCTCCATTTTATTCGGAATTGTTGCTGACCGTGACTGTGTCAAAGGGCCATCTTTCATACCAACCATACTAATCTAGGAAGTAATCATACTTTTTCCTAGCCAATCTGTCAAACATCTGACTAGGAAAGAATACCAAAATTGATTTTTCTTGGTGGCCTCATTTATCTTCCTATAATTCATTCAAATCCTCCAACCTATGACTTGAATATCTAAGATAATCCATTTGATACCCTTCTTGTGCCTTTCCAATACCACAAGTGTATCCTCTTCTTGATTCCTGGTGAACTCAACTGAATTCATGACAGGTTAAAATGAAGATAGACCCAAATAATCATATTTCAAATAAGGATACACAATCTGCAGTTCTAATTCAGCTTGCTATTCAATTAACGCTTTTTATTTTATGTACTCCCAAGATGATAACTCTAATGGTTCCAGTAGAACTTCTTAAGTGAAACCCTTCAATTTAGCTTCTAGCACAGCCAAACATTCCTCGTCTTAATCATCAGTTGATGAATCCACTAGAAGAATACATTCAAACGGATCATTTAGAGAATTTAGTTCCAATTTTGTAGAAGATTTCAATTCTATCTTGAAAATAGCAGAGCAGTCTTCTACTACATCTTGAGATTTAGTAGTATTGAAGATATTACAAGTCACTCTATCATCAAAGATTTCTTTAAATTGAGTATCTTATTACTGCTTCTGGAATCGTTGAGGATATGGCGGTGGTGGACTTAGCTTTTGTAACAGTGCGATTTTGGGTCTAGTCAGAACTGTGGTTTCAGAACCACTATTCTGAGGCAGGAGAAATTATTTTTAATTTTATTTTTTGTGTTAAAGCATGATTATATGAGTGCATGAAAATTTTGGTGAAATAATTTTAGCGATTGCTAGCTTAATTGAGAAAAATGACTAAATCGCATAAAGGGCAAAAGTTTTGTTTCGCAAGCTAAATATGTTAAATATCTAGAGAACCAAAATTTAAGGTGTTTAAAGTGCAAATAAACCCTAAAAAGGGTGCTTGGCCAGCCATAGAGAGAAAGAAAGTAGAAAAGTCAAATTTTGGTGTGGTTGGTGACTTAATTTTGACTAGAAATAGAATAAAATAAAACAAAAAGGTATCATCTTTCTATCTTTCTTCTTCCCCATCGAAAATGGCAGCAAACAAGGGGGTTTTAAGAGCTTAAGCTTTCAGTCACTTAGTTCTCTTGCAAGTAAGTGATTTTGATGACTTTTCTTGATGATTTATACACTTTTGGGGCCATTGCAGCATGAACTAGCTAATGGGGAGACTATTTTACAAAATAGTTGAAAGTCTAGGGTTTTGCCATGAGAGCATTTATGTTGTTTGCTGAATTTTTATGGAATAAAATGAGTCTTGGTTGTGTAATAAACAACTTTAATGAAAGAAGTTTGCATGAAAACACCTAAAAATGGCTATTTTGTAAACTTGTAAACTAACTTATAAATGTGTGAAATAATTGAAATTGTGAGTTGCTATAGTTTTAAAAATAATTCGGCTAGGCTTATAAAGGAGGAAATTCAATAAAAATTGATTTACGAGCCTAAGGGCAAAATCATAATTTTTGTAAAGCCTAAGGGCAAAATGATCATTTTGTCAAATTGTGAATTATAGGATGTTTTAATTAATGTGATGATTAAATGAATGAATTTAATCATGTTAGATTAAGGAAATCGAGATTTGGGCTTAAATCAGAAAGTACGAGGTTATGGACTAAAATGGAGTAATTGGCCGAAATTTACATTCGAGGTAAGTTCGTATGATAATAATAGTGCAATGTTATGTTTGAATTATAATTCTTTACTATTATTGCATATATTGTATGATTTAATATATATATTGGAAAAGTTGATGAAATGGTGTATATGATGTGGAAATATGACATGGAAGAATATTACATGAAATGCAAGAAAATAATGATCCATGACAAGTGATATATGCAATATGTGATATATGTTATGTAAATTCTTAAAAGCTTATTTGATATTTAAGTTATGCCTTATTATGCTATGAAAGGGAAATTGATACTATGGATAGTGAGATTGACACTTCAAGTAAGTTTGATAGAGATAGAGTATCGAAAAATCCCGTCTGAATCTTAGGAATAGTCTAGGGTACAAGTAACATGCCACTAGGAATTAAGAAATCCGAACTTGTTGAGTTAGTCCAAGTTCGTGATATATATAAGGCAACTAAACTCGTTGAATTGGTCCGAGTTCATTATGGATGCGAGCATCTAAACTCGTTGAATTGGTCCGAGTTCATAATGGATGCGGTATATGTAATTGGGTTCCGAGAAATGGTCTTGTGTGTCCTGACGGTGGCTAGGTAATCCTTGAGTTGGTTGGATACCTGATAGCTTGTGTGAGCATCCCGTGTAGCTACACCTTGACCGATAGCTTTTATGAGCAAACCCGTGAGTAGCTCCATTGTGAGCGTTTCATGTTATGAGGTAGCTTTGGCTACGTATGTATATGTGGCACTTATGTGCAAGTTTTCTACGTATCTAATAGTATTCTGAGGGTTCAACTGGTAATGCAATAGATGTGATGAAAGTCCCGATTAGGGCATGTTAAAGAGGTATGGTTATATGATATATTACGATGAGTACAAGTATGTACACTAAGCTTATGGTTATTGGGGCTTGGAAATGTTGAGACATCGGTGAGCTAAGATGTATGAATTATGATCATAAA
Organism: Gossypium hirsutum; assembly: GCF_007990345.1. Classification (NCBI taxonomy): domain Eukaryota; kingdom Viridiplantae; phylum Streptophyta; class Magnoliopsida; order Malvales; family Malvaceae; genus Gossypium; species Gossypium hirsutum. The sequence continues at coordinate 50,684,197 of NC_053430.1, read as the reverse complement.
TTTTGTTGCAATATCATGTTAACTTATATTGTGCATTTGAACATGGAATTCATGAAATGGTGAGTTCATGATTAGTCAAAAGTGAACTTAAGATAGTTATCATTATATTGCACCAAAATAGTGTTAGACAGCAGCAGTTGTATGATTTTGTAAATCCACCAAAATTTGTAGAAATTGAGTTAGATGCTGAATAAAATATGAAATTAAAGATTAATTAGTCTAGTTTCAAATAGAAGAAACGGTGTAAGCAACAGAGTTTCATGTTATGAAATATTTAAATTGTTGTGAGGCAGAATTAGAATGATTTCGAAATTCCCTATTCTGATTTGAGAAAATCATTAAAAATTGTAAAAAAAAAATTTATGGGTTATAATTTATATGATTACAATCCTTAATGAGTCTATTTTCAAGAAAAATAGACGGGAACATCATCCCAAACTCATATTATGAGATAATTAATTTTTAGTAAAGAGGGGTTGAAACTTTCGGACCTCAAAAAAGGGGTAACTTTAAAGAATAAACTGTACTAATTCGCTAAACCAAAAAATCTGAAATTTTTATGGTAAGAATATATGTGAGTCTAGTTTTTGATAAAATTAGTAGATCTTAATGTGGAGTTCTGTAACTCTAGATATAAATAATTTAGTGACTATGACTCAAGAAAACAGCTTGACCTGAACATAGGTAAAACGACAATTATGGTAGTATTACCTTGAGATCAAGTTGTAAGAATTAGTGGAAGCATATTGATAAATTCTTTATTATTTTATAAGGACTTACTAAGCGTGAAGCTTACTCCCACCTTTCCATTTCTTTTAGCTTGTCAGGTTAGCTCGAGGTTGGAGATTGTCGGAGGCAGCATCACATTATCAAGTCACTACCTTTGGAATAATGAAGCATATGTTAGAAACTTTCAAGTGAGTGGCATGTATAGGGATCTACTTTTATGGCGTGTGTTATTATGCTTTGGCCAAATTTATTGGCTTATATTAAGTTATATGTATATGGCCATGAGATGTGGCTCATATTGATTAGGGTTTGTAAATCTAGCTATTCATGTTATGTCTACTGTTTATGATGTGATTATGTTTGTTTTCCAAGCTTGGTTGGTAATATGACATGAGTGATGGATGGATAAGTTGATAACCATAGTATAATGGTAAAAGTGATCATTAAAATCACAAGTCTTATGGATGTGAAATAAGGAATCTAGACTTGGTAATTCATGAGTAGATGCATTGTTTGTAAGAGGATATGTTAATGTTATGAATATATCTTAATAAGGAGTGTTTAATCACTAAAATGATGCTATGAATTGTGGTTTTAATATGTATAAGGTTTTAAGGGTTTATGGGTAACATGAAGGCTTGAAAAATAGCCTAAGTGTTGACTACACGGGCCGAGACAATGTCGTGTGTCTCAACCGTATGGGGGACACGGTCTGGAGAAACGGACGTGTGGCCTGGCCGTGTGGTTCGATTTGCATGCTGATGTCATAAACAGAGAATTACACGGCCTGAGGACACGGGCGTGTCAAAGGCACACGGGCGTGTCCCTATGTCCACACGGGCGTGTGACCCTGTTTCATGGAAAGAAATTTTTTAAGTTTTCCCAAAACTTTCTAAGGTTCTCGGTTTAGTCCTGAATTAATCCCGATGTATGTTTTAGGCTTCGTAGACCCAAATAAGGGACGACATGCATTTTTTGAAAAGTTTTGAATCAAAAGAAATTTTATGGCCCAATTTTTGCATGTATATGTATGATTAAGTCTGGTAATGGCTCGTATCTTGTCCCGACGTCGGACACAGGTAACGGGTGTTACAGTTTTAACTGGACAACTCTTCTATGGTAATTTCTCTACATGTAACAAAGGTGTTAGATTATTAGAATTGATTGGTTTAGAGTATTGTGGGGCCACAATTTTGGGTTTCACAATACTGGAATTGAGTTCATCGAAGAAAGGAAACATATTGATGAATGGCGCAATTTCTGTCATAGGTAACAGGGATTGGATTACAAGCATTAGCAGCTCCACTCCCTTGAACTTCGTTTCGACTTTTAGGGTCTGTTTTTGTGGCTTGTCTCTAGGTTAGTCTTTCACGTGTCCTTTGTCTAAATGTCCGCTTGATTTCAGGGTCTACAAGGGGTAAATTGTGATTTGATCAATGTTCATAAACACATGGAAAGAAAATCACAAAAAATAAAATATTAATTAAATAAAAATAAAAATAAATATACCAAATTGTAAAAAAAATCACAAATAGTGATTAAATTAACAATCTCGGACAACAGTGCCAAAAATTTGGTTCACGACGGAATGTATAGGTATACACAATCGTTATCAAGTAATAAATGAGCAATGGAATGGAATGTTTAGTAACAATTCACAAGATTTAACAACAATAACATGAATAAGTTTGAAAAAATACAACTCATAATTCAATTCATTCATCATGTTTAACAAACATTCTAGAAAAGTTTCATGGCAACTCGATTATTTATGAACTTGGAATTTAAAATCATAAGCTCTTTCGAGATCTTATATTTATCACTTAGAAAAAAGTGCATACTTCTATGTCAACATTTAATTAAAGATTCCTTAGAATTTATGCAAAGTAATAGAGACGGGTCAAGTTTGAAATAATTTAATCATATAAATATAAAGTTATGCAAGGTAATAGTGTTCTTTTGAAATTATTAGGAACCTTTAACTTATTCTTGTTCAGATATAAACTAAGCATGCATCCTCCAGATTTGGTGTCCATTAATCACCATCAGGTTCAGATTAAGCAATTCATTCTAATGCAATCAAACATATTTTAATGCATGAACAACATGAATGTTTTTTATTTGGAACCATAAATAATTAAGGCAAAGAACATCATAAACATGATTTCAACAAATTGAATCACGAAATTGCCATCATCCAAGCTGAAACAAATTAAATCATTATCATTAATGAAAAAGAAATCAAATAATTTGCAAACATGTTTATAAGCTAAGAACAATTTAAAGAGAAAGGAAGAAGAAACTCTGAGATGAATTCGGTGATCTCCCGAGAACTATCTGTGACAGCTTCCTCCGATTTCTGTCGCTACTCTAATGCAAATTACTCCTCAATGTGGCTGGCCAATAGAGCTTTTCTCTCAAGAACTACCTACTAGGGAAACTATCAAAGAAAGGATGCGAAAATTGAAAGGAAACAGAAGGCTTAGGCATGGGAAAGAAACGAGAATTAAATGAATGTGTTCCATGATTGATGAATGAATAGTAGTATTTATACCTAAGAGAATGCTTGAGAGTTCGCTAAAAATAGCATGAACATCCCTTTAAAGTCTCTAATGCAGGGTTGACCAAATTTGTGGAAAGAGAGGTTGATTTTTTCTTTATTTTAGCATGATTCTTGCTTGATTGAACGGAGGGGGCTTCATAGTGTAAACTGAAAAATATATAGGAATTTTCCTATACAATTTATCACTTTTTAGTTAAATTTGTTGTTAAAAGTAAGTAATTCTTTAATAAATTAATGAAATATGTGAAAATATGAAATTAGGACATAGGAATTATTAAAATGTGATTTTATGCTTTATTATATAGTTTTCATGCATAAAATGATTTATTTTATATTTATTTGAACATATTATATTTTTAAGACATAAAATGGGCCATGCATGATTAAATTAAATAATAAAATATAAAATTATATTTAATAATTCATTTTAAAATATTTCATTAATAATTTGGGTTTTAATTAATTATTTTTTTCTTTGGTCTTTTAATTTATTAATTTATTTTGGACAAGTCTGATAGTTTTGTTGGAATACAAAAATCGTCTAAATTAAAGATCAAGTCAACCCAATTTTAGCTACACATGGCTGCCCAAATAAACCATGTTTTGGTTTAATTACACAAGGTTCTTGCAAAGTTAAAGAAATTAGAGATTTGCCCGAAGATTTACATTTGACCGAGTCTCAGTCCTGAGTTGTTATGGCATTTAAATTACTTAAAAATCATGCAAAATTCAACTCGAAATCCACTAATCATGGTTAGCCACTCATTGAAGAAGCTTGAAGAGACTAAACCTCTCTATTTTTAGCAAACTACTCTCCTCTTTCACTGAGCTCAGTCCAGTACAATGGCATACGACATTTACGACCATACAAAGCCTCATAAGGTGCCATTTGGATACTTGATTGGAATCTGTTATTATACACAAATTCAATCAAAGATAAGTATTGTTCCCACATACCTTCAAACTCGAGAATGCAACATCTCAACATATCCTCAAGTATCTGAATAATTCGCTCAGACTAGCCATCTGTTTGCAGATGAAAAGTAGTGCTGAAATGTAACTTTGTACCTAATGTATCTTGCAGTTTCGTCCAAAATCACGATGTAAACCTCGGATCTCTATCCGAAATAATAGATATAGGCACACCATGTAATCTCACAATCTGAGAAATGTATAATTCAGCCAGCTTATCAAGCGAGTAGTCTGTACATATTGGGACAAAATGAGTCGACTTAGTTAATCTATCCACAATAACCCAGATTGCATCTTTCTTGCTCGGTGTCAACGGTAAACCAGATACAAAATCCATGGTAACTCTATCCTATTTCCACTCAAGTATCATAATCGACTGAAGTAATCCGGAAGGTACCTGATGCTCAGCTTTTACTTGTTGACAGACTAAACATCTTGCAACAAAGTCAGAAATGTCTCGTTTCATACCACGCCATCAATAAAGTTGTTTCCAATCATTATACTTCTTTATACTACCTGGGTGAACAGATTAACCGACTGCTGTGAGCTTCATTCAAAATCATCTAAATCAACTCTGTATTTCTCTGGACATATATCCGGTCTCTGAATCTCAAACAACCATCAGCATCCACTCTGAATTCTAAATCAGCATCTGTATCACACTAAGCTCGTTTTGCTAATAATTCATTATCAACCTTCTGAGCATCACAAATTTGTTGAACAAATAATGGTCTTGCCTTTAATTTAGCTATTATCGAACCATCATCAGATATATCCATATGTGTATTCATCGCACTTAAAGCAAACAGTGATTTTTGGCTTAAAGCATCAACAACAATATTAGCTTTTCCTAGGTGATAGCCAATCATAAGCTCGTAGTCTTTTAACAATTCTAACCATCGGCGCTGTCTTAAATTTAGATCTTTCTGAGTCATCAAGTATTTTAGGCTTTTATGATCAAAATAAACATGACATTTCTCACCGAACAGATAGTGCCGCCATATTTTCAATGCGAATACAATAGCTGCTAATTCTAAGTCATGTGTCGAGTAGTTCCTTTCATGTGGCTTCAATTGTCTCGAGGCATAAGCTATATCTCTACCTTCCTGTATCAAAACACAGCCCAAACCATTTAAAGATGCATCACTATAGATAACAAATTCTTTACCTGATTCTAGTTGAACTAGCACTGGAGTTCGGTCAAAAGGGCTTCAACTTATCAAAACTTTTCTGGCACTTCTCTGACCACTCAAAATTAACATCTTTCTGTAATAGCTTCGTCATCGGACCTGCAATCATGGAGAAACCCTTCAAGAATTGTCTATAGTAACCAGAAAGTCCTAGAAAACTTCAGACTTCAGAAACATTCCTCGGAGGTTTCCAATCAAGTATAGTTGAAGTTTTGCTCGGATCAACCCAAATACCCGATGCTGATATAACATGGCCTAGAAAATTGACTTCGCTTAACCAAAACTCACATTTACTAAACTTCACATACAACTGCTTATCTCGCAAAGTCTGTAATACAAGTCTCAGATGTTCAGCATGTTTAGTTTCATCATGAGAGTAGATCAAAATGTAATCTATAAACACGACCAAAAACCAATCCAAATACGGTCTGAAGATCTGGTTCATCAAATCCATAAAAACAACAGGTGCATTAGTAAGTCCGAATGGCATAACCAGAAACTCATAGTGTTTGTACCTTATTCGGAAAGCAGTCTTTGGCACATCAGAGTCTTTAACTCGCAACTAATAGTAGCTCGATCTCAAATCTATCTTTGAAGACACTGTAGCCCCTTCCAGTTAGTCAAACAGATCGTCAATACGTGGCAACAGATACTTATTCTTTATAGTCACCTTATTAAGCTATCTATAATCAATACATATTCTCATAGTTCCGTCTTTCTTTTTCACAAACAACACAGGTGCATCCCACGCAAAAAAACTCGGTCGTGCGAAACCTCTATCTGTCAATTCTTGCAACTGAGCTTTCAAGTCTTTTATTTTTGTAGGTGTCATTCTGTACGGAGGTATGGATATCAGAGTTGTCCTAGGCATTAACTCAATACCAAACTCTACCTCCCAAATAGGTGGCAAACTCGGTAATTCTTCAGGAAACACATCTGGATACTCACATACAACTGGCCCTGATTCAATGTTTCTTTCGGCCACTTTACTGTCAAGTACATAGGCAAAATAAGCTTCACAACCTTTTCTCACATATTTCTGAGCTAGCATCACAGAAACCACTACTGGTAAACCATTCAAGTCACTAGATTCAATCTGAATGACCTCATTACTCCAACTTCGTAGATCAATGGTCTTTCTTTTGCAGTTCACAACAGCATCATGTAAAGTCAACCAGTCCATATCTAGTATTCTGTCGAACTCATCAAATGGCATCAACATCAAATCAACCGGGAAGCACAAATCTTGAATCATCAAAGGGCAATTCTTACACATCTTATCAACCATAACACACTGGCCTAAGGGGTTTGACACTTTAATCACAAACTCAGTAGACTCAACAGGTAGAGTCTTGCTAAATACTAAAGTCTCACAGACATAAGAATGAGTCGAACTAGGATTAATCAATGTAATTACATTAGTATCATACAGAGTGAATGTACCAATAATGACATCGGGGATGAAGCCTCCTCGCGTGCGTATAACATAGGCTCTGGCAGGTGCACGAGCCTCAGATCTGACTACTGTGTCTTTAATCTCTCTTTGACTGCCACTCGCATTACCCGTATTTCTGGGTGGTCTCCCCTGAGCTACAGTATTACCCGACCTCATGTTTTGCACTGGATTCTCTTCAGCTAACCCTAGGCAATCTCAAATATAGTGATTCATCGATCTGTATTTAAATCAGGCTTGATCGTGCAATCTGGAATTGTCGGGATGTCGTTTACCACAATGCTTACACTTAGGTTGATTAGACCTGACATTACCCACACTGGCCATTGAGGTAGCTCTCGAGCTTACAAGTGGTCTATTCTGATCTCGTCGAGAATAACCCAAAGTGGCTTTTGAACGGCTAAAATCATCTCAGAACTTCTTTGGTGTTGACTGAACTGACTTACTGAATGATCTTTTATGCGAGTCTCTAACTTCAAAATCAGCTTTTCTTTTCTCTTTCCCTAGCTCTTCAGCTTTGCAGGCTCGCTCAACAAGTACCACAAACTCTTTTATCTCAAGTATACCAACTAACAGTTTAATGTCTTCGTTCAGTCCATCTTCAAATATTTCACACATTATAGCTTCGGTAGAAACACACTCTTGGGCATACCGACTGAGTCTCACAAATTTTTTCTCATACTCTGTCACAGTCATCTGACCCTGTTTCAGCTCCAGAAATTCTTTGTGCTTCTGGTCAATAAATCTCTGGATGATATATTTCTTACAGAACTCAGTCTGAAAGAATTCCCAGGTCACCCGCTCTCTCGGAATCACTAATACTAGGGTATTCCACCAATGATATGCTATGTCTTGAAGAAAAGATATGGCACACTTCAAACATTCATCTGGGGTACTGGACAGCTCATCAAACACATGGATAGTATTACCAAGTCAGAACTCAGCCCGCTCAGCATCATCATCATCAATAGCTTTAAATTCTTCGGCCCCATGTTTTTTGATTTTATCAATAGGTGGCTTATATAATCTCAACGGATCACTTACTTGAGGTACAGCTGGCATCGAAGATGGATTAATCGGGGGTGGAGGTTGTTGTGCAACCGGGTTAGTTCAGATATACTGAGTAAACCAGTCATTCATCATTTGGTAAAATGCTTGTCTAGCCTCTCTTTCCTGATTACTCGAAATCGGTCGAGAATCAACCGACACTGTCCCTTGTATGGGAGCAGGCGTTACACTCTCGACATCATTAGCTACAGCTATGTCAGGATCCATTTACTATATGAAAACACATTTTCAAATGTTAGAATTCATCACACTATCGCAGTATATAATATGGCATATATAGCTAGACTCACTCACACTACGTTAGTCCTAGAACCGACTAAACCGTAGCTCTGATACCAATAAAATGTAATACCCCTAACCCATATCCATCATCGGATTAGGGTCCGGAGGCATTACCAGACAAAAGCACAACTCTGAATATTCACACATTTCATATTTAAATATATATACGAATGTCCAATTAAATATTAATCAAAATTTTATCATTTCGTATATACAAATATGAATCAAAATTTAGATATCTAGCAGACATCAAAATTTTAGGACATATTACAAAATATGTACAAATTAAATGAAATAGAATCTAACTCATGCCATTTTAATAATCAGCAAACATGGTAGCTATATTCTCACAATCAGTTAAATATGTTTCAGTAAACAAATAAATGTTATATACATTTTAACCATTTAGACAAGAATTATAACCGAACATCAATAATAAATTTACTAAACTTGACTCACGAACTAAAATCATATTCAATCATTATTTTTGGTTAAACATTTAACTCACAAATAAAGATTCAAAATATACACATTTTACATGCCAAAATTTCGGTTACCACTAATCTATGTACCACCCACTCGGTCATCTAAACTTTACCTAAAAATGCAATTAATCTTACATATTACCTATCCATTACACATATATCTTTAGGTGAGTTAACTACTAAGTCCATTCATCACATGCATTAACATTTTTATAAACATTTGCCAAATCATAAATTAGTCAACATCAACTTACATATTTTTATCTTACGAATTAATTTAATATACATTATCGTACAATCTCCTGACCAACTCATAATTCAATTTATGTATCACTAAAATAAGACATTGACCATAAAAAATATATAATCAAAACTTGAATATTACGTGCCATGTAATATCCATATTTTAACATGCTATTATTATGATTGAACTTAGCCAACAGCCTGTATTGCAAAAGTCATAAATAATTCGTTATCCAAATACCACCACTACATTCGAATATACCTTACCCTAAGTATGTCTTAGCAGAATCAGCCATTTATTCTTCCAAATCCTTAACCATTTACGAAACATAAAACATCTATCTTAAACATCATTCCTTCATAGCACTTAATATTATAGCCAAAACAAACTCAAGCCACAATCCAAGCATAACCAAATTCAATATAAAAGATTAGCCATTTTTCGAATGGCTTAGATTATACAAACCAAAGTTCTACTTTTCAAAACACATTCCAGGCTATACATGCGAAAATTTGAGTTCAATTATTTAAATATCGAAGTTGTAGATAGTGTGATAGACTTGGCTGATAATCCCCAAGCTTGCAACTTGAATCCAAAATTATAAAATAGAAACACATATACACACAGAGTAAGCTTTTTATAGCTTAGTAAGTCATAAGCAAATAAACCACTTAGTAATATACTCAGCCTATTTTAAGCTACACCAATTAGTGTTATCATTACCAATGCTTAACTTAAACTTACAAAAGAAATAAAATAATACATTTCTATGCATCATTTTTACCTTGGTCGAATTCTCACCTAAATTAAATAACCAAATATCATTCAACTTTCAGGCCAAATTATCATAATATAGTCAAGCATACATATTTATACCATTTAAATAAACTCAAGAATTATAATATGACATTTTACACCCATACCTCCAATTTCACCGAATACTTATATAGTCACTAACATATTATTAATCACTTCCAAAGCCAAGAAGACATATTTAAACTTAGTACATTTTCACCCAAGTGTATAAACTCATGTATCGAAATAATATTTCATATACATATACTAATCATATAAACAAATATATCTCATTGTATATAGACATATTTTATGGACTATTCATAACGTACTTAATACTCATTCACAAAGCCAAATACTCATATTACATACATATATTTTCTTTATTTGCATTTTTACAAGATTTGTATCAAATAGATAATGTGTTTAATTACCTTACCTCAAGTAGGTAACAAGTTAATTCACACCTGGCATATAGCTCGTTTCACATAATCGAACTCAATTTACCTTTTGCCTGATGAACCATTCAGAATTTGATAAGACACTCGGATAATCACACAAGTCGTACAATGCCAACGTCCCAGACGTGGTCTTACATGTAGTCACATATCGATGCCACTGTCCCAGATAGGGTCTTACTCGTAACACATATCGGAATCACATATCGATGCCATGGTCTTACTCACACACATATATCGAAATCCTATGTCATGACATATGTATCCTAACTATTCATAAGGTTCATGCGGGGCTTTTGGACATCGAAACTCGGTCAAAGCGAATTCGGAAATGTAGTAACCAACCCTTTTCACATTCGGCCATAACCAATATAAATTCATACATTTCATAACAAAATGTATCTCTAGCATTTAACTACAATTAAATACGTCTATTTGCTTATAAACTTACCTCAGACATTATAAAACGGAACAGGGTAGCTAGTCGACAACTTTCGCTTTCCCTCGATCCAAATCCGATTTCTTTGGTTCTTGATCTAAACATATTCAAATTAAGCTCATTCAAACATATTTTCATTCAATTAGTCCAAAAACACATAAATGGGTAAATTACCATTTTGCCCCTAGCATTTACACTTTTTACAATTTAGTCCCTATTGCACAAAACACAAAATATACAAAATTTCAAGATACCCATATGTTAGGTCGAATTTTACCCATTCTCATACAAATCCATATATTTCATTTATTTCACATTTTAGTCCCTCAAATTATTATTTTTGCAATTTAGTCCTAATTACTCAAAATCATCAAAAACTCCAATACAAAACATGTTAATCTTAAACATATCTTTCATATTTCATCATCAAACAAAAAAAATCACAAGCTCTCAACAATGGCACAACTCAAAATATTCACCAAAATAAAAAATTTAAGCATGGGTTTTGTAGTACTTGGAGCAAGGATCTCAAAAACGTAAAAATTATCAAAAACCGAGCTAAAACTTACCTTGAATCAAGTTGAGAAAGATGGCCGAACCTAACTTCTCTTATTTCTTTTCTTTTTTTTCTTATTTCGGTGGATGAATATAAAATATAACATTTATTTTACTTATGTTTTATAATGATATATATATTAACATTTTAAATAATTACTAATATAACCTTTATAATTAAATAACTTAACACATAATTCAAGGGAACAACCGGCCATTACCTAATCAAATGGTCTATTTACAACTTTCAGACTTCAACTTTAAAAGCCAATAGCAATTTGGTACTTTTTACAACTAGCCACCAAATTTTCATTTTACGCGATTAAGTCCTTTTATTTAATCGAGCACCTAAATGACAAAATTAAATCAAAAAAATTTCACAGATATAAATTGACACAAAATAAACACAGAAAATAAATTTTAAATATTTTTCTGACTCGAATTCGTGGTCCCAAAACCACCGTTCCGATTAGGGTCTAAATCGGGCTGTTACATGAAAAATATATAGGATTTTTCCTGTGCAATTTATCACCTTTTTACTTAAATTCATTGTTAAAACTAAGAAATTGTTTAATAAACTAATGAAATATGTGAAAATATGAAATTAGGACATAGAAATTATTAAAATGTGATTTTATGCTTTATTATATAGTTTTCATGCATAAAATGCCTTATTTTATATTTATTTGAACATATTATATTTTTAAGACATAAAATGGGTCATGCATGATTAAATTAAATAATAAAATATAAAATTATTTTTAATAATTCATTTTAAAATATTTCATTAATAATTTAGGTTTTAATTAATTATTTTATTCTTTGGTTATTTAATTTATTGATTTATTTTGGATAGGTCTGATAGCTTTGTTGGATTACAAAAACCTTCCAAATTGAAGACCAAGTCAACCCAATTTCGGCTATACATGGCTGTCCATATAAACCACTTTTTAGGTTTAATTACACAAGGTTCTTGCAATGCTAAAGAAATTAGAGATTTGCCCGAAGATTTATATTTGACCGAGTCTCAATCCTGAGTTATTATGGCATTTAAATTACTTAAAAATCAAGCAAAATTCAACTCAAAATCCACTAATCATGGCCAACCACTCATTGAAGAAGCTTGAAGAGACTAAACCTCTTTATTTTTAGCAAACTACTCTCCTCTCTTTACTTATAAATAAGACTTCATTTCACCATTCCTAATCATCCCTCATCCCTCATCATTCTCTCTTTTCTCTCAACTCTCTTTAGCATTTTCTATTCCCCACGCCTAGCACCATCTCTTCATAGAGATTTTAGCAATTAAGCCTCTTAAAGAGCCCTTGGTCGGCCACCTTGGAGAGCCATCAGCAAAGGAGCAAAGCGAATGAGCGAAGGAGCTTGGGTGACTACCACTTTGATTTGGGTTAATCTTTCTTTTCTTTGATTTAATATGAAAATGTTTGCTATGTGTTCTTTGTTCTTGTTACAACAATGTTAGCTTAATTTTATTTAAGCTAGGATGATTGCTTTGATTAAATAATATTTATTTGATTCATGCTTATAATGTTTGTGCCTCAATCGATCATGTTTTCAATTAAAAACAAGTCTATATTTCATTCATACGTGATTGAAATGCACCTAAATTAGCTAAGCGATCGTAACCAGACGACGACTAGTGGACACATAATTGAAATGTGCATGCTAAATTTAGATCCTAACTCGATTAAATTGCAGGTTGCATAACAACTCTAACCAAGCTCTGTTATCTGCATAATTGTTAGATTTGTGTAATTAAACTGTTTCAAACCTAACATGTCCCTGTTACCTCACACGAATGCTAAGAAACCCTTAGTAAATAAGGATCAGTAAAATGCATATTTACTAAGTAAAGGATTCTGAAAGGACCTAATGTGGTTTCCAAACTCATGAAAGATCGAGTTGCCATGGAATGTTTTTCTGAATGTTATTAATCATGTTGATAATAAATTGAGTTTAATTAAAGTAATTGTCATAGTTTATTTATGTTATAATTGTTTCAAATTGTGTTTAATTTTGCTAAAATCTATTTCATTCATATAGTTTGCATATTTAGGATAATTTGCATTGAGGATCATTGCGTTTAGTTTAATATATTTAATTTTAATCATCACTTCTCAATCATATTGTGTTTTAATTAACCAAGTTGTTAATATAATTTTACAATTAAGTGATTTAACACAAATACAATCCCTGTGGAGATGATAACTCGATACTTACTTATTATTTGATAACAACTATGTACACTTACACAAACCTACGCGTTACACACAGCAACCGTGAGAATTTTTTGAGTCTATTTTGTGATTTTTTCACACATTTAGGAACCCTTAATTAATTATTCCAAAGCTAGTTGGGCTACTCATTGCCGAATTTGTATTCTTTCCCCCTTAATGGACGGTTTGGGCTTCAATGTTAAGAGCAGACTTGTTCCTTTCATCGACCCACTTACAAGCTAGGCTAGAATTAATTCCTTGAGTCCAATACTTAAGCTTTGCTGTCTCATGCTGATTAATATACAACTCATGTCCATGGGTTATCCATAACGGCTTCAAACATCCAGCACGTCACTGTACCAAGTTACAACAATTTAGCAAAAAAATATGTAATTTCCAAAATGTAGCAACATAAATTAAAATTATGTAAAATTAGCATTTAATTTCTTAAAATTGCAATCTTACTTTAATTTTTCCCAATTACTCAAGCATGTACTTAAAATACACAATTTACTATCAAAATGCTCGAAATTTACATAAATTCATAGTTAAAAGATGCTCTAAAAGTTTATATAATTTAGAGTTATCACTTTCCTACTGGAAGTAATGTAAATAATTTATGGTTTTGTGTTTGATTCGAATTCATTTGGTCCCACACTTGAAGCAACTCGTGGTAAAAGAATAGTGGAGAAGGTCATTTGATTGAAAGTTGAGAATGACAAGGATATGTCTAGTCAAAAACATAGGTTTGATTTTGGTAAAGGGTTTATTGCTATAATATCACAAATCGGCTCAATTTTTAAAATTTTAATTTTTTACTGTGCAAGAAAATCATTTTTGAATTGGATTTTTTCTAATAATAGGTACCAAAGCCAGGTTGTGTTATGTTCATAGTATAAATTGAATAGAGCCAAATCTTACACGAGCTTATGAAAGCCCGAGACCATACCTAAATCAAGTAAGAGTTCATTTGCAAACTTTTTCAAACATTTAAGGTCCATGTTGCGACTTCTAGAGTTTGGTGTCACAACATTGAAGATTGAATACAAGCTTCACTGGTCGAGGACCATATTGCAAAGTTTTCTAAATAAAACAAAGTCAATGTGGCAACATTTAGGGTGTGATGTCACGACATCACAGGCAGTGCACTAAATTCCATTCAAAAATCAACTTCTCATCTATGCTTATCTATGTACCATACATGTCTTACAATCCTAATCAAAATAAAACCACTCATCTAAGCATCCCAAATGCCAGTTCATGCATTTTAACCCATACACAAATCCAACAACTAGTTCACAAATATGTATATCAATCAATCATCCAAATACAAACTTGTTACTACAAATTCATATCCAATGCCAATTCAATTACCACATACACATCTCAAACCATTTATTAAATCATATCATTTCAACAAATTAACATTACCAAAATCATGAATTAGGTAAGTTTCAACTATAGACGACATTCAAAGGTAGCATTTGTAAAACACCTATGTACATGCCACAAATTCAGACTTAAAATGATTAAAAATCTACCAATTAAAAAATGAGATAGTGTGAGCTTCAAATGATCTGCTTGATGTGTTTTACAAGGTGAAATCTACAAGGGAAGGGAAAACAATGAAGCATAATGAAAGTGTAATAGACCGTTTTTTAATGGTGCCAAAAAAAGCGGGTTTGGGGCCGCAATTTTGATGAGTGAGTCCGTAAATATTATTTATTAAAATTTATGAGTTGAATTATAATGTTTTATTAAATTTTGATAAGAAAATTTTGTTAATTGAACAAAAAGTTAAGTATAAGTTGTTTGTCCCTAAAGTCAAGTGGTTTTGGAAAATGAGGTTTTGAGATCTCATTTCTTTAAATCGAGTCCGTATATATTTTTCTTATTATTTTAGTATGCTGAAGTTTGGTTCAGAAATTTTAACGATTGGATGGTTAATTAAGGAAAAATGACTAAATCGTAAAAATTGTAAAAGTTAATCCATGTTGATTTTTAATGGCTAACATGCATGATTAATGTTTATTTAAGGATCTACATGGTAATTAGACCCTAGTGTATAATAGCGGACTTCAAGTGCTTTGTTTTCAATGATAAAATGTTAAAATAATTATAATTAATTTATAATATGTTAGAATTAAATAAAACAAAACCATTATTTTGTTTATTTCTTCATCTTCCACTGAATGTAAAGCATGGAAACACCATAGAAGCTTCAAATTCGGCTAAATTGTTCCTCATGCATGGATGTTTAATTAAGGTATTTTTTGTATTTTTTATGTTTCTAAGATCATTGCAACTAGGTCTAGCTAACCCATATCTCTATTTTCAAAACTGTTAAAGTTTGTTAAAATTACCATTGATGATTTTTAGGTGTTATTGATATATAATGGTAGATTTTGAAGTTTGGAAATGTTTTAGGACTATTTTGTTAAGTGAATTTGGTTAGTTTTGAATTTAAGGACTAATTTGTAAATTTTTTAGCATGAAAATATTGTAATTTTTAAGTGATTGAGGGCTGATTATGGATGAAATTAGAATCGGTTATGTGTAATGGGGCTTAAATGTGAAACTTTTAATAGTTTCGATTTTAGGGACTAAATTGAACAAAGTGTAAAAGTTCAAGGAAAATTTATAAAATGAGAATTACAAGTCATATACATAATAATGAATATGATAATGTATTTCAATTTAATAAATTGAATTTGATTATTATATAAGTCAAGGATTGAATTGTACAGAGGAAGATCGAGAAAAAATGAAAAATTGTAGAATAGACCCTTCAAACAAATTTGCTTGTTGGTTGTATTAGGTAAATTCATAGAATATATATATATATATATATGTTTATATGTTCATGTTATATGTTGTATGAATTAGTTAATTAATCTATGGTTAAATTATTAATATTGAATTAATAATATTAATTGTTTACAATTGAATGTAAGGTGAGTAAGAATTACTTGAAATGTGATGAATGTATATATAAGTATTTATAATTTATGTTGTTTTGAATTAGATTAAATTGATACAGGGTTGAATATTTAATATCGAATTAAAACTATAAATCGTTTACAATTAAGTATAAGGTGAGAGGTTATTTAATTGGAATTGATGAATGATTGTGTGATGTGAGTTATACGATCTTGGAATGAATGTAACAAATTTGTAGCATGTGTATGAATATTTTGGAAGTGCCTCTAATTTATAAATGTTAAGAATTTTGTTTAAATTTCCATTTGAACTAGTAAACGATTAGGATACGATTGGCATGCCAATAGGGTTAGAATGCACACTTGTACAATTTTGCACTTCGGTGCCTCTATTAACATTTATATGCTCTCTTGTGTGTTTTGGGTACCAGAGTATCCGAATTACTTTACTATAGTTCATCGGGCCATATGTTGAAAGAAAATATATGTACTAGATTCATGAATTATTTGGAGGTGATATATTTATATGACTATTGAAATGTTAAATGATGAAATTGAATAAATAATGATTATGTGTTTAAAGGTTGTTTTAAACGATATGAAATATCTAGAAAGTTTATAGTTATAGATATGAAATGTTAGCTTTGTAAATGTGATATTTTTGATAGAGTCATATGTTCAAAAGAAATGGAATATTAATACGAATTGGCATGATCAAATGGTTGATATGTCTTATATGTCGAATATTTCTTATTAAGTGATATGAAAATATGTCATATTAAATGATTGAGAGATTATACAATTGATATGTGAAATGCTTACCTAATTGTTTTAAATGTATTGATAGGAACTCGTATTAAATTTAGTTATATTCATTTACTTAATTGTAAACTGAGGTAAGAGTTTTGATTAAATATTTATGAACTTACTAAGCTTCTTAAGCTTACTCGTTTAATTCTTATTTTCTGTAGTTGACATTTTGCAGAACTAGTCGAACGGATCAACTTCTGAGCTCACACTATTCAGCCTTTGCTCTGTAGTTTCTGACTTGACTATTTTGGTTTGTGGCATTTATATAAGGCTTTGAAGTTAATGAGTTTAGACTTCTAGTTTCTTATTCAACATTCTAATCTGAGGTCTTCATCTCCATCTGTGACCAGTGTGGGTAGTGTTGGGAATCCCAAACTGAAATGTAAGCATTGTAACAAATTTCATCATAGGGAATGTCGTTTAAAAGTGGAGCTTGTTTCGGATGTGGTTCATTTGGACATTTTCTCAGGGATTATCCCAAAAGAGTTGAAAAGAAGATAGAACTAGCTCCAAAACCAAGTAATCCTGTCTTGAGAGGCTGACCACCCCGCCATCCCAGTAATGTTGGTAGTAGTCGAGGTACTACCAAGGATACTACAGTTAGATCTGAGGCACGATCACTTGCAATGACATATGCTATTCATGCTAGATAAGATGCTTCTACACTAGACATCATAACTGGTACATTTTCTCTACTTGATACTGATATTACCGCTTTGACTGATCCTGGTTCCACACATTTATATATATATATGAACTTAGTGACTGTTAAAAATTTACCTGCTGAATTCACTGAATTTGTAGTTAAAATACCCCCTAGGCCAATGTGTTATGTTGGACAAAGTTTTTAGGAACTGACCATTGATGGTAAAAGGTTATTGCTTTCTAGCTAACTTGATGTTATTTCCATTTGATGAATTTGATGTAATCTTGGGAATGGATTGGTTAACCCGATATGATGCAGTGGTTAACTATAAGCAGAAATATATTATATTGAAATGTCTGAATGGTGAATCACTTCGTGTTGAATCTGATAAACTAGATGGACTACCTAATGTGATTTCAGTAGTATCGGCGCAGAAATATGTTAGAAAGGGGTATGATACCTATCTTGCGTATGTGATGGATTCTAAAGTATCTGAGTCAAAGATTCAGTCAGTACCGGTAGTATGTGAATTTCTTGATTATTCCTAGAAGAATTACCTGGTTTACCACCAGAAAGAGAGGTGGAATTCTCTATAGTTTTTGTTCCAAGAACAACACTGATATCCATAGCACCTTACAGAATGGCTCCTTCTGAATTGTAAGAGCTGAAAGTATAGTTGTAAGAGTTGATTGAAAAAGGTTTTGCTCGACCTAGTTTCTCACCTTGGGGTGCATCGGTTCTATTTATAAAGAAGAAAGATAGATCGTTGAGGTTGTGTATTGATTACAAATAGCTCAACAAAGTTCCAATAAAGAACAAGTATCCATTGCCTCGGAACGATAACTTGTTTGACCAATTAAAGTGTGCAACTGTATTTTGGAAGATTGATCTCTATTCTGGTTATTAGCAATTATGGGTAAAGGAATCGGATGTGCCAAAGGCAGTTTTTAGAACCAAGTATGGACACTATGATTTTCTTGTGATGCCATTCAGCTTGACAAATGCACCTGCAGTGTTTATGGATTTGATGAACAAATTTTTTAGCCCGTATTTAGAAAGGTTCATGGTGGTATTTATAGATGATATTTTGGTTTACTCTCAAGATGAAAATGAACATGCTGAACATTTGAGAATATTGTTGCAAACCCTACGAGAGAAACAATTGTATGCCAAATTCAATAAATGTGAATTTTGGCTACGGAAGTTAGTTTTCTTGGGCATATTATGTCTGCTAAAGGTGTCAGGATTCAGCCATTGTAAATTGGAAGCCAACGAATAATGTGTCTGAAGTCTGAAGTTTTCTGGGACTAGCTGGTTATTATTGGAGATTTGTAAAAAAAAAATTCAATGATAGCTTCTCCAATGACTCGTTTGTTGCAGAAAGATGTGAAATTTGAATGGACTGAGAAATGCCAATAGAGCTTTGATAGATTAAAAGCTTTATTAACAGAAGCTCCAGTGTTAGTTCAGCCAGAATCGGGTAAGGAATTTATAGTTTACAGTGATGTGTCATTGAATGGTTTAAGCTATGTTTTGATGCAAGATGGTAAGGTAGTAGCCTATGTTTCACAACAGCTAAAGCCACATGAAAAGAACTACCCGACATATGATCTTGAATTGGCAGCCATAGTGTTTGCATTGAAAATCTGGCGGCATTACTTGTTGGTGAAAAATGTCACATATTCACCGATCATAAAGGCCTGTAATACTTGATGTCACAGAAAGATTTGAATTTGAGACAACGCAGATGGCTTGAGTTGTTGAAAGATTATGATCTTGTTACTGACTACCATCCGGGAAGAGCCAATGTAGTGGCAGATGCTTTGAGTAGAAAATCCCTATATACTTTGCAAGCAATGAACATCCGATTATCGTTTTCTGATGATGGTTCAATCATAGCTGAGTTAAAAGCTAGACCAATGTTTTTACAGCAAATTTCTGAAGCTCAGAAAAATGATATCAACTTACAAGCAAAACGGGTACAAAGTGAATCGATTCCTGACTCAGAATTTTAGATCGGGACTGATGGTTGTTTATTATTCAGAGGCAGAGTATGTGTACCGAAAGGTTCAGAACTAGTACAGAAGATTTTGAATGAAGCTCACAATGGTAACATGTCTATACATCCTGGTAGTAATAAAATGTATAATAATCTGAAAAAGATGTACTGGTGGCCGAGAATGATCAGCAAGTAAAAGCTGAACATTAGTTGCCTTCTGGACTATTACAGCCAGTTACGATACCGGAATGGAAATGGGAAAGAGTTACCATGGACTTTGTAACGGGATTACCCCTGTCTCTAAGGGAGAAAGAGGCTATCTGGGTAATTGTTGATCGGTTGACAAAGTAGGCACACTTTATTCCGGTACGTATCGATTATTCCTTGGATAGATTGGTTGAATTGTATGTTTCTGAGATTTTCAGATTGCATGGAGTGCCTGTCTCCATTATTTTAGATAGAGATCCTCGGTTTACATCTCGATTCTAGAGCAAATTGCAAGAGGCTCTGGGAACTCAGTTACACTTTAGTACTGCATTTCATCCCCAGACTGATGATCAATCTAAACAGACAAATCTTGGAAGATATACTTCGGTGTTGTATACTTGAGTTTGAAGGTAACTGGGAAAAGTATTTGCCTTTGGTTGAATTTGCTTATAATAATAGTTATCAGTCTAGTATTAAAATGGCACCATATGAAGCTTTGTATGGTGACAAATGTAGAACTCCATTGTACTGGATAGAACTTAGTGAGAAAAAGTTACACAAAGTTGACTTGGTCCGAGAGACCGAGGAAAAAGTGAAGGTAATTCGAGACAGCTTGAAAGCAGCCTTTGATCGTCAAAAGTCCTATGCTGATTTGAAATGAAAAGAAATAGAATTTCAAGTCGGTGATAAAGTATCCTTGAAGGTGTCACCTTGGAAGAAAGTTCTTCGGTTTGGACGTAAAGGGAAATTGTGTCCACGGTTCATTGGACCATATTAGGTTATTGAAAGAATTGGACCGATTGCATATCGGTTAGCTTTACCACCAGACCTTAATCGAATCCATAATGTTTTTCATGTGTTTATGCTACGACGGTATCGATCTGATCCTTCACATGTTATCTCTTCGAAAGAGGTAGAAATCCAGCCTAATATGGCATATGGTGAAGAACCAATCAAAATCTTAGCTCGGGAAACAAAAAAGTTAAGAAATAAAAATGTAGCTTTAGTAAAAGTTCTTTGGCAACGACATGGTATAGAAGAGGCTACCTGGGAGTCGGAGGATACTATGAGGAAGCAAAACCTGAATCTTTTTCCTAGAAAGATTTTCGAGGACGAAATCCCTAAAGAGGGAGAGTTGTAACTGCCCATTTTTCAGTGAAATTGGAATAGTGATTTCGAGACCACAATTCTGACCCAAAAACATAATTTATTTTTATTTCATTATATGGTCCGTAATATAAGAGGCATGTCATGTGAAAATTTCGAGACGAAGATTTTATAGATTAAGTGCTTAATTACGAGAAGGACTAAATCGCATAAAATGCGAAAGTTGAATTCTAGTAGCTATAAGGATCAAATAGCTATGGAATTCAAAACTTAAGGTCCTTATATGGTAATTAGACCATTAAGAAAAGTATTTATATTTTTCATGGTGACTCATCCATAGAATTATAGAAAAAGGGCAAGGACTAAATTGGAAATACCAAAATACTTAATTAATTTAAAGATGAAAAAATAAAATATCATCTTATTATTGTGATCTTCAACCTAAAATTTTATGGAAACCCTAGGAGAGAGAGAGGAAACTTTCTAGGCTTAATTGGGTAAGTTCTCTTCTCCTATTTTTAGTAATTTTGGTATTTTTGAAATCATGATAGCTTCATCTCTCTATTTGAGGGATTAATTTGAAAAGTTATCAAGTAATGAAAATGGGTCACGGATGTATTATGCTGGAAATTAGAAATTTATGGTAGGAAATGAAGATTATTGATAGATAAACAACTTTTGCAAAGTGATTTTTGATGAAAACTTGAATTAGGGACTAAAATGTAAACTTGTGAAATTGAAGGAAAAATTCTAAAATTTTATGTATTCATGTGCTGTAAATTTTGTAAGGGGGCTTTGTTTAGGCTTGGAATAGGAATTAATTTGCACAAGTTTCATTTTTCGTGCCTAGGGACAAAATCGAAATTTATGAAAAAGTTAGGGGCAAAATGGTAATTTTGTCTAGGACATAAATTGAGTCCATTTAAATATGAAATGTATGAAATTGATGGTTAAATTTTTTTATAGATCCGTACAACACTAATTCGAGGTTAGATCGAGGAAAAGAAAATGTTTCAGATTAGTAGACTTTTACATGAACAAGTGTCGAAGTAAGTTCGTGTAACTTAATCCGACATGTAAATATGTTTAATTGAATGTTGTGTTGTAAGGAATGTGATTTATATTGATATACATTGCTTGAATGCTATAATGATAAATTTAATACATGCTTGAAATGGTGATAAAGGGTTAAGTCCCGATTGAATGTTGAATTCCGATGATTGTATGTGCTTTCTCGAACAAATAGGGTCCTGCATTTGTTGTGGATGGGATTTCGCTCGGACGAGTAATCCCAATGACCTTGTCATAGAAAGGATTTATCCTGGATGGGTAATCCCGATACATTACCTCTCGAGCATATGTTATGATAAGGGTTTAGCCTAGACTAGTAACCCTAATTGAGCTCTTTTGAGCATACATTATATAAAAGATTTAGCCTGAACTGGTAATCCTGTTATACGAAAAGTAACTTGAGAGTGTGTTCCTTGGTTAAGTACCCTAAGGGGCAACTTTGATAAGAATTAATGGATTAATAAATCGTACACTTCGAATGTACTATTTGAGCCTTCATCGGAATTTCAGTGATTCAAAGGATATCAAACTCTTGACATGGCATGAAAATCTTGAGATGATATAATAATGACTTGAAAGAATATTGCTTAATGATCTCATCTACTCTTACTTGATGTGTATGGAAACATTTTGACTAACATGTTTGATTAGATGTATGTGATTAGGAAAATTAGCCAAATGGATAGAAACATAACATTGTATGCCTAGATTTTAATAATCAAGATTGGTAAGTTTAGTTTCCGTTATACGAACTTGCTAAGCATGTAATGCTTACCCCATTTTATTTTCCCCTATTTATAGTGCTCGGAAGCTCATGAAGGTTGGAAGACCATCGAAGCATCGTCAAACAATCAGCTAGCATTTTGGGTATACTTAGTAAAATCATTTTGGTACAATGGCATGTATAGGAAAACTTGGCCAATAGTAGCTTGAAAATGTCATTTTGTAACCTATCCATTGGAATGGCGAGTAATAGTTCATTTTGATATGTTTAAGTAGATTATTATGTATGTGTAATGCAAATGATCATGCAGTTGGAACTGTAACACCCCGAACCCGAGTCCGACACCGGAGTCGAACACGAGGTGTTAACAAACTTTGAAAAATTTCCAGACACTGCCCAATCTGTGTACTAGTCGCTTTAAAAATCATATCTTGAGCTTCACAACTCGAAAATAAGTTTTGTGATTTTTCCCTGAAACTAGACTCATATGCCCATCTACATATTTTTTTCTAGAATTTTTGATCGGGCCAATTAGTACAGTTTATTAGTTAAAGTCTCCCATGTTACAGGAATCGACTACCCTGACCTTTGCGCATTACGACTTGGATATCTCCTTGTACAGGGCTCCAATACTGATGCTGTTTGTTTCTATAGAAACTAGACTCAGAGAGGAATCTATACATATATGGTATGACTCCTAATTATCTCTGGTTAATTTATAATCAATTTCCAAAGTCGGAACAAGGAACCCAGAACCCGTTCTGACCCTGTCTCACGAGAACCTTAATATCTCTTAACATACTGTCCGTATGATTGTTTCGTTACTTTCCTATGAAAATAGATTCTTCAAGGTTTGTTTACATAATTTATTCACTATTTAATTCCATTCCTACTATTTTTAGTGATTTTCCAAATCTACGTTACTGATGCTGTCAGCATCTACCTTTAAGGTAAGCTTTACCTATTTCATGGTTCAACTAGCCCTTTTTGCATACATAGCACAATTTATGAAAGTGATTAACCATCCCCGTGGCCAATCCTTGTCAAGCATATCCACACTAAACGATTATAACATTATACTTAAACACATATAAGCCATTTTCACATGGCTATCCAAAACTTATACATCACATAAAGTACTCGAAAAACAACAATGGGTCGTCCTAAACATGCCATATCAAAATTCAACCAAAAGAGTACCCAAAAGAGCCTTTGATAGTGTGGGCGACTTCGACTTCAAGATCCCGAGTCCGATAGCTGGAGAACCAAAAATCTATAAAACAGAGGAGCAATGGAACGAAGTAAGCAATTTATGCTTAGTAAGTTTTGAGCAAGGAATTCCAGCATAACGAAAGAATAGCACACATTTAGCTAAACGGAATATTTCATAATACACAATTTTCCGATATCAAACTTACTTCACAACGTTAACCCTTATGTACATACACAAAAGACCAACTTAGCCGAAGGCCGGTAGCTCGTTCATCAACTGAGCGAATATTTATTTGTAAGGGCTCGATTAAATTCAACACATACGTAACATATCCCAATATTGGGATGTTTTTCGAGTATTAGCTGAAATTTTACAGCAAGCTCATTCATTACCAAAATCACGTACCTTCGGAATTTAACCGGATATAGCTCCTCGTTCAAGTGCCTTCGGGACATAGCCCGGTTATAGTAACTCATACAATGCCTTCGGGACTTAACCCGGATTTTAAAACTCACACGAATGCCTTCGGGACTTAACCCGGAATTAGTATCTCGCACAAAGGCCTTCGGGACTTAACCCGGAATTAATAACTCGCACAAATGCCTTCGGATCTTAGTCCGGATATAGTCACTTAGCACAAAGCCTTCGGGACTTAGCCCGGACAGCATTCAATTAATCATGCACATCTAACAATAATTCATGGCACATTCGTATTTCATTTTCATTTGCAAAACTCAAACACAAGGCACATATCATCCTTGCACATTCGGCTCAATAGCCACACATAGAGCATGATTTTCATTTGCTTAAAACATGATTTAATCACATCGTAATTTAAGCTCTCTTACTCAAGAACTTACCTCGGGTGTTGTCGAACGATTCCGCTAACTATTCGACCACTTTTTCCTTCCCTTTATCGGATCTATTTCCCCTTTGCTCTTGAGCTTAATTAAACAAATAAATTGATTTCATCATTTAGGCATCGAAAAGATGAACACAAGGCACTTAGCCCATATTTATACATTAGACATTAAAGTCACATACATGTGAAATCATGCATCAACACAACATATTAGCTAATTTTTCCCCCTTGGCCGAATATGCATGTCTATTTTTGGGGTCGATTTCAACACTTAATACACACATATACACACTAGTAAAGCATCCTCCCCCTTTCCATCAATTTAACACATGCATTGCTCATTAACATGCAAAGTTACATTCGGCCTTAGCACACAACTTGCTAGCCGATTCTTCTCCATTTAGCAACCAATGCACATATGTGCTCACACAAAAATGCTAAAAAGGAGGTTCAAGAATCATCAAGTCATCATCACATGCATCATTAACAAACTTCATATTTAGCATGCAATGGCATTAACACAACCTCCACCTAGGCCGAATTTTAACTCATCCTCTTGCCTCATCACCACCACATCAAACATCAACCAAGAATGATGCATCCATGGTCAAATGTCATTTCCATCACATAGCAAGATTTAGACCATGGGCTAGGTAGAACTCAAGCTAACAACTAAAACATGCATGCATCTCATGGAACATCATCAAACATACCTTAGCCTAGCTACATGCATGGCCGAACCTCTTCACCTTTCTTCTTCCTTCCTCCTTAAAATTATTGGCCAAGGATGAACCAAAGGATGAGAATTTTTTTTCTTTGTTTTTCTTTCTAGTTTCGGCAAGTATGAAGATGAGAAAAGGATGAACAAAATTCTCTCCTTTCTTTTCTTTAGCTCACGGCAATGGGGGGGACAAACAACTACACACACATTTTTTTTTGTATTCACCATACTCCTTTTCATTATTTTATGCCCATGCCCCTTATTTTATTTGTTTTATCCCAACATTTTATGACACAAATTAACATATTTTATTTGTGCCATACTTATGCCATAATTTCCATAAAAAAAAATTGCACAATTGCTCATCATGCCCATCATGGCCGGCCACCTTGTTTTAAGGTGGGAAATTTGACATGCAAATCCACCTATTTCATACTATAAGTTATTTGGCCACTACAAATTAGCCTATAGCATTTTCAAAAATTTTCACATGAGTCACATTTCAAAATTTCACTCACAATTGGCAAAATCAAAGCATGAAATTTTCACACATGCACTTTCACATGAAATAAACATAGGATATAACATCTAATTATTATTGTGACTCGGTTTAGCGGTCCCGAAACCACTTCCCGACTAGGGTCAATTTTGGGCTGTCACAACTCTCCCCCACTTAAGAAATTTTCGTCCCCGAAAATCTTACCGGTGAATAGGTTTGGGTATCGCTCTTTCATCGAGCTCTCGGTCTCCCAAGTAGCTTCCTCGATCCCGTGTTTGAGCCATAACACCTTTACTAGCGGAACTCTTTTGTTTCGCAACTCCTTCAGTTCACGAGCTAGGATACGCATCGGTTCTTCTTCATAGCTCATATCGTCTTGAATTTCAACCTCTGATGGGCTAATTATGTGCGATGGATCAGATCGATAGTGTCGAAGCATCGAAACATGAAAGACGTCGTGAATCTTTTCAAGCTCAGGGGGCAAAATCAATCTATATGCAACCGGACCAACTCGTTCGGAGATTTCGTACGGCCCAATGAATCTTGGGTTCAACTTGCCCTTACGGCCAAACCTGAGTATCTTTTTCCAAGGTGAAACCTTAAGGAACACTTTGTCTCCCACCTGATACTCGATGTCTTTTCGTTTCAAATCCGCGTACGACTTCTGACGATCTGTGGCTACCTTCAGACTTTCACGGATTACCTTTACTTTCTGTTCAGCATCTTTAATCAAATCAACTCCGAAAATTTTACTTTCACCGAGCTCGGTCCAAAACAATGGTGTACGGCATTTACGACCGTACAAAGCCTCGTAAGGTGCCATCTTAATACTTGATTGAAAACTATTGTTGTAAGCGAATTCAATCAAAGGTAAATACCGTTCCCATGAACTACTGAACTCGAGGATGCAACATCTCAACATATCCTCAAGTATCTGAATTATCCGCTCGGATTGACCATCGGTTTGGGGGTGAAAAGCAGTGCTAAAATGCAGCTTGGTACCCAGAGCTTCTTGCAATTTCTTCCAAAATCGTGAGGTGAATCTCGGATCTCTATCCGACACAATAGAAACAGGTACCCCGTGTAATCTCACAATTTGAGAAACGTACAATTCAGCTAGTTTATCCAATGAAAAATCCGTACGTACGGGGATGAAATGAGCCGACTTAGTCAGCCTATCAACAACAACCCAAATCGCATCCTTCTTACTTGCTGACAATGGCAGTCCAGACACAAAGTCCATTGTGACTCGATCCCACTTCCACTCGGGTATCATGATCGGCTGGAGTAATCCTGAAGGCACTTGATGTTCCGCTTTCACTTGTTGACATATTAAACATCTCGAAACAAAGTCGGAGATGTCCCGTTTCATACCATGCCACCAAAATTGACGTTTCAAATCGTTGTACATTTTCGTACTCCCCGGGTGAATTGACATTCGGCTACAATGGGCTTCGTTCAGAATCATCGAAATGAGTTCCGAATTCCTTGGAACACACAAACGATTTCTGAACCTCAAACAATCATCATCATCAATTTGAAACTCCGATTCCTCGTTCGGAACACACTTAGCCCGTTTTGCAACCAATTCATCATCGACTTTCTGAGCTTCACGAATTTGGTGAGTCAATAATGGTTTAGCTTTTAATTCAGCTACTAACACATTGTCTGGTAGAACAGACAAATGCACGTTCATCGCTCGTAAAGCAAACAATGACTTCCGGCTTAAGGCGTCCGCAACCACGTTAGCCTTTCCCGGGTGGTAATCAATGACAAGCTCGTAATCTTTCAACAACTCAAGCCAACGTCTTTGTCGCAGATTCAAGTCTCGTTGAGTCATCAAATATTTGAGACTTTTGTGATCCGAAAATACATGGCACTTCTCACCAAACAGATAATGTCGCCATATTTTTAAAGCAAACACGATGGCAGCTAGTTCGAGATCATGGGTCGGATAATTCCTCTCGTGTGGCTTCAATTGTCTCGACGCATAGGCCACGACTCGACCTTCTTGCATCAATACGCAACCCAACCCAAGTAGGGATGCGTCACTATAAATGACAAACTCTTTACCTGATTCGGGTTGCACCAAAATTGGAGCTTCAGTCAAATGAGTTTTAGTTGATCGAAACTTTTCTGACATTTCTCCGTCCACTCGAACTTAACATCCTTTTGAAGTAGCTTCGTCATTGGTGTGGCTATCATCGAGAAACCTTTGACAAATGTCGGTAATAACCGGCGAGCCCCAAAAAGCTCCGAACTTCAGTAATATTTCTCGGAGGTTTCCAGTCAAGTATGGCTGAAATTTTGTTCGGGTCAACTCGAATACCCGACGCGGATACCACATGACCCAAGAAGCTAACCTCTCTTAACCAGAACTCACACTTACTGAACTTAGCATATAACTGCTTATCCCGCAAAATTTGCAGCACTAGCCTCAGATGCTCAGCATGTTCGGTCTCATCTCTTGAATAGACCAAAATGTCATCAATGAACACAACTACGAACTGATCCAAATACGGTCTGAAGATCCGATTCATCAAATCCATAAACACTGTAGGGGAATTAGTGAGCCCAAACGGCATCACTAAGAATTCGTAGTGACCATATCTCGTTCTGAAGGCAGTTTTGGGAATATCTGAATCTCGAATTCGCAACTGATAATAGCCCGATCTCAAATCTATTTTGAGAACACTGAGGCTCCCTTCAGTTGGTCGAACAAATCATCGATGCGCGGCAACGGATATTTGTTCTTTATCGTCACTTTATTCAGCTGACGATAGTCAATGCACAACCTCATGGTTCCGTCCTTCTTTTTCACGAACAATACTGGTGCACCCCAAGGTGAGAAACTTGGTCGAGCGAAACCTCTATCCGTCAGTTCTTGCAACTGAGCTTTCAACTCCTTTAACTCGGTTGGTGCCATACGATACGGAGCTATCGAAATCGGCGTAGTCCCAGGTACAAGCTCAATACCAAACTCTACCTCCCGAACAGGTGGTAAACCCGGTAATTCTTCCGGAAAAACATCCGGGTATTCACAAACCACCGGCACAGATTCGGGTTTCTTTTCTAATTCTTTGTCATCAAGTACATACGCAAGGTATGCTTCGCACCCTTTTCTTACATATTTCTGTGCCAACATTGCTGATATTACAGCTGGCATCCCCTCCAAGTCCACAGACTCAATTCGGACTACTTCGTTATTTGCGCACCTCAAATCAATAGTCTTGCTCTTGCAATTCACAATCGCATCATGCGCGGTCAACCAATCCAAACCAAGGATAACATCAAATTCATCAAACGGCAAAAGCATCAAGTCCGCCGGAAAACAGGAACCTCGAATTTCCAGGGGACATTTCTTACACACTTTGTCGACAAGCACGTAACGACCCAAGGGATTTGACACCCGAATTACGAACTCAGTAGACTCAATAGGTAAAGTCTTACTGGATGCTAAGGTTTCACATATGTAAGAATGAGTAGAACTGGGGTCAATCAAAGCAATTACATTAGTATCAAAGAGAGTGAATGTACCGGTAATAACATCAGGCGAAGAAGCATCCTCGCGGGCACATATAGCATAAGCTCTAGCAGGCGCACGAGCTTCGGATCTGGTTATATCATCTCTAGATCCTCTCTGACCACCACCAGTATTGCTCGCATTTCCAGATGGTCTACCCCGAGCAGTGGTAGCACCCGGTCTCCCACTCTGATTTACATTCTGTTCCGACAACCTCGGGCAATCTTTAATGAAGTGGTCAACTGATCCGCATTTGTAACAGGAGCGGTCAGGGAATCTACAACTCCCCGAATGCCATTTACCGCAATATCAGCATTTCGTTCTGTCTCGACGTTCATTCCCAACACTGGCGACTGAAGTGCCTCGTGTACCCACAAGGGGTCGATCACGATCTCGTCTAAAAAAAGCCCGAAGTGCCTCTAAACTGGCCCGCATCATCCCGAAATCTCTTCGATGCCTGTTGAAGAGACCTTCCCGAGGATCTTTTACGAAACTCTCCAGTTCCCTCATCAACTCTTTGCTTTTCTTTTCTAAGCTCTTCGGCTTTACAAGCTCGTTCAACAAGTACCACGAACTCTCGTATTTCAAGAACGCCAGCGAACATTTTTATATCTTCATTCAGCCCATCCTCGAAGCGTTTACACATAATAGCTTCGGACGAAACACATTCCCGAGCGTATTTGCTAAGTCTAACAAATTTTCGCTCGTAATCAGTAACCGACATGGAGCCTTGCTTAAGCTCAAGAAATTCCTTCCGTTTTTTATCAACAAACCTCTGACTGATATACTTTTTCCGAAACTCAGTTTGGAAAAACTCCCAAGTTACTTGCTCTCGGGGCACAACGGAAGCCAGAGTACTCCACCAATAGTAGGCAGAATCACGTAGCAAGGAGATAGCACACTTTAGGCATTCATCGGGTGTACAAGATAGCTCATCAAGTACCCGGATAGTGTTGTCCAGCCAAAATTCAGCTTGCTCGGCATCATCGCTATCCATAGCCTTAAATTCAGTAGCCCCATGTTTTCGGATTCTGTCAACTGGGGGCTTATTTGACCTTATTTGGTCAGTTACCGGTGGTATTGTAGGTGCGGGGGTAGTATTTGTCGGGAATGGAGGTTGTGGAACAGCCATATTAGTTCGAATGTATTGGTTGAACCAATCATTCATCACGATATAGAATGCTTGTCTAGCTTCATCATTCGGATTACTAGCATTAGGTTGAGAGTCTGCCGGCACTGTCCCTTGTGCGGGAGCAGGCGCTACACTCTCAAGATCATCAGCTACCTCTCGGTCACGATCGGGATCCATTACTATAAATAAACACATTTACAATTGTCAGAAATCACCACACTATCAAGTAATCACATAAAACGGCATGTATAGCTAGACCCAAAACATTACAGTAGTCCTAGAATTGACTAAACCGTAGCTCTGATACCAATAAAATGTAACACCCCGAGCCCGAGTCCGACACCGGAGTCGAACACGAGGTGTTAACAAACTTTGAAAAATTTCCAGACACTGCCCAATCTGTGTACTAGTCGCTTTAAAAATCATATCTTAAGCTTCACAACTCGAAAATCAGTTTCGTGATTTTTCCCTGAAACTAGACTCATATGCCCATCTACATATTTTTTCTAGAATTTTTGATTGGGCCAATTAGTAAAGTTTATTAGTTCAAGTCTCCCATGTTACAGGAATCGACTACCCTGACCTTTGCGCATTACGACTTGGATATCTCCTTGTACAGGGCTCCAATACTGATGATGTTTGTTTCTATAGAAACTAGACTCAGAGAGGAATCTATACATATATGGTATGACTCCTAATTATCTCTGGTTAATTTATAATCAATTTCCAAATTCGGAACAAGGAACCCAGAACCCGTTCTGACCCTGTCTCACGAGAACCTTAATATCTCTTAACATACTATCCGTATGATTGTTTCGTTACTTTCCTATGAAAGTATATTCTTCAAGGTTTGTTTACATAATTTATTCACTATTTAATTCCATTCCTACTATTTTAAGTGATTTTCCAAATCTACATCACTGATGCTGTCAGCATCTACCTTTAAGGTAGGCTTTACCTATTTCATGGTTCAACTAGCCCTTTTTGCATACATAGCACAATTTATGAAAGTGATTAACCATCCCCGTGGCCAATCCTTGTCAAGCATATCCACACTAAACGATTATAACATTATACTTAAACACATATAAGCCATTTTCACATGGCTATCCAAAACTTATACATCACATAAAGTACTCGAAAAACAACAATGGGTCGTCCTAAACATGCCATATCAAAATTCAACCAAAAGAGTACCCAAAAGAGCCTTTGATAGTGTGGGCAACTTCGACTTCAAGATCCCGAGTCCGATAGCTGGAGAACCAAAAATCTATAAAACAGAGGAGCAATGGAACGAAGTAAGCAATTTATGCTTAGTAAGTTTTGAGCAAGGAATTCCAGCATAACGAAAGAATAGCACACATTTAGCTAAACGGAATATTTCATAATACACAATTCTCCAATATCAAACTTACTTCACAACGTTAACCCTTATGTACATACACAAAAGACCAACTTAGCCGAAGGCCGGTAGCTCGTTCATCAACTGAGCGAATATTTATTTGTAAGGGCTCGATTAAATTCAACACATACGTAACATATCCCAATATTGGGATGTTTTTCGAGTATTAGCTGAAATTTTACAGCAAGCTCATTCATTACCAAAATCACGTACCTTCGAAATTTAACCGGATATAGCTCCTCGTTCAAGTGCCTTCGGGACATAGCCCGGTTATAGTAACTCATACAATGCCTTCGAGACTTAACCCGGATTTTAAAACTCGCACGAATGCCTTCGGGACTTAACCCGGAATTAGTATCTCGCACAAAGGCCTTCGGGACTTAACCCGGAATTAATAACTCGCACAAATGCCTTCGGATCTTAGTCCGGATATAGTCACTTAGCACAAAGCCTTCGGGACTTAGCCCGGACAGCATTCAATTAATCATGCACATCTAACAATAATTCATGGCACATTCGTATTTCATTTTCATTTGCAAAACTCAAACACAAGGCACATATCATCCTTGCACATTCGGCTCAATAGCCACACATAGAGCATGATTTTCATTTGCTTAAAACATGATTTAATCACATCGTAATTTAAGCTCTCTTACTCAAGAACTTACCTCGGGGTTGTCGAACGATTCCGCTAACTATTCGACCACTTTTTCCTTCCCTTTATCGGATCTATTTCCCCTTTGCTCTTGAGCTTAATTAAACAAATAAATTGATTTCATCATTTAGGCATCGAAAAGATGAACACAAGGCACTTAGCCCATATTTATACATTAGACATTAAAGTCACATACATGTGAAATCATGCATCAACACAACATATTAGCTAATTTTTCCCCCTTGGCCGAATATGCATGTCTATTTTTGGGGTCGATTTCAACACTTAATACACACATATACACACTAGTAAAGCATCCTCCCCCTTTCCATCAATTTAACACATGCATTGCTCATTAACATGCAAAGTTACATTCGGCCTTAGCACACAACTTGCTAGCCGATTCTTCTCCATTTAGCAACCAATGCACATATGTGCTCACACAAAAATGCTAAAAAGGAGGTTCAAGAATCATCAAGTCATCATCACATGCATCATTAACAAACTTCATATTTAGCATGCAATGGCATTAACACAACCTCCACCTAGGCCGAATTTTAACTCATCCTCTTGCCTCATCACCACCACATCAAACATCAACCAAGAATGATGCATCCATGGTCAAATGTCATTTCCATCACATAGCAAGATTTAGACCATGGGCTAGGTAGAACTCAAGCTAACAACTAAAACATGCATGCATCTCATGGAACATCATCAAACATACCTTAGCCTAGCTACATGCATGGCCGAACCTCTTCACCTTTCTTCTTCCTTCCTCCTTAAAATTATTGGCCAAGGATGAACCAAAGGATGAGAAATTTTTTTTTCTTTATTTTTCTTTCTAGTTTCAGCAAGTATGAAGATGAGAAAAGGATGAACAAAATTCTCTCCTTTCTTTTCTTTAGCTCACGGCAATGGGGGGGACAAACAACTACACACATTTTTTTTTTTGTATTCACCATACTCCTTTTCATTATTTTATGCCCATGCCCCTTATTTTATTTGTTTTATCCCAACATTTTATGACACAAATTAACATATTTTATTTGTGCCATACTTATGCCATAATTTCCATAAAAAAAAATTGCACAATTGCTCATCATGCCCATCATGGCCGGCCACCTTGTTTTAAGGTGGGAAATTTGACATGCAAATCCACCTATTTCATACTATAAGTTATTTGGCCACTACAAATTAGCCTATAGCATTTGCAAAAATTTTCACATGAGTCACATTTCAAAATTTCACTCACAATTGGCAAAATCAAAGCATGAAATTTTCACACATGCACTTTCACATGAAATAAACATAGGATATAACATCTAATTATTATTGTGACTCGGTTTAGCGGTCCCGAAACCACTTCCCGACTAGGGTCAATTTTGGGCCGTCACAGGAGCAGTATTGGGAAAAGAAAAAGACATGGTTTTTCACGCCATTCTTTGTGCAAGTAAGACACTTAATCCAGCTCAATGCAATTACACTACCACAGAGAAAGAAATTTTAGCAGATGTATTTGCATTTAGGAAATCCAGACTATATTTGATGGAAAATTGAGTTTATGTCTATGTGAACCACTCAACATTGAAGTACGTGATGAAAAAAAAGAAACAAAAGCTAGACTAATGAGATGGGTGCTCCTCATCCAAGAGTTTGATTTATGGATTTTGGATAGAAAATGGACAAAAAATCAAATTGCTGATCATTTCTCACGATTAGAATTAGAAACTAAAGGAAAAAAGGAAAATTGAAATGAGCGAGAACTTCGTTAATAAGCAATTATTCCAACTCAAAACAATTTCTAAAACACCATGGTATGCAAACATTGTTAATTATTTAGCCCAAGGTATTTTCCCGACGGATGCAACATAGGCACAAAAAAAAAGAAGATTAAGAATGATGCCAGAAAATATACATAGGAGGAACAATATGTTTTTTGGCAATGTCCCATCAGTTAATCCGACATTATGTAGCTGAAGAAGAGGTTGAATGTATTCTAATGGGATGCCATACATCTCCATGCAGAGGCCATTTTAGAAGCAAGAGAATAACACAAAAAGTGCTACAATCCAGATTCTATTGGCCTACTATAAACAACGATGCTTATGAATTTGTACAAAGATGTGACAAATGCTAAAGAATAAGGAACATTCCAAGAAGGGATGAGATGCAGCAAAATGGGATTTTGGAAGTAGAGATCTTCAACGTCTGGGGCATAGATTTTATGGGACAATTTTTCAGTTTTTTTGGAAACCGATATATTCTTCTCATGGTGGATTACGTCTCAAAGTGGGTAGAAGCAATTAATCTACCAACTAATGATACGAAAGAAGTAGTGAAATTCTTGCAGAAGAACTTATTAGCGTGATTCGAAACTCTAAGGGCCTTAATTAGTATGAAGGTTCCCATTTCTGCAGTCGACAAGTGGACGTTGCACTAGCCAAACACAACATCAGGCATCGAATTACAATGACCTATCACCTTCAAGCCAATGGGCAAGCAGAAGTTTCGAACTAAGAAGTCGAGCAAATTTTAGAAAAAAAATAGTAAATCCAAGATAAAATGATTTTATCATGCAATTAGATGATGTTTTATGGGCTTATTGAACTACATACAAAACACCGTTGAGTATGTCACCCTACAAGCTTGTTTATGGGAAGAACTATAATTTGCCAATAGAGTTAGAAAAGAAGGCGTATTGGGCAATTAAAGAACTGAAGTTGGATCCAACCTAGTTAAGGAAGCAAGATTATTCCAGTTAAACAAATTAGAAGAGTTAAGATATTTGGTGTATGAAAATGCCAAACTTTACAAAAAAATGAATAAAAAAAGACATGGCACAATAATCAAAACGAAATCCTTTTCACTGGGACAACAGGTACTATTTTTCAACTCTAGATTAAAAAACTTTTCCCAGGAAAGCTACAGTCAATGAGGACAGGACCATTTATAGTAGATCGCATTTTCCCCTATGGCGCTGTGAAACTCATAACAAAAGATGGTAGGAACTTCCTAGTGAATGGACAAAGATTGAAACGATATTTTGGAGGTAACTTTGAATCTAAGGTTGAGAAGTAAGCCTTAGAATATAGCGCTATATCAAAGAGGATAAGAATGAACAGTCGGAGGACATTGGCACACCAAGAAAAGGGGTTGAGGCAAGTTCGTGTTGCAACACACTAAAGCCATGGCATAATATAACTATTTCAAAGTCAAATCCCCAAAAACCTATCGTCATGGTGCAACATAGGGTCTCTATGGCACAACACAACATCCTCATAGCTAATACGGGAAATTTTAGTCGTCATGTCATACTATACACATGCAATGGTGAGATACGTGTAACAACCCGGATTTGGGCCTAGTCAGAACAATGGTTTTGGGACCAAAAATCCAAGGCTGAGAAATTATTTTTATTATTATTTTAGTGTCATAGTATGATTATGTGAGTGCATGAAAATTTTGGTAATTTAATTTTAGAGATTGGGAGCCTAATTGCGAAAAAAGGACTAAATCGCGTAAAGGGCGAAAGTTTTGTTTTAATAGCCAAAGGTGTTAAATAGCTAGAGAACAAAAATTGGGAGTCTTTAAAGTGAAATTAATCCCTTAAATATAGGCTGACCGACCATAGAGACAAAGATGAGAATTTTCAATGCTAGGTAAAATTTGTTGGCTTATTTGACTAAAGATAAAATAGAATAAACAAAGGATGATATCATCTCTTTTTCATCTTCTTCTTCACCAAAGCTATCTCCTTGCAAGTAAGTGATTTAGATGTCAATTTTTTATAATCTTTGTACTTTTGGAACCCTTGTAGCATGAGCTAGCTAATGGGGGGACTATTTTTTGAAATGGTTAATAGTCTAAGGATTTTCCATGAAAGGGTTTGTAATGTTTTTTGAGTTTTTATGGAAGGAATTGAATCTTAGTTGTGTAATAAACAACTTTTGTAAAGAGGTGTTCATGAAAAACACCTAAAAAGGAGTAGTTTGTAGTAATTGCAAAATAGATAGTAATACGGTGAAATAATGGAAATTTTGGGTTACTATAAGAGTAAAAAGGGTTCAGCTAGGCTAAAGACATGAAGAAATTTGATAAAAATTGATTTTCAAGCCTAGGGGTAAATTGGTCATTTTGTGAAAGTCTAGGGGCAAAATTGATATTTTGCCAAAAATGTGAATTTTTTATTTTCTAAATTTATTTAGTGACTAAATGAGTGAATTTTTATTATTTTAGATCAAGAAATACAAAATTTGAACCTAGACTGTAACACCCCAAACTCGGCCCAGACGTTATGGCCAGATCTGACGTGTTACATGGACTTATGACTTAGTATGCATTCGTTGGTTTAAGTGATTGGGGTGGTCTTTGTAAAAACAGCGGTTGAATGAAAAGCCGGTTTATTAATCTTTAGGCTATCCATTTGTTGTGTTTGTTGAGTCTTGGAAACGTTCATTAATTTTGAAAACCCGCGCAGCCTAACACTAGCAGTTTCGACATAGTATAAATATAATCAGAAAATAAAACCATAGCGGAAAAAGAAATTTAAATAGCGGCCTTATTACAACTTAAAACCCAAAATTAAATCAGAATATAAAAATAATAAAAATAAACTAACTTAGAAAAACCAGCTTTGCAGATAATGTGGCCACTCCGAATCCCTCACGGCTCCAAGCCCACTATGGTTGGGGATTTCCTGCAGAGATGAAAATAAAGGGTGAGTTCGGTAAACTCAGTGTATAACATAACCCAACCATAGCCCAAAACAGATCAAACCTCAGAGTCAGACTTATCTGGGCCTTAGCCTAGTACAGATATCAGAATGAAACCCATAGGCCCATAGCAAATACAGAACAAATATATCATGAATGCAGAAATCCCAACCCAGAGCCATCCATAACACCCCCGTACCAGCCTTACACCATGTGGGGAGACTACTCGACCCACTCAACCGTTACACACCACAGAAATTGCAGCGAAGCTGCCATATATTGTGACGAAGTCACCAGATACAGATATTGTGGCTAGGCCACTAGAATAGATATATATGTGGCGAAGCCACCAGATTGCAGCGAGGCTGCCAGATATTGTGACGAAGTCATCGAAACAGATATATATGGCGAGGCCACCAGATTGCAGCGAGGCTGCCAGAACGCCTCCTCCATCAATATAAACCCATGTCTCATGTAACAGAAATAATATGTCATGGCATACGTATACAGAAACAGAACATCATGCTTTTTAGAAAAAAAATAACCCTAGGGGTAAAATCATAATTTTGCATGCATAAGGGTATTTCAGTAATTATTACCTATTGTTAAGGTTTCATGCTCATTCTAACGTTTACCAAGTAATCAAAAGTACTTACCTCGTCTTTTTACCAAAATGGGCCCGTTGGCCCATTTTCGGCCCATTAAGCCCAAAAATACCGTTGTGCACGAAAATGCACACTCTGCACTCTAATCATCCAAATGCACCATATTCATTAACAACTGTCTCACGAGCGCTCGCACGCTCGCGAGTTCACAAAATACCAACGTTTCGGTATTTCAGCTTTTACCGATTCAGTCTAAAGGAGGGTGTTGTTTACACACCTGGTTGATGACGATTGATGATGATATCTCCCACGCGATAATCCTACAATCGATGACTAACACATTAGACTTACGAATTAACGATAACTAACATAAATCCATGTCAACTAACCCAATCATCACACAAGTTAGTCATTTACGCACGAGGGGCAAAATAATCATTTTACCCTCCAGGGGTAAATCGGTAGTCCTACCCTACAGGGGTATTTTTGTAACGCCCCATACCCGAGACCGTCGTCGGAGTCAAAAACGAGGTGTTATGTGACACCCCTAAAGTGACCCTAGTCAGAAAGCGGTCTCGGGACCGCTAGACCGAGTCACCAAATTATTTGAATGTGATAATTATTGCCTAAAATATGTGAATATAAATGTGTGAAAGTTTTAAGCTTCAATTTAGTTAATTGCATGTGAATTTAGTTGATAGGACTTATGTGAGAAAATTTAGAAATGTGCTAGGCAAATGCAAGTGGCCTAATAGTGCATGTAATCAAAGGGGTGGACTTGCATGTCAATTTCCCCCCATTTAAGTACTAGTGGCCGGCCATGACAAGGGATGATGGGCAAAACATGTCATGAAACATGTTGTGTTAATGGAAAAAATAAAATAAGAAGCATGGGCAAAACATGTCATGAAACATGTTGTGTTAATGGAAGAATAAAATAAGAAGCATGGGCAATAAACTAATAAGAAATTGAAGGAAGAAAACAAAGAGAAAAAAATGTGTTCATCATTCTCATGCATGACCAAAAAAAAAAGAAAAAAAAAAAGAAGAGAAAAGCTCTCATGTTGTTCTTGGCCGAATAGGAGAAAGAAAAAGAAGGAAAAAGAGCTTTGAGGAAATCGGCTATGGTGGTTTGATAGACTAAGGTATGTTTGATGATGTTCCTTGAGATGCATGCATGTTTTAGTAGTTAGCTTGAGTTCTAAATAGCCCATGGTTCAAATCTTTACTATGTCATGGAGATGATATTCGGCCAAGGTGGATTGGTGTTGATATCATTTGCATGCTAAAAGGTGGCCATATGACCTATCAAACTCCTTGTCATATTGGGCCATAAGCTAGCAAAATGAGACTTTAATGAGTTAAATTTGTTTGAATTAAGCTCAAGAGCAAAGGGGAACTAAATCCGATAAAGGGAAGGAAAAAGTGGTCGAATAGCCGCCGAAATCGTTCGACAACATCCGAGGTAAGTTTTAAGTGATTAAACGTTGAGTAAATTCAATCATAATAGGACATAATGAGTTGATTTAATAAGATATGATGTGGCCATGATATGTCTTAAACTCAAATGGTAAGTTCATATGTGTTTGGACTTGGAAATTTAAGAGCAAATTGTAATAATTTGCTTTGGACAGCAGCAGTAACGTGATTTTAGAAAATCACTACAAATTGTTGGTGTGGAATTATAGGCTGAATAAAATATTTAATCAAGGCTTAATTAGTCTAGTCTCTTTTAAAAGAGACCTTGTGAGCAAAGAAATTTCCTATAAAGAGATATTTAAAGTTGTGTGAGACGGTGTCAGAATGACTCCGAAATCCCCTGTTCTGTTTTTAGAAAATCATTATAAATTGTACAAAAATGGTTATAAGATAAAATTTATATGCTTAGACTCCTTAATGAGTCTAGTTTCAAATTAAATCAAATACAACACATTTTGAATTCTGTAAAATGAGAAATTTGATTCGTAGTGAAGAGTGGTCAGATTAGTCAAACAGTGAAACAAGGGAAACTTTAAGAAAAATCTGGTATTGATTGGCCAAACCTAAAATTCTGGAAATTTTATGGATGGAATATATACGAGTCTATATTCAGGAAAAATTAACGGCAAGTGATTTGGAGTTTTGTAGCTCCGGTTATAAATAATTTAGTGACCATTTCTCAGGAAAACAGCTCGCAGTGAATATGTGATTTTGTTGTAAACATGGATAAAACTTGTTTTAGTTGCTCATAAGCTATTGATTAAACCCATACTTGAATTCTAAATCGTGATATTGTAAGCTTGTGAGTATTCGAATATGAAATGATAGTATGGCGTAAAATTGAATTATTCATTGGAAAGTGATGGATGTAGATTCGGCCAAGACCAAGTCTGTACATGATAGTATATGTGGCATGTGAAGTATATTTGAATATATGTGAAAGTGTATATATGTGATAAGGCCTAATGGCCAATGTGATGAATGTGAAAGTGTATATATATGTGATAAGGCCTAATGGCCAATGTGATGAATGTGAAAGTGTATATATATGTGATAAGGCCTAATGGCCGATGTGATGAATGTGAAAGTGTATATATATGTGATAAGGCCTAATGGCCGATGTGATGAATGTGAAAGTGTATATATATGTGATAAGGCCTAATGGCCGATGTGATGAATGTGAAAGTGTATATATGTGATAAGGCCGAATGGCCAATGTGATGAATGTGAAAGTGTATATATATGTGATAAGGCCGAATGGCCAATGTGATGAATGTGAACATGTGTATGTGTGATAAGGCCGAATGGCCAATGTGATGAATGTGAACATGTGTATGTGTGATAAGGCCGAATGGCCAATGTGATGAATGTGAACATGCATATATGAGATAAGGCCGAATGGCCAATGTGATGAATGTGAAAGTGTATATATGTGATAAGGCCGAATGGCCAATGTGATGGATGTGGAAGTGTATAAATGTGATAAGTCCCGAAGGGCAATTGTGTCAGTACTATATCCGGGTTAAAACCCTGCAGGCTTTATGCGAGAATATTATCCTGATTAATGTCCGTAGGCTTCGTGCTCGTACTATATCCGAGCTTTAAAGACCTGACGGCTAAATGCTAGGATTCAAGTAAGACTTTGATATTGAGTATCTGCATTAAGTTACCATCAAATAAGTATTATGTATTCAAGATGTTCAGGTACGTATTACTTACTCATCGGTGGAGTGATTTCGAGGTGAATTATCAGTATCAAAGAGGTAGGTAAATGTGATTAATATTATAACTCCAAATGTGAGAATGTGCTTTGGAAATATTTGACCATCTAGGTCATTATTATTCGAAAGTATATATGTGGCAGCCAAGTGTTGCGTTTAATGATATTATAGATCGAGATGAAGCTCTAGATTAACTTCATTGAACAGTTGAAATGAATGACCAATAATAGTGATTGAGAACACTTTGTCTTGCTTAAAACTTACTAAGCATTAAATGCTTACTCCGTTCTTTGAATCTCTGTTTTATAGATTTTGGTTCGTCAGCTATCGAACTCGGGATTATTGTAGTCGAAGTCGCCCACACTATCAAAGCCCTTTTGGTACACTTTTGGCTGAACTCTGAAAATGGCATGTATAGGACTACCCTTTTGTTGTTGGTCATGTACCCTTTGGATTTGTATAATTTTGGATAGCCATGCGAAAATGGCTTATATATGTTTGAGCATAATGTTATAATCATTTGGTATGGATATGGTTATTGAGAGGTGTGAATATGCTTAACAAGGATTGGCCATGGGAATGGTTAATCACTATCATAATTTGTGCTATTTATGCTAAAAGGGCTAGTTGAATCATGGAAACTATGAAATAGGTAAAGTCTACCTTAAAGGCAGATGCTGACAGCAGCAGTGATGTAGATTTGGAAAATCACTAAAACTAGTAGGAATAGAATCAAATAGTGAATAAATTATTTAAACGAACCTTGATGAATCTATTTTCATAGGAAAGTAATGAAACGATCATATGGACAGTATGTTAAGAGATATTCAGGTTCTCATGAGACAGGGCCAGAACGGTTTCTAGATTCCCTGTTCCAACTTTGGAAATTCATTATAAATTAACCAGAGATAATTAGGAGTCATGCCATATATGTATAGATTTCTCTCTGAGTCTAGTTTCTATAGAAACAAACGGCATCAGTATTGAAGCCCTGTACAGGGAGATATCCAAATTGTAATGCATGAAGGTCAGTGTAGTCGCACCCTGTAACAGGGGAGACTTTAACTAATAAACTGTACTAATTGGCCAGACCAAAAATTCTAGAAAACAATATGTAGATGGACGTATGAGTGTAGTTTCAGGGAAAAATCACGAAACTGATTTTCGAGTTGTGAAACTCAAGATATGATTTTTAAGGTGACAGCGACACAGTTAGCCAGCTGTCTGGAAATTTTTAAAATGGACTGCGATAGTAAGCGAATTTAGTCTGTGAACCCCTCGTGTCCGACTCCGGAAACGGTCTCGGGTATGGGGCGTTACATGTTAACAGACTTAATTCATTACTTAAACAGCTCAAACAATTTATTTTTAAAATTTCCAATCAAGCTAGCAATCTGTGTCACAGTTGCTTAAAAGTTCATATCTCAAGTTCCAAAACTCGAAATCCAATTCTGTAATTTTTTCCTGAAACTAGACTCATATATCTATTTAGTAATTTTTTTCTAGAATTTTTAGTCAAGTCAATTAGTACAGTTTATTAGTTAAAGTCTCCCCTATTTCTGGGTTTGACTGCTCTGACCTCTGTGTATTACGAATGAGATATCTCCCTGTAAAGAGTTTCAATAACTATTCCGTTTGTTTATAATAAAACTAGACTCAATAAGGAAGCTTTACATATAAAGCATGACTTCTAATTATATTTTTAAAATTTATGATGAATTTTTAAAGTCAGAACAGGGAATCCAGAAATTGCTCTAGCCCTATTTCACAAAAATTTAAACATCTCATAAAATATAACTCATATGCCTGCTTTGTTCCAACCATATGAAAATAGACTCATAATTCTTGAATTCTATATTTTATTCATCATCTAATTATATCTCTACTATTTTTAATTATTTTTCAAACTCACGTCACTGCTTCTGTCTGAATCTATTTTATGGTAAATTTTACCTATTTCATGGTTTCCATGGATTAGCTAGCAATTTAGCATACATAACACCAAATATGATCATGATTAGCCATTCCAATGGCTAATCATTACCAAGCATTTCCATACCACTCAATAACCATATCATAAGACCATATACACAAAATGATTATAATGCTATACATGCTATGCTCAAAATATAAAAGCCATTATGCCAAGATGATACACGGATAGTGTGAGCGAGCCTCCGACCGTTCCCGATTTTCCAGCTGGCTTGTCAAAACTACAAGGAATGACAAGGAGGGAGTAAGCATAAATGCTTAGTAAGTTCACATGCAAATAGCAAGTAACATAACTATATAAGCAAACATAAAACATCATTTGCATAATCATCACCAAGACATTCATATCATATTTTCATTTATCATCTTACCATATTGTTGTTATATCGAGTTTTCAACCCGAGGGTTAAGTACATACCTGTTCAAAGTATCCATTTCACAACACTTACCAATACGTCCCTTTCATCTCGAGTATTCCTCCATTTGAGTAGAATTTTACCCATTGAACACATCGGAATATAGCTCGGATACATGGAAAGTTTGCACATAAGTGCCACATATGTAGCCAAGCTACCATGTAACCCACCCATAAGTCAACTCGGACTCAACTCAATGAGCTCGGGCGTTCGTATCAATAAGTGAACTCAGACTCAACTCAACGAGCTCGGATGCCTAGTTACATCTCTTGAACTCGAACTCAACTCAACGAGTTCGGACATTCGCATCCATAAGTGAACTCGGACTCAACTCAACGAGTTCGGATGCCTAAATATGCTAGTGACATGTCACTTGTATCCTAATCCATTCCTAAGGTTCAACGGGACCTTTTTCCCAATCATGTGTCTCAACCATCTTCTACGGAATGCCGATACCGATACCCGGTAGTATTTCACATTTTCCAAGTACATCACATAATTTGACATATTATCAAACAATTATCACAAGTATAATATTTCATAATAATTATCATATCATTTAAATAACATTAAAACATTTAAAATAATAACTATGTTACCAACATTTACATATGAACTTACCTCGTATGCGAAAATGGCTACTTTTACCATTTCGTCCACAACTTGGTATTTTTCCCATTTTAGCCTGAATTTCAGTTTTCCTTGCTCTATTATTTAAAATATAGTCTAATTAGGACTCACATTATTCAAATTGACCCAAAATCATATTTTGGAAAAATTACAATTTTGTCCCTAAACTTTTGCATATTTACACTTTTTCCCCAAAGCTCGTAAATTAAACTTCAGCCTATTTTCTTATGTTTTATGACATGCTGATCATTTTTCCCTTCTATGGCAACATCAAATTCTCACTCTAACATGTACTTATGACTATTAGGTATTTTTACCGATTAAGCCCTTTTGCTCGTTTTCACTTAAAACTGAGTAGCACAAGTTG
The DNA here is from genome assembly GCF_007990345.1 of Gossypium hirsutum. Lineage (NCBI taxonomy): Eukaryota > Viridiplantae > Streptophyta > Magnoliopsida > Malvales > Malvaceae > Gossypium > Gossypium hirsutum. The sequence continues at coordinate 50,639,292 of NC_053430.1, read as the reverse complement.
TCTAACATAATTTAAAACCTCATATTCTATCATAAAACACCAAAATACACAAATTTCACCTATGGTTATTTTTTCAAATATAAACCCTAGGTTAAATTATTGCTAGCATAAGCTAAATCAAGTTACCGAGACTCCAAAAACGTAAAAAAACATTAAAAACGAGGCTAGAATGGACTTACAATCGAGCTTGGAAGCTTGAAAAACCCTAGCCATGGTCTCTCCTTGCTATATTCGGCCATGGGGTTGAAGATGGACACATTTGGGTTTTAAAATTTGTCTTTTAATTCATTTTACCCCTAAATGACCAAAATGCCCTTTTTACTATTCTTTAAATTTTTACCCTTCCAAGCCCATTTTTGTCCAAAATTTTTTTAGAAATGGGTCAAATTACTCTTTAAGGACCTCTAATTAATAATCTAATTCAATTTTATGCAAAATGTTTCTAGAACACAAGTTTTGCAATTTATTCAATTTAGTCCCTAATTTCAAATTAAGCACTTTATGCATAGAATTTCTTCACGAAATTTTCACACAATCATGAAATCATATCATAGACCTCAAAATAATTATAAAATAATTATTTCTATCTCGGATTTGTGGTCTCGAAACCACCATTCAGACTAGGCCCAAAATCAGGATATTACAACTCTCCCCCCTTTAGGGATTTTCGCCCCCGAAAATCTTACCGGAAAAGTGGTCTTCACTTTTAATCTCATATTCGGTGCCGAAGAACTTTCACTTAGGCTGTACCTCGAATACATCTCTTCAATTTCACATATGATCTGAAAGCTTACAGTCTCAACTCTCAACTGTTCTTAAATTTTCAACCCTTCTCATGATATCATGACATAAAACCCGGATCTCAACTTGATTTAGTAGAGACTGGAATTCCAAGATATCCAACAATCAAAGAGACCTGAAATTCCATGAATCTGATGAGTAGGAATTCATTCAATACCGATATGATTTATAGATCTCGCCAAACATTTAACAATAGGATACATCACATTTTCCTCTTTCTGCCATGGAAATAATTCTGATATGGCCTCAAGAATAATCCTTCTCATTTTCATCCCAATATCAACACTGGCAAGGATAATTTTGATAGATCCCAATGTTCACCTTTAACCTCTTTAACAACTCAGATTTCATGTAACATCGAATGCTCTAAACTATCACATTACCTCACTGTCTTGAAACACATCACAATTCATACAACAGTACATTACTGAAAGTCAGGAAGTCTTTGCTCAATGTAGACAGTCTAGTTCAAACGCTTCGGTTACCAATATTCTCATCTATTCGAACTCTGTCAACATGTAATAAACTTTTTAGCTTTCACAAGACGAAAACCTTATCATTCATAATGACTTTAACTAATATCCAACTCTTTCTAATAAATATACACTTCTCATTCAGACTATTTACTATTTTATCAGTACAAAAATGAAATTCTATTATCAGACTTGAGAAAAATAATCCTGACATAATTGTCACATGAAATCTTTCAAATAAATAATTCACCATACCGACTGAAACTCGCGCTTTTATCACTTATGCCTTTACTGATGTCAAATCGTTACATAGAAATTAGAAAAAATCCCAATACTAAAATCATCACATTACCAGATCAAATTAGAAGTATAGTCATATTTGACATGATTATCACGATCTGATGAACGCACTTCGAACATGAGTCTTAATTGAAAAATTATGGAACAAAGATAACAAGAAAACCGAATAAAGAAATCCAAGATAGAGAAACCCAGAATAAAGGAATCCAGAATAAAGAGATCTAGGATAAAGAAACCCAAGATACAATACTATGCCGAGAATTAAAAACCAAACTCATAGAGAAAATACAGAATACCCCGATAATTCTTCAAAGAAAGAAAGTCCAAAAGAAAACATCATTTAATCCCACTGGAATTAAATATAACAAGAACAATATATCTTCACATGCATATATATCAGATGAAGCATCAAGTAGAAGAAACAGAATCATAATATCATATGTATTTTCTCATCAATTCTTATCAGACGAAATGAAATAGAATACCCGATGAAATAGAGCAATATAAATTATAAACCAGTCAGACTACAAATGCTTTCATCCAACACCAGAATTAGAAGACATTCCCATATAACAAGAATTTCTTCAGAAGATCAATAGCCATAGAAATATTTCTGAGAACAGGTAAACACATAGAACATCTCAAAAGAGACTGCTAAATCTGTCCCGTCATAACTGTCACACTCAGATAGTTTACATTTCAAATATCATTTCCCCAACTAGTTCTGCCGTCACAAATTTCATATTAAACCATTCACTAAAGAAGGTAAGTTCTGAATAAATTTCGATTTACACTTTTCTCGACCTTGTGCCTGAGTAATTCGATTTACCAAAGAGAATTCCTTCTCTAACTGGGACAGTGCAGAATTACAATAATCTTTATATCAATCCGATACTTTACTGGCTTTGACTTTACTTATCAGCTCATTTTCAATCTTTGATCATACTTATAATTATTCTATCACTGAACTCTTTGGGTTCTCAACCGGAAACTTATTCAATACAAATCTCATGAAATTCCATTATAAGTACCACTTCGGTAAGAGGGAGGGGTTGTAGGACATCTGACTCGACTTTCTTATACATACACATATAACACAACTTCCATCATCATGGCAACATCATCAAAATCATGTCATTAATTCAGGCAATGCAACATTCATGTTAGCTTACACCAATTTTCCTATTGCCCCATTTAGACAATATACTTATGCATACATTCTATGTTTTCTAGATAGCTTTACTTATCCATTCATTTAATTAAATTAATTCATACTCATGACATCATATAAGGCCAAACGAACATAGATATTTGCATCACAATCACAACTTTCATTTCGTGCATCATCATGTACATATCATTACAATCATATAATTCAGTCCAACAATTTAACATAGATAAGTTCATTTCATTATAATCCTTTATCTCATAAAAATTGTATATCATTAACATTCATCAACATTCAACGTCCAATCAAGACAAGGAATTTTCATTCGTGTCATGATATTATGACCTTTATTCATACCTCTACTACTTTCTATTTATTACGTTCATCTTATCAAGTAAGCCACATACACTACATCATATGAACATTAAGCAAGTATGGATATTTATCACAACATGAACTTTCATCTCACATATTATCACATATGTATCATAAACTTTTATTCATACTTTTCTGAACCGAGACTTATCATAATCATAACTTTACTCAAATACCTTCACATAACATTGAACATGCTCAACACAGCTCGGTTGGAGAGTACCCTGTCTAAATAAGAAGGTACTTATACGCGTCGGAAGACATCACACTATCACAGATCAGTGGCATGTATAGCTAAACTTTTATACGTGCTAAGTTAGTCCAAGAACCGACTAAACCTACTCTAATACCACCAAATGAAATGCCCTGTACCTGATACCGTCACCGGAGTCAAAAACGAGGTGTTAACAGACTTAATTCATTACTTAAACAGCTCAAACAATTTATTTTTAAAATTTCCAGTCAAGCTAGCAATCTGTTTCATAGTTGCTTAAAAATTCATATCTCAAGTTCCGAAACTCGAAATCTAATTCCGTAAATTTTTCCTGAAACTAGACTCATATATCTATTTACTAATTTTTTTATAGAAATTTTAGTCGAGCCAATCTCACAGTTTATTAGTTAAAGTCTCCCCTATTTCAGGGTTTGACTCCTCTGACCTCTGTGTATTACGAATGAGATATCTCCCTGTAAAGAGTTTCAATAACTATTCCGTTTGTTTATAATAAAACTAGACTCAATAAGGAAGCTTTACATATAAAGCATGACTTCTAATTATATTTTTAAAATTTATGATGAATTTTTAAAGTCAGAACAGGGAATCCAGAAATTGCTCTGGCCCTATTTCACAAAAATTTAAACATCTCATAAAATATAACTCATATGCCTGCTTTGTTCCAACCATATGAAAATAGACTCATAATTCTTGAATTCCATATTTTATTCATCATCTAATTATATCTCTACTATTTTTAATTATTTTTCAAACTCACGTCACTGCTGCTGTCTGAATCTATTTTATGGTAAATTTTACCTATTTCATGGTTTCCATGGATTAGCTAGCAATTTAGCATACATAACACCAAATATGATCATGATTAGTCATTCCAATGGCTAATCATTACCAAGCATTTCCATACCACTCAATAACCATATCATAAGACTATATACACAAAATGATTATAATGCTATACATGCTATGCTCAAAATATACAAGCCATTATGCCAAGATGATACACGGATAGTGTGAACGAGCCTCCGACCGTTCCCGATTTTCGAGCTGGCTTGTCAAAACTACAAGGAATGACAAGGAGGGAGTAAGCATAAATGCTTAGTAAGTTCACATGCAAATAGCAAGTAACATAACTATATAAGCAAACATAAAACATCATTTGCATAATCATCACCAAGACATTCATATCATATTTTCATTTATCATCTTACCATATTGTTGTTATATCGAGTTTTCAACCCGAGGGTTAAGTACATACCTGTTCAAAGTATCCATTTCACAACACTTACCAATACGTCCCTTTCATCTCGAGTATTCCTCCATTTGAGTAGAATTTTACCCGTTGAACACATCGGAATATAGCTCGGATACATGGAAAGTTTGCACATAAGTGCCACATATGTAGCCAAGCTACCATGTAACCCGCCCATAAGTGAACTCGGACTCAACTCAACAAGCTCAGGTGCCTAGTTACATCTCTCGAACTCGGACTCAACTCAACGAGTTCGGACATTCGCATCCATAAGTGAACTCGGACTCAACTCAACGAGTTCGGATGCCCAAATATCCTACTGATATGTCACTTGTATCCTAATCCATTCCTAAGGTTCAACGGGACCTTTTTCCCAATCATGTGTCTCAACCATCTTCTACGGAATGCCGATACCGATACTCAGTAGTATTTCACATTTTCCAAGTATATCACATAATTTGACATATTATCAAACAATTATCACAAGTATAATATTTCAAAATAATTATCATATCATTTAAATAACATTAAAACATTTAAAATAATAACTATGTTACCAGCATTTACATATGAACTTACCTCGTATGCGAAAATGGCTATTTTTACCATTTCGTCCACAACTTGGTATTTTTCCCATTTTAGCCCGAATTTTAGTTTTCCTTGCTCTATTATTTAAAATATAGTCTAATTAGGACTCACATTATTCAAATTGACCCAAAATCATATTTTGGAAAAATTATAGTTTTGCCCTTAAACTTTTGTATATTTACACTTTTGCTCCAAAGCTCGTAAATTAAACTTCAGCCTATTTTCTTATTTTTATGACATGATGATCATTTTCTCCTTCTATGGCAACATCAAATTCTCACTCTAACATGTACTTCTGACTATTAGGTATTTTTACCGATTAAGCCCTTTTGCTCGTTTTCACTTAAAACCGAGTAGCACAAGTTGTCTAACATAATTTAAAACATCATATTATATCATAAAACAAAAAATACACAAATTTCACCTATGGGTATTTTTCCAAATATAAACCCTAGGTTAAATTATTGCTAGCATAAGCTAAATCAAGTTACTGGGACTCCAAAAACGTAAAAAAACATTAAAAACGAGGCTAGAACGGACTTACAATCGAGCTTGGAAGCTTGAAAAACCCTAGCCATGGTCTCTCCTTGCTATATTCGGCCATGGGGTTGAAGATGGACACATTTGGGTTTTAAAATTTGTCTTTTAATTCATTTTACCCCTAAATGATCAAAATGCCCTTTTTACTATTCTTTAATTTTTTACCCTTCCAAGCCCATTTTTGTCCAAATATTTTTTAGAAATTGGTCAAATTACTCTTTAAGGACCTCTAATTAATAATCTAATTCAATTTTATGCGAAATGCTTCTAGAACATAAGTTTTGCAATTTATTCAATTTAGTCCCTAATTTCAAATTAAGCACTTTATGCATAGAATTTCTTCACGAAATTTTCACACAATCATGCAATCATATCATAGACCTCAAAATAATTATAAAATAATTATTTCTATCTCGGATTTGTGGTCTCGAAACCACCATTCTGACTAGGCCCAAAATCAGGATATTACAATTTTAGTAATTCTACAACTTATCCACTTGGGCCTACGGACCCATTGGGACCACAGGGCCCATTTCAGCCCATCGCGACCCGAAATAGCCGTCCTATTTCTAGAGTAATGAGAAATCCACACCTATTAGGAGACTGCAGTTAATCCGCGCTCCAAACACTCTTAGTTGATGCCCAACCCAAACAAACACGTCACAAAGCGAAAGGGATCAGCCAAGAAGGGTATGCCTACTCTCCTCATGGTTTGCTCTATTTAAAGCTAGCCCTCCATCTACTCTTATGTTAGCTTCCCGATGTGGGATCCCTCCATCACCAGGGTTTAAAACCAACACCAACTCTTTTCGTCCCAACATAGCAAAATAATCAACCTTTGCGTGCCAAAGGATTCGAACCAAGGTCCTCTCACATGCCAACTCACGCCACCACCACTAGGCCATCAACTCATTTGTGTCATAAATCCAACACATTAAACTTTAAAGCGCACCTACTTGCTTCTATATTTATTGAAAAGAAAAACCAAAATATATTGCAGGAGCCAAGACTTGAACCTTGGACCCCTTGCTTCCTCTATGGCGTCATTTCCTTGTCCCCTAAGTGGCGCCACCTTGCCACTACACCACACTCCTTTTTGTGTCATCTTTTACCCTTTTACTCTTAAAAGCCCAAACGCCAATTGCATCACCTGTTCATAAAATTAAAATTCCGAAGACTACCATGGATTTAACTTAAGTTTGGGCCTTCCAAAAGCCCACTAACCTACTAAAATATATATTAACCAACCAGAACACACACAAATTTTAAAAATCACAGAAACACAGAAAACCCAAAAATTGGGGCGTTACATAGACCGAGGGAAAGCCAAGCAAGGAGATTAAAGTAGCTAATCACCTACATTTTGTGATCCGAGGTAAGTTGTATGTTAATAATGCAACTATATTGTTATGATGTGTGATTGAATTGATATTGTATAAATTGTTTTGTTTGTGAATAAGGGTATGCATGTTGAGAAATTAATGTAATAAAAACTCCCGGTTGAACATTAGGAATAGAATTGGGTATTCATGCCATGACATTGGGTGATACGTGTGCCAGTGTAAAACATGTCTGTGACATGCATAGGCCACATTACGAGAGCTAGTGTAAGACATGTTTGGGAGTTGCATCGGCCTCGAGATATACCAGCCAGTGTAAGACATGTCTGTGACATGCATAGGCCACATTACGAGAGCTAGTGTAAGACATGTTTGGGAGTTGCATCGGCCTCGAGATATACCAGCCAGTGTAAGACATGTCTGGGACATGCATCGGCTTTGAGACGAGAGCTAGTGTATGACATGTCTGGAACATGCATCAGTCTCGAGATATACAAGCTAGTTTAAGACCTGTCTAAGACATGGCGTTAGCTTGTTGTGAGTCAATGTAAGACCTGTCTGGGACATGGCATCGACACCGATAGATGAGAGCCAGTGTAAGACATGTCTGGGACATGGCATCGGCCTTGATATATTAAAGTCAGTGTAAGACCTATCTGGGACATGGCATCGACTTTGATGTGCTAGTCAGTGTAAGACCATGTTTGGGACATGGCGTCGGCATCTTATCCCATGTTTGGGCCTCTTTTTTCGGTTCTGGTTGCACTAAAACTGGGGCTTCGGTTAACAAGGCCTTTTGCTTTTCAAAACTCTGTTGGCACTTTTCTGTTCATTCAAACTTAACCTCTTTTGTAGAAACCTCGTCATCGGAGTAGTTATCATGGAGAACCCTTTAACAAACTATCTATAGTAGCCCGCTAGGCCCAAAATGCTTCTAATCTCTGACACATTTCTCGGCGGTTTCCACTCGATAATGGCTGATATCCTACTAGGGTCAACTCTAATTCCATCACCTGACACGATGTGTCCTAAGGTCGGAGCCAAAACTCACTTTTACTAAACTTGACATACAGCTACTTATCCCTCAAGGTTTGCAAAACAGTTCTCAAGTGCTCTGTATGTTCACTCGTATCTCGAGAATAAATCAATATATCATCGATAAAGACCACATAAACTTATCCAAATACGGCCGGAAAATGCGGTTCATCAAATCCATAAATATCGCAAGGGCATTTTTTAAACTGAAGGGCATGATAAGGAACTCATAGTGCCCATACCTTGTCCTAAACGCGGTTTTCGGTACATCTTGCTCCTTTACTCTGAGCTGGCAATAACCGGACCTCAAGTCTATCTTGGAAAACATGATGGCTCCTTTCAATTGGTCAAACAGATTGTCTATCCTTGGCAAGGGATACTTGTTCTTTATAGTCACTTTGTTAAGCTGTCTATAGTCTATACATAACCTCATTGACCCTCTTTCTTTTTTACAAAAAGTACCAGAGCACCCCACGGAGAAAAGCTCAGTCTCACAAAAACTTTATCCGTTAATTCTTTTAGCTGAACCTTCAACTCCTTTAACTCTGTCGAAGCCATCCTATACGGAGCAATCGAGATGGGTGTCGTGTCAAGGACTAATTCAATTCCAAATTCAACTTCCCTCACCAGAGGCAATCCGGGTAATTCCTCTGAAAACACATCTGAGAACTCACATACCACTGGTACTGACTCGATCTTCAATTCAGAAACTTAAGTATTCAACACAAAGGTGAGGTAAGCTTCACACCCTTTTCTCAAATATCTCTCTACAGTCATAGACGATATTACTACAGGAAAATTGTCTAATTCATATGTTTCAACCCAAAGAACATCCCTGCTCCCACATTTCAACTCGATAACTTTTCATCCACAGTCCACTACAACACCATGAAAAGTTAACCAATCCATCCCAAGGATTACATTAAATTCATTAAACGGAAATAGCATTAAGTTAGCCGGAAAACAATGAACTCTAATCATTAAGGGACAATTTCTACACACTTGGTCAACCAACACATGTTTGCCTAAAGGGTTGGACACTTTTACCACAAATTCAGTGGACTCGACTATCACATTCATATGGGGTATCAATGTCATACAAATATAGGAATGGGTAGACCCCGAGTCAATCAAAGCAACGACAGATATATCATGGATAGAAAAGGTACCCGTAATCACATTGGGAGACTCTGCCTCTTCACGGGCACGTATAGCATAAGTCCTAGTAGGTGCCCTGCCCTCAGACCTCACAGCAGTATCTCTAGGCGCACCTCTACTGCTAGCCCCACTTCCCAGGTTCTTATGTAGTCTACTCCTTGAAGGAGCATTACCTGATCTCACACTTTGATCCTTATCTTTCTTGACCATCTCGGGACAGCTACAAACAAAATGGTCCAACGACCCACATTTAAAGCAGCCTCTTTCATTACCTCGGTACTCACCGAAATGACATCTACCGCACTATAAACATTCTGGTCTATTTGGTCGGCCACTACCAACACTTGCGATAGAAGTTGTTTGAGCTTTAGACACTGCATGTTGTTTACTCTTATTTCTGCTCGAAAATCCTACTGATGCATTTGATCGAGCAGGAAACTCTCTTGATCTCTTGGATGAGTTCTAATGTGATTTCCCCATCTATCCTTTCTTTGAGTCACGAGACTCGATGTAAGCTTTTCTCTTCTCTTTTGTAATATCCCGATTTTTGGGGCTAGTAGGAATAGTGGTCTTGGGACCACAAATCTGAAGTCATAAAAAATTATTTAATTATTTTTTTGGAGTCATGGCATGTTATTAGTAGTGTATGAAAAATTTGGAAAGTTAATTTTTACGTTTATAAGCCCAATTGCAAAAAAGGACTAAATCACATAAAGTGTAAAAGTCATAAATTGGTAGCTAAGGGTGTTAAATTGTTATAAATCTTAATTTGGAGTCTTTAAAGGGAAAAAAGACCCTTATATCTTAGCTTGGCCGGCAATGAGAGATAAAAATGTTGAAAAGTCAATATTAGGTAAATGGATGACATAATGTGCAATAAAATAATGCCTAAGCCTAACTATCATCTTTTTTTTCTTTCATTCTTCCTTCTCCCACCGATTTTTTAGCCATTGTTACGGGTTTTGAGCTTCAAAAATTTTAGTAACTTATTCCTTCTGCAAATTAAGAAATACTAAATCCGAACTTAGACCAAGGGAAGGCCAAGCAAATTGATTAAACCGTCTAGAAGCCATATTTTGTAACCAAGGTCAGTTGAATGCAAATATTACAACTACATTGTCATTATATGCGATGAGTTAATTTAACATGAATTACTTGATTGTGAAAATGAGAAAGCATGATGATAATTAAGATAGTAGAATTCTCGTTTGAACCATGGGAAATAAATCGGATATTCATGCCATGACGTATGGACTATTGTGAGCTAGTGTAAGACATGTGTGGGACATGCATTGGCCACATTACGAGTTAAGCTAGTGTAAAACCATGTTCGGGACATGGCATCGGCAGTGAGACGAGAGCTAGTGTAAAACACGTTTGGAACATGCATCAGCCTCGAGATGTAAGCCAGTGTAAGACATGTCTGGGACATGCATCGGCTACGAGTTAAGCTAGTGTAAGACCATGTCTGGACATAGCATCGACATCCTATCCTATGTTGAGGCTTATTGAATATTTGATAATGTTCTGAATGGTTCAACGGTGAGAGTTATGGTTTAAAATTAAGAGAAAAGTATAATCGTGTTATGAATGATACAGGTACCTATTCGGTATGTATGAGACGTGAGTTCAAATTATATTATATGATGTGTAGTGGGATGTGATGAATAAGTTATGCTTATAACTATTTTATATTAAGAGCATGTTGATGAAAGGAATAGTTGTTGCTATGTATTTGCATGCTTCTTACTAAGCTTTATGCTTACTCCCTCTCTTTTCTATTTTCTTATAATATAGCCTAAATAGCTCGAGGATCATCGGACATTGGAAGCTACAATCACACTATTATCCTGAACACTCGGTATAGTTAGAATTCTTATTTTTGTGTATGGCGTGTATAGGGCTAGACTTTAATGTTATGTGTCATTGAGAAATAGCCAAATATGTTGGCCTGGAATAAATACCTTTAATTTTGTATAAGGCCATGGATGATGGTCAATACTCATTTTGATATTCATAAATAAAAGATGATATTTTCAGGGATGAGTATATTACACAAATGAAATGTCGTCCATTGTGGCTATTTTGGCTATGTTATGTACCCTTGTATTGGCATAGAGTGATTTTATACAGGTTATGTATGTAAGGGTGGCAAAGAGGCTTTGTAAATAGCCTCATTTTGTCCACACGGGTAGGCACATGGGCTTGTGTCTAGGCCATGTGTGACACAACCCGCCATATGGGCGTGTGATCCGGCCGTATGTCCCCTACACGTAAAATTTGCAAGTCAGTATGCATGATAGTAAACACATAGGCAGAGACACGGCCGTGTGTCTCAGTCGTGTGAAGGGCAAGGCCCAGCACATGGGCGTGTACCTTGGCCGTGTGACCCTTAAGAATTGCTGACGTCAAAAACAGAATGTTCAGGTTTTTGCACACGGACTAGGACACAGGCGTGTCATGGCTTGTGAAGGATACGGGCTAGGGACACGGGCATGTACCAGGCCATGTGAAAAACCCTATAGGTGTGAATTTAGAATTAATCCCACACTATTAGAGGACACGGGCGTGTGCCCCTGTGTCTAGTAATATTTTTCAGAGTTTGTGGGAAGATCCAAATCATTCCCATTCATCTCATTATAGGTTCTAAACCTTAATTATGAACGTTTGGAGACTCATAGGCCTTTATTATGAAGTTCTCGATAAAGATTGGAAAATTTTTAAATTTGACCTAATTTTGGAAACTCGAAAATGTGTGAATGTATGTGTTCAAGTTAGATAACGCCTCATATTTCGTCTCGGCGTGGGGTACAGGTGTGGGATTTTACATCTTTGGTCAATTCTTCGACCTTGCAAGCTCTCTTAACAAGTACTACAAACTCCCTCAACTCTAAAATCCCAACTAATAGACAGATGTCTTCGTTCAATCCATCTTCAAACCTTTTACACATCGTGGCTTCTGTGGATACGCACTCCCGTGCATACTTGCTGAGTCTCATAAACTCATGCTCATACTCCGTCACTACCATACGACCTTGCTTCAGTTCGAGAAATTCTTTCCTCTTTTGGTCGATGAAACTTTGGCTAATGTACTTCTTTCTGAACTCTTCCTGAAAGAAATCCCATGTTATCCGCTCTATTGGTACGACCGACACTAGAGTATTCCACCATTGGTAGGCTGAGTCTTGCAAGAGTGACACTACACACTTCATGCACTCCTCAAGTGTGCATGATATCTCAATAAAGACCCTAATGGTATTCTCCAACCAAAACTCTGCTCTCTCTGGGTCGTCATATATGTTTGCCCAGAATTCATCGACCCCGTGCTTTCTAATTCTATCCACTAGAGGTTTCTCTCTTCTAGCCAATTCTGCTCCTTGATGAGCTATATGGATGGGTTGAGGAATTAGGGGAGGTGGGGGAGGTGGAGTATTCGGATTTGTACGAATAGACTTCGAGTACCATGCATCCATCATGTGGAGGAAAGCTTCTCTAACCCCTCCGCCCTGACTCATTGTCACTGTAACATCTTGAAATAGGGCCTAAATGGAATAGTGGTTGTGAAACCACAAATTTGAGATAGAAAAGTTTATTTCGATTATTTTTTATGATTTACCGAGTGATTAGATGCATGTGTTAGAGTATTGATAAGAAATTTTATAGATTGCATGTTTAATTTGCCTATTAGGGCTTATTTGCAGAAGTTGCTGTAACAGCCTGTTTTAGGGCCTAAATGGAATGATGGTTTTAGAACCACGATTTTAAAGTCAAAAAATTTATTCCGATTAAGTTTTAAGGTTTATTTATTTATTAAAATATTGTGTAAAAATATCGTTAAGTAATTTTACTGATAAAGTGCTTAATTGGACTTTTAGGATTAAATTGCAAAAGTTGCAAAATATGTGTTCTATTTCATAAGTACTTGATTGAAATGGGGGTTTAAAGAGGAGGTCCTTAAATGGAATTAGACCATTATATTTCGTTTGGACAAAAATGGGCATGAAGAGGACAAAATTTTAAAGAAAGGCCCTAAGGGCATTTTAATCATTTGGTAACTAGAAGAAATAAAAAGGGAAAATAAAGCCAAAATTGACTCATCTTTTTCATGGAGGCTGAAATTAGCATGGGGGAAGCCATGGCTAGGGTTTTCAAGCTTTTCAAGCTCAATAGTAAATCCGTTCTAGCCCCCTTTTTCAAGTTCTTTACGATTTTGAAATCTCGGTAACTTGATTAAGCTTATTCTAGCAATAATTTAAGCTAGGGTTCATATTTGGAAAAATACCCATAGGTGAAATGTGTTTATTTTGACATTTTATGGTAGAATATGAAGGCTGAAATTATGTTAAACAACTTTTGCTAAGCGGTTTTAAGCAAAAATGAGTAAAACGGCTTAATCGGTAAAAGTTGTTATTGTTCATAACTATGTGTTAGAGTGAGAATTTGATGTTTCCATAGAAGGTAAAAATGATCAGCATGTCATAAAACATAAGAATAAGGGATGAATTTTAATTCTCGAGCCTAGGGGAAAAAGTGTAAATATGCAAAAGTTTAGGGGCAAAATTATAATTTTTCCAAAGTTTGAGTTAAGGACTATTTTGAATAGTGCATTAATTAAATAAGTAAAATATGATGTTTTAGATCCTGGAAAACGAGATTTGAATTTAGAATGGGAGAAAAATCGAAAATCGGGAAAGTTAGTAAAATGGCCGTTTTAGTATCGAGGTAAGTTCATATGTATAATAAGCATTAATTTATGCATGTTTCAATGTAAAATTGATATATTTACTATGATTGCCGAGGTGTTGAAAGTAAGTATAATTATGATGATTTAAATGTTCAATATTAATTCGACATGGAAATGAGAAAGTATGTAAGTTTGTATGTAAATAATACATTATCTTTATTATGTTTTTTTATTTCAGCATATTTTATGTATTGTATCTGATTTTTGAATCATAATTGACTATTGGAAGTATGGAATCAAGTATTAGAAAGAGAGAGAAATCCCGGTTGAACCTTCGAAAAGATTGGATGATACAGATGGTATGTAGCTAGGTCACATGTATGGTGCTGAGTGCACATCATGTGTACAAGAGAGCTACGGGATATATGTAGCTAGGTCGCATGCGTGGTTCCAGGTGAAGGACACCATGTAGACAAGAGAGCTACGAGATAAACTGGCTAGGTCACATGGGTGGTACTAAGTGTTCACCATGTGTACAAGAGAGCCAAAACTATGTGTACAATCGAGCTAGGTCACATGAGTGGTGCTAAGTGAAGGCCACTATGTGTACAAGAGAGCTTCGATTTTAAAGGTGGGCTGTGTGCAATACCATCGCGTATCTATTATTATTCCGAAGCATTCAACTGGGAAATTGATTAAATGAAATTGTGTATGACTTTGTGATGATAAGTGTAAGTATATACGTGTGTAACTTATGAGCAATATGCTCGATATGTGATTGGAAATTGGAAAGATTGTTATGAGAAAGTGATGAATACAATTGAAGTGTGAAAGATCAAAATTGACAATAAAACTGTTCTGGATAGTTGCAGTGACGTGAATCTAAAAATTTACCAAAAATAGTACAAATTTAATCGGAGACTGAATGAGATATCAAATTAGAGCTTAATGAGTCTATTTTCATATAACAGAAACAGATCAAGCAAAGGAATTCTATATTATGAGATATTGAGTTTTTGAGAGACTGGTTCAGAATGACTACGTGATCCCCTATTCTGACTTGGAAAAATCATTAAAAATTTTAAAAAAATAATTAGGGGATATAATTTATATGCTTGAAATCCTTAATGAGTATATTTTCAAATAAAATAAACGAGAACTTCCTTTGAATTCTGTACGAAGAGAAAATTGATTTGTAGTGAAGAGTGGTCAGAACAGTTGAGTAGTGAAACAGGGGTAACTTTAATGAATAAACTGTACTAATTAGCTAGACCAAAAATTCTGAAAATTTTATGGTAAGAATATATGTGAATCTAGTTTCAAGTAAAATTAACAGTTTGTAATTTGGAGTTTTGTAACTCCAGAAATAAATAATTTAGTTTCTAGTACTTTGCTAGACAGCTTATTTTGAACCTGTTTATGATTGTAATAGTGAAAGTATGTGTGTTTGTGATGGTAATATTCCGGGAACATATTGTGACTTTGTTTAAAGTATGATAATGTATTGTTTATTAATATTTACATACTTACTTACTAAGCTATAATGCTTACTCCTTTCCTTTCCTTTCCTTTTTCCTATAGTGTCGAAGATGTTAGCTCGAGTTGGAGGTCGCAGGAGGTTAAATCACACTATCAAACTATTGATCGATATATAAAAGTTTTAAAGTATTTTAAGTCTTTGGCATGTATGGAGACTCGTTTAATTGTTATTAAGTTGCTAGGAATTGGCTTAAAATACTGACCTAGGTTATTTGAAGGTCTCTATTGTATAAAGTCATTTAATGTAGATAGTCTTGATTATGTTATTAATTAAATGATGCAATTTATGAATGTGCATGCTTGCCTATGTGTGTGGTTGAATTAAAGCATGATATGGGCCTTGTAAGCTCTTGTTAAAGGGTAGCTTGAATGTGTTTGAAAAATTTTTAAATTAGAGTGAAATTATGAATCGGTTTTTATATGATGATTAGTGATTAAGTCCGGTAATGCCTCGTACCCTGTTCCGGCGTCGAACACGGGTAAGGGGTGTTACAGTCATGGGCACACTGTATACTGGCACGGTCCCTTTAGTGGGAGTCGGCGCATTACTTTTCATGTCATCTGTCGTAGCCACGTCAAGATCCATTTACTATATATAAAAACACAATTTATTTCATCAGGAGTCGTCACACTATCAATATACAATTATAGTATGTATAGCTAGACTCATACTCACACTAGGTTAGTCCTAGAATTGACTAAACCATAGCTCTGATACCACTAAATGTAACACCCCTTACTCGAGTACGAGGCCGGGACTAGGTACGAGGCATTACCTGACTTAAACACAAGCATACAATCATTTCAAATCATAAAAACTCGATCAAAACTAAAAAAATTTCAATCTTAGTCTAGAAATTCTTAATATGGGCCTACGAGGCCCAAATACACATTAGTAACGACTCGGGGTTTATCCGAACACCTTTGAAAACTTTAAAAAAAATGTCACTTGAAACAGGGGCACACGCCCGTATCAAAGGCGACACGCCCGTGTATCCATTTTGACCTGGCCGTGCTAAAGGCTCGTGTGGTCCACAAGGCCAAAGCACAAGAGGACACGCTCGTGCCTCGAGCCCGTGTGAATTAAATTTCCAAATTCGAACCTACAGGGGTTTTCACACGGCTAAGCACACGCCCATGTCTACAGCCCGTGTCCCTCACATGGCCATAACATGCCCGTGTTGCAGCCCGTGTGTAAAAACCTTGACATTCTGTTTCTAACGTCAGCAACCAATTTGAGGCACACGCCCATGGCCACAAGGCGTGTCCTCCACACGGCAGAGACACATGGTCGTGTCTCTGCCTGTATGTTTACTACCATGCATATTGACTTGCAAATTCAAGGTGTAGGGGACACACGGTCAAACAACATGCCCATGAGGCTGACCGTGTGTCACACACGGCCAAGGCATACGCCCATATGTCTATCCGTATGGACAAAAATAAGCTATCTACCAAGCCTTTTTGCCACCCTTACTTACACCTACCTACAAAGCAATACATACTGTCAATTAACACGGCAACACAAAGCCAATTCAACCACAACAAGATATCTAATACAACCATGTTACACTTTAACAATCTAACAAGAAATTGATTAGTCATGCGATTTACTCATCTATGAAATCATCGTCATTTGCACTTATCAATAACCAATATCAGCCACCATCCATGGCATTATACAAAATGATTAAAGAGCTATGATAAGTCACTTGTTTGGCCCAAAACAATGTGACCATTACAAAAGACTAGTTCCTATACATGCCATAATCAAAATAATAAAACTAGTTATACCCATTTGCTTCAGGGATAGTGTGATTGGCTACTCCGACATAAGGCGATGATCCACAAGCTACTTTGGCAACACTATAAGAAAATGGAAAGGAACAGAGGTAAGCATAAAGCTTAGTAAGTCGCATGCAATAATGAGTAACTATAAGCTACCATAAGGGATCATACTCCCAACATATCTCGATTTGCTCATAAAAGTAAGGATTCATAAACACTACTTGCTCATATTTATTTCTCACATTGGTTTGAATTCACATTTCATAATTCGTGTAAAATACACAAGTGTTCATATGCATAACTTACTCAATTTCCTCATTTACTAAACATACAACGTAAATGAAGCTCGTATGTCGTAACTCTCATTTAGGTACCTGTACCACTCACTACATGGTCATAAGTTCTCTCATTTCGATATAAATCATAAATCTCCTGTTGAACCATTTGGAATACTATAGGATATTTAATAGCCCCAAACATAGGCTAAGATGCCGACGTCATGTCCCAAACATGGTCTTACACTGGCTAGCACATCAAAGTCGATGTCATGTCCCAGAGAGGTCTTACACTGACTTTCATATATCGATTCCGATGCCGTGTCCCAGACAGGTCTTACACTGGCTCTCATTTATCGGTGTCAATGCCATGTCCCAGATAGGTTTTACACAACACACAACAAGCTGACGCCATGTCCTAGACAGGTCTTACACTAGTTTGTATATCTCGAAGTTGATGCATGTCCTAGACATGTCTTACACTAGCTCTCATCTCAAAGCCGATAAATGTCCCAAACATGTCTTACACTGGCTCTCATAATGTGGCTGATGCATGTCCCAAACATGTCTTACACTAGCACACATATCACCTAATGGCATGGCATGAATATCCAAATATATTCCTAAAGTTCAACTGAGGGTCTTTTCTACGTTAATTTCTCAACATGCATACTCATATTCACAATCATAACAATTTATGCAATATCAATTTAATCACAAATCATAACAATATAGTTGCATTAAAAACATACAACTTACCTCGGATTACAGAATGTAGGCGACTAATCAGTTTTAATCTACTTGCTTGGCCTTTCCCTGGTCTAGGTTCGGATTTTGTATTTCTTGATTTGAGAGAGGAATAAATGGCTAAAATTTTTAAGCTCCCATGGTTATTTTTTGGAGGAAAAATCATTGGAAGAAAGAAGAGTAAAAAGATGACAACATTTTTCTATTTATTATATTTCTAGACAATATTAAGTCATCAACTCACCTAACAATTTGACCAATTGATTTATCTTGTCCCTATGGCCGACCAAGCTTCTTTTAAGGGTCTAATTTCACTTTAAATACCTCCAATTATGGCTCTCTAGCTATTTAACACCTTTGGCTAGCAAATCACAATTTTTTCCCTGTATGCGATTTAGTCCTTTTTAGCAATTAGGCTCACAACGCTAAAATTAATTCACCAAAATTTTCATACATTCATATAATCATACTATGGCACCAAAATAATAATAATAATTTCTTAACTTTGGATTTGTGGTCCCGAAACCACTATTCCAACTAAGCCCAAAATCGGGCTATTACAAGTTAACTTCTCATGGTGTTGTAGTGGATTATGGACGAAAAGTTATCGAGTTGAAATGTGGTAGCAGGGATATTCTTTAGGTTGAAACGAATGAATTAGAAAATTCACCTGTAGTGATATCGTCCATGTTAGCAGTGAAATTTTGAGAAAAGGGTATGAAGCTTACCTCGATTTTATATTGAATACTCAAACATCTGAACTGAAGATCGAGTTAGTACCAGTGGTATATGAGTTCATAGATGTGCTTCCGAAGGAGTTACCCGAATGGCCTCCAGTGAGGGAAGTTGAATTTGGAATTGAGTTAGTCCCTAGTACGGCACCCATCTCGATTACTCCGTATAGGATGGCTCCGACGGAGTTAAAAAAGTTCAAAGTACATCTACAAGAATTAATGGATAAGGGCTTTGCAAGACTGAGCTATTCTCTGTGGGGTGCTCCGGTGCTTTTTGTGAAAAAGAAAGACGAGTCGATGAGGTTATGTATAGACTACAGATAGCTTAACAAGGTGACTATAAAGAAAAAGTATCCCTTGGCAAGGATAGACGATCTGTTTGACCAATTGAAAGGAGCCACCGTGTTTTCCAAGATAGACTTAAGGTCCAGTTATTACCAGCTGAGAGTAAAGGAGCAATATGTACCAAAAACCATGTTCAGGACGAGGTATGGGCACTATGAGTTCTTTGTTATGCCCTTTGGTTTAACGAATGCCCCTGCAGTGTTTATGGACTTGAACCATATTTTCCAATCGTTTTTGGATAAGTTCATGGTGGTCTTTACTAATGATATATTGATTTATTCTCGTGATGCGAGTGAACATGCGGAGCATTTGAGAACTGTTTTGCAGTCCTTGAGGGGTAAGCAGCTGTATGCCAAGTTTAGCAAAAGTGAATTTTGGGTCCGACAAGTCAAATTCTTAGGACACATAGTGTCGGATGACAAAATTAGAGTTGACCCGAGTAAGATCTCGGCTATTGTTGAGTGGAAATCACTGAGGAATGTGTCAGATATTAGAAGCTTCCTGGGCTTAGCTAGGTACTATAGACGGTTTTTAAAGGGTTCTCGATGATAGCTACTCTGATGACTAGACTGGTACAAAAGAGGTCAAGTTTGAGTGGAATAATAAGTGCCAACAGAGTTTTGAGATTAAATGCTTTATTGACCGAAGCCCCAGTTTCAGTGTAACCAGAACCGGGAAAAGAGTTTGTGGTATATAGCGATACCTCTTTGAATGGATTAGGGTGCATACTTATGTAAGAAGTTAAAGTCATAGCTTACACTTCGAGACAGCTGAAGCCACATGAAAAAAACTACCCGACGCACGATTTAGAGTTGGCTGCCATCGTGTTCGCATTGAAAATTTAAAGACACCATTTGTATGGCGAGAAATGTCGAGTATTTACAGACCATAAAAGTCTCAAGTATTTGATGACTCCGAAGGAGTTGAACTTACGACAACGAAGATGGTTAGAGTTGATAAAAGACTACGAGTTGATAATCGACTACCATCCAAGAAAAGCAAAAATAGTCGCCAACGCTCTGAGTAGAAAGTCATTATTCACCTTGAGGGCCATGAACACTCAGTTGTCTGTGGCCAATGATGGTTCGATTCTAGTAGAACTGAGACCTAGACCTATGTTTCTTCAAGAAATTTGTAAAGCTCAGAAAGGTGATATAGACTTGCAAGCTAAGATGGCTCAGTACGAGAAGAGTAATGAATCAGAATTTCGTATTGGTACCGACGGTTGTATGATGTACCGAGATAGGATTTGATTACCCAAAGATAATGAACTTATTTAGAGGATTTTACGAAAGGCACATAGTGGTTGCTTGTCTATCCATCCAAGTAGTGTGAAAATGTATAACAACTTGAAGAAAATGTACTGGTGGTCGGGAATGAAAAGAGACATTTCAAAGTTTGTTTCTAAGTGTCTAATTAGTCAACAAGTGAAGGTCGAACACCAAGTACCTTCGGGTTTGCTTCAACTTGTGATGGTTCCCGAGTGGAAATGGGACCGTGTAACCATGGATTTTATGTTAGGGTTGCCGTTGACACCAAGGAAAAAGGATTTCGTTTGGGTTGTTGTTGATAGGCTTACCAAGTTGGCAGATTTTATACCAATGAGTACCGATTATTCCCTTGAGAAATTGGCTGAATTGTATGTTTCGAAGATTGTGAGACTTCATGGAGTACCCTTTTCGATTATTTCGGATAGAGATCCGAGATTTACCTTGTAGTTTTGGAAAAGGTTGTAAGAGGCATTGGGAACAAAATTGAATTTTAGCACAGCATTTCACCTGCAAACTGACGGTCAGTCAGAAAGAGTGATTCAGATCTTAGAAGACATGTTGTAGTGTTGTGTTCTCGAGTTTCAAGGCAGTTGGGAAAAGTACTTACTATTGGTAGAGTTTGCCTACAATAATAGTTATCAGTCAAGTTTGAAAATGGCGCCTTATAAGGCTTCATATGGAGGTAAGTGTCGGACGCCCTTATATTGGACCAAACTTACAGAAAATCAGATTCACGGGGTTGATTTAGTCAAAGAAATCGAAGAGAAAGTTAAGGTGATTCGCGACTGTATAAAGGTCACTTCAGATAAACAGAAATCCTACACTAATTTGAAATGAAAGGAAATTAAGTTTCAAGTCGGTGATAGGGTGTTTTTGAAAGTATCCCCGTAGAGGAAAGTCCTCAGATTCGGTAAAAATGGCAAGCTGAGTCCTCGTTTCATAGGACCTTATGAGATTATCGAGAGAGTAGGGCTTGTTGCCTACCGATTGGCTTTGCTCTTAGAGTTGGAAAAGATTCACGACGTGTTTCATGTGTCCATGTTACGTCGATATAGATTGGATCCTTCGTATGTGATCGTACCAACTGAGGTTGAGATTCAGCCAGATATGACTTATGTTGAAGAGCCGATTAAGATTTTGGCTCGGGAGGTTAAACAACTGAGGAATAAGAGTATAGCACTTGTTAAAATTTTGTGGCATAGACATGGATTCGAGGAAGCCACATGGGAACTCGAGGAGACCATGAGAGATCAATACCTGAACTTATTCACCGGTAAGATTTTCGAGGACAAAAATCTCTAAGAGGGGGAGAATTGTAATAGCCCGATTTTGAGCCTAGTCGGAATAGTGGTTTTGGGACCACAAATCCAAGGTTGAGAAATTATTTTTATTATTATTTTAGTGTCATTGTATGATTATATGAGTGCATGAAAATTTTGGTAAATTAATTTTAGCGATTGGGAGCCTAATTGTGAAAAAGGACTAAATCGCATAAAGGGCGAAAGTTTTGTTTTAATAGCCAAAGGTGTTAAATAGCTAGAGAAAAAAATTTGGGGTCTTTAAAGTGCAATTAAGCCCTTAAATATAGGCTGGTCGGCCATAGAGACAAAGATGAGACAATTTTCAATGTTAGGTGAAATTTGGTGGCTTATTTGACTAAAGATAAAATAGAATAAACAAAGGATGATATCATCTCTTTTTCATCTTCTTCTTCACCAAAATTTTCAGCAATAGTTAGGGTTTTGAAGCTTTAAAATTTCATCCAAGCTATCTCCTTGCAAGTAAGTGATTTAGATGCCTATTTTTGATAATCTTTGTACTTTTGGAACCCTTGTAGCATGAGCTAGCTAATGAGGGAGACTATTTTGTGAAATGGTTACTAGTCTAAGGATTTTCCATGAAAGATTTTGTAATGTTTTCTAAGTTTTTATGGAAGGAAATGAATCTTAGTTGTGTAATAAACAACTTTTGTAAAGAGGTGTTCATGAAAAACACCTAAAAAGGACTAGTTTGTAGTAATTGAAATATAGATAGTAATATGGTGAAATAATGGAAATTTTGGGTTGCTATAAGAGTAAAAATGGTTCGGATAGACTTAATACATGAAGAAATTCAATAAAAATCAATTTTTGAGCCTAGGGGTAAAATGGTCATTTTGTGAAAGTCAAGGGGCAAAATGGACATTTTGCCAAAAATGTGAATTTTTTATTTTCTAAATTTATTTAGTGATTAAATGAGTGAAATTTTATCATTTTAGATCAAAAAATAAAAAATTCGAACCAAGACCGGGGGAAAGCTAGGCAAGTAGATTAAATAGGCTAGTCACCTTGTGATCCGAGGTAAATTGTATGTTAATAATGCAACTATATTGTTATGATGTGTGATTGAATTGATATTGTATAAATTGTTTTGTTTTTGAATATGGGTATGCTGTTGAGAAATTAATGTAATAAAGACTCCCAGTTGAACATTAGGAATAGAATTGGGTATTCATGCCATGACATTGGGTGATACGTGTGCCAGTGTAAGACATGTCTAGGAGATGCATCAGCCACATTACGAGAGCTAGTGTAAGACATGTCTGGAACATGCATCGGCCTCGAGATATACCAGCCAGTGTAAGACATGTCTAGGACATGCATCGGCTTCGAGACGAGAGCTAGTGTAAGACATGTCTGGGAGACGCATCAACCTCGAGATATACAAGCTAGTGTAAGACTTGTCTAGTACATGGCGTCAGCTTGTTGTGTGTTAGTGTAAGACTTATCTGGGACATGGCATCGATTCCGATAGATGACAGCCAGTGTAAGACCTGTCTGGGACACGGCATCAACCTCAATATATGAAAGTCAATGTAAGACCTGTCTAGGACATGGCATCGATTTGATGTGCTAGCCAGTGTAAGACCATGTCTGGGACATGGCATCGACATCTTATCCCATGTTTGGGGCTATTGAATATCCTGCAGTATTCCAAATGGTTCAATGGGAGATTTATGGTTTATATCGAATTGAGAGAACTTATGACCATGTGGTGAGTGGTACAGGTACCTAAATGAGAATTACAACATACGAGCTTCATTTACGTTGTATGTTTAGTAAAGGAGGAAAGTGAGTAAATTATGCATATGACTAGTATTTTATATCAATTATGAAATGTGGATTCAAACCAATGTTGTATGATTGGTGAGGAACAAATATGAGCAAGTATTGTTTATGAATCATTACTTTTATGTGTAAATCGAGATATGTTGGGAGTATGATCCCTTATGGTAGCTTATAGTTACTCAATATTTGCATGCGACTTACTAGGCTTTATGCTTACCTCTTTTCCTTTCCATTTTCTTATAATGCCACCAAAGTAGCTCGTGGATCATCGCCTTACGTCAAAGAAGCCAGTCACACTATCCCTGAAGCAATTGGTATAGCTAGTTTTATCATTTTGATTATGACATGTATAAGAACTAGTCTTTTTGTAATGGTCACATTGTTTTGGGCCAAACGAGTGGCTTGTCATAACTCTTAGTCATTTTGTATAACACCATGGATGGTGGCTAATATTGGTTAATGATAAGTGCAAATGATGATGATTTCATAGATGAGTAAACCGCATGACTAATCAAGTTCTTGTTAGATTGTTAAAGTGCAATGTGGTTGTATTACATATCTTGTTATGGTTGAATTGGCTTTGTGTTGTCGTGTGAATTGGTGGTATGTATTGTTGTGTAGGTAGGTGTAAGTAAGGGTGGCAAAAAGGCTTGGTAGATAGCCTATTTTTGTCCATACGGCTAGACACACGGGCATGTGCCTAGGCTGTGTGTGACACACGGTTAGCCCCATTGGCGTGTTGTCTGGCCGTGTGTCCCCTGCACCTTCAATTTGCAAGTCAATATGCATGGTAGTAACACACAGGCAGAGACACGGCCATGTGTCTCAGCCGTGTGGAGGACACAGCCTTTGGCCACGGGCGTGTGTCTTGGTGGTGTGCCTCTAATTGGTTGTTGGCATCAGAAACAGAATGTCAAGGTTTTTAGGCATGAGCTAAGACACGGGCATGTCATGGCCGTGTGAGAGACACAGGCCATGGACACAGGCGTGTGTCAGGCCGTGTGAAATCCCCTGTAGGTTTGAATTTAGAAATAAATTTACACAGGTTTGGGGTACGGGCGTGTTCCCTTGTGCTTAGGCCGTGTGAACAACATGGCTTTCAGCACGGCCATGTCAAAATAGCCACACGAGCGTGTTGCCCTTTCACACGGGCGTGTACCCTTGTTTCAAGTGACATTTTTCAAAGTTTTCAAAGGTGTTCGGATTAAACCCAAATCATTTCCAAAGTGTGTTTAGGCCTCATAGGCCTATATTAAGAATTTCTAGATTAAAATTGAAAAGCTTTAAATTTGATCCAGTTTTTGCAACTTGTAAATGATTGTATGCATGCGTTTAAATCAGGTAATGCCTCGGGCCAGTCCCGACCTCGGACTTGGGTAAGGGGTGTTACAATACGCCAATGCATTTAGCTAAAAGCCCGTTTGAAGCTCTTTTTATAATCACCATCTTTAACCGTAAATACGCACCATTCAAACACCTTAAATGAGTTACAACATCCCTTAGACATCACCCATTAATCTTGAATAGCAGCTTCGTTCTTTCATATCCCCGATCCTCAAACACTGCAAGCGATTCATCCTTCATTCTCCTCTTTTTCGACCCATCGACTACTTGTCTTCCTTTGTTCAAAACATATAATCTACATTAGTGGAAGATTAATATCCATACGCAACAACCCAAGGTTTTATACTCTAACTTTGTTTTCAATTAATTTTAACCATTTAGATTGTCACAATTTTTCCAATGGAATCAAGAAAACAATAATGCACTACCAAGGGACCAATTAACTTTGATGATAATCGATTCACCAATTTGGAAGTAGAGAGATTCTATCTCTAGATGAGTGTCCAATCGTTCATTCAAGAATGTGGATTCGACCCCACCATATCTGCTTGCGACGAGATATGGGATTTGGTGCAATACCACCGTTAGAATAAATTTTGCGTCACACCAACCAAACTAGTGGTTGACGTAATAGTTTATGAGTTCTATGTTGCCCTAAAAGATCGGAAAAATCATAGACAGGGTGAAACGATTACCCAAGTCACCATTCAAGGAAAAGAAGTGTTGACTGCGCCACTAGAAATATATCAATTTTATGATGCCCTATATTATTCCCATGATTATTTGGAAAATATAAATTTATTCACATTTGATAACCTAGATATGGAGGGAATAATTAATTGTTTGATAATAATTAATTATTTGATAGAGGATCGTTGCGAGTGGACTCGTAATGCCAACATCGAAATGCCCTTAAAATTCAACACAGTCATCAAGCTTCTAATGACAAAATTGTGGATGCAATTTATTTGCACTCGTCTAGCACATACACACAATGCGTCTGACATCACCATATACAGAGCGGTTATGCTTTATGCGATTTTAAAGAAAGAACAAATTTGCATTGGCCATTGAATCTACAAAGAGATGATGAAGTGCTTACGGAGCCGTAAACAAAGTATGTATTTCCCGCACTTGATCACGACACTATGTAGAAGAGCTGAAGTTCTCATGTCTTCTGTCGAACCATTTACGCGACTGACGACGAGCGTAATTAGGGACAACATGTACGGACAATTTGTTGAACTCCAAAGGAAGCAAAAGTAAGAAGCCGAACTAAAAACAAAACACAGAAGGGATCCCTAAAGGTTGGGTAAGAGGAAGACCAAAGCATAGACATCATAAATGACGGGATTAATAGACATGTCAATCTTTGAATGGCAAACACGTTGGATGCAAGACATGGGTGATATCCTAATTTGCATTGCGCAACAAAATGGATGGCCAACACCAACACCACTACCAAACATATTCGTGTGATTTCCACCGCAAGGAGAAAAAGACGATGGGGATGAGTCAAAGCCTGATTTCAACTAATTTTGAACAATTTTTAATTTATTTTTAATTTGGACATGGTACTTAAGTTTTATTTTTTGGGGATGATGGTTATTGGTTTGTTTTGATCTTTTTTAAGAACTTTGGTGTTTTTATATATATAGATATTGCGTTTTTTTAGCAGGAACACAAAATTTTTTAAGGCACTACAACATTAAGCCAAAACTGAAAGGAGGAGTAGTTCCACCAATTGAGTTGCACGTATCACGCCAATCGGGTAACCTCTTTCCTTTACATTTTTAATTGCACATTAGGGACAATGTGTCGAATAAAGTGTGGGGGTGACTTAGGAAAATTTTTAATTTTTTCTATTATATTACTTTATTTTCTTTCTTTCGTTTGTAGTTATTAATTTTTATTTGCATGTTTTCTATGTGCTTGACCTTGTAGAAATAAAAGTGATTGTACCTAGATTGTTTGTTTAAATTGTAAATTTAGCCTGAAGTTGAATAATTTAGGTTTTTTATATTTAGACTAATTAGTTCAGTTAATTAAATTGTAAATAGGAAAAAAGAGATTAAATATATCAAGTGATAAAAGCATATACAAATAGGTAATTATATTTGTAAAAGTATAGGATGTTCAAATTAAAAGAAAATACTCAGGAAAATACATAATTATTGAAACAGTGTAGTATGACTAGTATAACCCACACAAAAAGTGCCTGAGAAAAAACTCAATCGTATTGGCCATAAATAAAAAAATCATAAGGGATTATACGGAGAAATATTATTGCATTAGAGTTCAAAGCATGGACAAAAATAAATTTGAGTAGGAAAAAAAATATTCATTCTGACTATACCCTGCAAAAATAAATACTATATTTGTATATATATTTTGATGGAGATATATATTTAATTTTCTTTAACTTGTTTACTTTATAATTTATTGAACTAATTTATTTAGGTGTAAATAACTACGAATTATTTAAATTTCTAGCTAAAGTTATATATTTAGGTGTATTTTTGTAGTGTCGATGCTCTGACCTAATCTCGTGTATCAAGCCGACTCAAGTACATTGTTTAGCTATAGTTTTTATTTTGTTTTCGTTTAGTTTTCTTGAGGACAAGTAAAAACTTAAGTGTGGGGTATTTGGCCTGCCGTCAATGAAGTAGTTAATCTGAGTCATTTCCGCACTTAAGGAGCTTGTTTTCTAGACAATTTAGTATTTAATATTATGTTTTCAAGATTTAGGGCTTATGATTAAATATTAATAAAATAAGTGTTTTTAACACATTTTATAAGTGTTGTGACCCAATAGGCCAACATGAGCCTTAGGCTGTGCTAATATATTTAATTAAGTGTGTAAAATGAAGAATTATAGGCCCAATTGACGTGAAAGCAAGGGACGAGTGACTCACAAACTTCCCAGTACATTAAGGCACAAAACGAACAACACAAAGTGTATTTTGCATGTCGTGTTACGCTATAGACATTGTGTGGTGCGACACGAGTCGAGTGTTACTTAAAGATGTCGAGGCTATTTTTGTCCACGCAATCAATTCTATACAAAGACCTAGGACGTGCGGAAGACCTAATTTAGGCTGCCAGCACTTCTATAAATAAGACATTAAGGGTTTGATGTAACTAATCCGTCCTAGACGCACTCAAAAACCTTAATAGTTTAAGAGTAGGAGTAGATTAACTTTCTTTCGGCTTTTCATAAACTAGTTTTTTTCCTCTTGGAATTAGTTTCAATCCAAGAGTTTATTTATTTTTTATTTATTTTTTATTGAAGTATTCTATATTACTTTCTCTTTTGCATTCGATTTATTTCTTTATTCCAGTCAAGTGATTCGCTACTGTGTCCCCCGTTCGATATAAAATCTCTATTTTTTTTTCGAATCAATTGTGTTCTTCTCATGATTTTTTCAATTGGAGTCGAGATTATAAATAACATGAGTGGCTAAATCTCTTAGGGGATATTAGAGAGTAAATGGGGATGTGATTAACAGAGGATTCAGGGTTTTCCCGATAAAGTTAATTGGTATAGATTACGTGTTCTAAACTATTAGGATTGACAACCCTAGGAAGTTATCATAGGCTGGACGAGGTTGGGAGATAAGTTGAACCTAGTAAATCGTAATTTATCCTGATCAAAAAAGTAAAGTTGGGAGATAAGCGAGCATCAACCAATCAATTAGTTAATTAAAAGTCGAGAGGTAATAATTAGTTAACCGCTAACTAATCCACCCTAAAACCCTAATTTGGAATTAATTACAAACCCTGAAGCAAGTCAATCTTCTTGATTGGTTCTTTGATTTAATTCATTTGTTTATTTTTCTTATTTATTTATTCTCATTATTTATTCGTATCTCTTTAATCTATTTTATGGTTTATCATAATATAGGAATTAATTAGTTCCACTTAAACTTATTACTATAAAAAACTTTCATAATTTATTCTATCCCCCATGGGTATGATCCTCGGAATACTTTTAGGTATTTCGTTGTACTAACTATATTACAATTTAACTCGTGCACTTACAAACACCGCCATTCTAAATTCATACATATTTTTGGTGTTATATTTTACTACAAACGACACAGTCAAACACTTTAATTGAATACGTGATCACATCATCATCAATTGGGAGCCTGGGTTGCAATGCGACATCTTCAAAAGTGATTGTACACTCCCCATACGACAAACGAATTGTGCGGGTGGGCGCCACCTCTCAACCAAGGTGGATATTAAATCGATCCTCAACTCAAACATCCTAATCAATGCCATTGTTACAAATCCAACGACATCCAAATATGGAAAAATAAGTTCATCCGACTGGTAGCTTGGACCATGGACACGTGCCCTCAAGATACGGTACTCACCTTCTCCATAATAAATTAATGTATTAGTTAAATATACTAATTAAAAAAATAACGAAGTGAAACTTTACAAATATACTCATGAATAGCAAGTAACAAAAATTTTTACCGACCCATACTCATCATGATTGTGTGATCAATTGTTGTGGTCAAAGAACCCATTTCAATATTTACACAAACAAAATTGAATAAACATATCATTTTAAAACATAAACGCTTCCACATAATAATGTTTACCACAACCCATTTTCGTTAATAATTTTGTTTTTATTTTATTTAAATGAAATATTCACATAATAAAAATTTTAATCACCACCTAGACAAGAAAATAATTAAAATAAATTACCATAACTCGTAAGTTTTCAACATCTTTATTAAAAAATATATAAATATAAACACAAACCAACTTTTTTTTCTCCCCAAAACTTAAACACAATTTTTTTTTATTAACTAAAATATAATCTTAAACATTAAATCTAAATATTATAATATACAAAATATTATTACAAACTAAAAGAAACATATAATCTTAAATCATCATTTCCTCATTTTCATACAAAAAAAATACATTAAAAAATTAATATAAATTCCTTCCAAGCTTTCTCATAACATTTCACAACAAATATCGAGCTAATGAAGTTGTAGGAAGTCATTTCTTACCTTCTTAAAGCTTTCTCACTTTGACTTCAACTTTTTTCACTAAAACTCTATAAACCTTAGACTAAGGGCTAGTTTGGATGGGCGGTGTGTTTACCTCCGGTGAGGTTAAAAACAGCGGTGACGGTGAGATTAGTTACTGTAGCGGTGAGATTGGGTACTGTAGCGGTGAGATTAGAAACAATGGTGGAGTGTGTGTTTGGATTCAAATGTAGCTGTAGCGGTGAGGTAAGAATAAAAAATTACTATTAAGGACATTAGATTAGAATTGATATATAATAGAAGTTTTTTTAAATTATTTTACTTTTTTAAAATTATTAAAATATATGAATTTATAAATTAATTTAATAAAATATTAAAATGTATCTTCCAATATTTTAATGAATTATATAATTAATTTAAATTATTTATTAGATAAAATGATAATTATTTTTAATTTTTTATATTAAATATTTTTTTATAACAATGATAAATATTATTTTCACAAATAGTAACATTATACTTGGATCAAATTTTGAAGTATCTAAAATGATAATTTTTAATTAAAAAATATAATAACATAAGACATAACAAGTTTCATTATTACTAGAAATTAGGTTTTTAATTATATATTTATTCATATAAAATTATTTATTTTATTGTCAAATTTTAAAAAAGAAAATGATAATCTAATCGTATAAAAAAATAGGAAAGAGCGTTGATTAAAAGAAAAGAAAAGGAAAGGGTAAGAATGAAAATTGAATTGTTAAACGCAGTTTTAAATCTCCACTAGCCCTTAAAGTAGCAGTGGGAAAAATGAACTGCGTTGTGATGAGATTTTTGCACCATTGTTATCCAAACAACGGGGAGAGCTGCGATTGCACGATTAACCGAGCAAATCTCACCGGAACGCAGGTGCGGTGGAATCCAAAGGCAGCCTAAAATTAATTAAAGTGATGGAATACATGAGCTTAGAAGGTTGTTTCCATGGAAAACAGTATCTAAAGGTGGGAGGTGAAACTTTTAAGAGAAAATGGAAAGGTGGAAGAAGAAGAGCTGTGGAGGCTGGTGTTGGCTGGTGAAGGGGGAAATGAGTGCTGATGAAGGTTCTTTTCCTATTAAAAAGGACCATCAAATGGGCCTAAGATCCAAACCCAATTTATCCAAGTCTAATTTTATCAAATTGTGGTCTGATTTTTTAATACAAAATTTCAACGATGTAAAATAATTTTAAATATCAAATATCATATTTAAATATTATTTTAATTATAATAATTTTGAAAATTGATTAAATTATCTTTTTATGGAAAAATTATTATTTTACTCTTTTCATTATTTCTTCTTAAATTTTGGCAATTAGAACAAATTTAATTTTAATACAATTTAATGAGTTGTGAAAATTAGTTTTTTAAGAAAAATAAGAAAATTATAATTTAATCTTTATATTATTAAAAATTTTCAATTTAATCCCAAAATCTATTTGCAATGCATATTTCAACTTAGCCTTTTAGTCAATCAATAAATAATAACTCACCTTGACAACTGCTTTCACGTATTCATTCTCAAATATAAAATTTCTTTCATAAATTTTTTTATCTGATTTGTTCCATAACTTGTTCTTAAAATTTTCTTGATATTCAAACTCAGAATTATGTCAAATATTATATCAAAATTTTCGGAGTGCGACAATCAGCGTCACCACCGTGGACATTGTTGGGAGTCACCGACTTAAGGAGATCCGAAGCCTTCGGGACACGGTGCTCTACCAAACGTAAGAACCTTGTCGAAGAGGAAGAAATCGAGAGCCCAGGAGCCCCGTCTAGAGAAAAGGAGATAAGCCATCTCCAAGAGAGACTTGAAAAAATCATGTGGTGGTCCACCACCACCATTCTAGCAGCCAAAAGCTTGAGGAGGAGAGGGGAGATCTCGAAGTTATTTTTCCGAAAGACAAAGAAGGCAAGAGGAAAAAGGACTTACCAAATCAAGAGAGAGGTGAGAGGAAAGAGAGAAAGGGCAGTTGAAAATACAAATTAAGGTCGTATTTGTTCAACACCTAAAGAAGAAAGCATTAGTTGTCTGTCATTCGCTCATGTTATCCAACGATGGTTCAATGTTATTCCACTTTATATTCATGTCCTAACCTATGTATCTTGAGAGACATTGATTTTTATTTTTTTATTTTAATAAAAACACAATGATTTAGCCATTGTTTAAAACTTACTTTATCAATTCCCTTCATCGACTATCAGGAAGTCCAACAAATTAGAAAAATAAAATAAAAATCTAAAAGATTAAAAGGAAAGCGCTACCTTACCTCTCCTTTTCCAGGGAACATAAACCCTTCAAGCAGCAACAAGATCCCGATTTTCAAAGACTCAATAATGGATGAGTAAAGTCGTTTCCTTTTTCCTCCCTTAATTTCATTTTCATTGAAATTGTTTTCTTCTCTTTTATTTCTTTCAAAATCTCACTTTCACACTGTAAATTCATCTGTTTCTCAGATCTGAGCAGGACCCAAGAAGACTGACTTCCACATCGTCTTCTTCTTCATCCACAACAAGCGTTCACGTCACGGCCTTGGACGGCCTGGTAAACGTCAACTCCCTCTTCACCATCGCCGTCTTCGTGGGCCTTTCTTTAACCACGCCAGGCCAACATAGCCTCGAGAATCGAGCCCCCTGCGACGCCGGCATCGACGTTGCGAAAAAGCTCTTGGTTTTCGAGGTAGTCTCCTTCAGCTTCTTCCTATTCTCGTCCCTGGTAGCTCAGGGTTTGAAGCTTGCCATCAACTTGTTGAACAGCAAAGATGTGGACGAAGCTATCAGGGCCCACATTAACCTTAAAGTTCTGAGGTTAGGGATGATGGGGTCGGCGGTGGGGTCGGTTATGGGGTGCTTGTTTTTGATGCTTTCGATGGTGAATGTGATCGAGATCCGATTGGGGATGTTGTCTTGTGGGAGTAAGTCTGCGGTTCACTCAGTCACGGCTTTAGTTCTTCTGGTTTCTTCTGCGCTCTTTTTTTACATTTCCACTGCTGTTTATGCTTTCTTGCATTGATGGAATGAAAGAGAATAGGATGCCCATAATTATCAAGTTTAATCTTAGTTTTGGAAACAACATTGTGTTGCTATCTTCTGGTTGAGTTGAGGAAATATGTTCAAGTATTAATTTGAATTTTAGTTCTAGTTTACGGGGAAATGTTTACCCTTGATTTACAATATGGTGTTCTTATGTTTGATTTGGGTATAATATGAATTTCTAGGTGTCCTATGGATTTGATGATCGTTTGTCTCCGGGTAGAAGCATTCGACAACAACCCTAAATCTTTAGGGTTGAGTTCCAAAGTGAAAGGATGAAAGAAGAAATTGAAAAGTAGAAATACCATAAATTTTAGAATAAATTATATTAATTATGTGGAAGGTTTTTTATTGGTAATTTAACTTTAAAAAATTATAATTTATTTATTAAATTATTTAAAAGTTGTAATTGTTAAATTCGATGTTATATAATTCATTTTGTTCATATTGCTTCCATCAATCAAAAGTTCTTTTTCTCTATCTTTTCTATTGTTATTTTTTTGTTCATGAATTGGCTTTGGATAATACGGATCTCTAAACCGAAATTTTAACAATTCTTTTTCAACCTTTAACATAAATTGATAGATCGATTTGGATAAATGGTATGTTCTATTAATTGATGGATATTGATCCACTGCACTGATTATCGAATTGTTGTTTAGAGCTTGCTGGTGGTACTTTTTTTTAAAAAAAAAGAAGTTAACAATCCAATGGCTTGTATAAAAACTTTTAAATAATTTAGTTAAATGAAAACTTTTAAATAGTTTAGAGACTAAGTTATAACTTTTTTTTAGTTAAGTAATCAAAATGAAAACTTACTCATAATTTAGTAACTAATGGTATAGTTTACCTTAAATTTTAAGTGTGTTTACTATGGGAGAAAAGTAAGAGGAGAGAATATAAGTTAGATGGTTATTTTTCATCTTAACGGCAAAATTAGGCTTAAATGCTGATTTTATTTTTTAATTAGACCTTTAAGCCATTTTTTTAGGGAAATAGGTTATTTTTAGGAGAGAGAAAAGAAAAATGTAGTCAACTAAATATGCTTTTCTTCAACCGTAACAAAGCAACGACTTTTTAAACATAATTTATTAATAAATACATAGTTTATACATTAAATATTTTTATTTATTATACGTTTCAACTAATATATCACTTGTACAGGTGGAATCATGGGCCGAATTACATGGGATTGGCCGACGAGATTTTAGGTTGTTATTAGATCAACGCTCGGAAGCTGAGGTTATTCACTTATTCTTTCGAACCTATATTAATTATGCAATGATTCGTAAAAAAATTCGTACATAATGATAATTACAATTCTGCTTTTCAGTTTGAATGGATATCGTACGTCAACACCAATATCATATCTTGCACCTTGCTGGAAAAGTTGGCTAATCAAGAGATGTGGGATGCCAAGACGTCTTTGGTAGTGTATGCGACAATAGAAATGCATGAATCAGACCAGGTATTATGGTAGTTCGAGTAGAGGCAACTAATTCTGCCGCCACCGCGAAAACTGAAAGAGCTGCACAAGGTGGACATGTGGGGGAATAATGGCGATGTCTGGGCGTAGCAGTACGGGCAGCACATTGAGGCTTGGGATCATAGGATGCAATCCTTACTTATTCGCGAAACATTTTTTCAACGGACACGGTGGTAGATGCCAAGTACCTGTCATGGCTCAGACTCGCAAGCAAGTTGTATCTACTGTTGTTAGAGGAGAGGATAAGACAACTTCGACGCAAGAGGTAACGACGACTGCTACAGCAACAGCATAGAAGGGAATGCGGTCACACAATAGGATTGTCACCAACCCCGGCAGAAGAAGCATCGTATGTGTCTATGCAATATATGGGTCAATTCACTCCACTTATTCCGGTTCATTTCACTAACCCCAATTTTTTTTCACAAGCACCACCACACTACGAACCACTGCTGCAAGTGGTTGGTTCTTCTATTCCTACAGGTACATATTTCCCTACACCGACGTCCCTCGCATACTTCACCCCCTACCTACCCAAATGTCGGGTCAGATACTCGGGCATGCACTGCCACCGATGACGATGACGATGCAAATACAGATGCTCATACAGCACTTGACATCAATACAAATGCTCAAGGCAATACCGACATACTTGAGATTTGGGGCACCTTATGGTTACTCGCCTATAATGACCTAAACACCGCCTGATTCACTGTTTTATCAGGTGGATCATCGACACAACCATCGCTCGCTAGAGTGTCAGATACACGATGAAAGGCTAGGACAACGCAGCAATCAACCAAGGAGAATGAGAATGACGCTAACGAACTCGAAGATGAAGGCTAAGGGGCATTAGTAGATAGGAGTCTTAGCGAAGATGACGCTGAAGAGGAAGTTTATAGGCCTGCACCTCTGAATGTACCTTGATTGCACCTCCAAATGTACATCCAATTGTACCTTCGGCTGTACGCAGAAATCCTCTACATGATCGTCGTCCATTTCCTTATGGCATACATTCTCCCCAACGACACGACTGATGTATTTTTGTTATTCTTAATATTGCTATGTAAATATATACAAAAGAAAATAAATAAATAAATCATTTTATTCGAACATTACATTTGTCTTCATTTCTGTGTAACGTGAGTTATGTGTAAGTTAACAATATATAACAAATTTGGATCACCTGAATAAAGGAAGCACTGCATCCGCAATATTATTTGGAAAAACCCTACGTGGAGGTCTCAATCATCTACCGTTATGTGGTAATGGATCAGCGTATAACGAGGGAGCTAGTTGATGGTCGTTACGAGGCCACAAGCTCAATATTTTCGGATACCCGAAAATGATGCCCTATAAATACCATACAAAAGTTTAAGGGCATATTCATACGGAAAAACTCTAAGGCTTCCCGCTACAATTGATGTAATTTTTTTCTCCATTTCTAAGTAATCGGTACCTTTAACCTTCTTTCTTATTCGAAGGCCGGCACTGTTGTGGATACAAGAGGACTCTCAAGCGGGGAATGACTGTTATGGTGCAGTAAAAGTTATACTCCTTTTTAGGCAACGACGGTTGTCGTTATTAAACAAGTCATTACTAAGTACAGCCACTGATGTGCCAACCCGAGTTTGACCTTTACTGTGTTAGAACATCTGCTCTCCACCTGAGAGCCCTCTTGTGCCCACCTTGGTGGTAACCTTTGGATAAGAACGAAAGGTTAAAGATACCGACTTCTTGGAAATAGAGAAAAAAAGTTACATTGATTACATCGGAAGTCCCTAATTTTTTTCGTATGATTATGGCCTCAATCTTATATATGGTACATATAGGGTATTGTTTGTAGGTATCCAAAAAGCTTGAACTCCTGACCACGTAACGACCGTCACTTGGCCTTCCTGTTATACTCGTACCCATGACTGCATCATGATTGCCGACTGGGACTTCTACCTAGACTTCGACCCTTGATCGTTTCAAGCATTATTACCCCAAAACTAGATTTCCCCACAATGGGTTTCTAAGGTGATGGTTCTTTCCCGCAATGACATATGAAATGTATGTGTTCTGATGCATGTTATCACATTCCCAACCCCTCAAATCTACCTATGAACTTTTACGATTCTAGTCGAAGACCCTAAACCTTAGAATATGCACCAAGCCCTATTAAAAAAATAAAAAAAATTAGGTTTTTTAGGACAGAGAAAGCGAAAGTTTAATTAAAAATGACATATTTTTCTAAATTAAAAAAAATCAACTTATGGTGCTAATTTAGCCTTTGTTTCTACTCTACCAAGCAAAGTTTAAGCTTTAAAGTAGTTAAAAGCTTTTCTTCTAGGACTCGAAGACTCGTCATTTTGAAATGCTCTAATTTAATATTTAATCTTTAATTTAAAATAATTTATTCTATTTAATTCTAGTTAATTTAAATAATTAACATTATTAATTATTATAATTAATTAAAGTTGATGTGATTTTTAATAAAAAAATACATTTCTAAACACAAAATAATATGCAATTGAGATAAGCTTGAAGTAGTTTTTTTTTGTTTAAAATCTGTTTGTATTTTAATTAAAATGGTTAATAATTAAATATTTAGATTAACTAATGATATTGTAAAAATAGATAGATCAAGTTATGTTAAATTAAATTTACTGTAGTTAAAATGTTGTTTGATAAATTAAAAAATTAAGAACTAATTTATTTATTTTTTTGCTTTAAAAAATTGATATTCATTAAAGAAGGGATAGGTACAACTAAGACTGACAAAAAAAAACACAAGGAAAACATGAAACGACAACAAAAGTAGGAAAAAAACCAATACAAAACAGGTAAACAGCACACAAAAAAAAACCACTATCAAACCCCAAACCCATTCCCCAAAACTTCCCAAGAGAATATCAGCAGCCGAAACCTTTCCAAGTAAAACAGAGCCTCAAAACAATCAAAGATCTAGAAAGAAAAAAGCATTGAAACAACCACCATTGGAGATTCGCAAGAACCTTCTCCAACCCACAAAGCTGAAAACCTCCTTACTGATGACAAAGACAGCAAGCCCAGTCCGCCTCCACTATTTTCTCCACAGAAGCAGGAATTTCTTCAACCCAAAAGCATGCCAAAGATCGTCCACGCCCCTCCATAGCCAATGAGTGAGCCGCTTTATTAACACCACGCGGAACGAAATAGTAAGACACTTCTCAAATTGGCCTTCCAATATCTGAATATGCTGTGAAATTGGCCTGAGTATAGATCTATCCTCCCTACTAGAACTGAGTTTTATAATAGTAGTTAAAGAATCTCCTTCCAGAAGGACCGACCTAAAACCCATAGAAATCGCAAACAGGATAGCCCGCTCACAAGCCCTAGCTTCTACAACAAAGGCATCTACAACAGCTTTATAAGGGTAAGTGCATGCACCCATTATTTTATCCTCTGCATTTCGAGCAATAACAGAAGCAATAGAAGAATTAGAATCACTATTAAAAGAGGTGACAAAATTTAATTTAATAACCCAAGGGTTGGGAGGTTGCCAAATTTATTTCCCTTTATTACTAGGCTGACCAACAGTAGCATAACTCAACCTTAACTCCTGTGTATACCTTTGAACAAACATCAAAATATCCTGCAAAGAAAACTTTAGACCTTCGTGAATGGCCTTGTTTCGTTTAAACCAAAGAGCCTAAAATGCAATGATTAACAATTTCCTTGTACTTTCATCTGTTTCAATAAAAAAACTTACAACTTGATTCTTGCAATCCAATGTGTTCCTGATGAGAGCGATTGGAATATTCAAAAAGTGCCACAGTTGTCGTAGAATATCACAGTACCACAATAAGTGATCAGAATCCTCCGGAGACTCCTTGCACAAAGGACAAGCATTGTCAACACAAAGTCGCCGCTTGAGTAGATTAGTGAAATGAGGCACATAGTCATTAATCAATCTCCACATGTGAATTTTTAGTTTAGAGGGAAGCTGTAATTCCCAAAGCAACTTGTAGAAATTCTTATTGTTGTCTATAACAGCTGATTTGTACTTAGAACACTGTGACTTCTCTGTAAGCAAAGCCCGATATCCACTTTTAATCGAGTACTCCCTAGTGGTGTCATGACACCAAACCAACGTGTCTTGAGCTCTGATAGGTGCTAGAGGTATACTAAGGATACGACTAGCTTACTCTTGGTCAACAATTCGATAGATCACATCCTTAATCCAGGTATTTGAAACTCCATCGATTAACTGATCCATGGTAGTCCAAGTAGTACTGATACTCTGAACTGACAATCTATTGTTTCCAGGGCCAGGAAGCCATGGGTCGTTCCAAATGTTCACATCTTCACCATTACCAATCCGCCAGAGTAATCCGTCTTTAATCAACTCCTTAGCACTACATATACTTCTCCAAGTAAACGATGGATATGAACCAATTCTAGCTGACAAAACATTAGAATAAGGATAATAACGTGCCTTAAAAACCTTCGCTAAGAGACAACCAGGTTGGGCCAAAAGTCGCCAAACTTGCTTAGCTAATAAGGCTTTATTAAACAACCATAAATCCCGAAATCCCATTCCACCTTCAACTTTGGGGAAACACAAATCGCTCCAAGTACTCCAATGGATACCCTTTTTTGATTTACTGTTAGCCCACCAAACTTGTTTAAAATTCCTTCTAACTCATTACATAAACATTTCGGTAAAGAAAAACATTGCATGATGTAAACCGGAATCGCTTGCAATACCGCCTTGATGAAGACCTCTTTTCCTCCCACCGAAAGATATTGAGAGCTCCAACTCTCAATCTTTTGACAAAACCTGTCCACAAAATTGGCAAAAGCCCATCGTTTCTTCTTTCCTACCATCATTGGCAAGCTCAAATGTTTCTCTAGGTTTGAGGCCACCCTTACTCCTAAGATGCTGGTGATAGAATCCCTCTCTTGTTGGCATATATTAGCTCTAAAGTAGATAAGCGATTTATCCAAATTTACTTGCTGTCCCGAAATCAATTCGTATTCTTTCATTATATTCCTAATGACATTGGCCCCCTCCTCAGATGCATCTCCAAAAAGGATATAGTTGTTCGCAAACAACAAATGATTGATTACAAATCTATTCCTTCCTATTAGAGTACCTCTCAACATCTTGTTATTAGTAGCCTCATTCATCAAGATAGAAAGTCCTCAGCACAGATTAAAAAAAGGTAAGGATTCAGCGGGTCGCCTTGTCTCAGCCCCCTTGTAGGAGAAAATCGATCATTAATGTCTTCATTAATGCCCACAGTATAAGTAATCGAGCACACACATCGCATTATCAAAACAACCCAATCCTGATGAAACCTTAACTTAGACATCATACCAGCCAAAAAGTCCCATTCAACTCGATCATATGCTTTGCTCATATCGAGCCGCGTTTCTTCATCTTAAGGGAATGTAAGACTTCATAAGCGATTAAGACATTATCCGAGATATGTCTCCCCGGAATAAAAGCCCCTTGGGCTTCATCAATACAATGACCCAGAATTAAACTCATTCGATTCACCAACACTTTCACAATAATCTTATAAATCACATTACACAAGCTTATGGGTCTAAATTGTGAGAGAGTCTTAAGTTTCGCCACTTTTGGGATTAATACTATATGGGTTTTATTGATTTCCTCCATTTTAGTATCCCCCTTTAAGATAGATAGACAATAATTAGAGACATCAGTGCCAATAACATGCCAATACCTTTGATAGAATAGAGCTGGAAAACCATCAACACTTGGGGACTTAAGGGGCGCCATCATTTTCACCGCTTGCCAAATTTCATCCGCAATAAAAGGTTGAAGCAAATAATCATTCATATTCTTCGAGATCTTTCGCTCAACAAGGCCCAATAAAACGATCATCTTCGCCAACATCAGAATCCTGTATAGATCACAAAAAAATTCGACGCAATCTACAACATTTCAGTTGATTTAGAAACCCATTGTCCATTCTTATCCTCAAACCCCAAAATTCGATTACTATTGTGACGAGAAACAACAAATTTATGAAAAAAACTAGTATTTTTATCACCATTTTGTAACCAATTAACCCGCACACGCTGTTCCCAGAACAGTTCATCTTTATCCGCTTCCAAATTTAAACCTAACTGCACCTCCACAATTTCTGCCAACACTTCATCAGTTGGGTCTCTATCATAGAGCTCCAATAGACGTTTCTCTAAAATCAACCGCTGCTCTTTTTTCTCCTATCCTGTAGTGCGACTCCAAGATTTAAAGAGATGGCCCGCCTTAGTGAGTTTAGCAGGCACACTCATATTTGGATCAGCCCAAGCCTTGCGAACGGACTCTTCAAAGGATTGCTCAAGACACCATTTTACTTCAAAACGAAAAAGCAGGTTCCACTTACTCTTCCCATAACACATTTTCCCAATTGTATCCAAAAAGATCAGGCAATAGTTTGAGATAGTGTGAGCCAGATGCTCAACTAGATACATTGGAAAAAGATTTATCCAGTCCAAATTTGCAACTCCCCTGTCTAACCTCTCTCGTATATTAGTAGACTGAAAATGACTTCTCTCCCACATGAACCACCTTCCAATAAACCCCAAATCGTTTAGGCGACACTCTTCCAACACATTTCTAAACTCAGCTATTTGTAAGTTGTCCCCCTTTTTTTTCAAAGGAGCTAGTAATTTCATTACAATCTCCAAGTACCAACCAAGGCCCCAAATGATCATTAGCTAACTGAGCAAGCAACTCCCAAGAATGTCGCGATATCGTTCATCCGGATGTCCATAAAACCCTGTAAGTCTCCAATTGACGCCATTTTCATTGTCATAAATATCAATATTCACATGGTAATTCGAATAACTTCTAAGAGAGACCAAAGAATTACCATTCCATCCCAACGATAATCCCCCTTTAGTACCAACTGCCCTAACGTCAATACTATTTGTAAACCCACATTTCAACCGAATCATCTCCATTCTCTTCGCATTTAACTTTTTTTCCATAAGAAACAAAATTCGGGGATTAATGGCTCTTAATTTATTTTTGAGCCTTCTAACCGTTCATGGCCTTCCCAAGCCACTAACATTCCAACTAAGGATCTTCATTGTGCCCGACTACTCTGACCTGCAAAGCTAGCCAATATGATATGGGCCTCATCAATTGAGCCACTGTCTAGAAGGGTAATTAAATCACTCACCACCCTCTGCCTTTTCTTTCCTTCCAAAGGGCTTATTGGATCATTTTCATTAGCCATATAAAACTTCATAGGCTCACTCCTATATTCGGCCTCAGACAAGCCATTATGACCCATATTTGTCCATTTATCAGCTCCCTTAATTAATGATAATTGACCAGATCCTTGGGGAACCAAATTGGGATTGTGATAAGATTCAACCGCCATACTCCCCTGATTGCTCCCATAATTTAACCCCTCCCCTAAATTAGCGCCCCAAAAATCTTTCTTTATTCATCGTACAACACTCCGAGCCATCTGCCTCTCTAAGCCATTTACTCACCGATGTATTCCACCGTCACACCACCGCCCGTAAAGAAATATCCCACCCAAAAACAATCTTGGAAGGCTCAATTCTGGTACGAAAATGGCAGAAACTCTCCCCATGCCCTAATTTACCACAAATGAAACAGAACAAGCTGAGCTTCTCATATTGGAATCTTGTATAAACAACCCGATCTTTTCCAATCATAATTTTCTTCTTCCGCTTCAAAGGAACTGTCACATCCAACCGAACTCGAATACGCATAAAAGATTGAAAACCCCTTGACAAAAGCGACGTGTCATAGTCAATAAATTGTCCTAGAAAACTCCCAATTTGTGCGGCCATTTGTTCTGACATCAAACTTGGTGGGAGATCATGAACTTGCACCCAAAAATCTGATAAGTTTAACAACACTAACATCGGATGTTCCCCCAATTGAATCCTATGAAGCAACAATAAATAGTTGTTAAAGAACCATGGTAAACCCGCAAGAACACGTTGGACATCTACCTCATGAAAGAATTGGAAAAGCACCCATTTCTCCCCTAAATTTGAAATACAAATTCCTTTGATTGGATGCCAAAGGTCTACTAAAGTGTTCGTAGTGAAGGAAAGTGAACTACACTATTAGTCAAGCAGCACCCCACTAGACAAAGATGATACGACTGGTCAAACACCGCAGCGTCCCCATGAAGCGCTTCTTCTTCCTCATCAAGCAACGACAGATTAGCCAAATCTTCCTCCATCACAAACCGTCTTCAGACCAAAACACACTACTTAACACAACAAAAATCTCAAAAACGTGTCAAAAGACAGACGAAAGAACCATGTCAAAAGACAGACTCATTAAAAGGTATGACTTAATTAAGTACTAATTTAAGTTACAAAGTTTGTTTGTTATATTACTTAAAATAAACACGGAAGGTAATTAGATTGCTTTTAAAAAAATTAAAGGTAAAATATTTAAATAATAATTTTTTTAACATTAATTTCATTATAGGTTTCTCTTTTTGATACAATGCCTAGAATATCCATAGTACCTCCTCACCCCTTAAATAGGAGGATAATGCACTTCAACATACTTGAACTCACGTCTTCCTGCATTAATAACAATGTCAATATCAATTGAGTTAAGACTCAATTGCCTTAAAGAATAATATTAAAAGAATATAAATAATTGAAAAAATTCCACATTAAGTGATAAATAACTTTTTATCTACTTATGATTTTCAACTTTTTTTTCGTTGAAAAATTCTATTAATTATATTTTTATTAGTTTAAATTATTAAATATGCTTAAAAAATTAAATCATTCAAACGTAAAAAAAAAAAAGCGAAAATAATAATTTCATCTTTTGAGAATAGTGGAAATGTTTGTAGACATTGGGTATGGACTTACTAAAAATGGTTTATCTCGAGGGCTTTTTTCTTTTTTTTTTTTTCCTTTGATTAGTTGATGAGCTCTTCATCTTTGGTGAATGCTAAATGGTGAAGTGTTGTTTGCATGTAACTTGGGAAATGATACTGTAGCTATTTCAGGTTAATACGTCTGTGCCTAATCTAAATTATTGATTTAGTTGATGTCAATAATTATTTGAGCAAACAATTTAATTAGAGAAAATAATGAAAGTTTCGTAATTAAAATTATTTAATAATATTTTAGTTTTTTATTTTAAAAAAAATTAATAAAAATATATTTATGGTGAGATTTGAATCCATGTTAATTATATTAGTAAAATATTAAATTTTTTATATGTTCTTATTTTAATATGCAAATTTTATTACCTCTACTAGTTCTATATATTAATAATATTGTTAATTGATTTAGTGTCACAAGTTAAGTCGATATTAATTCATGATTGATAACAATATCATGATAAATAATTACAGTACATTTAGTATTGTTAATCTGGTGTTTCTATGTGTTTAGTTTTTTTTTTTACTTATA
Source organism: Gossypium hirsutum (assembly GCF_007990345.1). Classification (NCBI taxonomy): domain Eukaryota; kingdom Viridiplantae; phylum Streptophyta; class Magnoliopsida; order Malvales; family Malvaceae; genus Gossypium; species Gossypium hirsutum. The sequence goes on along the minus strand of NC_053430.1, from coordinate 50,595,183 downwards.
ATTTAATTTTTTATTTTAATATCGTATATGTTTCTTATATTATTATGATTAATTAATTTTAAACCCTACGTTTTATTATTTATTATATGTTATTTTTAAACACGTTTATATTCTAAATCAATAGTTTTCACACGTATACATATGTAATAGAATTTCTTATATCGTAAAATATAACAATTTGGATGAATTTGTTAAATTAAGTTTTGCTTGAGTCTTTGCTCCTTTCAGTCATAGTTGTTTTGATTTCACCTTGTAGAACTTAAAACATAGTTATTTCCAGTCCAGGTGGTTTAGCTCACCAGGACATCTTTTTAATAATTTGATTTAAAATTATTATTTAATTTAATTTTTATTATCGTGTTTTTATTTTTTAAATAATCATAAATATAATAATGTCTTGAAATTTTAAGTACAATTAATAGTATTTGTCTTAATTAAATAAAAAATATAAAAATATCCATGCATTTTAAAATTGTTTACTAAGTTAAATAGAAATTATGTATTAATTACTGTAAAATAATCATGAATTTCTTGATTTATTTGCAAAAAGAAGTAAGGTTTAATATAACGGCACGCAAAATGATTTATCATCAATAGTTACAAGAATAAGATAACTCAAAATGTACAACAAAATTCCAATTTTAAATTAAAAATAGATACACTAAAAAATCTTTAACAAGTTGGATGAGACATTTGACTAACATAATTTGTTATCATTCTTATTGATACCCCTAGCAAACGGATGGGGGAACTACCGTCACTTTGACCCTGAGATCAAGAAACCGATGCTTGGACAATGGCTTGACATCAATAAATGCTTTCAATACCTAAAAATTCTCTCTAACCGCTTCGAATGTCTATAGTAAAATGAGAAGGTATAAATATCATTCAAAGACACTCATATAGAGGCAAGAACTAAAGACACAAAGATTAAGAGCTTAATTTTAACCTTTTTTTTATTATTATTATTATTATTATTATCATTTTTTCTTGTACACATTTGTGGTTTTAGTTGTTATTCATTCTTTTAAGTGTTATATTCTTGTGTGAGAGCGCTTAATTGTTATATATCAACTTTCTAGAAGTGATAATCATTTCCAAACCCTAGTTATAGTAAGCTAAAGTAGTAGAGATAGATAATTGTACATTAATACTTACTTTTTAAAGTATGTTTGCAAACCTATAATATTTTTTAAATCTAAAATGTTGAAAAAACTATTTTTTTAAAAAAAAACTAAAATTGAAATATCACTATTTCATTAATATTAGCACTAAATTATTTCCATTAAATGTTTTAAAATAATTTTTTTTGCATGCATTTTAAAAAATCTAAAATTGATCTATTTCTATTTAACCCTCAAAATAATAAACACACTGTAATAAAACAAATTATCAAAAGTTTTATTCAAAAATTTAAAGTACAATTTTACAAAATTTTAAAGCCGAAAATATTGTTTATAATTTTTCTAATAAAAGGTTGTAAGCGACATGGATACAATCAAGATCAAAATCGTAAACGATATTGTTTATATATTTCTAATTTTCAAATATATAAATTTTCTAATTAATATATTTAATTTTATTTAAATAATAAAAAATTTATAAAATAAATGAGCACGAGATAAAATAAAATAAAAAACAGTGTATATATAACATTGACCACCCCTACTACTTTTCAACACAATACCATTATTAAATATAATACAAATTATACTTAGACAATTAATATATTTATTTCAACGAAAAAATATATATATTTAATGGGTTAATTGCACTAAACAATCACTCATATTCTAAATTTGAAGTTCAATGGCTAATTCAAAATCCGAATTATAGTTTGGGGACATCCAGGGCAGTTAACCTTTAAAATTTGACATTCCTAATAATTTATGTTTATGTTATAGATGAATAAATTGCAAAATTACACGAGAATGATTTGCTGTAATTTAACCTTGTTGCCTGTACAATAACATTTACATTTTACCGAATATGTGACTTCGAAATAAAAATTTCATAGATACAATGAAAATCAAACTTGTCATGCATGTCTGTATTAAACATTAGATTTTGTGGTGCTTTAGAATGGAAAGATTGCATTATCATCCTCAACAAATGTTTTCATTTCATGCATTAATGATATCATTTAATTAAAACAAATGCAAATATTTTTATGTTTCTACCAAGTTGTAGATGTGTAAATCCATCAAGGAAGAAATCACAAATGTTCAAAACCACAAGGCAGTCAAGTTCTTCCAATTCCTTTATCCATCAACAACTGAGAACAACAGCTTCTTTACATAATCATTATCTATCTACCTTTAACTACAAGGGCCAAGTAATGAACACAAAAGAATAGCATGTTCACCCGAGATACTATCGTTTTAATCATTTTAACTAAACAAACTTGTTACCCCCGTTAGGAAATGAAAACAAGGCTCAGCTTCTTGGAATGTCTATGTCTAACAGTGCAGCAGAACAAACCGTGTCCTTTCATACAAGTGGGGCACCAAATTTCAACTTGTTAAATAAATTTAATGTCGGTCCACTGGCCTAGCTCAAAACCATCTGTATTTCATCACCCTACACTATGCTATGGACCCAGTATAGGCAAACAGTAAATCTTACATGATAGGAAATCAAGATCTTTACACCCCAATTCAGACATTCTCAGATGAAACATTTCCTTATTTAATAGGTACATGTCCACTTTCTTATTCAACATTTCACAACCAAGTAGCTCAAGGCAAAGAAATTATTTGTTTACAAGATTGCTAAAGCATCCAGTATCTCGTATGAATAGTAAACGATGAAGAAGAGACAGATTATACACTTCATAGATTAAAAAGATCTCACCATGATGCAGAGCACTGTACTGGAGTATACCACGTCTGCAGTGATTCTCTGATTCTGGATATTAACTGATCCAAAATCCGACAACTTAGGTTATACTTACTAAAACGAGCTATTTTTTTAATGCTTTTCACGAGTCACGACTTCCACCATATGCCAAGAAAATAAGCAAATGGCATTGAACCAATCTGGTAGATACCACAAAAGTTCACTGGTTTTGTAAAAGTTTTAAAAACCTCTCCCAAAGCCCAAAATAAAAGGAAAAATGTCAAACTTAAAATATTTTTGGGAGACGAGAATGCTAGATCAAAAATCCACAAGACGGATATACTCCAATTACCATAAAAACTCTCTGAGAAAGAAAAGTGAAAACAGATTTCATCAAGGTTTACACCTGAGCATAACAATGTAAGTCCCTTAAATAAGAGAAAAAGAAAAAAGAGGGATCCAATAACAATGTCCTCAGTACACTGTACACCACCCATGTTATCACTGAAATAATATGGATTATGGACACATAGTACATGCATATGTGATGCAGAACAGGGGAAACTCAAGATTAGAAAATAATCAACAAAAAAAAAACTGAAACACGATATTGAAGCATAATTACAAAGGCCTTACAGAATGTTAACCAAGCAATAAATAATGGAAATGAAGCAAGACAGTTTTATTATTGAACTTAGTATCATGATTCATTCATGAACTCTCTTAAATCTTTTTTTTTTTTTACTGCAACAAAAAGTGACTCGATTCAACAACCATGCTTACATTCATAATAAAATAAAAATTTAACATATGAAAAAAATTTCATAGATTTTATCACCTGAAATCACCGTCCAAATGCTCCCGTCTCCATTTTTATATTCCATAATCCATATGATATGCCAACCATGATGATCATCGAAAATGTATGTTTGAAAACTTCCAATTTCCCTCTCATCGGCCATCCTGGCATAGCTAGAAGCCGGCTGGACTTGGTATGTCGGCAATTCCGCACTATATAGAATAAAGACAAAAACGCAAGCAAAGCACACAGGAACCTAGAGCAGACTCTCCAACAAAATTTACAGCATGGGGTGACCGGGACCCCAAAATCCCCTTTGATAGCTAAACTGATTGCACTAATGCACAACTGCTTTTGCCCACCTTTCTACATATGGTTCCTCCCAAACTTCCTTGATCAAGTTCATGTCCAAGTTTCGCGGATTGACTCTACAAATTTTATAAAGAAACGATCAATTCCGCTATTCATTAGCATGTTTTTCATAAAGCATTAATCAATTAAGAGTGAAGCAAGTAAAAAAAAAATTGAACCTTGGCAATTGATTCAGCTAACAAATCGTCATCTGGAATTGAATCGCCGGATTCAAAATCCCCTACCGCCATACAGTCCTTAGGCGTTTCGAACATCGACAAAGGAAGCTGCTTAACAACGACACCAACGTCAAAATAAATGAGACCGGAGCTGGGAACATCGACCCCAATCCCTTTAACCGGGAACCAAAGAAACAACTCTTGAGCCGCAATCCCCGACAACGCCCCGATCTGCCCATAACTCAAGGTACCCGACACATTGGTATCAAAATGCAACTGGCTTTCAAACTTGGCATTACAGGCCTGATCCAAATGAACCTCGAAGCGGCCCGTATCGTCGATGTCAAATCGGGATATACCCTTCGGAAGCAACCCCATGGGCAGCCCATGGGCCTTTAGGATATCGTAAATAGAATCTTTCTCGCAGCTGACAGCCGCGAAGATGAAAACAAGGTGAATACATGTGGAAACAATTAAAGGAATCATCATTTTGGGGAGGGGTTCTCACAAGGAATTTTGTGTTAAAGCATGGGGATTGGAGAATTGTTGGTCATAGAAACGGGAATTTAGATTTAGGGTTTATGGAAAATCTGAGATGAGAAGAAGAAGAGGAAGGAGAGGGTGTTGCCAGCTTGAATACAGAGAGGATTAGGAGAATGATGAATTATTGGAAGTAAAAGACTGCTCCCTCGATTTTCCCTTTGTGTTTTTTTTTTTTTTTGGGGTGGTGGGGGGACAGTCGCCGTTATCTTCTACGGTTGGGGTTGGTTTCTCATGTACGATTCCACCAATATTTTACTGCCACGTTGATGGCTATATTGTGATTATAAAAGTTTAATGCGCGACTCTCCCGGGGCTTCGGTTTTACTTTTCGCCCTTCATTTGCTGTTCACGCACGAGAAGCTTTTGTGTGATAGACGCGCTTCTAAGGAACGTGGTGGGGTAACCCACAGTGACTGCGCCGCGTGTGGTGATTATGGTTAGAGCGCTGGATTAAGGGACAAACACCCCCCCTCCCCGAATTAATGTCCATATTTGTTATATCTATTTTCAGTAAACTCTTGTTATTGATTTTTTATTGTTTAGAATTAATTCTAAGATTAAAATTTTAATAAATTATGAGTTTAACTACATAATTTTAATTTTTATATACATAATAATATTTTCACAAAAATTATTTTTTATACGATATAAAGGGTGAAGATAGATAACTCATGTCAAATATGTGTCTAAGAATTTTTATAATCACTACATTCATGTCAAGACGTAAAAATCATTTATCTCTAAATAAAATTAACTCGCTGCTTTAAAACTGTAAATTAAGTTAAAATATATTATAAGTTTTTGTACTCTTTTTATATTTAGAATTCAATCATTATATTTTATTTTTAAAAATTTAATTTATCTACTTTTTAAATTTTAAAATTTAATTCTAATTATTAATATCATTAAAACATTTCAAAATAAAATAAAAATACATACTTAAAAACCATATAACTAAAAAATGATATTATAATAAACTTAAATTTAACAATAAAATATAATAATTTGTAATAAATGATTGCATCGTTAGCAAGAATGACCATGTTTTAATTTTAAGTAGATTATATAAGCAGTAGAAAATAAAACAAGTGTTTTAAAAGAAGAAAGGGGGGACAGTGCATGTGAAAGATGGAGAGATTTGGACATTGGTAGAGTGATTATGATGATGATGATTTTGTCTTTACATAAAATAATTTCATGGGATTAATTGGAAAAGAAATCTCCAAAGCATGTCTTTTGTGAATAATTGGTGGGTATTTTCATGAGGATAGGCTTGGGCAAGTGTATCCATTTTCCTTAGCTTTTCAAGGAAAATAAACTAGTTGGGGTCTTTCTTCATACATTATCATTAACTCCCGTACGTTACTAACTCATTACCCATCATGTTTCTTAGCCTACCAAGTTTTAATAATTAACTAATGCTATAACCCAACACCTTTTATTTATAAATACATCCGGAATCTATGTTATTATTTTTTTTAAAATTTAATTTACCATTACATACCAACTTTTTAATAATGAAACAAAAAACAACTCTCTTTTTTCGGGGAAGAATGTTTATTTGAGAGTAATTTGTAGTAAATATATGAATTAATATTTAATACGTATTTGTATATTATAATTAGACTTATTTATAAGTTGAGCTATTCGAACAGACTTGAAAATTTAAGGCTTCATCCTGCTTGATTTTAAGTTTATAATATTTTATATTATGTTATTTTTATATATTATATAATTTATAACACAAAAAAAATCTATACTAAATATATAATACTACTCTAATGTAAATATTAAAATAATATTAAGATGACTATATAAAAAAAATTAATAAAGAAAAAAATATTAAATTATTAAATATTAAATTAAAATAATATAAATACTTTTTTAAAAAAATTAAAAATTAATATGGGTGGACCTAAAATGGGCTTATGTTAGTCTTTTGCAAATATGAGCAGGTTTTGGTAAATTTCTAGACCCATATTTCAAGTCGGACTTGGGCAAGCATAAAATATTTTAATATCATGCTTAGACCTGACTGACTCATGAACACATCTAATTATAGTATATTGTAAAAAGATTTTTAGACATAAAATCTTATGAAAGAATCAGTATTTTTTTTATTTAAGTGTAATTGGTTATTTGTAACTTTATTTTAATTAAAATTAAACTTGTAACACTTTAAAAAAATTAATAATAAATTTAGTCTTTAATATTTATATTCTTTACATTTTTGTCTCGATTCTTTTATTCACACTTTAATAAATTTAGTCTTTTATTCACTTCACAAAAATTTAAAACATTACATAAAAAATTTAGAAAATGTTAAACAAATTTATAAAAATTCTAAAAAGTATCCATGCAGCAATAAAGTAAATGTGACATTGTCGCATCAATGTTGTTTTTTTTAAGTTGTCATATCAATGTTGTTAAATTTTTATTAGTTGATTTGACGTTAAATGTAGTAATTATTTTAGTCTATTTCCGCACTTAAGGAGCTTGTTTTCTAGCACTTTCAGTATTAAGTATTGCATTTTCGATATTTAGTAGTTAGTATTACAAGTTAGTAAAAATAAGTATTTTTAACACATTTTGTGAGTGTACCTATTAGACCGATACGGGCTTTAGGTAGTTTTAATTTGTGTAATTGAGTGTGTAGGATGATGAATTATAAGCCCAATGGACGTAGGAGTAAAGAACGAGTGATGTACAAGCTTCTTGAGTCATCAAAGCATGAAACAAACCAAAGAAGGCACAAAAGGCTTGTCGTGTCGCGCCATAGGCCTTGCATGGCAAGACATAGGGTCGATATGTAGCCCAAGTATTTCCGGGCTATTTTTGTCCACACAATCAACTTTATACGAAGACCTATGATGTGCTGAAGACCTAATTCAGGCTGTCAACACTCCTATAAATAAAACCTTAGGGGTTTGATGTAACTAAGTCGTCTTAGACACATCCAAAAACCCTTGTAGTTTAGGAGTAGGATTAGATTAAATTTTCTTTTACTTTTCATAAACTCTTTATTCTTTCCTCTTCGAATCGGTTTCAACCTAAGATTTCTTATATTTAATAGAAGTATTTCAATTTATTTGCTTTTACAAGCGGTGATATTCATTATTCCAATAAACAGATTTGTTACTTTGTTCTTCACTCGACATTAAATCAAGATTATTCCAATCTCTTTTCTCTTCTGATTTATTCCTGTTATTTACATGTTTAATTTAATTGAGTTTGAGATTATGGATAACATGAGTGGCTAAATTCGTTAGGAGAGATTAACGAGTGGATGGACACGTGATTAACGGAGGATTTAGGGTTTCTCGATAAGATTAGTTAGTTTAAATTTAATTATATTAATTTACTTCTCTTTCCTGAATAAGGGATCCAAAGTTTACTTCTCTTGCTCCTTTTGGACCCAACTCAAGGATTTTAAATTTTTTTGTTTACGGATCCCAATATGCCCATACACATTTTTATTCCAATCTTTGAGACCCATGGTAAGTTTGTCTAACATATCGCACATATCTCTATTATACCTCCAGATTCTTTTAACGATACTTGAGAAATTCTGATGTTGTGTCCAACTAGTCAGGAACCTGAAGGGACGTCTTTTAGGTAAATTAAAATCTAGGCAAAGTTTTATGAGAAAAAGCCGATTATCAGATTTGATTCTTACTAAATGCGTGATCAGACACTTTGGAAAGTTTTGAATCCATTCTATGTTCCCCATAGCTCGATCGAGCCATTCAAAGACCCCTCCTCTTTTCCAATTGAAAGAAGGTCATTGAAACCTTAAATCATGTAAATTATTAGACTCAACAAAATCGCCAAAATGCAAACAACAACTACCTATGGAATCACCAGCTTTCTTATCAAAAGTAGACAAAATAGCATTAAAATCGGCTAATACCATCCAATGGGTCAAACCATTAGGTATAGTTTCCTTTTGGACCTTCTATAGTGCTTTCCTCTCCATGCTTTTGAGATAGCTATAACAGCCCGTTTTCAGTAGTGTCGAAAACAATGGTTTAGGACCACAATTCTAAAAAAAGAGTTATATTTTATCATTTTAATGTCTTTGGGATTATATTAAGTTCGTATTAAAGTTTCATTAAGAAATTTTTAAGTTTACATTGTTAATTAAGTAAAAATGGCTAAATTGTAAAAAGTGTAAAATTTGAGTTCTATTAGTTAAAGGGGTGTAATGGCTTTGAAATCTTAAACTAAAGGACTTGAATGGTAGATAGACCATTGAATGAGTTAGTGGATAGTCATGGATAAGCTTTTATTGAAATTTTGATAATTTTTAAAGGATAAAATGGTAAATGAATAATTAAAAGAAAAATTAAGAAAATAAAGATGAGACAAGTCATCATGTTCTTCCTTTCATTTGTTTCAACCAAAAATCACGATTTTTATAGGGTTTGAGCATTTGACTAGGCTTTCATCTTGCATATAAGTGATTTCGAGTCTCATGTTTAATGATTTTTAAGTTTTTTTAGTTTGTTTTAGCTTAATCTAGCTAACCCGGGGATTAATTTACAAAAATGATAAAGGTTGAGGGACTTTCATGAATTTTTTGAATGGTTTTTTATTTTAGTTGATAGATTATGAATCTTTGTTGAAAAATAAACAAGTTCTGGTTAAATGGTTTTGATGAATTTTGGAATTAGGGGTTAAATTGTTAAAGGTGTAAATATATAGGTTTTATTATGAATTTTTCATAAATATGAGTTTCTTTAACGTCTCTTACAACATGGGTTAATTTGGATTTAGGTTAAAATGGTTAGATTTTAAGTTATAAGCTTAAGGACTAAATTGTGAAAAGTCAAAGTATTAGAGGTAAATTTGTGATTTTGCATAAATAAGAGTTATGGATTAAATTAAATTCTAGAAGTACTTAATTGAATGAAATTATTTATTTAGATCAAGGTAAATCATAATTGAACCTAAATCGAGGAAAAATTAAGGCTTCGGATTAGTTCGGTATTACTACGCCCCTAACTATCGAGGTAAGTTCGGATGAACTTTAATCATTTTAATGTTAACTAAATTAAATGTTTACTATGTTGTTTTAATGTAAATGAATCAATATGTGAATATATTCATGCTATGATGAATTGACGAATATCAAGTCCCGGTTGAACCTTAAGAATTCTTAGGATACGAATGACATGTCATTAGGGATTTCATGTTTCGAGTGCTAGTCTTGAATGTCCTACCTATGGCGGAGGTCCTGGATTTGTTGTGGATTCTCCACAGCTCGTGTGAGTAGCATCGTGTAGCTTACATTCTGACCATTTCACAGCTCGTGTGAGCATTGATGTAAAGGAAAGATTACGGTTATATGTAAAGGCACATTGTGTGTGAGCTTTCCTGAGTATCCTATGTAATTCTAGATGGTTCAACAGGTAAGAAAAGGAAATGAAATGGTAAGTATGTGAATGGATTGAATCATGTCTCATAGAAAGGATTTTGTGGGCTAAATGATGTATTTACCTATGGAATTTACTCATCTTATGGTTGATTACATTTGAATTATGAACAAGTATACTAACTTGTGAGTTGGTGATGTTATATAGGCTGTTACTAAGCTTGTGGCATTTATGATGATTTATGATTAATCTTCAAATTGTATAAATGACATGGTAAGTTATGTTTTAGTTTATACGAGCTTACTAAGCACTCGTTACTTACGTAGTTTCTTTCCTTTGTTTTATAGTTTTATTGAAAGCTCGATCGGTTAGAAGCTCTTCTGAGACCTATCACACTATCCAACAATTAATTCAGTAGTTTTTTAATATTTTGGCCAAGGTTTATAATGGCATGTATAGGGTAATTTGTAATGATATTTTATAATGTGTTAATTGGCATGTATAAGTTTTGGTAAGATATGTTGGTTTGGTACACTTTGATGCCTTATTAAGTTATGTCATTTTGGTTACTTTAAAGTGCTTGTTTATAAGGTTCTTTTGTCTTGTTGATGATGGCTTGAAAATGGTTACTTGTGACATGTTTTGGTACATATTTGAACTAAGGCATTATGTTTGAAAAATGACAATATTGACATGTTTAGGTAAATGATGTTTCAATGAAATTGTGGTGCCTTTGAATGGCATATTGGTTAGGTGAAATGAGTTGTTTGAAATGGCATGATTAGGTGTATTTGAATGATGCTTAAGTCCTTTGAAAGTGTGCATAAATGGAATGGTTAGTTATGCATGAATTGGTCATGAAAAGGCTTGATTTTAGGTAAATCTTGGGTTCACACGGTGTGAGACACGGGTTGCCACATAGCCTGGTGATACGGCTGTGTGTAATCTAAGAATTCTTAGTTTTCCAAGTTAGTGAGTTACACGACCTAGCACACGGCCTGGCACACGGGCATGTGGGCATCTCAATGAGTTACATGGGTGAGGACACGAGCTAGGACATGGTCGTGTGTCTCTTGTTAGATTGTTACATGGCCTGGGGAGATTTCACACGGCCGTGTGACCCCTGTTTTCCAATTTTTACAACTTTTTCTTAAAACTTATGTTTTGTTTCAAATTAGTCCCGAATTGCTTCAAAGCTATTTTTAGGGCATCAAAGGCTCAATTTAGGGACAAAATGTATGTGTATGATTGGTTTATGATATATTTAGTTTATTTTAATATTATGATGTTAAATGTTTTTGATTGTACGATAATGCTCCGTAACCCTAATCCGGCGATGGAGATGGGTTAGGGGTGTTACAACTGTCATATACAAAGGTGACTAAAATAGCTTGCATAAGAACACCATAATATATTTTTGCTAAGATAAACTGGGTGTGATTTTGAATAATTTCCAGATGAATCGTAGCCTCTGGCTTCAACTAAATGTGAGGATTGAAAACCAAATTTTGTAATAATATCATCTGTCTTTCCACCACTAACCTTTGGCTCCAAAAGGCTAACAATATTTGGTTTGTGCTCCACATTATTTTCTTTAAGAGTGCGAGGAAATTTCACATTCGCACAACTTTGACAAATCCAAACAAATATGGATAAATTAAAGTTCAACATTATTATTTTAATAAAATTGAAAAGCAGTAAAACAAACCCAATTTAATGCCGCAGATTTTCATGATTTCTTGGATTTGTATCCGGCTCATCAATAAGCTTGCTTATCAATTCTTGCTTGAACTGGTCCTATAGTAATGCCACTATATTATTGACTAATTCAATCAAAGGTACTCTAGGAGGCAACACTTTAAAGAGGCTACCTTTATCCCTTATAATTTTTTTATCATACTTTCACATATATTCAATTTGGTCCTTATCACTATCAACTAGTCTAAATTAAATCAATTCAGCTCATTTCATCACATCATCACATAACATATCTTATTTTAGTCTAATTTAAGGTCAATTCCATGATTATTTCAATTTGCAATTATAGCAATTAAACTTTTACCTCTTTTATGATTTAATCATTTTACCTTAATTGGTCACTAATTCGACAAAATTACACATCCAAAACCTAATTTACTTATATAATAACTCCTTATAAATATTTACAGGCTCGATTTATGAAAATGAGGTCTCAATACCTTATTTTCCAAAACCACTAACTTTAGGTACGCACTACTTGTATCTTGACTAACTAACCAATTAATAAAATCTATCAAATCAAAATTTATCATAATATTATACTTAACTCTTAAATTTTAATTACTAATGTTTGCGAACTCCCTCACCGGAATTTTGATCTCGAAACCACTATTTTTGATGTCGTAGAAAAATAGACTATTACAAAAAGTGTCAAATTCGGAGGGCTGAATGCATATTTGATCCTTGTAATTATAACTAAATATAAACACATAATATTATTTATATAATTATATTTTGCACTTTTTAATAATATATAATTTATATTTAATTATGTGTTTGAAAGTCAAATTGATAGAATGTGTAAGTATTAAGGATTATGTGTCATTATACTGGTTAGAAAAAGGCTACACCATCACTTTCGTTAACCATTTAATGAAGAGTAATCAAAATAAAAACGATCAAAATAAAAATAATTTAAAACATTAGTGACTAGATTAAAATTTTAATGAGAGAGTAATTGTTGCGTGAGTAATTATTCTCGTTAAACAAATGTCCCCAAAATAGATTCTTTAAGGTCAACAAAAATATCATCAATTAATCAAAATCTCATTCTGATCACTATAGCTATAGCTAAGGCTAAGGCTACCACTCTTGGCTTTTGCAAACTCATGTACTATCATTGTTCTTTAATTTTGAGGTATTAACTTAGTCAGCTCTTGAGGATGCTTTGATCACTCATCTTCCAGGCTTTTTTGGCATTTTCCTTTCAAACCACAGTTCTGGGTATTCCCTGATTCAACTTCTCACTGCAATAGTTTCATGTTTTCTTCTTGTTTCCTTTAGTGTAGGACTTGTAATAATTGGTGGTCAAACTTTTTCTTTTTTTTTGCTTGAAGGTATGTGAATATCGATAAAAGTAATGGAAAGAATTTGTTTTACTGTTTTGTGGAATCTGAAAGGAAACCATCAGAGGATCCAGTGGTTCTTTGGCTCAATGGTGGACCTAGATGCTCAGCTTTGATGGTTTTATTTACGAGCATGGTATTATTCTATAAACCATCTTCACCCAAAAAAAAGTTTCATTTCTATCTCATACTGTGTTATTTCTATTAAAAGTATTCTGTTTATCTGGGTTTTTTAGACTGCTGGAAATGTTTTATTAAACTGTAAGATTGATGAGTAGTGGAAGAAGGTAAACTAAAGTTGTGCAACTGCTTGACTTGGTCTTCCCCTAGATGCATCAGGGGTTTAGGGTTCCCAAAATTAACTTAGTTGTTCTATTTTTGTCCTTGATGAAAATTAAAGTGAGTCTATTCTGTGGCCAGTTGCATAATTTATTGAGGTTTCAATGGGTAAAAGTAAGGCAAGGTATATTAGATTAAAGAGCAAACTAGTTCTTTCTGTTAAAAATTCCATCCATTTCTATCGCTAAAAACTGGTAACAGTAAAAAATGAATGAAATTTTTAACAGGACTGATTTGCTCTTTGATATAACGTACAGGAACTAATTTGCCCATTTTTTTTAGTAGAGGGGGAAATGCAAATTGACTCTTAGTATAACGACCTCCATGGTACTTTTACGGTTTCAATGTTTCATGTTATTTTTTATATGACAATGATGAATGCTGAAATGAATGCTGGTGGTACCTTATTCTTCTCAGTTGGAGGGTGCTGAGACAATTTATCAACTTATAGCACTTGTTTCTTATACTTTCTGCCAAGGCCTTTCAATTTTGAAGAAGCAAAGACAGAGGGAAGTATGCCCTACCTGCATATTAATCCATATAGTTGGTCCAAGGTTGTTATTTCTTAGTTACTTCAGCTTGATAGGAGAAAATAGATGATTGATTTGTTTATATTAATTTCCCCTATATTTCGGGGCTCCAACATTATATATTTAGATTCTCCTGTTGGGGTTGGACTTTCTTATTCTAAGAATCAAAGTGATTATGTGACCGGTGACCTGCAGACTGTCGCCAACACACATGCATTTCTTCTCAAGGTGAGAAGTAATGAAGATTGGTAACATACGTACTCATCGTTGCTTGAGCTCTTTACTTGATGAGATACTTAGTCTGTAAGTATCTATTGTGTAACAGTGGTTTGAGCTGTACCCCAAGTTCCTCTCAAACATGCTTTTTATTGCTGGAGAGTCATATGCTGGAATATATGTGCCTACTCTTTCTTATGAAGTAGTGAAAGGAATATCCTCATAATTTAGACTTTTTATAAGTTTTAGGATAAATCTAAACGTGAAGATATGAATCTTTCATAGGAATCGATGCTGTTACTCAGCCTGTTCTCAATTTCAAGGTACAAGCATTTCCGGAAACTATTTTGGTTAAAGTTTAAACGCATGCATGCCTTCTAACCACAATCTTATGTTTTAAAATGTAGGGATATTTGGTCGGAAACGGGTTTACTAATGTTGAATTTGACGGTAATTCTTTTGTTCCCTTTGCCTATGGAATGGACTTGATTTCAGATTACCTATATGAGGTACGTTAGCAGCTCCTGGAAATGATATACCGTGTTTTACACCTTTTGTGTTCTTAGCACTAGATTTCCATTAATGACTCCTTATGGAAGGTGCAAGTACTGAATGCAATTATTAGGTCTGAAATTTGTTGCAGTTGAAGTATCTGAACTTTCTATTTTACATTTTACTCGAACCAACAATTGCAAATGTCCAGTTATCTTACTAGTTTATTGTTGGTAAATGACATCTTATATTTTTCTTGGATCTCTGTTTGTTATTGGAAACAAATAGATTTAAAAGCGATGTAAGCGTTAGAGTGAAAACAGGCCATGATTTTAATTCTTTTTCCTCGAAAAGCATAGTTTTTATAGTTGGAATTACATGCAGGAGGTTACAAATGAGTGTATGGGGAATTTCTATAATCCACACAATGATACTTGTGAAACGAAACTGGAAAAAGTTGATGAGGTAAGTGACTGGTTATTTGCTTATTTTACA
Source organism: Gossypium hirsutum (assembly GCF_007990345.1). Taxonomy (NCBI): domain Eukaryota; kingdom Viridiplantae; phylum Streptophyta; class Magnoliopsida; order Malvales; family Malvaceae; genus Gossypium; species Gossypium hirsutum. The sequence continues at coordinate 50,579,922 of NC_053430.1, read as the reverse complement.
ATGACCTTTAGGGAAACTTTAGATAAGTTTAACTTGCATTCTTTTTTATTTGCTTCTGAACTTTTAATTAATTGCAGAACTTATGATATCTGAACATATACAATATTCTAGAACCGTGTTATCATGACCCAGATGCAGCTGAGACTAAAGATGTTAAGATTAGACTACTTTCTAGCTTCTGGAAGTTAGGTGAGACTGACAAGCCTCTTGCTGTACTAAAAAGGATGTTTGGTCGTGCTTGGCCATTTAGAGCCCCTGTAAGAGATGGTATAGTTCTGACGTGGCCAGAACTTCTTAATAGGCAAAGTGTTCCATGCACTGTAAGTCTAGCTTACTCTAAGTAGTTCAAATATTTCCTAAATGAAGTATGCTTACTTGTATCTTGTTTCATATGTGTTTTCTTTAAATACATTAATGGGCTATCATGTTGTTTTTATGCACCGCAATCCCGAAAACTAGTAAATACTAACATGGCCTTTGATATTGATAGAGCAACTCTTGTGATTACAAAAGAAATGCAACTTGTGTAAGATTTGAACAAATAGCTTGCTCTTTGTTTTATGCTTGCTTTTGCTTTCAGAAGATAGAGAAACTATGCTTGGATGCAAAAGCAAGGTTTAGATGACGTAAAAAGTAGAAGTAACTCTTCATATGAGCATATGCTTCATGTTCATATTATAAGCCTCATTCCACTTCTTATAATTGGAATAATTGAGCTTTTCTTTCCTCACAAATAAAATGGACTAAATAGACCTTACATCGTGAATAATTGTTTGATGATTAAAATTCTACTTTGTTACTAGTATCTGATTATGTTATCTGTTATTGTTTTTGGTCAATAACCATCAGTTGATGGACTTCATGTGCTCTTTTGTCAACTTCTTTGCTAAATTATTCCTTGTTTGCATCAGACTCGAATAACTAATGTGTATGATTCTTGTTTATTTTTATTTATCTCAACTTGTTCTCTTGAAAGTACTGATAAGTTATTTACTCAAAATTTCATATGAATCGTGTAGAATGATGAAGTAGCAACAGCATGGCTGAATGATGGAGCAGTTAGGAAAGCAATTCATGCAGAAGGGGTATGCACTCTCAAATTGTTATCTCTCCAAGTTCCCCAAAATGGTAACTTTATGATCCCATGACTCCATAGGAGACTGTGATTGGTAAATAGGAGTTATGAATAGACAAAATCTTCTATCATCATGATGATGGTAGCATGATCAAGTATCACAAGAATCTTACTTCCAGGGGATATTGGGCACTCATATTCAAGTAAATCTCCAATTAATGTCGCATAACACTATAGTTAACTTCGGAAAATGTCACTTTTATGGTTTCCCAAAGTACTTTCTGGGGTAATGTAATCCAAGTGAAAACACTTAAGAGATTAATGGCTTGGAATGTTATATGCTGCTATCATACAATAATCAAAACTCTATGCATAAGAGTCCAAGCTATGAATCACAAAACAATGCATCAAGCTTGCAACTGCCTCCACTTAATGTCATATACTGTTGAGTTTCAATATATTCTCTTATTGGTTATATTTGTTTCTCTTTGATCAAACCCCCGAGCATTGTATTTATATGAAGTTGCATCAAGAATGTAAGCTCTATATTTATTCGCAATCCTCCATGCGGTCAGTAGTTTCTCATAAGCGATCTGCATTGTACTTTTATGGCAGCGAGGATGATGATATGTGTGTTCCATTTACTGGGAGTGAAGCCTGGACTAGATCGATAGGATATAAGATAGTGGATGAATGGAGACCATGGATATACAATGGACAAGTTGCCGGGTACATTCGGTCACTTTTCTTCCCTTATTGTTATTTTCTCTCCCAAACTAATGCCCTTTCTGTTGTTTTGTGCAAATATGTAGGTATTTACAAGGTTATGAGAACAACCTGACCTTTTTAACCATAAAGGTACCCCCACAATGCTAGCATTGCTTTTGCTAATATTATATCTATAGTAGTAACTGTAAATTTCTGGGATTACCAATTTTGATGTATCGGTTTTCGGATTCCTTGTAGTGGTTCAGGGAGCAGGGCATACCCTGCCAGATTATAAACCTCAAGAAGCATTGTATTTTTACACCGGATTCCTGGCAGAGAAATCTATATGGGCTTGTTTTATCTTTTTTATTCAAGTTTAAGGTTTTAATTAGTTTAAGGAGAGTCAAACTGGTTGATTCGAGCACATCTCGTCCGCAGATGACTAGTCAAACTAAATGATAAAAAAATATTTTTATTTAATTTAGTTATAAAAAGTATTTTTATTATATGCAAACTAAAAGTAAGTTGTTCGAAAACTATTTTTAAAATTATAATTCAGTTTGGTTTGATTCATGAATAAGTTTTGAGTTGAGAGGTATTTGAATGATTACTTCTTGTTCACTATTGATCATTAACATCACCAACAAAATCTTTTTATTAATAAAAAGAATAATTAATACTTTTGTCACTGATTCATTACTTGTTAGTTTTGTAATTCTCATTCTTGAGATATAAGACTCTTTCACCACTAGTGAAATGAATTTTTTAAGGGGGTATTTTGGACTCTTAAAGTATTCTTTTTTAAATTCTCTCAAACTTGTTTCTTTACTAAGTCTTATCATCAACTACATTTCCTTTTTCTTCACCTTACCAACCATCACCTTTCGTCGTGTTCAGTGTTACCAAATTTGTTTCAGTCTTTCTCTTTGCCTTCTTCCAGTATATCTTGTTTACTTGTTTGTAACACTTTTTATGTCAGCTGTTTTAAACTATAGCCTTATTTTGAACAAAGTTATTCTGAACATAACTATCTTTAACCAATAGTTATTCTAAACAACAATTATTTTAAATAATAGGTGTTCCTTTGGAAGAAATATCAAGTGAAACATCGGTACTGCTTATTCAACACTTGATAACATAATTTTCTAAAATATAATTTTATTTGTCTCAAAGAAAATATAAAATGTTAGTAGCTAAAATTGATGACACGTTTGGTTGGGGGGAATGGAATGAAGTTGTAATGGAATAGAACTGTAATCAGTAATTCAGTTGTCTGGTTGAATGAAATGGAATAGAATTATAATAGTATATTGTGTTTGGTTGAATGTAATAGGGGTTGTAATAGCACAACGAAAAAGGCTTAAATGACCAAAGTACCTTTAGCAGAATTTTTTATTAGGTAGATTATTGTTATTGTTATTAAATTTTAATAAGATTATTATCAAATATAAATTGATAAAAACAATAATAAATATTTTAGTCATATTTTAACATAATTGTTAATAACATTTAATAATAATTTTAATATGATATTATTATTAAGAATATTTCAATGCCTAATATATTTGCTTCAATCTAGCCTCTCATCTCTTCTCTTACAAATAGGTCAAAATCACGAATATAAAAATGAATTTTACATAATACTCTAATAACATTTTATTTCAATGGTCAATTTTAATATAAGGCAAATTTGTTATATTTTATTTTATACTTTATAGTAGCATGACAATAACAATTAATTTTAAGGTATACTCTTTAATAAATTAATTATTTACAGTAATCTTTGGTGAAATAAAAACCTTCAAATATTACATAAAAATTACTAAATTTTAGTAATTTTCGTACGTGAAATAAAAAATAAAAACTCATAATTTTTCATGTTATTCAAAAACCGTAATACTTGATTTTATGTTATTCAAAAACTCATAGTTCTTTAGATTATTAAAAAAACATGAAAAAACTCGACATAAATACAGAAGGAATTTTAGATCCGTAATCCCTTTGTCTCAAAAGCCATTCCACATTTCCTTATAAAGAATGCAGCTTGATATTATATCAAATGTATTATTGCCTTCCAAGATTTCAATACCTTTAACTTAATACGTAAAACATTACATGGTTTATCCATCATTGAAAAAACCGAATAGGAGGTTGAATCGGATGAACTATCTATTTCTTATTTTTTCTTAATCAGTCTATAAAATTTTCCCATTCAACTTATAAAGCCAAATCAATAGATTCCTGGCTCAACCTGTTGAATTAGCCGGTCTGATTTTTAAAGCCATGGTTTTATCTAAAAAACTAAAATATTTTAAGGGTCAATGATGCAATATTAACCTGGATAACAAACCTCATTACTAACTCGCTGATAAGCACACAAATATAAAATGATAAAATGAGTGAATCCACATCGGTACAGCCTTTATGCTTGTCTATCGAACCAATGAAGACAACACCAAGTCCTAAACTACAACATGTAATGCATTTTCAAACATCTATTCCACATATCCTTGGATAGTACTAGGACAAACATGTACAAGCAATACGAAGAATTACAACAAAATGAACTTTCCTCGTAACCAAACCCCAAAGCACTCTCGGAATCAGAACCGGAGTCTTTTTGTTATTCTCGATAAGAAACAGCGAATTCTCTCCATAGCATTGGCTTCTCTTAGAAAGTCAAACTCATATCCGATTTTGACAACACAAAGGATAAATAATTAATGACATGCAGAAGAACAAAGAAATAAATCTGAGCGGTACGATACTCTCAATTTACATATCTGAAAAATACATAAAAGAAGGATAGATGTGTTTTGCAAGGAACATCAGTGTGAATACAAATACCTGTTTTTCCATTTCCCTGGTAATGGAAAACAGATCAAATTTGATATCAGTCTTTTGAATGAACAGTACAAATGCTTGCAAGTTATGAATGTCAGTCATCATAAGATCCCGAATTCCCGGATGTTGCACCTGCCATAAACTTGAATGGTCAAAATCACATAGACATATGAGGCTTTAAAATCATCTTCAAGGGGACTTACCTTAACAACAACATCGTTCTTATCACCTCTCAATATTGCTCGATGGACCTAATTCAGATACAAACATATGTTAAGGTATATCCATTCGGCTTTTGTAAGCATTATCCTATTTCCGGAACTCAAGAACCCTGCAAAACTGTTAAAACTTATGGTAGCATTAAAACAGCAAATGTGCCATATCCTGCTGCATGTTGGAAAGCATGAAGCTTGTTTAATGAAAATGTTCAAAGATTTTATATGTTTAAATACATAAACCTATACCCTTCCCAGCATATGCTTATATAAACTTATACCCTTCCCAGCATGCTCATATAAACCTATACCCTTCCCAGCATGCTCATATAAAACTTCAAACCAAGTAAAGAAATGAAAAAGTAATACCTGTGCGATCGATGCTGAACCAAGAGGATTTTCATCAAAATTCTCAAAAATTTCACCCATGCTTCGACCAAACTCCTCTAAAACAAGTTGAACAACATCAAATGGTATATTTACCAATAAAAGTATTTAGTACCAAGGTTAAATGGAAAATATCAATAAGTAAAACAGGATTTCAAAAGGAACATAAATAAATTTGAACATACAGGTAAAATTTAGTCTTTAATTGAGCTGAAAGAACACAAAAAGCAAATGTTGTGCAGTTTGCCAATAGCTAAAAATAGTAAAATCAACAAAAGGAGCAATCAATAAGAATCAAACAGTACAAAAAAAGAAGAAGTAAAAACAGACAAACCCATTTAAATTTGAACTGAAAGAACACAAAAGCAAAGACTGTAATTTACAAAGAGCTAAGAACAACAAAATCAACAAAAGGGGCAATCAATAAGAATCAAATAGTACAGAAAAAGTAAAAACAAACAAACCCATTTTAATTGAACTGAAAGAACACAAAAGTGAAGACCGTAGTTTAAAGAACTAAGAACAACTAAATCAATCAATAAGAATCAAACAGTAAAGAAACTAAAAGAACCAGAAAAAAACTAAAAAAAACAAACTCATTTTGTTTATCCCACATTGCTTATTGCTTTTGTGGATCCTTCACAAAACTCACTCGAAGTTGAAACACCTATCATTTCAACAATTACCCAACAGTCAAAACTATCAAATTAACAACAAGAAGAAGAAGATAAAGAAGGGAACTTATAGCGCGTATAAATATCAACAGCTCGAACCCAGAATTGAAATGAACGATGCCAAGGTCTTAAATGAAGAGAAACCTTGTCTTGAATCGCTTTGAAATCAAAACCAGAAGCTAATGTGTTTTTCAATTGAATCTGGATTTTTTTCCTTGCTGAAGACTTTGCCCTTAATTGAGAAATTTCTACGATCTGATTCCTACGAAGAAAAGATTGAAAAAATTGGCAAGGGGCAATGGTGTTTAGGGCTTTATAAATGGAGAAGGTAATGAACGTAGAGGCTGTAGTTGAAACTGCAGAAAGGATGACGATGAAAAATGAGGGTAAAAATGAAAAAAAAAAAAGGTAATCTCTCAGCATTCCTACCGTGCTCTGAATGGCAATTCAGAGGGTGAGGCAAAGAATGCTATTCATTCTCTATTCAGTGATGAGCGAGAATAGAAAACTAAACAGCAAGGCCTGTAATACACATTCCATTCAACCAAACAAGAGTTTGTGGTGGGCCAATAGAATTGAGTTGTAATGGCTATGCCATTACATTACAGACTGTTAGTAGTTACGCTCTTTCATGCATATGGGTATTAGATTCCTGAAAATAAGGCATTAATGGAAAGTTTTTAAAAATTACTTGGAAATTGCATTTATTGTACTGGACTTTTTCTCACGGTTAAAGGTTAATGCTGGTTCTAGGTTGTGTGTGCCGAGCAGCCTTCTAGTTATGGTGAAGGTGGTTCAACTTTATTTGCTATCCTAGATAGAAGTAACCATGGCCTAAGGTGTTTTATTTGGTATTACATTTCGTGAAACCAATAGAGCTTCATTTAAATCTGGATAGCTAAGGGGCTGGCTCCTTTGGTAAAATGGAGTAATACGATTTTAGTCCCTTCTAATTACGAAGTATTTAATTTAATCTTATTTAAATAATTTTTTATCCTTTGGCTCCCAATTTTATTTCCACCTCACAATACCCCTGTTCGGGCCTGCAAATGAAAATCTAATGTCCCAAGTTTTTTGTTGATGTAAGGAAAGATGTGCTAAGAACAGTAAAAGGGCACCATTTGAGAAAAAAAAATATTAAAAATAAATTAAATTGCAAGTGGGAACGATCCAAATGTCAGCATATTGACCCCATCTTTCGTTAGCTTCAAATATGCCAAATTTAGTCCCAATTCACGTTAAGAAGTATCAATTTTAGGCATAAATCAATGACTATTTAATTAACAACTCCTAAAATAGAAGTTGTGCATATTGTTAAAGCCGTTGATTTCATCCAACTTTTTTTAGTCTGCATGTTTAAAAACCTTCTTCTTTCTCCACTTTTTACTCAATAAATGTAAAAATCCCTCTTTTTCTTCAATTTTCCAAAAACCAGAATTTCTTTGTTAATTGTCTTTCCCATCTCCCATTCCTCTTTTGGTCTTTCTCATTCATCTTTTTCTTCTAATTTGTTTCTTAACATTCTTCTTTCTTTTCTTTTTAGTACTTTCAACCATATTTATATTGTTAAGAGTTTTTTATATATATATTTGTGTGTGTGTGATGGAAGGAATGGATCCAACGGAGCTTCGTCGAATGTTTCAAATGTTCGACAAGAATGGAGATGGAAAGATCACCAACAAAGAGCTTAGTGAATCGCTAGACAATTTGGGTATCTTTATCCCTGAAAAAGAACTTACTCAAATGATTGAAAAGATCGACGTCAATGGTGATGGTTATGTCGACATTGACGAATTCGGAGCATTGTATCAAACTATAATGCATGAAAGAGACGAAGAAGAGGACATGAAGGAAGCCTTTAACGTTTTTGATCAAAACGGAGATGGATTCATCACGGTGGAGGAGTTGAGGTCGGTTTTGTCATCCTTGGGGCTGAAGCAAGGAAGAACCATAGAGGATTGCAAGAGGATGATAAAGAAAGTGGATGCGGATGGTGATGGTATGGTGAACTTTAAAGAGTTCAAGCAGATGATGAAAGGTGGTGGCTTTGCTGCTTTGAGTTCAAGTTAATAGAGATTTGAAAGAAAAACAAAAACACCAAAGATGTTCGAAAAGATGAGGAAGCCTAGCTTGGGTTCTCATGCATCATCTTATTGTAAAAAAATTGCAATGTTCTCTCCCTATCATTATTAGTTTGATTTTATGATTTCTAAATTATTATTTAATTTATTGAATGCTCCATTTGAGTGATTGGTAAGAGTTCCTTTTTTTTTTTTTTCTGCTCATCTTAGTATCCATGTTTCCCTTATCAACCATCCAAATGAAGCATAAAGGATTAAAGAGATATCACATGTTTCCCTTTAATTAAGATATTTTGGGAAATTGTCAGATAGCGAATCAAATATGAAGGGGAAGGGCCAAATTAACTTCTGTTTGCATTAGTAAAATCACCATTGCATGAATTTAAACAAAGGGTGGAATAAGGGATTGTACAATGTTTTAGACATTTTTTACCTAGCAAGAAGATAGACTAAACATATCTGCAATCAGAATCTTCCAGCCGTTCCTCTTCCAGTTCACTTATGTTCTTGACTATATCTTGAACCTTTTTTGACAATTGATCTGTATGTTCCTCAACAAATTTCAATATCGTGCGTAACTGTTCCTGGTAAGCTGCACATCTCCGCTTACATTTTTGTTTCTCGTTGTTCAGCTCTTGTGTCAGTTCTCGTATTCTCTGATCCTTCTCATCCTAGGGGAAAAAAATCATTGTAGGTGAAAATCAGAGGTAAATAGGAGGTAGTTGCACCAACGGAGCATTTCTTTGTCTACATGTTTATTCTGAAATGATTACGAACAAAAGCTGAAAGGGTGATGGCTTACCAACCCTGATCCACAATTTCCGGCATCTTATTTGTTTAGTATACTGAATGTGATAGCAAGATCTAGTAAGCTAATCTCAAGTTCACCTTGATATTTACAATTAAAAGGGATAGACAATGTACCTCAGTGATCAAATTTTTGGTGGACCCTCGCCATGGCACTTTTCCAGGTGACATTAATGAGTGATTATGCTCCTTTACAAATTTGGTAACAACCCATTTTACACCATCCCTTAAAGCCAACCTCAGCATTGCAGGGCAGCCTTCTCGGGTGATAGGTGGGGGAGGAAGAACCCTGTCTTTTCTATACATATATTTCTTTTCGCGGAAACCTTCTTTCGAACAAACAAAATCTTGACCAATTACACTATTGTTTATCCGTGAACGTCGATTATGATGGATTCGTACTGTAAAACCAATGTGTCTGCCATAAGAAAAATAAAATTCCCTTGCAGCATCTCTTGACTTGAACTCCATGCCAATATATGGCTCTGCAGCATTGCGTAACAAAGGTAAACCCTCACTAGACTCTTCTATAATCTTGTCAACTTCTCCCAAGCATAAATCTATGTTGTCTGAAATCCCATGATCAACCAATTCTTGCTCATCAAAGTTTTCGACTTGCAAACACCTTACACTTTCATCTGAATCTATCCCTTGACTAGACACGTTCTCCATTATGTTCTTTCTCAAGCAAATAGTTCATTTATCAGCTGGCCAGAGGCAAGAATAACCAAATAACTTCATTTTTCTAATTTCTTCCACACAACATTTGAATCTACCTGCAATTGAAAAGACAAGCAGACAGATAAGTGACAAAAATAATAAGCAAAAGAAGAATCATCATGGAAATTTAGTGGCTATAATTCAACTCAAATAAGCGGAAACATGAACCCTCGTTTTAATATATTATACATAGTATAATGGAATACCAGGGGCCTTGAATTCTCGCAAGACCAAAGATGCATTCATGCAGAATTTCACCTCCATTCATTAATAGTAACAAAAGTGCCAATACCAGCTAGACTAAATGCCATACAATTTGCTAGGAAAGATCAAACTTAGCTCCTATTTCAATATCCCAATAACCAATACAAGCCACACTCAACATAAAAGTTCTATTTCTTACTCAATGGAACAACAACAACCAGTTTACCAACATGAAACCAAGTAATCAAAAGGAGATTTCCCAAGTCTTGACGATTACCGGACAATAAGCAAAGATCTTCTTAAAACAGAAACATTTCTAAGCACAGTTGCAAAGTCATTTAATTCAGCTCATAACCCTACTTTCAGAAAGCAAAGAATTAGCTGTAATTCTAACCTAAGCTCGTTCGTAAATGATCTCTGGCATTTATTATACAAAGATTCATCAATTCATTTTTCTAGTCAAACCTTTTTTTTTTTTTTACATGTAAGCACCCGATTTATATCAAATTCCACAGCAGAAAAAAGTATCCCATTATATAATCGTTTTGCTAAAAAATACAAAATTAACTTCCTTTTTCACCGATGAAAAAAAAAAACCGAGCAACTATCAGCCAATAAATTACCATAAAAACATTGAATTTACTAAAATAAAAAAAGAAAAACACAAATTAAATATTATAAATCCACAAAATCCTCAGTAAATAGACATAAATAATTTAAATAGCAAGAAACAATAACGGTAAACAAAAGTGAAAAATCAACTCTTACATGAAGTAATTGGAATGAAGTTGTATAAGCGAAATCAATGTGACGCTGCCAAAGTTAATAGATTTTCCTCCTTCGGGTTTACAGGGAACCAAATGGTAATTAATTTTTTTTTTAAATCCAAAGAAAAAAAAATTGATGGTTTAAGATGATTATTTACCAACTATGAAGGAAAAGGAAAGAAAGAAAAGCTGGGATATTTTTTCGGCCAATGAGAAACCCTTGACATTGGAAAGCTTGGTATTTGCTAGGGTTCAGGTGAGGCGTACGGTGGAGCTTGATGGAGGGGAGCCGTATCTTATCACATCTTGTGTACCATCCTCATTTTTGGAAAGTAAACCTTAAACGACACCGATTTATCCCTTTTTCTATTTTAATGCTTCAATTTTTCCTTTTATGTTAGCTTAAATTACCAAAACTAGTTTGGATACTGTATGAACTAATTATATGTATAAATTAAAATAATATTTAATTATTTTGTAATTTTTTATAACGATAGTTTAAATAGATATTAGTTTATTTTTTTATAAATAATATAAAATTACTTAAATTTTATTTCAAATATAATTATTTATATAATAATCTAAATACGTTTAATATAGATTTTTAAATTTAAATTAGTTTTTTGAAAAAAATAATTTATTAAAAATATTTATAAATATAGAAGAGTTTTAAATAATTGGAAAATAAGATATTAATAGTTTTAAATTGTCTATACATTTTTAATTTAATTTAAAGTGTTTATGGTAAGTTTTCATTTATTTTCATACATTTCTACTTTTATTTTGTAAAATTTTAACAATATTAATTATAAATTAGACTCTTAAGTTTTTTTTTTAAAACAAAAACTCTTAAACAATTTAGTAAAGACTAATAAATAATTTAACATAAGTTATAATTTCCATATGTTTGCAATAATTATTAATGGTAAGTATTTTTAACCAATTATTTAATAATAAGTTGATTTCTCATAATTTCAAATAATTAAAGTTTTAAGTTTTTTAATATTAATTTAAATAAATGAAATTATAATAGGTGACAAATACATATTAAAACTAATAATTTATGTTACTAAAAAACTAATAGTTTATTAAAATAATATTTATATATTTGAGGTAAATTTTTAATGATATAAGAATTTAGTTGTATGTATCAATTAAATTTATAGTATTTCAACAATACTAATATTTAGAAAATAATAATAAACAAATATAAATATTTAAATTTTAAAATTATAATTTTGTATTATGATAAGTATATAAATAAAAAATTATTATTTAAAATAAAGGTGAATTAATATAAACTCATATTTAAAAGTCTATTTCAAGAAAAAAAATCCTATTCGGTTTAGGCAAATTTATATTCACTTGTGCATTTTAATTTAATATACCAAACAACAACACAGTTTAATTGGTATAGGTCTAGTATTAATATTACACTATTAACAGTAATGGTATTTTGCATTTAAAAAAAATTGGCAAGAAAGTGAATAATCAAAAAAATTTACAGCACAATTTTCTCAAGTTATGATGTGGTTGTCTCTAGCCTCTTGCATCACAGTTAATAGCTACTCTAATAGATTATGCATGGGATATGTATTAATATTAACAATTAAAATAATTAAATTTAATTATAATATTGGGTTTTAGAGTTTAAGCATAACTATTTTCTGTATTAAATTAAATATAATAAAATAAAATTTATGTAAACCATAAAAACGATTGTATCGTTATCTTCAACGCAGGAAAAGAATATAGATTTTTTTTCCTAACAATGCCCATGTATGACTAATAGTTTGGAAATTTTATTTATGAAAATTTTTGTAATGTTTGAGTAAACAATATCGGTAATGATATAATCCCTAATTTACAGTTAGGGAGAGAAACATTAAAATCAATTAATAAGGAATATTTATTTTTATTGTGATTTATTGCTATTAAAATCATGCCTAAGATAATATTTATTTTATTCGGATTATGATATTAAATTAAATATTTTTAAGTTTAATATTTTCACAAGTAAAATAAAAAAAGATAATTATATAAATATAAAAAAATTTAAACTTTCACTATCATGTGATGATAATCCTTAAATCAAAACAGAATTTTTTATTAGCATATTAGGTAGAATTGGAGAAGTTTTTTTCCTTTTCTTTTTCGGCTTTTACAAATTTATAGACAAGGAATATCTCTATTTTAAAAGTTAAAAGTTTTGGTTTGGAAGTTTGAAGATCAGATTGATAAAATTTGTAATGTAAATGATTAATTATTGAATTATATAGAATTATGATCAAATTGATAGAATATGTAAGTATTGAGGACTAAATGTGCTATTATACCAGTTAAAAAATATCACACTATTATTTCAGCTATCAATTTAACGGTGGGAGATTAAAACAATAACAAATACAAAGTTTAGTACCTAAATTGAAAATTTATAAAGTTGAGTGACTAAAACAAGAACACAGGCATAATTAGGTGACTATTTGTATAATTGACCCTAAATTTTTTTAATAAGAATAAATTAATAATAATTCAAAAAAATAAAATTTTAAAAAGATAAAAATATTTATTAAAGAATAAAGCATAAAAATGAACCTTAGCATAAATAAAAATAATTTTTTTTGGTTTTTAGTATGTTTTTTTTTTCAATTTTTATTGATTTGAAACAAATTTAACTATTCGGAATTATATGGCACAGATTGAATAATTAATTTCTAAATTTAACTCTTACAATCATGCTTGTGTTGTATCATTTCGGACCGATATGATATTTTATAATTTCTTTTAAATTTAAGTAAATTATACTATAAATTCCTAAACTATTATTTTTATTCTAAATTGATCCTTAAATTTCAAAACATTTTAATTATATCTTTAAATTTTTAAAGTTACATATTTCTGTTACTAAAATTGTTAAGAGTGAATTAAAACATTTTAATGGTTTGAACCTAATTTAGAAATTATATAATGGAATTGAATTTTATAATCAATGTATCCATAAAAGCTAATCAAAACAAGCTCTTCTATTTTTTTTTTCTACAAGATTCATATCTCCTGATGGATATGAAATTGGTAAATTGTGAATGCCATTAATTTGATTTTAATGTTAGAAATTGTATTTATGATTTACCTACACGGTTATTGCCAGGATGATTTTAGGAAAAATATTTTTTATTCTTTGATAATCTTTTTAAGAATAAATTTTTAAATATTTTTTTAGATAGATAAATTAAACATAAATTATATTTATTATAAAATATTATATTAAAAATCAAAATTTATTTTATATGAATTAATATTTTATATAAACTTAATAATAATAAGTACTTCTAAGCATGATTTAAATAAATATTCATATTTATATTACTAAAATATTTATATCTTATTCTATAAAGGATTTATTATTAAATATTTATAAATTGTAATAATACAAATATTTTCAATAAAATTTTAAAAATACAATTTAAAATTTAAAATTATTATTAATGTTAATTTGTTTGTAAAATAAAATTCTAATATTAAATAATTTATTAAAATAATAAATTATATGAATATATATGTTTAATAAATTTAAAATTATAAAATTAATTTTTATATAAAAAATTTTAAAGCCATAAAAAATTTTAAATTTTATAAAGGGTCTTCTCGAGAAAACGATTTAAAGAAGAAGTTAATTAGCTTGTTTTCTATGGAGTCCTAAGTTATTTTTGATTTACCAAACTTTTTTCTAAGGAAAAATAATTTATCACAAAATTCTCTCTAAATAATTTTCCATAAAATAAAAACAATATTAAAATATGGCAGAATTTTATTACACATAAGGTGATATGGTCCGGTTTAATTAGGATTTTTAGATCTTTTGGACTGACTATTATAGTTCGATTTAATTTTTTAAATTTATTTTAATAAAATAAACTTTTAATATTATTTAACAAAATTTTATTTATAAATGTTTCTAAAAACAATAGTTTTTTTTTAAATTTTTAAATTACTTTTACTATTTTAAATATAAAATATTTATTTTTATATACTATAAAAATTTAAAATTAATTATATAATAAATAAAAAATTCAATTCAAATTATATTTTGTAAACTGTCCAAATGGCTCTCGATTGGGTTTTACTTTGGATTTGGTGGGTTATTTCTCTACCCCTAACTGCACATATGGAAATCTATTGTGAATAGATAGCTTCCATCTCGATCCCCTCGCTCCGCACCCAAGCTGATCGTTTCTGCACTCACTTAACAACTCTCTGCTTATAAATTTAAACCCAAAATTCTCCTCCTCCTAGTACGCCATGCCCTGCTCTTCACTGGATTCCAACTTGGATCTTCAATCTAGTAAGTCCTTCCTTTTTTTTCTTTACATATATTACATATATTTCAAATTTAATGAACCTAATAAAAACTGAAAATCAAGAAGTTTGATTAACAGTTTATAATTTCCTTTTTTTTTTTAAAAAAAAAACAACTTTATCAGTGGGTGTAAATGCTTCCATGGAAGAACCCGAAGCTGAACCAATACAAAATTCAAACGGAAAAGAGTTTGTTGCCGTTGAAGGAACTTCCGATGAGGAACCATATGTCGGGAAGGAATTCGAATCGGAAGAAGCAGCCAAAGTGTTCTACGACGCCTACGCCACTCGTGTGGGATTCATCATGCGCGTAGAAGCGTTTCGCCGCTCAATGCGTGACGGCAAAGTGGTCTGGCGTCGACTGGTCTGTAACAAAGAAGGGTTCCGGAAGCTAAGGCCTCGTAGAAGTGAAAATCGAAAGCCTAGAGCGATTACCAGAGAAGGGTGTAAAGCCATGATTGTGGTAAAGAAAGAAAAGACAGGGAAATGGATTGTTACCAGGTTTGTTAAGGAACATAATCATCAGCTGGTTCCTATTCCCGTCAATGGTCGCCGAAGCATGCTTTTGTCGCAAACGCCGGTAATTTCTTTCCCTCCCTATGATTTGCCTTTATAAGAAGTGGATTCTCTAAATGAATTTAACTGATTTATATAAATTTATAGCAGTCTGAAATTGAACCGTAATATGGTGAGTGCTAATGTGTTGCAGTCTATTGGAGGAGTTTAAGGTTTGCAAAGTCTCGAGTACAGTTTATGGCTCAATTCTAGAATCGACGAAAAGTATTTAAAGATTAATTACATAAGTTGGTTGAATATGACCCCATGCCTTTAAAGAATTAGTACAAGAATTCATATTTGATAATTTAAGTTACAAGAATTCAAACAGGCAATGACTTCTTAGTTCTTACAAATAGAACAACTAAGTACCAGTTACGAGAAAGTATGCATTCTTCCAAGTAAGAATGAGCTATATTCAATCGTAGTCCTGATTTGAGCCTTGGAGCATTAGTAAATGGTCTTTCACTGTCTCTATAAAGTTTGAAGACTACGACTCTGGTTGTTCTTAGGCCTTCAAAATTGGGTCACCATGCGTTCAAGTGAAGTTGGCATAGAGAAAAGTTCCTTCATGGGTAGGCTCATAAAAGCAAAGATGCAGATTGATCAGGGAATGGTTCAGAGCTCATTTCCATAAGCAAAAGTTTTCTGTGGTTTCACAGTTCATTATGATCTCAACAACAGAACTAGCTTTTGATGACCGATCTAAAGATATTGTTGCAATGTCCAGAACAAGAAAGATTTTTCAAAGCACTAAACGATGGAGGTAGATGTGTGAAGCTAGATATTCCTTAAACTGGTAGCTATGTGACTAAAAAGTATGGTACAACCCTTGATATATAATGGGTGAAATTGTGTTTCTGAAAATTTTGTTATATTAATTAATATTTGATTGGTTACAACTCACGAGTGAGACTTATAGTTAAGATTCAGGCTGAAGTTTTGCAACCCCATGCAGTCTGTAAGCTTCCTTTAATCAAATGGGCTGAGTGGGTAAGATGCTAGTGTTGAACCACCTGCTTGAGAGTTCAGACTGGATCCCCTCCAGTTGTTTGCCATATTTGTTCACCCAAACCTGACCTCGGGCTGTTGCTCATACCTTGAAGCCACTTGGTATGTTCATAAAATTGTATGTCTGATATGTGTTCCTCAAATCAAACGAAGCTGGAAATTCAGCTTCTACTGCTCTGGCCGAGTCTTAACATGCAAAACTTGTTTTTATTAGTCTGATTAATTAGTTGATTGATATGCTAATCTTTTGCTGATTGAGTTACTATGTATTCATTTCAAATATCTTTGCCCCTTTATGTACAAAAGCTAGAACTTCAGACTTGGAAAATGGTCATGGTAATCTCCTTGTTTTAAAGTTGTTTCAATGTTTGGTTTCTTTTTGCCATTGTGGAAAAATAACCATGCCACTCTTGTTTCTCATCTCTCTTCCATACACAACCCAATAGGATGAGAAAGATGTAAAAATTCGAGAATTGACGGCTGAGTTACAACGGGAACGAAAGCGTTCTGCAGCAATTCAAGAGCAGCTTGACATGGTATTAAGAGAAATGGAAGAGCATTCTAATCACCTATCAAGGAACATTGATGATATTGTTCAAAGTGTGAGGGAAATCGAGTCGAATCCGGTTGCACATTTTAAGAGGCAATAGTTCTAGTAAACTGTAAAATTTTTTACATACTTTCCACTCTCGAAAAGAATGGCTTGTAATCTATTTTGTTCTTTTTCCTGGTGTTTTTCTTACATAATCTAGATTGAGGTGAGCAACCGTATACTTAGAAGAAGATGAACTATTAAAATTTTGCTATATTTATTATAAACTCTAATTCTGTGCAAGTTCTTTTGGCCTCACGTGCAAGGGTACATTTTGTTTTCTGACTCTTTCCATGACTAAGAAAATAGATTTTTTTTTTAAAAAATGCTAAATAAACCATAGAACTTCATTAGAAAGGGAAAATAGTTTTCAATCCTTTATTTCATTATAAATTAATGATATTATTTTTATGTCGAATGGGTTTTAGTTCGATTGATATTAATATTGTTACCAATGTAGGAGGACGTGAGTTCGAATGTGCTGAAGTGTTATACTATCATCTAAGAATTGAGGAGAGATTATTAGTAGTTTTAAGTATTATATCAAAAAGAGCAAATGGTAAAAATTTATAAGAAGTTTAAATTAAAAAAAACATTAATTTTATTATAATTATAACAACCCTTCAAACACAATTAAAATCAAGCTCCAAGAAATTAAAGGAAAATGAGAAATTGTTAAAAAAATATGATAGATTGAAAATTTTAAAAATTGAATTTTGAAAAATTAAAGTGAAAGTATGTTTTGTTGTCTTGCCTATAGAGTTTTTCTTTGTTTTTCTTTTAAGAGTGTATGTTCTTGTAATGCTTTTTTCTAATAGATGTCTTTATCCTAGACAAGAAGTACCTTATCTCAAGATATAATATTGAGATTTGATAGTTGAGTTTGGATTTGAATTCCTAACTCTAAATTTGAGTTTTCTTAACTTTGTATAATGATGAATTTGAAAATTAGACATTACAAACGAATAATTGCGAATATGATTGATGATTAAATTGGTTTGAATGATAATTATGATTTAAATTTTATGATTTTATAATGAGATAGCCTGAGTTGCTTCGACAACGTAATGTGACATCACTTATTCGGATCCGACGATCAGGTTGGGTATGGGGTGCTACATTTAGTAGTATTAGAGCTATAGCTTTAGTCGATTCTTGGATTGAATCAAGCCATGTATTCAGTCTAGAGGTAAATACCAAATTTAAGTCAAGTCTGAGCTGAGAATTGAATGCTGAATTATTTGTTGTTTGTGATTATAGCTTGAAAATGTCTAAAGAATCAAGAAACATTGTTGATGATGAGATTAGTAGTAGAGATCACTCTATTGAGGGAGAAAGTCAAGATAGGATTGAATTACTCGGTAATAATCAAGTTGGTGCTCAATAAGTAGCTATGGCTACTAGCCCCCGACAAAAGGGATAAGGTGATGAAGATTTGCTTCGCTTCGCACTATAGTAGATGTGCTTCAAAGGGTAGTGAAAGCTACTCCACAAGTTGCACCATTAGTTATAGTCAATAGAGCTTCAATAAAAGAGTTACGAAAATATGTAGTAATTGAATTCAAAGAATTGAAAGGTGTTGATCCCTTTACTGCTGAGAACTGGTTAGAGTCAACATAACATGTTCTAAAACAACTACAATGCTTAGCTTTCAAACGAGTTGTTTACGTTATTTCAATATTCAAAGAGGAGGCATATCAGTGGTGGTTAACTGTAACTCGTCATGTACTAGTAAATCAGGTCACCTGGACATTCTTTCAAGCTGAGTTCAAAAAGAACTACATCATGGAATTGTAATTGGAAAATCGGAAATGGGACTTTATGATATTGAAACAATGAAATATGCTAACTGAAGAAAAGAGTTGCAAGCATTTCCTCCAAGGATTAAGGGATGAGATCCGGGTTTAGTTTTTATCTCACAAACTTAGAATAATTGTTAACCTCACTAAGCGATTGAAGATGGTGGAGCAAGCTATGGACCTAGATAAGAAAACAAAATATTTTCGGGCATATGAAAAGAGAACTAGAGCTATTAGTTTCCAACCTTTACCAAAGTGAGCTAAAGAATTTTGAGGATCTTGGAGATCCACACCATCGAATGAGAGATTTAAAAAAGGTCGGTTTAAGAAATCATATGTATTTGTTGCAAGTATTTGAGGGTCAGTGCGAGACAAAGTGTTTTGAACTACTAGTATTGTGGTAAAAGACATCAGAGTGAATACTGATAAAAGGTGGGAGCATGTTTTTTATGCAAATTCCTGAAGCATTTAGCTTGAGATGGCCTAAAAAATGTGAGTGATGTACCTATACCTACTCAGAGATTTGCTCTTGCATCTAGAGGTCGAGGTACTCCTCATGGTAGTTTAGTTACGAGGGCTAACTAGAGGAAATAAATTGACTCGTTAGCACATCAGCCTGAAGATAGGGCTCCTACTCGAGCCTATGTGGTTTGAACCAGAGATGAAGGTGATGTTACCAAGTTGTAGTAGGTATATTCCTTTTATATTCCGCACTTATTCATGTTTAATAGGCCCTGGTTCTACACATTCATAAGTTAACTCTAGCTTTGTAAATTCGAAAAAATTGAAATCTGAGTCATCAAACATAGTGATAGTTAGTGCAAGCGCCTTAGGTCAATCTGTAATTGTTAACCGAGTATGTATACATTGCCCATTAGAGATTCAAAATAAGTCATTTTCGATTGCTCTATTGATTATGCCATTTACTGATTATGATTTAATTCTTGGAATGGATTGGTTAACTAAGTATAATGTGATTTCAGACTGTCGTAAGAAGAAGTTCTCGATTTAGAGTCATGAAGCTGAGATTGTCGAGGTTAAAGGTATGAAATTGAGTGATTCCACTCATATTGTTTCATCGGTTCGAGCTAGTAAGCTTTTGAATCAAGGCTGTGAGGCGTATCTAGCCTATGTAATTAACTCAACTTTAGAAGAATGCAAGTTAGATAAGATTCGAGCAGTATGCGAGTTTCTGGATGTGTTCTTGAAAGATTTACCAGGATTACCTCTTAATCGTGAGGTAGAATTTGCAATTGAAGTTTATCCTAGTAGAGCTCTGGTGTCCATCACTCTTTATCTTATGACATTGACAGAGCTTAAAGAACTAAAAGTTCAACTGCAAGATCTTTTGGATTGAGGCTTTTTGCGCCCTAGTACATTGCCTTTATGAGCTCCAGTTTTATTTTTAGAAAGAAATACATATTGTTACGAATTTGTATTGATTACCGTAATTGAATAAATTGATGATCAAGAACAAATATCTATTATTGTGAATTGATGATTTGTTCGATCAATTGAGAGGTACAACATTCACGGATCTTATGAGCCATATTTTTTTAGCCATATTGGGATAATTTTGTTGTGGTCTTTATCAATGACATCCTAATCTACTCAAAATTTGAGGAGTAACATGATAAGCATCTAAAAATTGTATTACACGTGTTGCGGGATAAATAACTATACGTGAAGCTTAGTAAATGCGAATTTGGTTGCCAAAGGTTGTATTTCTAGGTCATGTTATATCAGTCAAGGAGGTTCGCGTAGATCTCAAGAAAATTAAAGCTATTTTGTAATGGAAATCGCCGAGAAATGTGATAAAAGTTTGAAGTTTCTTGGGTTTAGTTGGTTATTATAGAAGATTTGTAAGCGGATTCTCCAAAATAGCATTGCTATAACGAAACTCCTACAAAATAATGTGCCATTTGTGTAGAATGACCAGTGCTAGGAGAGTTTTAAAAAACTTAAAACGATGTCGACGGAAACATTAATTTTGAACTACCTGAATTGGGAAATGAATTTGTAGTATTTAGTGATGCTTCTTTTAGTGGTTTAGGTTGTGTTTTCATGCAAGACGACTAGATGATTGCATATGTATCTCGACAGGTAAAGCCGTGTGAACACAATTATTTGACACATGATTTGGAGTCAACCGATGTGTTATTTTCTTTTAAAATTTGGAGGCATTACTTGTATAATGAAAAATGCTACATCTATACTAACCATAAAAGTCTTAAATACCTCCTTACTTAAAAGGAGTTGAATTTGAAACAACCTCACTAGATACAATTTTTGAAAGATTACGATTGCGTAATTGATTATCATCTCGAAAAAGCTAATGTGGTAGCTAATGCCTTGAGTTGTAAGTCATTATTTAGATTAAGGTTGATGTTTGCTAAATTGAGCATTTGCAACGATGCTAGCCTATTAGTTGAATTGAAAGTGAACTTGGTGTTGATCTAGCAAATTAAGGAAACATAAATTTCAGATGTTAAGCTATTCGAGAAAAGAAAACTTGCTCAACAGAGCATTAATGTTTAGAATTTTAGTGATCGCATTCACGCGTGCATATAAAACAAACGATTTTATAGGACAATTTTAAAGTGCGGTTTTACTGCAAGCGTACAGGTCAATTGTAATATTTATAGTGTTACAATGGAATACCGGAGTATTCTAAGGATTGAATCCAAAAGAGTTGGCGATTTAGCGATTTCTATTCAAAATTTCATGTAAGAAAAGAGTTTAGTTAGCTACTCACTAATTGCTATAATACGACAAAGCATAAACATAGATTTTAACACTAATTTCTAAATTAACTATCCTAAGGACTAAATTGTAAAGATTGTAAAAGTACTAAAATTCACAAATAACTAACAATCGGGTGTTGGTTAACTTTGATATGGTTCATTAATCTTTGAAAGAAGGTCCTAAACTGCTTGAACTCCCAAAATGGCTCCATTTTACCTCTTAATCTCAATTTTACCAAGTTAGACAAATCAATTCGGATTATCTCTTGATCTCATTGGTTATCCTAGGACTAAGGAATTGGTGTCTAGTAAGATCTCCTCTCAGTCTCACTTGCCTAGATGTTCCCCTAAGGTCATCAACCCTAATTTTTTAGGTTCATTCAATTAATCCAATTTATTACAATTTGGTCCCTTAGCTAAAAATCAACTTACCCACATCTTTATTAACCAACTCCCTTTGGAGTTTACTTATCCATGTTAAAAACTAAGTAAACAAACATAAAAATAAAAACTATAACAACCATGAACATAAACCCTAAGGAAAATATAAAAATTGGGATTTTTACTCCTTAAAACTTGCAAGAAAGATAATTGGAAGCATCTAACAGTGAAATCTAAAGCTAAGAACACAAAAGGAACAATATTTAATTGATTAAACATAAAAGAAACTAAAATGTATCAAACTTAAAGTTGAAAATGTCAATACAAGAAAGGGAAAAGGATTAAAGCTATAAATAAACCTAGCTACAGTAATACCTAACCTAACTAACTACCATTAACACTGAGAAAAACAAGAAAATGTACAGGAAAAGTAAACCCTAGGCTATGGAAAAGAAAACTACTCTAAACCTAAACTAAAAGATGAAATAAAACCTAAACTAAAGAGGTTTCTAAACCTAAAATACAACCTTTCTTTTCCACAACCAAGAGTGGCTTTTAATATCTGATTTCTGACCCAAAAATGTTGCCAAAAGTGCCCTTGAATGCTGACTTTTGATTGGTGCTTCGGGTGCATAGACTCCGCCTTTGATGTCATTTTTTGTCTCCTTATGGTAAGGATAATGCGATACCCAAGTGAGGATATCATGATAACCTAGTCAGAATACACAAGAGGAGTTGTCACAAGATGGGTATTGCGATACCCTAAGGGGATATCGCGATACCTTTGTAGCTTGGTCCCAAATCTTCCCCATTTTGAGTCTGTCGATGGTATTGTGATACCCTAGCTCCGATATCATGATACCACTGCTTGTGGCTTGAATTCTATTCCATTTGAGCCGCCTAAATGTCCCTACAACACTCAAGCACACAGTAGGGTCCCCAATGGCACAATTGACCATTTTGGGTCTCAAAAGTGTTAAAACACAACATTTTATTTATTAAAGCTAAAAACGAAAACTAAGTAAAAAAATGTAAATTGCTTAGAAACAAGCTCGTTAAGTGTAATGTGAAGTCTAATTTGACATATCAAATTATGATAGATCAAACTCCCCACACTTAAGTCTTTGGTTATCTTCAAGCAAACACACAAAACATGCAAAAAGATGACGATCCTTGAATAATGAATTTATTTGACAATTGATGAATGGGCATGCACTATGTATCAAGTCCTTTTTATTGTACAACTAAAAATTGATGCATTGCAAACTAATAGCTATGAGAGTAAATTATCTTAGTTTAAAAAATTACAGAGCAAACAAAAGTAGTAGTTTATGAAAATCAAATTTTACACATTATTTCATCACAATAAGACATGAAGATATGGCGTATCTATGTATGAAAGAAATTGACTTATTTATTTACAATAAGTTTCCACAAGTTTCGACTTATACACAGAGACAATAAGGTCACATAGGGCTTAGTGGCTTGTAACGTTTTGAGGCTTAGGTTGGTACGGATTTAAGCTCAAAATGGTTCAAACAGTATAAACAATATAACACATGACATTGTTCCCAATTCCCCCCAAATGTGATCATTTGATCTCACCGCCTTATTTCTCCTTTTCTTACCTTCCTTATCTCTCCAATAATTTGGAAGAGATTGGTCAATTTTAGCTTGTCACTATGATTTTGAGACATTAATGTTATGCTCTTTTCTTTTTCTTATTTTCAGCATATTTTTCATTTGTTTTTCTTTTTTTCTCTCACAATGTTTTTGATCCTCACTATATTTTGTTTCAAAATGTTTTTGATCCTCACTATAGTTTCTTTCTTTCACATGTTCCTTTCTTTTTATTCACAATTTTTAGTGAGAAACAAATAGGAGCTAAACCAACCTCTCCTCACTATTCACTTAAGTAAATTTTGTAAGAAACCTCCGCAATGTTCCTACCTAACCCTTGATGTACATGGCTTGACGTCCAGTTGATAGTGCAATATAAATTTTAAGGACTGTGAAGGGTTGAGTTTCGAACTCACTTTCGTCTCAAGGTTTCAAACATAAAGGTTCATTGAGGAAGGACAATGCAAGGCTCAAATTTGGGAACTAGGGATAATGCAACAACTAAGTAGTCATTTAAGCTCTAGGCTATACAAATAATGCATTAGGTCATCCCTTAGCATTTCAATGAATACAAAACTGAGACATGTTTCTACTTGTTTCAATGAATAAAAACAATTTCTAAAACATACATGTACACACCTATCTTCATTTTTATTGATCATTAGGATAAAGTAAAGAATTTTTCAACTAACTCTATCCTATTATGCAATGTAACTAGTTGAACTAAACATTTATTCACAAAGCATAGAATTCATTAAGCACCAATTAAAATTTATACATTCAAAGAACTTAATCCACAATTCAACAATATCAATAAATTCATGTCCAAAAACCATGCAACAGTAACAATAATCAAAGAAATAAAATAAAATATTTTTGAAAAATTTTGAATTTTTTTTGAAATATGGAATAAGAGTTGAAAACATGCAAAACACACATATAAACAAAGTAAAATAAAATAATGTACTTATATTACACATTGTCCTCAATGTGTAGTCCAATACAAAAAAGGGTTATCGAACTTTCCTAGCGGCGTGATCGCTCATTGTGATTTGGTTGGGTCATCCACATTCGCATTAACGTTCGAAGTTGTAGTATAATCTTTGAGTGAATGGCTATGGAACACTCTTTATCTAACTTGTGTAACACCCCAGATGTTGGGGTTAGAAGTTTTGTGATTTGTAGGTAGGGTTAGTGGCTAGATCAGACAATTAGGGTTGTTGCTATGTTTTATGTCAGAATGGGCTTGTTGATCTGGTGGTTTGTTGTGTGTTAATTTTCCTCTAGGTTCTGGGTTCGAATCTTTATGTGTGTTTATGAGAGTAATTTTATTTTAGATATTTATGTAATTTTGTTTTTATTTTATTTTATGTATTTATTTATTTATTTATATTATTTTAGTTCGTGAATTAAAAAAATAGAGTTTAAACACGTTCTTTTCTCCCTCTCTAGTACGTTTGTTTTTCTTTTTATCTTCTCCTCCTTCTTGCTTTCGTTTTCTTGGTGGTTTTGTTTTTGGGAAACATTGTGGTTTGTTCTTCTTATTTTTTTTCAGATTTCACATGTCATTGCCTCACATTTTCGTCCAACAGGAGTTTGAATTAGGTAAGTGTCGCCTTTTGGTATGTTTTTCTATGACTTTTAAATTAAATTAGTTGAGTTCTTAGATTAGTTGTTTGTGGAATTGAGATTTCAATCAGGTAAGTGGTGACGTCTGATCAGTTTGGGGGCTTTGGTTCGCGAAATCAGGTGTGGGTTCGGTAACTCTTACTTTTCATTGTCGAAATTTTGATTTAGTTTAGTGAAATTCGACATATTTGGTGTATCTCTGAAAAATTATCATTTGAACTGTCAATTGTTGCAATTTTGCTTGAAATACTGTGGGTTTTTAATGTGTTATTGGGTTAACAGTGGTTGGGTAGTGTTTCGAGAGCAAAGGCACGTTCTGCAACTAGTTTTGGTGTGGTTTCGGGAGCACACTAGTGGCCACACGAATGTGTGCCCCAACACAGGTGGTTCAAATAGCTGTGTAGAATTGAGAATTAGGGATTTAGGGCCAATTTTGGTACCACACAACCTAGCCACACGGGTATGTGTCCCCACACGAGAGTGTGAGATCTCCACACAGTCGTGTCTCCTTTGCTCTTTATTTTTAGCACTTTTGGACATCGGGCTGCTCACTTGGGCGTGTATGGCCATCACATCGGCGTGTGTGGTCTTCACATGAGCATGTAGACCCTCACACGGCTTGGGAGTGTGACCTTATGTTGCCAAATTTTGTACTGTGTCTATTTTTTATCTGATTATCATTCTATGTGTTCCGGCCCTTGGCTAGGTCTTTGTAAGGGTGGCCGGGACATTGTTTCGGCTTGGACTTGTGCTTTATTTACAATCTTAGCTCTAATTAAACGATTCGGTTAGTGTTAATTGATGTTATGTTATATCTGATTCTGATTCTGGGCATTTGAATGTGTGCATTTTTGATTTCGTACTCTATTTTTGTAAGTCTGTTTTCAAAATGGTGTGCATTTTGCATTTACATTAATCTTTTTGGGTTTGGTTGCGAAGAGAAGGGAGTCCGATCTGTTCTGGCAGTTTCAACTATAACATGTCTGTATAGCGGTTTACCGCAATGCACAATACAACATCTATGTCAGCTCTATTGCATATTAACATTTAAATGACTTAGACCACATACTTGGTGTATAGGGTTGGATGGGCCTTTCGAGGTCCTATGTGGTGTGCATGGTTGGATGAGCTTAATTAACTCTTTTTGGGGTGTGATTGGGGGACGAAGAGGTGTTTGGTTGGTTGGGTGGGTTTTTATTACTTGTTGCATTCATTCCACATTCTGTCTATCTGTTTGATTGCGAGACTAATTGTTTATAGATCAAGGTGCTTTAGTACTGACATGTTTGATTTGTTTGTGAATACTTTTCATATATTAGATTGTCATTGAGGTTTAGTTATTTGTTTTACTATGACATTTTAGTGTTCATTTATCTATTGTTTTCGAACTCGCATTGAGCTTATGTAGCTCACCCCCTTAGTGTTTCCCCTTTCAGGTACACTTTCGTCTTCTGTAGCTGGACTCGGCCCACTGGAGGTCTCGGAAGCATCACATT
The DNA here is from genome assembly GCF_007990345.1 of Gossypium hirsutum. Lineage (NCBI taxonomy): Eukaryota > Viridiplantae > Streptophyta > Magnoliopsida > Malvales > Malvaceae > Gossypium > Gossypium hirsutum. The sequence continues at coordinate 50,553,257 of NC_053430.1, read as the reverse complement.
TTTAAAACTGGTTAATAAAGTGTTTTCTATAAATCTGAGTTTTATACAAGCGGTTTTGGACTGTAAGTTCTGTCTTAAATTTCGTGGTATGAAATTTTGTGTTAAATGCAAGTAGACATTATTTGGATTGAACAACTGTATTTTGAAATATCGAGATTTGGTAACTGAAAATTTTTATGTAGCCTAAATATTGTTTGTTTTCTCACTTGTCGACCAAGAATTTCCTACGATCACTTTGGTGATCAATGTAACCTCCGGGATTCGGTCTAAACTTTTAGGCCAGTTTTTGGGGCGTTACAACTTGATCCACCGAGTTCGAATATCAGATGTTACAATGTACAAATACTAAGAAAAAAAATTAAATAGTTGGTGTGTAATTCTTTTTCAACATAGTTCATATTATTTTGTACTATTATTGTTTATATTAAGGAATTATCAAATATTTACAACAATGTTTGAAACGTTATAGAACATTATAAAATTCTATTAAAAATACTCTTTAAAGTGTAACTTACTATACGCTCTACTCTTAAGATGTTCCTAGTATGCATAATAATCCTATAACGCCGATGACCCGACCCAATTGGTTGGATTCGAGCCTCGGGTGTTACTAAGCAGATTTGGACTCGCCAAAATTTCTCAATACTTTAACATACAGAATAATACCTCATTTATTCTTACTAATTAAAACAAACTTAGAAATTCAACATACATATAAGTATCTACCTACCCTTAATTTGGTAGGCTTACAAATAAATATTCATATAATGACATGAGTTGACTCTGAGGGCTTCATAAGTCTACGGAAGACCACTTGCGAAAACTCCTACTCAGAATATGTACTAAGACATCACGGTAAACTATCCTCCTATGAGACTCGTCCAGCCTTCAAGGCTCGAACATGCTTATATAGCCTCACTTTCTATGCATTAGTGTCCACTCTGTTGTCCTCTCGATGCAGCCCTAGTGTCATCCCTTCAAGTATTTTCCTTACCTGCTATGCAGAACATACAGGGGTAAGTTCATTAGAACTTAGTGAGATGATCCCTTTTTTTACCTGTATTCATGTCTTCATCTTAACAGTCATGTGGGCTTTATTAGACAATCAGGGTCATCTTCCTCAAAGTTCGCCACTTTGGCATTACCTTTGAATTCTTTGTCCTGAGATCATTTCACGAACTACGCCACTATGGCGTACACTCCATTTCAGATATCTTTCATTGTTTTTGGAAGTTCCAAACACACACTTTGTCAATAGATAGCCATTAAGGCATCCACCTACATTCAAACATTCATCGCTACAAAGGTGCATATATAACAAAAACAACCATAAGGCTTCCACATACAAAAAGTTCCACCACAAAGGCTCACATGTAACAGTCCGGTTTAAAACCTAGTCAGAATAGTGGTTTCAGTCTTAGTCAGAAAAAGATTTTTAATATTATTTTCCATGCCTATTATATGTGAATTAGCATGGGTGAAAGTTTCATATGAAAATCCGATCATTTGTGTGCTTAATTTGATAAAAAGACTTAATCGCGTAAAATGTAAAAGTGACCTTCTAATTGTTAAAGTGCTTATTTGCTATGTCTTTCTAAATGAAAGGTCCTTATGTTGTTATTTGACCTTTGGAAGTTTTAGTGGACATTAATGGCCTTTATACATGTGATTTTATAATGTTTTAAGCAAGGTTAATTTTGTAAATTAGAATTATAAGTTAATAAAAATTAAAAAAATTAAATTAGGCCATATTCATCATCTATTGCCGAAAATTTAAAGAAAAAGAAGAAGAATAAGCAAGCTAGGGTTCGGCCATTGTTCACTTTGAATTAGGTATGTATTTTGTTCGGTTTTTGATAATTTCTACGTTTTTGTGATCGTTGCTTAGTAATCTATCAAGCCCATGCCCTAATTTCTGATTTTGTTGATGATTTTGAGTTTAGCCATTGATGAAATTATAAGCTTTGTGAAATTAGTTGTTGGCAAAATGAAAGATATGTTTTGGGTTAACATATTTTGTCTTTGAATTTTTGATGAATTTGAGTAATTTGGATTAAATTGAGAAATTTGTAAATTGAGGAACTAAATGTGAAATAAATGAAATATGTGGGCTAGTATGAGCTATATGAAAATTCGGCTAGACATGCGTATAAAGAAATTATGTGTATTTTGTGATTTTATAAAATAGGGGCTAAATTGTCAAAATGTGAAAATGTGAGGGCTAGTTTGTAAAGTGCCCTAAATATGTTTTTTTGGATTGATTTGAATGAATGTGAAAGTGAATAAGTTAACTTTGAATTGATATAAATCAAGAACCGAAGAAAATAGAATTAAATCGGGGAAAGTTGAAAGTCGTCGAGTAGCCGATTCCGTCTATCTGAATCTGTATGAGGTAAGTCTATATACAAATAAATGTGTTTGAATTGAATTAATATCAATTATATGCTATTGATCTATGATGAATAAATATATGAGTTGAGAAATATGAGATATCCGAGAAAGTATCGACAATGTTTCGACGTCCGAAAAGTCTCGTACGAACCTTAGGAATAGTTAGGATACATATGTCATGACATAGGGTCCGATATGTGTTATCGTGTAAGACCACGTCTGGGACGTTGGCATCAACTTATGATTTACGTGTAAGACCACGTCTAGGACATTGGCATCGTACTTGATTTCGTGTAAGACCTTGTCTGGGACAGTGGCATCGACATTTGATTACATGTAAGACCACATCTGGGATGTTGGCATTGTACAAGCTTTCCGAGTTTTCAGTGTATCCTTATGATTTCGAATGGTTCAATGGGCATTTCGAGATACAAATGATTATATGAAATGCGTATTCTATACAGGTACGTTTGAATTGTATACTATGTTGAGAATGAAAGGAAAATACATGTACCTTTGTGAACATATGGTGTAATAATGAGAAAATATGTTATACGAGCAAATGGATTGGAAATATGTGAATTGTATGTGAATTATGTGTTATATGTTAGTATCTTAGCCATGAAGTATATGTATTTTATGATGTTTATAGGCTTAAGTTGATAAGTTTATTTGTATATGGCTTACTAAGCTTTTGAAAGCTTACTTTGTGTGTATTTGTATTGTTTTTTTAGATATCGTAGCTATCAGGAGCTCAGGGATCGTCGAGGATTGTCACCAAACTATCGAACTATATTTTGGTACCTTTTGAAAATGTATATATTGAAGTATGGCATGTATAGGCTAGAAGTATGTGAATAAGTTTTGTGATGTGTATATTCAACGATGTGATTTGGCTTGGTTTTTGGTTGTGTATTTGAATGTGTTTTTGGTATGAATTATGTGATGCAATATTATCTATATGAAGTGCTTTGGATGATCAAGAGAGTTGGTCAATTTGTTAAGTTTTTGGTATGTGTTTCAAACATGAAATATGTGGATAATGAATTGGTATAAATAGTGTATGTTTTGGTTGTGAAAAGGTTGAAATTTGATGTGCAATTTGTGCCTATTTAATGATGGTAGGGAGGACCCTTTATGGGTAGCAGGTTGGTCTTGGAAATGACCTATTTTATCCCACACGGGCAGTGACACAGGCTTGTGTCTCAGCCGTGTTAGTCGAGGGCCATTTCAAAATGAGCTTGAGCAGACCACACGGGCGTGTGCTAGGCCGTGTAGCCAAGTCAATTTCGACCACGGGCTAGACACATGGGCGTGTGACTGGCCGTGTGATCCAAGTTAGTAGCCTCCCTAATTTTCACATGGCCTGGCACACGAGCGTATCTTGTGGCTATGTGGATAAGTCAATATGTATGCCCTGTTTTGACACGGCCTAGACACACGGGCGTGTCTAAAGCCGTATGAGGCACACGGCCTGATCGCACGGACATGTGACCTGTACAACTTTGAAAATTGTTTTAGTTTTGAAAAATTTTGTATGAGCTCAGTTTAGTCCCGACCCATTTTTAATGCATGTTTGAGGCCTCGAAGACCTATATTAGGGACTCTATGGTAATATTTGAATATGATTATTGATGAAGTATAATAATTGTTCGTATAATGTTCTGATTTGTCCGGTAACACCTTTAACCCTAGACCGGCGACGGATACAGGTTAGGGGTGTTACATCACATATACCGGATTTCTACCACAAGGGCTCACATGTTAGATTACAACCATAAAGGCTTACACATATCAAGTAACTACTACAAAGGCATACAGAAAACAACCATATAGGCTCACATATATCAGACTAGCCATAAGGGCTTCCTTAGAACAACCACAAAGGCCTCCACAGAACAACCACAAAGGCTCCCATAAAATCAGTAACTTGGTGTTTTCGATGATAGGGATTCGCCTACACTCATCGTCATGAGGTTTGCCCCTCATTTCTTGATACTCACCCAACCATCCATATCCACATAACAAAATCAAATGTGGTCTTCATTTGCCATATGATGCCATAGCAATATGGTTAGGCTTTACACTATGTGGACTTTACATACCCCATATGATGCCATAGTGCTAGACTAGGTCTTATACGATATGGTCTTCGCTTGCCATGGCCATGGTCTATCACATATCAGAATTCATGTTCATTGTCCTGACAGACCCGTACATGCAAGTAGACTCAATATGCAAATTGATGCATGATTGACTCTTTACACAGACTTCGACATGCAGATGCATTTACTCTTTCATTCGTATGACACACTTCTTTTTTACTCATGCATGACTCTTCATGCAGAGACTCGTTACAGACACATGACTACATGCATTTACTTAGGTCCATTACTGAGTTATTATACGAGTGACATACTCAAGCTCGCCAAACGTATATTCATCAAGCATGTACATCTTAATAGAATAGAGGTGTATTATCAGTTTGGCGTCAACCAACACCTGCAACATATCAGGTACAAATTTCATTCACAAAGTCAGCATATCACTCGCATATCTTACATTTGTTTCACATTTTAGTCTTTCAACAAGGAAGAAATGAGCATACATAAAAGAGTCAACTTAGAAAGTCACGAGGTACTCACCTGAGGTCTTTAAACAAAAACTCACACTTTGGTCTTAGGATCCTCCATTGTACAACAGTGACCACTACTTATAGAAGAAATGACTACTGTTAATCAACTATTATACTAACTCTTTTCCTTTCAACTCAAACCCAAAAATACTAGGCAAAGCCTTATCTTTATCCATGCAACACACTTATTCTTTTTCGAAATTTACACTAGGAATCGAAATACATACCATGGTGAGAAACAACCCCTTATATGAGAGCACAATTCTCAATCCTACCGTGGTAAGAGGTTTCCCTCTGTTAGCCACTTTTATGGAGATAAGAATGGTGTCTTTAAATAGAATAGGAAGGATAACATTTCTGTTGGAAAAAATTGAGTTTGGAAAATGCAGTGGAAAAAAATTAGGGAAAATAGAGTTTTATAAAATTTTTCAAAACAAGATCTTGGTTGTGATATCTAAAGTAATAAACACTTAATCAAAATTGTATATTTTCGATTCGTCTATGATGAGCGCTTTGACCAAGTAGTATTCTCCGCTATCCTCAAGCTCACGTCTACCGAATGTAGAGTCGCTTCAAATAGAAATTTTTCACAAAAATTACCAGTGGGGTAATTTCGTAATTTTTCTAACCTTTTGGGTCAAGTTGTAAATCAGAAAAATATCTCTAGAAATTTTTTGAAATAATCTCTTGAGATAATTTTCTCTCTATAACTTTCTTTTGAATTTAAGTGTGTGTAAAATAATGGCCCAAGGCTCTCTTTATATAGGGAGAGTTTAAAGAGTTCAATTACGATTAAACTTAATCACTTTTATATTAAATTAATATAATATTTATCAAGATAAATATTATATTAAATTTAATATTAAATCTTATTAAAATAATAGAATTAAATTAAATTAAATATTAAGATAGTTACTTTAATATTAAATTAATAAAATACTATAAAGATAAGTATTAAATTAAATTTAATATTAAACTATTAAAATAATATTATTTTTGGAATAGTTAATTTGAAATCATATTCTTTGGTAGAGTCCTAGTATGAGTGTAACTCTTTCACTACTTAACCACCGAAGACCAACCATGGTCGACCAGCAGGACACAGTCGTCACAGCCGTCAACACCGTTGTGTCTTATGATGCAGGTGCGACATCCTTACGACACTTCGGTCCAGTTCAGTTGCTACCAGTTCGGTCCGAGTCAGTGACGACTCAACCGGTTCATCTAGTCACCGGTTGGACCGTCGGCCCGATTTCACGTACGGGGCCCGGTTCTACCAATTTTTGGGTCTTGGTCTCGATTTTGGGCTCTCGGGCCCAACTTATGATCTCAGGTCCAATTTTCAAGGTCAGTTTGCCATTGGGTCAATTGTATGACTTTAAAATTAATTTATAAAAATAGCATATTAATTTTAATTAATTTTATTAATTCAATTTTACTTGATCAAGATTAATTTTTTCAAAAATCACTTTAGATTTTCCAAATTAATTTTTGAAGAAAATTCTTTAAGCAAATTCTCTAGTTGAACAATTCTCACGACCACCTAATTTAATTCCACATCGAATAAATCGACTCAATTAAATTATTTCCAAAGTCATAGAATTTTATTCTGATTCAAATACAGTCCGCTCGAGCTTTTGTTGAGCTAGCAGAGGGACAAATCAGACATATGCAATTAGACTCTAGTAATTGCAATTATGTCTAGAAGCATTGTTCTAATAATTCTCAATTACTTTTCATAGAGTTAGCCCACAAGAAGTACCATGATTGAAATCTCCTTATTGTATACTCTTTACGAAAATAATTCATCCAACTGTTTTGTCCAATGACCTCGTCATGTGTGTGTTACCATTATATGATATCATTGATTCATTTGAGTTAATTCTATTCACTCAATTCAGTCCTATTTTATCTCATTGCCACCATTGTGTCTTCTTAATAATTAATATGATCTCTGTCAATAAATGATTGTGATAAATTGCTCATTCGAGAACTAGCAACCTGTGGCCACATTCCATACTTATCAATTCACATAATGTTAACAAGAGGATGTCATTAACTCTTTAATTGAGCTATGAATTCTTCTATTACTAGTAAAGCCATGCCATACACATGTCATGTACCCAACATACTGGCTATGGGCTCGATCATCTTTATAGCATAAGCCTCCACTTATATCAAAGCACATGAGTTGTATACGCATGATCAATGACTAACTCAAGATTTAGGTAAATCACACCATGAATGTGACAAGTGAATTAATTCACAAACAGATTCAGAATTAATTAATCTTGGGTCCAATCCAATGTATCATTCTACCAATGAATACATCTATGTCTCTTCCCGTGTAGTCAACTGCTCCAATAGCCAAGACTAGCCATCTCCCCAATTGGAATTGTAGACGAGATAATATTCCTTCTCGATATTTGAATCAAATGCTCATTTTGATTCTTTTACGGGATTATGGGCTCATTTATTTTATCTACTGAAGTAAGTTGTTATTTATTTTATCTACTGAAGTAAGTTGTCTTTCCCGCAATATAAATGTTTTTACAATGCCACTTATCTTCAGTTTGAATTTAGACAATCAATTAGCTAATATTTGCTTGTAACAATTTCATTATGCATGCAACATATAAAAGACAGAAATACAAAAGACATAATAGTGAAATGTGAAATTAACTTTATATGTTTATTCATTGTTAAAATAAATAGAAAATAGTTACATGTTCACTACAATATGGACACATTTCCAAACAATCTCCCTCTTGCCTAGTGAAGTAAATATGTCATGTTTCGCATTCTCATATCCTCGACGTGTTTGTTAAAACTCCTAGTTATAATAGTTTTAGTAAATAGATCCGCAAGGTTATCTTCAGAAGCTACTTTCATCACATCTATAATTCCTTTGGCTATCGCCTCTTGTATCAAATGATACTTCTGATCAATGTGTTTCATCCTCTTATGACTTCCCATTTCTTTGGTATTAGCTATTGCAGCACTGTTATCACAATATAGTGTTATAGCTTTTTCTATACCAGGAATGACTTCAAGATCGGTTAAGAACTTTTGAAGCCATATTGTTTCTTTCATTGCTTTAAAAGCAGCCACATACTCGGCCTCCATAATAGAGTCAGCAGTGCAAGTTTGTTTTACACTTCTTTATACTATAGCTCCACAGCCTAAAACGAATACATTTCCTGACGTCGATTTCCTCAAATCTTTACAAGTTTGGAAGTCGAAATTTGTGTATCCAACAAGAGTAAGGTTCCCCTCATAATACAAAAGCATATAATCCCTGGTTCTTTTAAGATACCTTAATATATACTTTACAACTTGCCAATCCCTGAGACCTTGATTCGCATAATATCGACTAACCATTCCTACTGTGAAATAGATATATAGACATGTGCAAAGCATCACATACATAAGCCTTCCAACTACTGAAGCATATAGAACGTTACTCATATGCTCTTTTTCTTCTATTATCTTAGGATAGTCATCTAAAGAAAGATGGAAAGTTGATGCAGTCAGCTGAATGCTTGGCTTCGCATCGATCATTGTAAAATGTTTCAGTACCTTATCGATGTATGAAGCTTGAGATAGAGGTATCATTTATTCTTTCAGTCTCTAAGTATTCGAATTCCAAGAATATAACTAGCTTCACCTAAGTCCTTTATGCTACACTGTTGAGCTAATCACAGTTTAACCGATGACAATTCTTGTATATCATTTCTCATAAGTAGAATATCATTGACATACAAAATGAGGAAGGCCACCTTTTTGTCCTTTATACACTTGTAAACACAAGGTTCATTAGCGTTTTGCTTAAATCTAAAAGTCTTGATCATTTAATCAAATTTTTATTCCATGAGTGGGATGCCTGCTTAAGTCCATAAATAGATCTTATCAATTTGCAAACTTTTTGCTCCTTTCCTTTAACAACATAGCTAGTGTGTTGAGCCATATAAATGGTCTCATCAAAATAGTCATTCAAGAATATTGTCTTGATATTCATTTGCCAGATTTTGTAACCTAGAGTAGCGGCAATGGATAAGAGTATGTAAATAGACTTGAGCATTGCTACCGAAGAGAAGGTCTTATCGTAATCGATGTCTTCTTTCTATAAGTCACTTTTCCCTATAAGTCTAGCTTTGTGTGTTTCCAATTTCCCTTCCGCATTTCTCTTTTTTTTGTAGATTCACTTACACCCTATGGGTTTAATCTCAACCGGTAAGTCTAGTTCCCACACTGTATTGGATTTCATAGAATCTATCTCGACATCCATGGCCTGTATCTAGAGCTTGGAATCAATATCCTGTATAGCCTCCTCGTAAGTAAATGGATAATCATCCTCACAATTGGCTTTTGTATAGTGGATAATCATCATCACAATTGGCTTTTGTATATAAATACTACCATCATAGATGAAGAAGTCTGGTTTTTAGAAACTTTCCCACTATGATGGATTCCCCTATGTTGTTGATCGTTTGTAGGTCTCTTTACATCTTTCTCAAGAATTGAACTTAGTGATTGTTCTACCACTCTCGAAAGTTCCTCAAGTACCATTTTACTTCGAGGCTTAAAGGTATCCATGTACCTTTCCTCGAGAAAACTAGCATGAGTAGAAACTTTAATCGTATTATCTTTCGGATTATAAAATAATCCTCAGATACCCTACAAACATGCACAATTCTGTCCGTACATCCAACTCTTTGCATCCTTATTCAGAACGTGTGCTGGACAATCCCATATCCTAAAGTGATTTAGAGCGGGTTTCTTTCCATGCCACAGTTCATAAGGTGTCTTACAAGCAGACTTGGTTGGCACATCATTCAGAATATAGCAAGCCGTTTGTATCGTATATCCCCAGAAGAAAGTAAGAAGTTGTGAATAGCTTAACATTGAGCGAACAATGTCAAGCAAGGTTCTATTCCTTCTCTCAGCTAAGCTATTTTTCTATGGAGTGCCTGACATAGTTAATAGAGATAAAATCCCATTCTCTATGAAGTATTCTAAGAACTTATCGGACAAGTATTCCCCACCTCGATCAAACTGAATATTCTTTATGGATAAACCTAATTACTTTTCCACTTCCGTATGAAACTCTCAAAATTTATCAAAGGTTTCACTTTTGCAGGGCATTAGATGCACATATTTATATTGAGAATAGTCATCGATAAAAGTTACATAATAATTGTTACTTCCTCGAGAACTAATGCTCATGGGACCACATACATCAGTATTCACAAGTTCTAAAGGTTGGTTGGCCCTTATACCTTTCGCATTAAAAGACCTCTTAGTCATTTTACCTTCTAAGCAAGATTCACATTGTGGAAGACTAACTTCCTTAAGCATACTTAAGGGACCATCTTTCACGAATCTAGTGATTCTTTCTCGGTTAATATGACTAAATCTTAAGTGCCATAGGTACTCTTTATTAGAGTAATAAGTTTTAAGCTTTTTATTCACTATTTTAGTTTGAAGCATCGAGTAGATATTTAGTTTGAAAAAGTAGACACTTTTTTCCATCCATCTATTAAAAATTAAAGAATAATTTTTGTGAATAGCATCCCTTTATTTAATGTCATGGTATAACCGTCACAAAATAAATATGCTACAGAAATTAAATTCTTCTTAAAATAAGGTACATAAAATACATTCCTTAAAATAATCTTCCTAAAATTATCAATGTGTAAAATAACTTCACCCATTGCTTCGGTTGAAACATAGCTCCCATCTCTAGTCTACAATGAGAGGCTCCTATCATGCAGACTTCTTGTTTTGCTAAACCCCTGTAAAGAAATGCACATATGGTTAGTGGCTCTAGAATCAATAACCCAGTTGTTAATTGATTCTTCCACTAAGCAAGCTTCAACCACAAAAAGTTTCATACTTTTTCCATTTTTTGCTAGGTAATCCAAATACTCATTGTAGTTTGATTTGAAATGTCATTTTCTGTTGCAGAAGAAACATTTGATCTTTTTAAGATCTTTTGACTTCTTAGCCTTCTTCATATCCACACGTGGTGGAACCAAAAACTTAGTCAATTTCTTCTTCCCCTTAGCTTTTTGCTTCCCTTTAGAAAACGAAGGGCCCACAACTAAGTTTGCTTTAGGTTTGTCTTGAACCGACTTACCACTATTCAGCATCAACTCATAAGATTGTAGTTCTTTCATAAATTGAGTCAAGGTAAGCACCTTATTCCCTAAGTTGTAAGCGACCCTAAAACCAGCAAACTCCTTGATTAAGGATTTCAATACTATTTCAACCTGAGTGTTCACGTCTAGTTTAGTCTCATTATCCTTCACTTTCAAAAAGAATCTCATAAGCTTAAGCATATGTTATTTGACCAGAGTGTCAGTTTACTATTGAGAATTCATAAATTTGTAATAGCAGATTATCGAGACAATGCGACTTGGCCTCCGAGCAAATCCTCCAAATTTGTCATGATCTCTTTAACAGTACAGAAATTCTTATGTTGATTTTGCAACATACTACTTATTCTTGGTAACATATAACATTGAACAAATGAGTTAGAATCTCTTTAGTGATTTCTCGCTTTGGGCTAAGCTTCAGAAGGGAACAAATTTGTGTTTCTCACAGTTGAGAACTATCAGCAAGTTCCATTTCTATTCTTAAAAGTTATCCTTATTTAATTTATTCTCAGTAAGAATGCTAATAAGAGGAGCAGGAGACATATTTGAACTGAAAAAAATAAAGATTCACTAATTACTATATTTGTATTAAACAAATATTTTTCATTTCAGCAACATATCAAGAATGTAGTATAATGCATGCGTATTGTATTAAAACCTTGAAAAAATAATTTTTCGTTGCTATGATCATTATCACACTCATCAACCATGTTGCCTTAGGGTCCCATGATTAACTAGCAAGAACATGGATCACATCTAATCAGTTCATGAATTTTAATTCTCAAGACTCCACAAGAACTAACGACCGTTTAACGTTTGACCATCATCTTTAGCTTAAATATCATTTCTTGAGAAACTATTTACTAAGAAATAATCTTGAATGTGTAACCATTAACTCAACACCCATCAAGAACATGCTTTTATTTGTGAGTCATCCTGCCACAATCTCGTTGAAAGTCATGCATGACTAGTTGTCCTTAAAAAGAAATCTCATCTAGTGAACCCACACGACAAAGTTTACATTGGGATGCGACCAGGGTAGGAAATGGCTCAAAACTTTATGTAACACCCCATACCTATAACCCATGCTGGAGCGAAATACGAGGCATTACCTAACTTGATCTCATCCACCCAAACGTTCACAAGTCACCCAAACTCAGTCCATTTTAAAACTTTTTCAATTTCCACATTAAAACTCTTGTTTTGGGCCTATGAGCCCCTAATTGACCATTGGGAACTATTCAGGATTAGCCCTGGCCCTTAAACCATCTATAGAAAATTTACCTTTGAGACATGGCACACGCTCGTGTAAAAGGGAAACACGCTCGTGTGGCTATTTCAACATGGTCATGTAGATGGCCTGTGTGGCTTACACGGCCTAAGCAATATAGGGACATGCCCGCATCCTCCACTCATGTGGAATTTATTCTAAATACACACCTACAGGGGTTTTCACACGGCCTGGCACACGCCCGTGTACCTGGCCCGTGTCCTTCACACGGCCATGACACGCCCGTGTTCAAAAACATGGACATTCTGTTTCTGACGTCAGCATCCCCAGAATGACACAAGGCCAAGGCACACACCCATGTGCTAGGCCGTGTCCCTCGCACGGCTGAGACACACGGCCGCGTCTCTGCCCGTATGTTTACTATCATGCATAATGACTTTAAATTTTTATGTGTAAGGGACATATGGCCGGACCACACGCCAGTAGGGCAGACCATGTGCCATACACGGCCTAGAGACACGCCCGTATGTCTACCCGTGTGGCCAATACAAGGCTATTTACTAAGCCCCTTTGCCACCATTACTTATAAAATCTACACATTAATCAACTAAAGCCAATACAAGTCTATCTCATGCAACCACATCAGCCATAATAAATAACATTCCATGAGAGCATTTTACTCATCTATAAAACTAACATCTTTGTATATAAATCAAAATGAATATTAGCCATCATTCAAGGCTTAATACAAATGAGATATTTATCCCAACTTAACACATTTGGCCAAATCGTTAATGACACAAAACACAAGTCTAGTTCCCTATACATACCATATTCAAAAATATAAATCAAACAATACCGAATGCTTTGATTGATAGTGTGATCGATATCTCTGACTTAAGCCAGAATTCACTCTTACTGAACTTGGCGTACAATTTCTTGTCTCTAAAGGTCTGTAACACAGTTCTCAAATGCTTCGCGTGTTCATTCTCATCATGCGAGTAAATCAGTATGTCATCGATAAAGACCACCATGAACTTATCCAAGTACGGCTGAAAAATGCAGTTCATCAAATCCATAAATACCGCCGGAGCATTAGTCAAACCAAAGGGCATGACAAGGAACTCATAATGCCTGTATCTTGTCCGAAACGCAGTCTTTGGTACACCTTGCACTTTCGCCCTTAACTGATAGTATCTTGACCTCAGGTCAATCTTGGAAAATATGGTGGCTCCCTTTAACTGATCAAACAGGTCATCGATTCTTGGCAAATGATACTTTTTCTTCACTATTACCTTGTTGAGCTGTCTATAGTCGATACATATCCTCATCGACCCATCTTTCTTTTTCACAAAGAGCACCGGAGCACCCCAAGGGGAAAAGCTCGGTCTTGCAAAGCCCTTGTTAGTTAGCTCTTGTAGTTGAACTTTCAACTCCTTTAACTTCGTAGGAGCCATCCTATACGGAGCAATCAAGATGGGTGCTGTACTGGGGACCAACTCGATTCCAAACTCAACTTCCCTTATTGGAGATAATCCGGGTAACTTCTCCGGAAATACATCTATAAACTTGCAAACCACTGGTACCGATTCAACCTTCAACTCAGACACTTGAGTATTCAGCACAAAAGCTAGGTAAGTCCCATATCCTTTTCTCAAATATTTCTTAGTAGTCAAAGACAATACTATAATAGGAAAATTATCTGATTCTGTAACACCCTGAATTTGGGCCTAGAAGTTTTGGGCCTTGAGCATGGGAGCGGTTGAAGACAGCTTATAATATTTTGTTGTGCATGTAAATTTCATTAATGAAGGCTTGTTTTAGTGGTTAAGTGTGCTGAGAAGTGTTGGAGAAGTCTTGGGTTCAAATCTGAACTCTAGCAAAAATTTTGGTTTAAGGTAAATCAAACCCTGGGTGTAGTAGGTAGGCCTTAAGAATATTATTGGAGAAATTGTGACACAAAAGGCCTTGTGGCACAAAAAGCTTTGTGGCTTAGTGGCAAGTAGCGTGTGGAGCATTTAAGGGAGGCATGGGTTCGAATCCCATGGCAAGCAAAGAGCATTTATTTTGCTAATAGGGGGCGGCAAGAGTTGGTGTTGAATTTAAACTCTGATGATTGAGGGATCCCACATCGGGAAGCTAACATAAGAGTGGACGCGAAGCTGGCTTTAAATAGAGAGAACCATGAGGAGAGTAAAGGTACCTTTTTTGGCTGATCCTTTTCGCTTTACGGCATGCTCATTTGGGTTGGGCATCGGCTAAGAGTGTTCGGAGCGCGGATTAACTTCAGTCTCCTATCAGGTGTGTATTTCTCACAATTCTAGCTGTAGGATGGCTACTTCAGGCCACGATGGGCCGAAAGGGGCCATGTGGGCCCAATAGACCTACGGGCCCAATTGGATAAGTTGTTTGATTGTGTAGTAAATATTGAACTAGGCTAGGTGAATCTCATATCTGTGGCTAGATTTGGGCCAAAAGGGTCACACGAGCGTGTGGGCCCATTTGGGCTGAGAAAGGGCTTTAGGCCCATTCGTATTGTTATCCCTGTTTAGAATACTTTAGTTTACCAAATTACCAAAATACCTTTGGTTTGTAAAATTACTAAAATACCATTGGTTTATAAAATCACCAAAATACCCCTGGTTTGTAAAATTACCAAAATACCATTGGTTTACAAAATTACCAAAATACCCCTAGTTTGTAAAATTACTAAAATACCCATTGTTTATAAAATTACCAAAATACCCCTAGTTTGTAAAATTACCAAAATACCCCTGGTTTGTAAAATTATCAAAATACCCCTAGTTTGTAAAATTACCAAAATACCCATGATTTGTGAAATTACTGAAATACCCTCGACCTATAAAATTATTGAAATACCCTCAACTTGTAAAATTACCAAAGTACCATTGATTTACAGAATTACCGTTTTACCCTCAATTTACAAAATTATCGAAATACCCTTGTAGGGTAGAAATGCCAAAATACCCTTGTAGGGTAGAAATACCAAAATACCCCTGTAGGGTAGAATTACTAAAACACCCTTGTAGGGTAGAATTACCGAAATACCCTTGTAGAGTAGAAATACCTAAATACCCCTATAGGGTAGAATTACTGAAATACTCCTGTAAGGTAGAATTACCGAGATACCCTTGTGGGGTAAAATTACCATTTTACCCCTAGGGTGTTAAATGACTGTTTTGCCCTTGTGGGCAAGTGACTGACTTGGACTGTGTGGTTGACGGATTTGATTGTGAATATATGTTGGTGATATGAATGACTTAACTGTGATTGTTTGATTCAAATATAGACATGATATTCTGATTCTGTATGTTGTATGCCATGACATGTATATTTGTTGCATGGGATATGGGTTATATTGATGGAGGAAGCGTTTTGGTAGTCTCGCTGCAATCTGGTGGCTTCGCCACATATATATATCTGTTCTGGTGGCCTAGCCACAATATTTGTACCTGGTGACTTCGTCACAATATCTGGCAGCCTCGTTGCAATTTCTGTGGTGTGTAGCGGTTGGGTGGGTCGAGTAGTCTCCCCACATGGTGTAAGGTTAGTACGGGGGTGTATACGGCTGGATTGGGTTGGGATTGCATTCACATTCTGATTTTGATTCTGTTACCTTATACTGATTCTGATTCTAATTCTGTCACCTAATTCTGATTCTGATTCTGATTCTAGTTCTGATAATGTTTTTTATTCTGTAATGGGTTAAAGCCCATCTGGTACTGTCTGTTATAATGGGCTAAGGCCCAATTGGTACTGAAATTGTAGGTAAGGCTGGGGCCAGACTTTTAATTCTTTTATATGACTGACTGTTCCTTTTTATAGTAGGGGATTTCACACTGAGTTTTCGTAAACTCACCTCGTTTATTAACCTTTCAGGTAATTTCCAGCCTTAGACGGATCGGGGCTGTGAGGGGCTCGGAGGAAGCCACACACACTGTTTATGTTACAGTTTTGATTATTACTTTTTAATGTTTTTATGTAGGTTGTAGTAAAGCCGTTGTAATTTTATGGATTCTAAATTTTGAATTTCATTTATTGTTCTTATAATTGCTAGTATTAGAACACGGTTTTCCAAAGCAACTACTATTGTTCAAAACATCACGTATCCGCAATTATTTTTAAATTAAGTTTCCGTAACTACCAAGATTTTTACAAAGTTGTTAAGAATGTTATTCAGCTGAGGTTTTCTAACAAGGTTTAAAAAGGGTATAAGTTTTTAATTATTAAGAAGGGTTTTTAATGGAAACATGGTTTTCGAAAAATACTTCAATGTGACACGCCAGATTCGAGCCAAACTTCCAGGCCGGGTTTGGGGTGTTACAGATTCATCTGGCCCAACCCAAAGAACATTTCCGTCTTTACGTTTCAAGTCAATAACTTTTCTCCCACAGTCTATTACAACACTATGAAAAGTCAACCAATCCATACCAAGGAATACATCAAATTCATTAAACGGCAACAATATCAGGTTGGCCGAAAAATAATGACCCCTAATTGTCAAAAAGATAATTTCTACACACTTGGTCCACTAATACATGTTTGCTTAAAGGGTTGGACACTTTTATCACAAACTGAATGGACTCTACTATCATGTTCATACAAGGTATCAATTCTATACAAATATAAGAATGGGTAGACCCCGGGTCAATTAAAGCAACAACAGATATTTCATGGATAAAAAAGGTACCCGTGATCACGTCAGGAGACTCTGCCTCTTCACGACTAGCATAAGTCCTTACAAGCGCTCTGCCCTCGGACCTCATTGCAGCATCTCTTGACCCACCTCTGCTAACAGCCCCGCTTCCGGGGTTCTTTTGTGATCTACCCCTCAAAAGAGCACTACTTGCCTTTGCTTCTTGCTTTTTCTCTCTCTCTTCCATTTCAGGACAGTCTTGGATAAAATGTTCTAATAATCCACACTTAAAACAACCCCTTATTCCCCCGGCACTCACCGAAGTGACGCCTACCACATTGTAAACACTCTAGCCTATTTGGCCGAGCACTACCGACGCTCGCGACAGAAGTGGTCTGGGCACTAAAAGTTGTGTTCTACCGGTTCTTATTTCTATTCGAAAACCCCACCGAAGCATTCGATCAAGTAGTGAATTCCTTTGATCTCTTAGATGAGGACTAATGTGACTTCCCCATCTATCTCTTATTTGAATCTCGCGAATCAAAAGCCGCTTTCCTCCTCTCTTTTACCAACTCCTCTACCTTGCATGCTTTCTCAACGAGCACTACAAATTCTCTTAGTTCTAGGATGCCAAAAAATACTCGGATATCTTCATTAAGACCAGCCTCGAACCTCTTACACATAGTGGCTTCTGTAGACACGCACTCCTATGCATAGTTACTGAGCCTCACAAATTCACGTTCATATTTTGTCACCGACATTCGGCCTTGCTTTAGCTTTAGAAATTCCTTCCTCTTTTGATCTATGAACCTTTGGCTAATATACTTTTTCCAGAATTCTTTCTGGAAGAATTCCCAAGTGATCCTCTCTCTCTATACAACAGACACAAGAGTATTCCACCACAGATAAGCCGAATCCCGTAAGAGTGACACTGTACACTTTACGCACTCTTCAGGTGTGCACGATAGTTCATCAAATACCCTAACCGTATTCTCTAACCAAAACTCTGCCCTTTCTGGGTCATCATCTATGCTAGCCCGAAATTCCTCGGCCCCTTATTCTGAATCTTATCCACTGGAGGTTTCTCCCTCCTAATCATGTTCAAACCTTGCGGAGCTACCGGGGCATACTGAGGGATTGGAGGAGGTGGGGGAGGTGGAGTGTTCGGATTTGCACGAACGAACTTCATGTACCAAGCATCCATCATTTGGAGATAGGCTTCTTCAGCCCCTCCGCCTTGGCCCATAGTCATAGGTTCACTCTCAACTGGTGCTGTCCCTTCGACGGGAGCCGACGCGTTACTCTCCACGTCATCCGCCGTGGCTTTATCAGGATCCATCTACTATATAAAAATATAATTTATAATCATTAGGAGTCATCACACTATCAATATACAGTTATGGCATGTATAGCTAGACCCATACTCTCGCAGGTTAGTCCTAGAATCGACTAAACCATAGCTCTAATACCACTAAATATAACACCTCATACCCGTAACCTACACCAGAATGGAATACGAGGTATTACCTAACTCGATCTCATGCGCCCAAACTTTCACAAGTCACCCAAACTTGGTCCAATTTAAAACTTTTTCAATTTCTACTTTAAACCTTTTGTTATGGGCCTACGAACCCCTAATCAACCATTGGGAACTATTCAGGATCAGTCCGGACCCTTAAACCATATATAGAAAATTTATCTTTAAGACATGGCACATGCCCGTGTAGAAGGGAAACACACCCGTGTAGCCATTTCAACATGGTCGTGTTGATGGCCCGTGTGGCTCAGACGGCCTAAGCAATATAGGGTCACGCCCGTATCCTCCACTCGTGTGGAATTTATTCTAAATACACACCTACAGGGTTTTCACACGGCCTAGCACACACCCGTGTGCCTGGCCCATGTCCTTCACATGGTCATGACACGCCCGTGTCCTAGCCCGTGTACAAAAACATGGACATTCTGTTTCTGACATTAGCATCCCCAAAATGACACACGATCAAGGCACACGCTCGTGTGCTAGGCCGTGTCCCTCACACGGCCGTGTCTCTGCCCATGTGTTTACTATCATGCATACTGACTCAAAATTTTTACATGCAGGGGGCATACGGCCGGAGAACATGCCCATAGGGCAGACTGTGTGTCACACACAGCCTAGACACATGCCCGTGTGTCTACCCGTATGGATACAATACAAGACTATTTACTAATCCCCTTTGCCACCCTTACTTACACAATCTACATATTAATCAACTAAAGCCAATACAAGGCTATCTCATGCAACCACATTAGCCACAATAAATAACATTCCATGAGTGCATTTTACTCATCTATAAAAATAACATCTTTGTATATAAATCAAAATCAATATTAGCCATCATTTAAGGCTTAATACAAATGAGAGATTTATCCCAACCCAACACATTTGGCCAAATTGATAATGACACAAAACACAAGTCTAGTTCCCTATACATGCCATATTAAAAAATATAAATCAAACTATACTGAATGCTTCAATTGATAGTGTGATCGATATCTCTGACTTTGTTGATCCTTGAGCTAGATAGGCGGCACTATAAGAAAATGGAAACGAAGAGGGAGTAAGCATAAAGCTTAGTAAGTTGTGCATAAATAATTATACAATATAACTTTACCATTCATCAACAGGCTCATAACATACAATTGGGCATAAGAAAAACTTACTCATAAATATTCAGTACATATCGTATATCATAAAAATTGGGCTCATATTCTATATATGCCAAACAGTTACCTGTACCACTCACAACAAAATTATACTTTTTTCGTTAACTTGAAATAGTAACTTTCACCGTTGAATCATTTGGAACACTATCAGATATTCATTAAGCCTCAAATATGGGGTAAGGTGCCAATGCCATGTCCCAGACATGGTCTTGCACTAACACATCTCGTAGCCAATGCATGTCTCAGACATGTCTTACACTGACTTACGTCTCGAGGCCGATGCATGTCCCAGACATGTCTTACACTAGCACTCGTCTCAATGCTGATGCCATGTCCCAGACATGGTGTTACACTGCTCTTATAATGTGGCCGATGCATGTCCCAGACATGTCTTACACTAGTTCACAATAGCCCATATGTTATGGCATGAATATCCGATTTATTTCCTAGGTTCAAACGGGAACTCTACTATCTCTGTTATCATCTTGCTTTCTCAATTCCACAATCAAGCAATTCATGCTATATTAAATTCAAGTACAATTCAACACATACATTAATATTGTAGTTGTACTATTTACATACAACTTACCTCGGATTACAAAATGTGGCGACTAGTCGATTTAGCCGATTTGCTTGGCTTACCCCCGATCTAGGTTCGGATTCAGTATTTCTTGATCTATAATAAAAAAATGCACTTATTTAGTCACTTTATCAATCTAGGCACTCTACAATTCATAATTGGGAAAATGACCAATTTACCCTTAGACTTTTGCAAAATGAGCATTTTACCTCTAAGCCCGAAAATCGATTTTTCTCGAATTTTCTCATATCTTAAGCCTAGCTAAACCCTTTTTACTCTTATAAAAACTCCAAATTCCCACTATTTCACATACTTAACATCTATTTTACAACTCATGTTAAATAGTCATTTTAGGTGTTTTCATGCTAACACCTTTCACAAAAGTTGTTCATAACACACCTAAGACTAATTTTCTTCCATAAAAACTCAGCGAACATTACAAACCCTTTCATGGAAAACCCTACACTCTTGATCATTTTGCAAAATAGTACCCTCATTCGAAAGCTCATGCTTCAAAGGTCTCAAAAGTACAAAAATATTCAAGAAAAGTCATAAATCACTTACTTGTAAAGGCTTAAAGTTGCTGAAATTTAAAGCTCTTAAAACCCCATTTCTTTGCTGGAAATTTTGGTGGTAGAGAAGAAGATGAAAAGGTGATATCATCTTTCTCTTAATTTATTTCTATTTTAATCAATTTAGCCACCAAACCCATCAAGTTTAGACTTTTTGACCCAATTTGTCTCCTATGGCTAGCCATGCCTCCCTAGGGGGTATATTTGCCCTTTAAAGGCTCCCAATTAAAGGTGCTTGGCAATTTAACACCCTTAGCTATCAATTTAAGACTTTTGCACTTTATGCGATTTAGCCTTTTTTCTCAATTGAGCTCGCGAACGTCAAAATTAAATCACCAAATTTTTCGTACACTAGCATAAACATGCAATGACTCCAAAATAATAATAAAATAATTTATTCAACTCTGGATTTGTGGTCCTAAGACCACTATTCCAACTAGGCCCTAAATCGGACTATTACACTTTAACATACTATCACTTAGGGACCATCAATGGATGTTGTAGGTCTTATTCAAGGACCTTCTCCCACTCAATATTTTAAAAACATGCAAGGTCTTTTATCCCTAATTTCAATAATGATCATACAATATTTCTAGTGACATTCTTTTCTTATCAAAATGACATGCATCCAATATATGATAATATCCACATTCATTCATAAGAATCAATCAACCATAAAAACAAATAATATTTCTTTTAAGAGAAAAACCAAAGAAGTGAATGTGAACCATGCACCAAGTAGGGTCCCATAAAAGGGAGGTGAGCTAAATTTGATCGCTTAAAAACCAAGCCTTTCCTAGTCAGAGCTAATCCTAGACATACACCTTCTCGCTACCACATTTCTCGCAGTTATCGAATAACCTAAAGAAGTCAATAGAACAATACAACACATGTATTTTCTCATTACCACACTTCTTATTTTTTAAATGATCAACTACGGATCATCTCATATATATATCCCAATTATAACATTACATAATATAAATATTATAAATAATTATAAAACAAATATATAATGAGATAGATAATTAAAATAAAATTGTCAATTAAGGATTTCATGGTTTTATCTTTTAGAAAATAAAATTACATAATTTTTCGCCACAAGGCATTCATTGGGTCTTCAACCGCCATCACATATTTTCCTTATAATTGAATCCTTTTGGAAAATTTACATTTAAGTCCTATGTCCGTTTTCGGCTTTCAAGAATTCTATGATTTTTTAAGAAATATCCCTATGTGGAGATGATAGTCTACAGTTTATTTCCTAAGAACCACAATTTCGACAATAAAAGACAATTATATAAAAAATATATAATATCACATCCATTCCCATATATAAGTCAAAACATGCATAAGATATAAAGAATGTCACTTTCTATGTAATCAAATAATTCAAGAAGAAGAGACATTTATTTTGATTATTTGTTTATACTTATAGATAGAACACAACCTGGATCATGATATCAATTGTTGGAAAAAAGGTGTTTGAAAAACGTAGTGGAAAATAAATTTAGGGAAAAACTAAAGTTTTAAATTTTTTTCCAAATCAAGATCTTGGTTGTGATATCTAAAGTAATAAGCACTTAATCAAAATTGTAGATTTTCAATTCGTCTAAGATGAGCGCTTTGACCGAGTATTCTTCTCTGCTATCCTCAAGCTCAAGTCTGTCGAGTGTGGACTCGTTTCGAATGAAAAAAAATTCACAAAAATTACCGGTGGGGTAATTTGACAATTTCTCTAAACTTTTGAGTCAAGTTGTAAATCAGAAAAATATCTCTAGAAATTTTCTGAAATAATCTCTTCAGAGAATTTTCTCTTTATAACCTTCTATTGAATTCAAGTGTGTGTAAAATAATGACCCAAGACTCTTTATATAGGGAGAGTTTAGATAGTTCAACTATGATTAAACTTAATCACTTTAATGTTCAATTTAATATTACATCTTATTAAAATAATAGAATGTTTATCTACAAACACTAATTAAATTAAAATTAAGATAATTACTTTAATATTAAATTAATAAAATACTATTAAGATAAATATTAACTTAAAATTAATATTAAACTATTAAAATAATATTATTTTTGAAATAGATAATCTGAAATCAAATTCTCTGGTAGAGTCCCAATTGGAGTGTAACTCTTCCACTACTCAACCACTGAAGACCAACCATCGTCGACAACCAGGACGCCGCCGTCGCAACCCTTGGCACAGTCGTGTTCAGTGATGTAGGTGCGACACCCTTAGGGCACCCTAAGTCGATTCGGTTATTTCCAGTTTGGTTAAGGTCAGTGATGACTCGACCGGTTCAGTCTAGCCACTAGTTGGATCATCGACCCGATTTCACATACTGGGCCCGATTCGACCAATTTTAATGTCTACGTCTCGGTTTTGGGCTCCCGGCCCAATTTACGATGTCATGTCTAATTTTCAAGTTCATTTACCCATTGGTTCAATTGTGTGACTTTAAAAATAATTTCTAAAAATAATTTCTAAAAATATCATATTAATTATAATTAATTTAATTTTACTTTATCAAAATTAATTTTTCCAAAAATCACTTTAGATTTTCCAAACTAATTTTTCAAGAAAATTATTTAATCGAATTCTCTAGTTGAACAATTCTCACGACCACCTAATTTAATTCCACGTCAAATAAATTGACTCAATTAAATTATTTCCAAAGTCGTAAAATTTTATTTTGATTCAAATACAGTCCGATCGAGCTTTTGTTGAGCTAGCGGAGGGACCAATCATACATATACAATTAGGCTCTAGTAATTGCAATTATGTCTAGAAGCATCGTTCCAACAATTCGCAATTACTTAATCATGGAGTTAGTTCACAAGAAGTACCATAATTGAAATCTCCTTATTGTATACTTTTTTACGAAAATAATTCATCCAACAATTTTGTCCAATGGCCTCGTTATGTGTGTGTTACCCTCATACGATATCATTGATTCATTTGAGTTAAATCTGTTCACTTAATACAATATTATTTTATCTCTTTGCCACCATTGTGTCTTCTTAATGATTAATATGATCACTGTTAATAAATGATTGTGATAAATTGCTCATTCGAGAACTAGCAACCTTTGGCCACATTCCATATTTATCACTCCACATATTATTAATGAGAGGATATCATTATCTCTTTAATTGAGCTATGAATTCTTCTCTTAATAGTAAATTCGTGCCATACACAAGTCACCAACATACCAGCTATAAGCTTGATCATCTTTAAAGCATAAGCCTCCACTTATATCAAAGCACATGAGTTGCATAGCATAGTCAGTGACTAACTCAGGATTTAGGTAAATCACACCATGAACATCACAAGTGAATTAATTCACAAATAGATCCAGAATTAATTCATGTTGGGTCCAGCCCAATGTATCATTTTACCAATGAATACATCTATCCCTCCCCGTGGAGTCAATTGCTCCGATAGCCAAGACTAGCCATCTCCCCAATTGGAACTGTAGACGACATAATAATCCTTCTCGGTATTAGAATCAAATGCTCACTTTGATTCTTTTACGGGATTACAGACTCATTTATTTTATCTACTGAAGTAAGTTGTCTTTCTCGCAATGTAAATATTCTTACAATGCCACTTATCTTCAGTTTGAACTTAGACAATCAATGAGCTAATACTTGCTTGTCACAATTTCTCTATGAATGCAAAATATAAAAGACAGAAATACATAAGACATAATAGTGAAATGTGAAATTAACATTATTTATTTATTTATTGTTCAAATAAATAGAAAATAGTTACATGTTTACTACAATAAGGGCACATTTCCTAACAAATGTGACATCCTATAGCTTGGACCCGACGATCGGGTTGGTTGTAGGGTGTTACAAGTCGTGTACCTAACGTAACAACTTTTAATTCTTTATTTATTTAACCCATACTTTTACTTACATCAAAGTATACGAGCAATGCATACATAGCCCATCATCCATTTAGAATTAAGGTATCCCACATTATGAACGTCACAAGTGAATAAATCTATAAACGGATTTAGGATCTATTCTACTTGGATCCTATCTAATGTATTTTTAGTTCAGTCAGTCATATTTATGTCTTTATCTTTTAGGAGTCATTCGCTCTAATGCTCAATACAAAACATCTCCCTAATTGGACTTAATAGACAACATATTAGTTTTTCAATCGGTTTGCTCATTTCCGATTAGCTTAAGGACATGTTTAAGTTTATCTGCTAATACAAGTTGTATTTCCGTATTACGATCTTACCACGTAATACCACTTAGTATTAGTTAAATATTAGATAACCAGTAAGCTAATATTTATTCCCATTTTGCTTTGGTACAAAAACATTAAGGACAATAAAAAAAGGGTATTAATGTAATTAATGAATGTTATTATTAAACTGGTTTGTTCGAAAAATACAAGTATAGAAAACGAATATACTACATTTAGGGCACCTAATCCAACACCGAACATCAATTAATATCCCGGTCTTTGTGGGGTTAACCCTACTCCCTATACTGCTATTTATTTACTTTTTAGGCATAGGAATATTAATTTTGGTGGATTCGACACCCGTCACGAGCTTACACATTAGTCTTTTAAAACACATAGGTTTTGAACTTACTAAGAAATCATACTCCTGGCTTGGAAGCATCACATCACCATTTGTGACTTGAGGTTGTGATGTATTTATCTTATTTGTCAATAGTTTAAGAATCTTGGCATGAATATAAAGACGTAGATGAAATTTTTTATAGGTAATTGTTTTGTAATTCAAATCGTCTTGTGTTCTTGATTGAGCTTTACTCTATTATTTGGTTTGAATGGGTTAATGACTTGTATTTTGAGCCTAAATGGGTTTAGAATTTGTGTTTTAATGATTTGAAACTTGTTAATATGTTTTAGAGTGTTTTTTAATTGAATTTTTGGTTCCACGGGTCCAAATATAGGTACTTAGCTCAATTGTTTTGAAAATTTTGAGATAGTGAGCCAAATTACTACAATTTCAAGAGGAAATATTAGTACTTCTTCTAGAGCTACTGATACCTCTACTTCAGTCTAGGCCAACTAAATTGTTTTGAGTCGTTTCAACTCTTAGAGGCTCATTTTCAATTTCAAATTTCCCTAATCACTTACAAACATTTCTAAATGATTTTAAATTGTTTATAAAGTTCTAAAATAATCTCAAACCTAATTTAATGATTTATAAAAATATTTTAATATCTGAAACTTTAAATAACTCTAGGATTTGGATAAATATGTGGTCCAGTGACACCTCCTATTCATTCTGTACATCAGGGTGGGTGAGGGGTGTTATACTGCCTTAAGCCATCTACCATTGTAGACCATTTTTTGTGATGAATCAAAATATTACACTTAGCATATAAGATGAGTCAATGTCTAGAGTCCAAGGATTATTTGTACTATCGACACACA
The DNA here is from genome assembly GCF_007990345.1 of Gossypium hirsutum. Lineage (NCBI taxonomy): Eukaryota > Viridiplantae > Streptophyta > Magnoliopsida > Malvales > Malvaceae > Gossypium > Gossypium hirsutum. The sequence continues at coordinate 50,526,887 of NC_053430.1, read as the reverse complement.
AGAGTATTTTCATAAACAATTAAATGAAATATCAAATATAACTCTCATAGCAAGTTATGTTCAATGTACTAGTTCATTTAAAAAGCGCCCACATGTTATCTTCAAGAATCCTGGACTTTAACTTATGAGCTCAGTTACATGCATCTCATGTATAAAGACTTAACATATGCCAACCTTTGAGTATTATCAATATCATGTCTCAATAATACGATGACCAAGAACAATTTAAGAAGAATGGCTTTGATATTAACGTAATTTCCTCCTTGCACGGCTTTATGTGTTTCATGAACTTTATATACTTAAGTGTTAAATAACATTAAAATAAACCTTTTACTCATAAATAAAAATTATCTCACATATTTTATAAACATTATAATAAAAAATATTTACTACGAAATACTATTTAATGGTAACAAACAAATCTCGATTGACTTATAAGGCTTATAGTAACACAAACACATTTTTGTATCAAGTCCAATTCAACCTACGACAATCCTTTACAACTTAGCAACTCTATTAATTATCAACTCCATGTTTAAGATATCACATATATGATTATTATTTGACATTAGCGATTAAGATTTTTTTTAACTCTATAATTGGAGATATATAGTAACCATTAATCCTATTTATTTATTAAATATCAATTAAAGACATAGGACATCAATTAAAACGGAGTCAGGAGAATGCAGTTTGATTCTCAAGTTAGACTTTTCAAAAGCCTATGATTGTATAAAATGGGATTTCCTTGATCTGGTGCTCTTAAATATGGGGTTTGGGGAAACATGGAGCGGTTAGATGGTAGAATGCGTATCCACAGCTAAAGCGGTGATACTTGTGAACGGTGAGACGACAAAGGAGTTTCGGTTGAGTGAGGGGTTAAGACAGGGGGATCCGCTATCCCCATATCTGTTTTGTTTTTTTTTGGTGATAGAAGTTTTACATTTGGTGCTGGTAAAGGCAGAGGTGGTGGGACTGATAAAGGGGATATATAATGTATTACAAGATCAATCCGTCTCACATTTACAGTTTGCGGATGATACTATACTCTTTCTGAAGGCTGAAGAAGAGGTAGTGCGTAATGTGAAATATATATTAAGGTGCTTCGAGACTTTTTCAGGGTTGAGTATAAACTTTAAGAAATCATGTTTAGTGGGCTTCGGGACAAATGAGGAATTTCTTTGGAGAATGGCTGCGATTTGTCGTTGCAATATTGGTAATTTACCATTAAGCTATCTTGGAATCCCGTTAGGTGCTGATTCAAGAAGAGTAGTGACGAGGGAGCCAATTGTAGAAAAATTTAGCAAGAGATTGACGCGTTAGAAAAGCAAAACGTTTTCTTTTGCGGCTAGGGTGGTGCTAGTTAATTCGGTATTGTCCTCATTACCGATTTATTATATGTCATTATTTCAGGCGCCTTCGTCAGTGGCTAATAATATAGATAAAATCAGAAGACAATTTTTATAGGGTGGCTCGGACAACAAGAGAAAATTGGCAAGGGTTGGTTAGGATAAAGTGTGTCTTCCGAAAAAGTTGGGAGGGGCAGGGGTGGTAAACTTAAAGGTTAAAAATTGTGTGTTGATGGAAAAATGGGGTTGGAGATTTGCTATGGAAAAGAATGCATTATGGAGGAGAGTGATTAAATCAAAATACGGATCGAGCCAGCAAAAGTGGAGGCTTAATACGTCTAGGCCTAAAGAAATGTCTGTGGTATGGCGGGGGATCATGGAAAACTCAAAAAGAACAGAGGTGACAAAGTGGATATGGCTAAATTCTTATTGTTGAGTGATTGGGAATAGGAAATCGGTCCTGTTTTGGGAAGACGTGTGGTGTGGGGATAAAACTCTAAAGGAGGAATTCCCAAAACTCTTTCGATTGGCCTTAAAAAAGAATTGTTTTGTGAAGGATGTGGCTCGTAATAATAGTTTTGAAGAGGTGCATTGGGAGAGTGTGTTCTCTAGAAAATTGTTGGATAGAGAAAAATGCACGGTTGGAAAAATTGAAATTTTTAATGAGTAGTGTTGTACTGAATGAGGAGGTGGAGGACCGTATTAATTGGATTCATGAAAGTGGGGGAATATTCTCGGTTAAAAAGCTGTCTTACCTCCTAGCTCATGATGGGATGGGAGCGATAGAATTTCAGTTTGATAGAATTCGAAAATTGAAAGTCCCACCAAGAGTGCGTAGCTTCTTGTGGATGATGGCGATTAATTGTGTTCCAACGAAAGAATTTTTGATTAGCAGAGGAATTATTATCGACTCTTCGGATAGTGGGTGTCCATGGTGCGAGAGAGTGGTGGAATCTACCAATCACTGTTTTTTGAATGCTTCTTTGTGAAAAGATTCTGGTCCTGTATATTTTGCTGGTGGGGGTTGAGATGGAAGGAAGTAGCAAACTTTGAGGAATTCTTTTCCTTGTGCTGGGGAGTGTCTTTGTCTGGCATTCAAAAAAGTTTATGGTTTCTGGCAGTATCAGCAGCATGTTGGTCAGGATGGATTTCTCGTAATGAAAAAGTGTTTGAAGGTAAGACTACAACACTTGACTCGTTAATTTACCAAACAAAATTGAGATCATTTGTATGGGCGAGAGTGGTCCATGAGGAATGCATTTTCACAGCGAGTGATTGGTGAGGGTGGCCAAGGAAGGGCAGTCTGGTTAAAAGGATGGGGAATGTGCGGATTATGGATTGGGAACCACCTCCTTGTGGTTGGTTGAAATTTAATGTAGCTGGGGTTTCTTTGGATGAAAGAGCAGGTTGCGGAAGGGTGTTGCGGGACGAGAAAAGGGATTGTTTCAGCTCTATTTTCAGGTAACTGTGCAGTGGGGGGGGGTTTGAAAATGGTGGTATTGATGGCTATAATAGTAGCAATAGAGCTGTTTTCAAGTTTGTTTCATAAGGTTCAACTTCCTTTGATTATAGAGTTTGATTTGAATACGGTTTCGAATTGGTTGAAAAATAGAAGTATTCGTCCATGGTCGCTAATAAAGTTGTTTGTGGAAATTGAAGATGGATGTAGACATATTGCTGAAATTCAGTTTGCAGTCACTAATCATAAAAAGAATGGAATGGCGGAAACTTTAGCAAAAGTAGGCATGTCAAGGAAAAACTTCTTTAAAGCTGCTTGGTGATTTGCGGTTGAAACAGAGTGGATGATACTGGGATGGTCAGCTGTTTTCTGCAGCAGAGTTAAACGGGAAGCCTGTTGTTGAAGTGTTTTTGTCTGCTTAGTAGTATTTGCTAGGCTGTTTTGTTTTATTTGTTTTTCTAAAACTGTGTTTGAACTTTGGATTCTTCTCAACAATCCTTTCTATATTTCACTGACTTTGCAAAAAAGAAAGAAAGAAAAAAAGAAAAGAAAAAGAAAGACATAGGACATCTTATTATCATTAGTTATGAAGTTAAATGTATTCATCCATGTGTATTAAAAGATTAATTTCCAACTTTTCCTTTTTCTAAACCTTTAGTTACTATAACAGATAAGGTGATTTTGTTTCTTTTTCCTAGATTGCATTCAATTATAAAGTACCGTTCTTTCTTTTGGGATGAAAATATTGATTTCCATTTCGGTTGATCGAAAAATATAATTTCGAAAAGGAAACGCCAAGATAAGAGTGGTAAGAATGTGAGGATAAAAGTATCACTCCATTTAAGCTCTTTTTGAAGCAATTTGACCGACAACCCTATATATATGTGTGTGTGTGTGTGTGTGTGTGTGAGAGAGAGAAGAAAAAACTCTGAAGAAACGTCAAAAAGAAAGAACAAACAAACGTTTGGAAACATCCCAACATCTCATAGAGTATGTGCATGGTGTCTTAAATACTTGGCTGCTATTTAAAAAAGATTTCAGCTATCTGCTCTCTACAGAAAATATGTAAAATACTTACCTGTATAAACATTTGTTTTCCTTTTTAGCAGTATATATGTTCCTGAGATTTATTTACATATATGTATATCTTTAATTCTTTATTCCATATATATATATGTATATATTACATAGATGATTACTTAGAGAGATGATAGAAATCAACAATTTTTCTCATCACCTGTACCTGGGTGGTTAGACACTTGATGTAATGTGCAGTCTCATCCAACAAGTTGCAGACATCCATGGCTTCACCACCTGGAACAAGCTCTCTTAACTCATCAGTTTGCATATCAAGTCCACCTTTAGCAGTCTTTTTTTCATTAATAGTAACTTTGATCAAGGCAGGTGGAGGAGAAGTAGTACAATTTGTGGTCTTGACTGATGATCTTCTGCCTGAAAAAGCCGATCGACGGCTTCGGAACCTCGAAAGCATTGCCCTACTCCAAATTCTCCTGGACCTAACCGAGTAAGCCATAGACTTGTTAGATGCTACCTTAATTCTCCGATAACGTTGGAAGATCCTTGTGGGAGAAGATGATGAGATGGGGTCTTCAGCAGTTATCTTAGTCAAAGCCCCAAGGAACCTGGTGATGAACCTGGATTTTAGAGAGCTACTAGGGTTCTTTACCTGTTGAGGGGTATTCATCATGGTGGATCGATGGATGGGATGAAAAAGTTGCTCAAGTACTGATAAGAGAAACCTAGTAAGCAAAGCTAGGGTTTTGTTTCATTATGGATTTTTCGTTTAGGGTTTAGCTTCTGACACAATATCTATATATAGACCGAACCAAACAACAAAAAAGACGAGATATTGAGGTCAGGGAAAACAGATTTTTTTTTTCAACAACAAAAACATGAGAGAAGATGGGAATGAAAGAAAAGAACAGAAAAAAGGGAGATAGGAAAGTATGGGAGGTGTAAAGAGGAAGGAGACTTGGGAAATGGGCAAACCCTTAACATCATCTATTATTATTACTATTATTATTATCATTATCATTGTTAACTATTATTGATGTTGCTAGTGATCTAACAAGAGCTTCTTAATAAATAAAATTATTATTAGCTATTAATAAAATTGTATAATAAATATATTGAATAAAATAATAAATAAAGTTTTGATTGAATTGAATTTTGATACAGTGATAAAAGTATTATGTCGTAGATATTAGAGCTTAAATTTGATCTCAAACAATCTCATTCCCCTCTTTCAATTATCAAATATTATATATAAATATTAAAAAATTTAGAGATTTAGGGTTCAAATCCTATTATGTGCATAAAATTTTTAAAAAATATAAAATGATAAAAATATTCTTAAAATAATTCAATTTACTTTGTAAAGTAATTGATTTGTGACACTAACTCAATCAATTACTTAATATATGATATAGACATTTAATAAACATATGAAGAGATTATTTTTTAATATAAAAATAATAGAAAGGTAAAAGAGAATTACATTGAATTGGGGGCTTCATTTTCAGTAAATGTTAATGGAGATGGGAAAAGTGAGTTTATGTGGGGGCCGAAATACTCAACCACTATATGCTCGCACATGGTTGAAATTTCCCTCTTGGATTATAATTTGTAGGGGCCTCTTTTTGCCCTCAAATCTTATTCCCTCATTCATTTTGCTCTCTCCCATAAATATTTTGTTCTGTTGTGATTCCCCCCAACCCCCTAGAGCTTACATTTTGATGCTTTATGTTGATTGATTACAATATCAGAAATTAGTTGTTGGTGTGAACTTTTCTCCTTTTGTCGTCCATTTGGGAGAAGTGATGGATGCATGGAGCTGCAAAATGGTAGCAGCCGACATTGACTGATGGGGTTAAGGGTGGCGATGTCAGCACCAGGCTCCAAATATCAACACTGTTTCTTCTCTATATATACATTACTTCAAGATCAAATGAAAACAATATATATATTTCTCACTCCATTTCGTTATAATTCTTTTAGAATTAAGGAGTTAATAGGAATAGTTTTGATATTTTGAAAATTAATTATATATCCGAATTTTGACTTTTTTCTTAAAAATATTTTTAGCTACAATATTGTGACATGTATACATGATTTTTCTTCCTGGGCAAACTAACTTATTTCTTTAGTAGGAAACATTGAATGCATAATACGACATTGAAAATTGATTTAAAAAATGTATCTGAAAAAATTTCTAAAATCAGATTTGTTATGATAAATAAAAAAATTTTAATCAATTAAGTACCTATTTGTTAAGATTATAAGGAAAATTCTAAATTGTAGAAGTCCTTTTCAAAGGTGCATAGGCCTTTTAATCAAATCAAAATGAAGGTTAAATTCTTCTAACTTTTAATCAAATGATTTTTTTAGCTATTTTAGAGTTTACGGTCGCTTAGAGAATGAGCTCTAGACCGAAAAACTCAACACAAGACAAAACCAAGACTCTCCCAAGTTAATAGGAATAGTTCTACATGAATTTTTTTTAGCTATTTTAGAGTTTACGGTCATATATGATCTACATGAATGAAACATGAAATAAGATAGTTAAATTGTTAAAATATAATTTGTTAAAAAAGTTATGAAAATGTGAAAAGCCATGTTAGTATTACAACAGTAAAAGTGAATCCTTTTCCTAAGACTTATTTTCAAAAAAAAAAATAGGCCGTACACAACCCGTACTCAACCAACTAGCATGCGCTTTATTGATATTTGGAGAGACAAACAACTTGGATTTCTCAAGGTTGACCTGTAGTCCAGAAGCATTGTCAAACTCAACTAAACAATCTCAGATAGCATTAATCTGGTCCAAATTAGCCTAGAAATAGTCCTTGATAAGGTTGCCAGATTTTCGTTTCTCTCTAGCTAAAATAGTTTTTCCATCACAAGGATGAATAGATATGGAGACAAGGGATTGCCTTGTCTCAGCCCTTGCTATGAAAGAAAAGCCTCTGATATTTATCTGTTCCAAATGGTGGAGATTCTACTACAACCTACACAAAAATAATCAAGTTCACTAAATTTATCGACATCCCTAAATCTAACAAAGTAGTAAGTAAGAACCCCCAAACCAGGCCTTATGAAGATTAATCTTTAAAACCATCAATCCTTGCTTTCTTCTCATAGACATCCACCACATGCTGTAAAAAATAGGCTACCAGGGTCTTAGAGATGTAGTATTGAATAAGCTAATCGGCCGAGACAAGGAAATGTTATCAGCATTACTTGTTTTGGGCATTACTTGTTTTGGGAATAAGCACCATCAAGACTCATAAAATATCCTCATTGAAGCATCCTTCTGAAAAAGCCCCTTGCATAAGACTATCATTGACATTATTCCAATATCTTTAGAAGACGCTACAACAAAACAAGTTTTTAGCAGCATTTTTTTGGCCTTATAAGTGGTACTAAAACAGTTTGTGATGCCAAAAAACACCGCTATAGATAGCGCTGCTAAAATTTATGGCGTTTATGTGGGAAAACTCCACTATAGAACATGATCTCAAACCGCGTTTCAATTACAATCGCCACTAAAGAACATGATCTTTAGTGGCACTTTTTTTACAAACGAGAGTCGAGTATGTTGTGACGTTTGTAGCTAGAATCGCTGCAAAAAGATCATATTCTTTAGTGGCGTTTTGTAGTAAAAGCGTCGGTAAAAATCATGTTCTATAGCAGCATTTGTGAGAAAATGTCACTAACATTAATAGATTTTACCAACTCATTTTATTTCATATAGAACCCGAATTTTCAACATATTTTCTTGTAACTTCAAATTCAATAACAAACTTCAAATCTAAATGAGACTATCACGAAAGAAATATGAATATGATCTAAATTAATAACTGAAATAACAAAATATATTCAAAAGTTATATTGTTAAGATATTCTCACAATAAGAAAACAAAAGTCTAATATGGTAGATTCTACGATTGATTCTGCTGAAACATCTTCACCATATTTTGAAGCTGTAGCCGGAGTTCGTCATATTTTCTTCTTGTCTCTGCTACTACCTCCGCTTTAAGTTGTAGCCGGAGTTCATCATATTTTCTTTTAGCCTCTGCTTCTCTCAATGTTGCTTCTGCTTTAAGTTGAGCAATTTGCTCAACTGTGCTCGCTTGCATCTGAGTCATCTAGTCTCTTAACCTCTGAACTTCAACTTGAGCCTGATTCGCCAAAGGCATGTATTGCTGCGAGCTGAATCCAAAATATTGGGTTAGGCTAACGAAAGATCCTTGAAATCGAACACGACCATACCTTTCAGGACCCAAAACTTCAGTAATAACCCGGTTACCAATGTTGTCTAGATTAACAGAACTATCACTTGAAACCATAGCTTCATACTCCGCCCTTTTATTCTTTAGTTTTTTATAATAAATCATTTAAGGAGTTAGAAACGAAATATATAATCAAGAAAATGCAACATAACTTTGCATTATTTGTATTACAAACGATGAATTAAACCATTATAATTAAACATGATAAATATTTAAAATAATTCAAATTTTATTAAGTAAATATACCATAATTTATGCAGCTTCAGTAGTCATAAGAGATCCATCTTTCTTTCTATGTGTAATGTCAAAAAGCTGAAGGCGTCCAACTTTTTGACCAGATGACAATTCCTACAATATAGTAGGAAAAATATTATTTAGTAGAAAGTAATTAATATTTGACACAATTAATAAATTTAAAATACCTCGTCATCAGCTATAGAAGTAAAACTTTTCGACCCAGCTGTGTGCGTGAATTTTTGTTTTTGCCTACTTGTAGTTTCAACTTACTCACGATACTACATTATGAAATTATTATCATGTATATAGTAAATACTCTAAACCGAAATAATTATAAGAGTTTGGAAGTACGTAATGTAACGCCCCTAACCCGTATCCGCTGCCAGAATAGGGTTTCGGAGCATTACTACCACTTGCAAATCACTAAAAAAAATTCACTTAAATACTTATCAATTCAATGCATCAATAAATATATTACCATTCAATCAATGGCTTGGCACTTGCCTAAGCATCAACAACAACACTTGTTAGTGTACTTACACATATTTCATATAAATTCTTATTTTCTCAATATGTCATATTTGAATTTAATACTCATCTTAACTTACATATTTTCCTTATGTTAACATATAAAAGATAATCTCATATGTACATGTCATGATACATATCATTCTCTTACCGTTTCTTTAATAACATATATCATTCATTTCATTATATCAACATTTCATGCACCATCGTTTCCTTATATCTTAGGTATATTTATTTCGGTAATGGTTCGTATTAAACTTAACATAATTTAAATTCCATGTACCTATACTTATTTCATTTATCTATCTTATAAATTATTTCATACAACTATTTTGTACATTTATTTTCATATGACCAATTCCTGTAAACATTTCACATTACCATTTTGTATAACCAATTTATTTAACCATTTGTTATATTACCTGAATATTAGTTGTTCAATAGATATCTTGGCGTTTCTCTTCCACGATCTTATTTATCTTCGACATGATGCCATAGTGTCTTTCAACTATGGTCTTACTCATTTTCTGTCATGTTGCCATGGTATCATTCAACCATGGTCTTATTCATTTCCCCGTCACGTTGCCATGGTATCTTTCAACCATGGTCTTACACATTTCATGTCAGGTTGCCATGGTATCTTTCAACCATGTTCTTACACATTTCATATCAGGTTGCCATGGTATCTTTCAACCATGGTCTTACACGTTTCATATCAGGTTGCCATGGTATCTTTCAACCATGGTCTTACACATTTCATATCAGGTTGCCATGGTATCTTTCAACCATAGTCTTACACATTTTCTATCATAGAGCACACTCCCGCGAACCTCATTCTTACAGTGGGATTACCAGTCCAGGCTAAATCCCCTGTAATATAAACTCATAGAGTATTGTCGGGATTACCAGTCCAGGCTAAATCCATTTTACACATATTCTTCGGGAGGGCTATATCAGGTTAGGATCACCCGTCCGGGCTAGATCCTTTTTACCGTCAATTCCTTTTCAGAGATCCATTGAATTTTCCTTTCATTCAACCAGGATTTCTTCCCATTTTATCAAATATATCAATGTTTCATCAATTTTCATATTATGAACATTCAAATCATATTCATATCAAAAACATGCATTTCAAGCATTTAAGAATATAATTCAAGTTACACGAACTTACCTCATTGATTGTTCGTGTTTATGATTTCATTATTCTGATATATTTTCTTTTCCATGATCAAGTCTCGTATTTCTGTCGTCCGGATCTTTATAAATAAATTTGATCATCATTTTCATTCATTTCATATTCTAATGCATTTAATTAATGCTCCAGGCAAAAATTATCATTTTGCCCCTAAACTTTTAATTAATGACGATTTCATCCTTAGGGTCAAGAAAATAAAATTCTTGCAATTTAATCCTTATTTCCAGCTATTATTATCATACATATCGATAACAGTCCATGAATTCTATAAAATATCAAAATTTTTCACAATTTCAACACTTTTCAATTTATTCCCTAAAACATGTTTTCCCCCGATCTTGAACTGAATTGATAATTTCGTTAAATTTTTTAATTTAAATAATAAAATAATCTATTTCATGCAATTTAGTCATTTTGACATTTTTACAAAATTGCCCATAAAGTTTTACTTTTATTCAATTTAGTCCCTAAGCCTAAAACATGCAAATTAGCCATGCTAGATGAATATTCATACATATTTTCCTCCTCCTCCTCTCCATTCCACATCCTTAATTTATATAACATGCAACAAGTAACATTATCAATAATTTCACTATTTACTTATATGTACATTCAAAACTGTCCATTTGCGTCATAGTCACTAAATTATTTATATATTAAGCTAAAGAACTCGAAATTAAGATCCGTTAATTTTTTCTGAAACCAGACTCACATGTCTTCTTACCATAAAATTTTCAGAATTTTTGGTTCATCAAATTAGTACAGTTTATTCATTAAAGTCTCCCCTATTTTGCTATTTGACAGTTCTGACCACTCTTCACTAAAGTTTAATTATCTCTTTAAACAGAATTCAAATGATGTTATAATTTTTTTCTTATAAAAATAGACTCATTAAGGAATTTAACCATATAAATTATGTAACAAAATTATTTTTTTATAATTTTTAGTGATTTTTCCAAGTCAGAACAAGGGATCTTGAAATCATTCTGAACCAGTCTCACAAAATATAAATATCTCAGAATACAGAATTACTTTACTTTCTCTATTTATTTTATATAAAATAGACTCAATAATATTTAATTCCATATCACCCTTAGCTTCTAATTCAATTTCTATCATTTTTGGTGATTTTTCAAAGTTAGCCTATTACTACTGTCTAAAACTACTTTAGTGCAACATATTGATTACCAAGTTTATAACACTCCTATTTCCATTTTCTACCATATTTCCCATTATTTTCTCTCATTTCCCTTCACTAATATATCAAAAACATGGAACCATATAAAATAAAACTCTACATTAACATCAATTCCATGCTTTTCAACAATATTAGACTTAAAAATATATTGAAATCTTAATGTTCTTACCTTTTCTTATTAATTTCAATCTTTAACTTGATTTTTCTCTCTTCTCCAGCTTCTATTTCTTGAATCCAACTTAATATTCTTGTTGCCCATCATCTCCTTGCTATCTTTCTCTCTTGATGGCTATGGAAATTCTTTCAATTTTTAGGTGAGAATAATGAATTTTTGGTAAAAGGACTAAATTGTAAAGAAAGAAAACTTCTTTTCTTCTTACTCTTTCTCACGTTGGTTTGCATGGAAAGGAAAGATGATGAAAATTCTTCATCTTTCTTTCCTTATATACTAAATAAATAATAATAAAATAATATTAAATATCTCATAAAATATTAATAAAATAATATTTATCTAATTAATTAATTTAAAATATCATCAACATAATCATTACATTCTAGAATTCTCTCTCTTACTAATTGACCATTTTGCCCTTCATGATCTTTTAGAATTCCATCATTGAGTCATCATTTAATTTGGTAAAATTGTAATTTAGTCCCTCATAGTTCTTCACTTATTCAATTTGGTCCTAATTTATCCATTTTCCTTAGTTTCTAGATCATTCTACCCTTAAAATATTTACACTATTGGTCCTTCAACTTTTCATATTTACACTTTAACCCCTTAAGTCTTGAGTATTTACTCTTAGGCAACAAAACTTTTCTGACTTTTACAATTTAGTCCTTTCCTGAATCAAGATATCATAATTTACTTCCCAATGTTGCCATAACTCAAAACTTCCCTTTTTATCACTTTATTTCCTTATTTTATTATATCAAGGATAATATATTACTGTAAAGATTTTCGGGGTATTACACGTAATACGTCTCCTTTCTTTGAATTCCAAAATCTAACTGCATCTTCTCATTGGTACCTCAGCATTCCCGATAGGACATTTCACAATTTCTCTTCGAGGCTTATATTTTTTTTAAAATATTTCTTTTTTAAAGTACTTTCATGGTCTCTCCATTTTTTTGCTAATGCTTTCTTTACAAAATTATCTAATACCTCTAAAGCAAATCTCTCCTACAATAGCACAAGTTTAGAAAGTAAATATAAATGAAAATTAAACCAAAGTATTATATTTTACATTCATGTTATTACCTTAATATTATCCAGAGCATGATTTTTGTTACTATCAGGCATGTGATGCCATGACTCGTAATTGATTGAAAAAAGATTGGCAGTTCGTGCTATAATACCCAAGTATCCAGCTAAAATTAGAGCTTTTAATCCAATAGGCTGACCATGACTATTTTTAGATATTTTGACACGCTCCACAGAATTTAGATTGTATAAATCATTAAATAGTGTACGTCCTCGAGTTTTGCGTCTCCCACCATTTTCAGTTAAAAAAATTGTGTATGATAATATAAGAATTTGAAACAAAAATCAATAATAAAAGTCAACATGCATGTAAATTAAAGTTAACATTACTTTGAATTTCTACAGGTTCATCAACTGTATTCGCAACATTTGAAGATCCAATAGCAGTCTGTTAATCACTATTTGTTTCTTTTGAATTTGGATGAATTTGAATAATATTTAGATCTCTCAATCTTCTTCTAGGCATATTATCTGCAATACACATAAAATAGTTGAAATATTAGTAACTAATTACAACAATAATAGTAATGGTATATTTAACAAGATCAAGATTTAAATTGTAATATTACATATAATTAAAAAAAACATAAAATCTTACTACATCATGATTTGTAAATATCTTCATCCACATCTTGGCAAACCCATTGAAATTGTGTACTAGTACTAGGGATTGTTTCATTTAAGTTTTGTTGTGGAAAAGGCAAAGTTTCTAATCTTTCATTGATGTCATCTCTACTTCCATTGCTCATGTCAAACAAGTCTCTAAGGGTGTTACGGAGTACAACATACCAACTCTCATCAGTAGGATCTTTCGAGTAAAAAACTTGTTTGACTTGAGAAGAAAATACATACGAGCCGTCTATCAATTGTTGTCCAGTGTGAATAAATCGAGAGAAGTTCACCATTGTAAAACCAAATTGATCTTTTTTTAATTCCGCGAGCAGTATTAACATCAACCCAATCACATCGAAATAAGACAACCTTTCGTTTGCCATAGTAATCCAACTCAATAATGTCCATAAGAAGCCTGTAATACTCCACATTTCCCTCAACAGGATTACTCTCCCTAGCACTTTCATAACTTGTAATTGAAGAATTAACAACTATTCCACAATTTTTCATCCTCCTCAATCTTTCTCGAGATATTGTATGAAACATAAATCCATTAATGAGGAAGACATTATATCTTTTTACCACTCCATTCAAACCTTGGGAAAGCCATTTCACTTTTTCATTGACTTCCTTTCCACTCCAAACCTATTGAATTGAAAGTAAATTAATTAATTATAATGTTATACGAAAACATTATTATTTGTCATTGAAAGCTTCAGTTGCATACCGTCTACCCTAACCATTTATGAAAAGATTTTGTTGAATAACTTATGAATCTCTCGATGTTGTAATCTTTGGGAGCGTAAACGAGATCTCAAGATTGGTTTAAACTCACTATGTTAAAAAGTGGATTACTTGGTTAGAAAATAAACAAATGAGAAAGATGAATATTTATTGAATTCTAAAACTTACTTGCATACTGGTTCAATTGAATCTTGGTGAAAAAGAACATATCGAATGCTTGTACCTAAGATCCATCATCTAAGTGTGAAATTTCAACTTTACCGATTGGTTGCCCAAAACTTCGAAATAGATAAGTTTCATCTAAGTTATGATTAGCGAGCCCAACATTTCTACTTGGTCTACTCAGTCTTGTTTCAACATCTTCTAAATATCTAAAGTAGAAAGTCATACACTCCTTTGCTAAGTAACCTTAAGTAATTGATCTTTCTGGATAATGCTTACTACAACAATAAGACTTCAATTTGCATAGGAACCTAAACACCATATACAATATTATCAAAAGTTGAAATTAAAGGTATATTCATGAATGAATGAAAACTTTGTAAATAAATTAGCACCTCTCTATAAGATACATCCACCAATAGAAAACCAGTTTACTAAGTTTTGCTTCATGAGGGAGATGGATTAGCAAATACACCATAATTGTGAAGAACGAAGGTGGAAAGATCTTCTCCAAGTTGCATAAAGTCAGGGTGGCTCGATCTTGTACTTTCTCAAGTTCTTCAACAATAAAAAATTTGCCACAAATAGCTTTCATTATATTGGATAGTTCAATTATACAAGATGTCACCTTTTTTTACATTCAACAATGTAAAGCAACTGACAGTAAATCTTGCATCAAGATGTGATAATCATGTGATTTTAAGGAATATAGCCTTTGATCTTTAAGACTCATACATCAAGATATATTTGATGCATACGTATCTGAGACCTTTATATCCTTCAACACCGTGCATAACACTTTTTTTTTCTTTATTCGACATTCCAAAAATAGAATGCGGCGACTAGGATTTTCCATTCGGAAGTAATTGAGGATGAAAAACAGCTGAATTCCCATGTCAACTAGATCAAGTCGACTCTTAATATTGTCTTTCGATTTTCTATTGACATTGAAAATTGTCCCAATGATGTTCTGGAACGACGAAAATGTGCAGTGTAACAATCGCAACAAGTAATAAAGTGACAAGTAAATGTCGAGTTATCATACCCACAGGGACTGTGAAAAGAATTATTTATGAATGCAATTAAAAAATACTTTGGTGAAGAAAAATGTTTTGATTTGAATAGGTGATTAAAAACTAGGATTTTAACTAAGTAAAATAAATAAAAATAAAATAAAAGTTCCAATGCACGATTTCAAAAGATGATTTTAATCAAGATGACATAATTGTGCTAGATTATTTATATTTCTTAACTTAGAATTATTAAGCTCATGTTTATGTTGTTATGAATAAATTCACAGCAACTCGGTAATTTGCTAACTTATAAACATACTTACCTACCAAAATCCATTTATCTCTTGACTATATCTCTATGTCAATTCAACCGATTAAACAAATTTTAATAAGCAAATGTGTTAATGCACATACATACTTATGAAATTAAAATAATCTCTTGTACATATCTCTATGCCAATTCAAACAATTAATTCAATCTCATAAGCACATAAAAGATTACTCGAGGTAACAATGTATTTCTACCTTGAAACAGTTTAATCACAATAATCTTGCAAATTATGCAAGGCTAATGTATAGTTAGATACTGTTGCTAATTTAACCCTTAGCTACCTTAGATGATTAAATATGCACTGATTAAGTATTGTGTCAATCAATTACAATTTCAGTCCGTTTAAATAATTAATTCATTAGTTACCTTACAATTGTAATGCAAGAATAACTTAGTCATGGTTTTACTTAATCAAACATCTTACCGAGGCCTATAACAACACAAACACAATTTTAATAACTCAAGTAGACGAAATGCAATCGACCTAACACGAATTAAATTTAAGTCATATTAATTAAATTAAACATATTAACATTACAAATATTCATAGATATGTTCATAACAACAATAATAAAATTAAAAGGATAAGGAACAAGAATCAAATCCAGTGTTTCTCTGAGGCTTGACTAGTTTGCTCCGCTCCTTTTTCAATATGCATGACATCAAGATTGTGTCGCAAAATGTGATGCTCCCAATAAGGAAACTAAAAAAAATACTTCTTTTTTTCCACAAGTCCGCCTCATTAGAATCATCATCTTTATCAGATTCATCATCACTCTGTCAGTCAACATTGCCAACATACGTCTTCCTCGATCTTTTCTTTGTTTGTGTGTTGGGTGGTTGATTCATCTTTCTATAACTGAAATTGATATCTTTTAACATGAACAAGATTTTAGATCTATTGGTTTGCTCATGAGCTTCTCTGAACTCTTCAGTACCATCAAATAGTGTCCTCTGAAATCTAAATCTATGATTTTTATCTAACCACCGATGATGCCCTATATAAGAGAACTTCTTCCCATTATATAACCACTTCGAACATGTTTGCTTAGCACAACAAAGACAAGCATAACGTCCTTTGGTACTCCAACCAGATAAATTGGTATAAGTCGAGAAATCATTAATAGTCCACAACAAAGCTGCACGTAAATAAAAGTTCTCTTTTCTTAAGACATCATATGTTTCAACACACACCCATAACTATTTCAACTCTTCAATAAGTGGTTGCATATAAATGTCAATATCATTCTCGAGACCTTTTTCTCTAGGGATAATCATAGATAAGATAAAAGAAATTTGTTTCATGCAAATCCATGGAGGAAAATTATAAGGAACAAGTACTACAGGCTAAGTACTGTACAAAATACTCATGATTTTAAAAGGATTAAATCCATCAGATGTTAGCCTAAGCCTAACATTCCGAGGACCGCTTGTAAAGCTTGGAAATTTACTTTCAAATGATTTCCAAGCTAAAGAATCTGCACAATGCCTTAATAATCCATCATCGGTTCGTTCATCATGATGTCATCTTATAGACTCGGCTGTCTTTGATGACATGAAAAACCTTTGAATCGTTGTTATTAGTGGAAAATATCACAAAATCTTTATTGGCTTATTTCTTAACTGTGCCTTACCTTCATCCTCATTCATATCTTCTACATTCTTATTCATCCAATGGGATTTACTACAAATATGACAAAACTGTTGGTTTTTTCGATCACCCTAATACAACATGTAGTCATTTTGGCAACTATGAATTTTGTTGTATCCAAGGCCTAAATCCTTTATCAGTTTCTTCATATCTTTGCATGAATGAGAGATTTTTGTAAATGGAGACATATCTCTCAAAAACTCTAACAACACCATAAAAGAGTTTTCGGTCCACCCTCCCAAATATTTTAAGTGAAAAAGACGAATGCAGGATAGTTTTGAAAATTTCGATCCCTCATAAAATTATTCGTTCATTTTATTAAGTAACTTGTAGAACCTTTCCTCTTATCCATTTGGTTCTTGATCAGCACTTCTTCCCATTTCGATAAAAGTATTTCTACCAATATCACAATCATCGATGCAATAATTTCAGGTGAAAACGATTACAAACCATGATTGTGCATATTAAATGCATCCCGCAACATACCCTCCATGCCATATTCTCTAAAAGACTGATGGTGAGCATTATGAGGATAAGCCAGATTAATCGTTGAAGAGGTTCTACGAGTTGTACACTCTCTATGGAAAAACCATTTTTTATACCCCTAAATAAAGCCATCAACAATTAGATGTTCATAGACAACTTCACGAATATGCCAATTGCTGTTGTCACACTTTTTACACGAGCAAAGAATCATATTCTCTTGGCTTGCATTTTGAAATGCAAAATTTAGAAAAGTTTGTACTCCATTTCGATAGTCGTTGCTTACCCTTGACAAATCCATCCAACTCTTATCCATTTTGTAGTTCTTGAAGTCTAAAGTTGACAATAAATTACGGTTACTTAAGTGTTTTAAATAGATCTAAATCATGTCATTGTACTAAAATAGATAATATATATCAAGTATCTAATTCAGTTGTTTTCTAATTCTCTATTTCTAATTAGAACATAAAAGTAATATATTTACCACAACCAAATCAAATAAACAAACAATTTCAAATTTTAATTCAATTAAATTAAAACATGTAAGTAATAAGAGGTATTTACAAATGCAATTAAGGAGAGCTTAAAATGGAGTTGTTTAATTAGGCAATTCAAATAAGCCTATTGGATACTTCTTTTGTACGGATCCCTTATAATAAGAATAGTTAAAAAAATGTCATATAACTGCTAAAACAGGAATAGTGAAATGAGATAACTGCTAAAAAAATGTCATGATATTACTTTGTTAATTGCACTTGTTGAGATAACTGCAAATGTGGAGATAACTGCACTTGCAACCCTTGCAATTGTAAATGAGAAAAAAAAAACTAAGCATATTATGTAAGCTGATTTAAATAATATATGATGTATTTGGGTTTTTATTATTAGAATAAAGCAGCCATGGTTCATTGTATCCATGGTTGCTTGGTTTGTGTATGTGTTTGTATGTATATATATATAGTGAAATGAAAGTATTTTAACTAGCTTTGTTGTGTTACTGCCATGTTATATAACTGATGAATGAAGGAAGGAAGGAAAGCTCTATTTGGCTTTTGCTTACAAGATTTCTTTTTCTTTATCTTTCAATATCATTTGGTTTGGAAAGGTTAAATTAATTTGATATTTTTAGTGTATTTAAATTTATTAAATTATTTTTTTAATATTATAATTATTAATTTCTAGGTATTTGAGTATTTAATTAAAGAATATAAATTAAATTTAAAATTTTATGACAGAATAAATTTTAAAATTAAACATCGTTATGCTTGTGGTGTCGTGTAAATGTATATATGAAATCTTAATTTTATTTTAATTGTGCGTATTTAAAAAATAAATCTATCATTTTATTTTAAAATTACATAAATATAATTATATATGAAAGTAATATATAAAGATATGATGTTATATCAATAATTAGATTCATGTTTAAGAAAATTAAATTAAATTAATCTAACAAGAACATCAAATCCCTAGAAACTAGAAAGAGGAGAATTTCAATACTAAATGTGAAAAAGGAATCAAACATTGGTACAATTAGATTAAAAACAACAACAAATTCAGCTCTAACTTAACTAAAATCAAAAGAATTAACAAAGAAAATATGTAAAAAAAAAATTAAGGGGAAAAAAACCCTGAGCAACAAAATAAACATATCAAACAATGGAACTTTGGTTCTAGCAAAATTTCAGAAATGAAGAACAGAAAAAATCAAGAATTAAAACTAAAATTTAGAAAACAAAATCCAAAAAAGAAAAGAAAATAGTTAATTAGATTACCTTGAAATGAAAAGGAATTGGGGAGAGGGAAGGTTGGTTCTTTGAAATGGGTGAGAGTAACCGCTAAGAAGAGATAAGAGATGGCCACACAGATAGATATAGATATAGATATAGATATAGATATAGATATATATAAACCCACCTTTAAAATGCTTATATTTTATTGATTTTGTTTGGGAATTTCACTATACTGATTTTGTAGCTTAGTACTTTGAAGGCAAAGGTAAAAGTGGAGAGAAGGGTAAAGCGTTGACCCTTCAACAACGAGCTGAGTTCATTTGAATATTGCAGAGATTTTAATTTTCAGCCTTTTTTCAAAGTTAGGGAATTTGAGAAAAAATTAAGTTAGGGATTTAGGGAAAATGATTTGGGGAATAAAGGTTAGGGATCCGACTATCAAAAAGACACCGTTTCAATAAAAATTAAAAAATTTTGCGGTGTTTATGGGCAAAATATCGCTATTGCTTTATCTTTAGTAGCGTTTATACAAAAATGTTGATATTGATTTACCTTTTGCGGTGTTTATGGGAAAAACGCCGCTAACGTTGCTCCCATTTGATGTACTATTTGTGGTGTTATTTCCACTACGCCACTATATAACGACTTATTGCGGCATTTTTCAGTTAGCGCCACTAACGGCATATATTTGTGGCTTTTTCAATACAATCGTCGTTAAAAGTTCAACCTTTGCGACATTTTCGATTCAAATGCCACTAAAACACCGCTAAAAGCTTAATTTGCTATAGTGAGAGCACCCCATTCGAACCTGGCGCCTTGAGACCTTTCATCCACAAAAAGAGCATAACTGATTTCTTCTAAAGTTAATCACCCACTAAACTAGATTTCTCCGCCTCCAGTAAAACATGTATAAAACTCCTCTAATCTAATATAATGACTTTTAAGCAATTAATATAATTTGTTTGTAAAATACATAAACTCTATTTTTAATATTAAAAAATAATTTTTACAAATTCAAATATATAATGTTATATATTTGAAATAAGTTTTAATATGACCATAATCATATATCTAGTGTAAATATTACATAACATGCATTGGATTATAAATGAGAGTTAAAAAAATAATATTTTACTCCAGAAATGTTTTTTCCAAACCCAAAAGCTATGGGTTCAAAACCACATTTTAGGCTTTTTAACACCAATAATGTAAAATAATAAATTAAAATCCAAAACAGTATGCATGATCAATTATATACCAAATGGGGTATCTGTGGGGTAGATGGTGGTCCATAGCAGAGGCAAATTTAGAGGGGCTAGTAGGGGCCTCGACCCCCTCTAAAATAGAAAATTTTGTTTTGGCCCTTTAGAAAATTTTAAAATTTTAAATTAATAAAGATAAAATTACAATTTAGCCCCCTAAAATTATGAAAATTTAATTTAATCTTTTAAAAATTATAAAAATATAGATTATTTAAAATTAAAATTTTATTTCGTCCCCCTTAAAAAAAATTTCGGCTTCGCCCCTGGTGCATAGGCGACACCACCCTATTTTTTCCTGACAATGAATATTTTTTAGTAAAAAAATCAATTGTTTAAAAGGTTGTGCCATACTAATTGGCGACACCCAAAATGACAGGTTTGGTATAAACTTGGTTTTAAAACATAGGAATATGACATAAAATACAAAAATATAAAAGGGGTGGTGCCACATAGGTAGGCGGCACCAGTCATGCCTCATTGACAAACAGCATTGGTGATCACTCCTTGAAAAGCGGCACCGGAGATTTGGGGGACCTTATAACCATAGTCTCCCTTGTAGAGAAGAAGAAGAGAAACGGTTTAAAAAAAAGCAGCAATGGAAAAGAAGAGAGAGAGAAGGAAGGAAGAAAGGAGAAGAAAAAAAAAGGATAAGGTTTTTTTTTTAAATAGAAGGGATTATGATGAGGATAATTTATTTTGTTAGTATGGTGTAATTTTTTATTGTTAGTTTTATATTGTTTTTAATTTATTTTAAAGTTATTTTGTTAGTAACTATTATAAATTGTTTGTTTAGTTTAATGTTTATTGTGATTTGTTAGGTTATGAATGTAATCTTTTATTATTATTTTTAATTTATTTTAAAGTTATTTTTTAATAACTATTATAAATTAATTGTTAGTTAGTGATGACACCAGAGGAAAATAAATAAATACTAAAATTAGAAAAAAAAATTCCGTCATAGATATTGGTAAAAATGGAAATAAATCTAATATTGCCTGAAGAGATAACAACTTCAGTACAAAGGGAGAAAGTTGATAAGATGATAAGAGAATTGCAAGATTATAGAATGAAACCAGAAGAAAACATTGCTTAACATCTTATTACCGTAAATCAAAAGATGCAAGAAGTGTTATGGAAGGGTCATGAACTGATTAGAAAGAATAAATTGCAATGCTTAACCTTAGAGGGACATTAATAGAATAGGAGTATCAAATCATTTTAGACTAACTTTAACATTGGTACCACAAACCTATTGGAATATAGTTATATATGTTGTGAAGTTTAAAATTTCTTATGGAACAAGGAAAATAGCAAGTGAAAGTGTAAGTTCACGAAAGTTGATTGGGAAGCAAAATGTCTTTGACATGCCATGGATGAATAAATTAGTTGTTAGGAAATTACCAATATAATTTATAAATTCAATACCCGTTATAAAGATTGAAGAGGAAAAAGATCCTGAGGAATTTTCAAATTGGATTGTAGAATATGAATTTGAAGAGAATTCAGAATTTAATATAGAGAATTTCCCGAAGGAAGATACAGAATCGGAGATGGAAGAAAACGTAGAAATGAGTTTAAGTGGTTAAATGTAAAGATAAGGTAAACATTAGAGGGTAGAGAATGTGAAAAAAATGAGTAAATATGGTTGTACATGTCCGAAATGAGAACTGACAAAATCTAAGCTTATGAATCAAAAGTTTTGCATATTGATATAATGTTGATCTTTTTTTTCATTAAATTTTTTATTTAAATAATTTTTTTGTTGTTTAAAATTGTATTGAGAATTTTTGTTTATTTTTTAACAGATTTAGTATTGAAGATGGATAATCAGTTTTTCATATGCGTTTATTTCGATGGATTAATTTTGACAACAATAGTTGGATGTATATTTGAATGTCGCCAACAGATAACAATGAGATTTAATAGAAATGTCTCGTTTGATGATATGAAGGAAAGGATTAGTGCAAAAATTGTTAGACATTGTGGGAGAAGGATCTCAAAACTTTTCCACAAGTTTCCAGTTTTGACAGATCCCATCAAATTCACCGAGATGGAACTTGTAGACAATAAAGACGTGGAGACAATGGTCACTCTTTATTGTGGGAACCGGAGCGACCAAAATGCATCGATCCAGTTATTTGTTGAGTTAGTTGTTGTGGAGACAACTGAAGATCTCACTCCATTAGGTGAAGAACATAGAGCTCAAGAGTCATGTATGGCGGTTCTGATATCGTACGTTGATAGTCAATCGACTGTACTTAGGAGCGACATCGATCTTAATGCTGCATCCGAGACTGATGTGGTTGGTAATGATAGATGCAGTAGTAGTGATGCTTCTAATCACGAGGTCGATAATGATAGTGATCTCGATGTAGACAAAATCCTAGATGATATTGACGACAAAGGCGTGAATGACGATGGAAATGTTAACGCATCTTCAGTCGAGAACCAGATTTGACGTATCGTGATACACAATAATCTCGAGGCACACATGTCGCTCATAGACCCCGATGTAGCGCATGCAGCCGAGTTCCTGTAGTATCTTGATATACTACCTGTTCATTGGCTAGCCGTAGATTCCAATCCTGAAGAATTGTTGGTGGGCCAGGGATTCGAAAGTAAGGAAGATTGTATATTTGTCATTAAGCGATATAGCTTGAATATGTCAAAAGACTACAAAGTCGTCGTGTCCAAACCGACATTATATATTGGGGAGTTTTGGAGGTCGACAAAAGGTTGCAATTGGCGGGTACGAGTCGCATTTATCCAAAAGTCACAGATATGGGATATACAAAAATTTGTTGGACCTCACACATGCACTTCAACACGTATGATAGAAGATCACCAGAAACTTGATTCCAAAACTATCTATAATGCATCATGTCAATGGTGAAAGACATGCTGACCATTAAAGTTCTGGTACTAATTGTTAAAATGAGGCACGATTCTCGTATCGAGTATCATATCGAAAGGCATGTATAGCTAGACAGATGGCAATTGAGCAATTGTACGGAGATTTTGATGCATCGTACAATGAATTACAAGGGTGGATAGCCGCTATGCGAGAGTACATGTCAGAAACTATGATTGAGTTGCAGACACGACCTTATTATGGCTCGAATGACCAACAAAAATCGAGAAAATAATTTTTCAACAGATGTTCTGGACGTTTGATTCATGCGTGCATGCATTTCTCCACTGCAAGCCGTTTGTGCAAATAGATGGGACCTAGCTATACGACAAATGGGAATAAGAGCATGTTCCCGATAACGTTTGTCATTGTGTATAAGGAGAATATGGAAGCATGAGAATTTTTCTTTACGAACTTACAGAGGTATGTTATTAGTAACGATAACATTTGCATCATATTCGATAAAAAGAAATGATTAATTGCCACAATTAGGCATTCTGATGTACCATGGAGAGCCGTTTACTATATTCGGTACATCACGTGTAACTTTTCCCGAGATTATAAGAAAGCAAACTGGTGGAGACAAGTTGTGAGAATGGGTAAAGGATGACCTTATCTTTTTAATATATGTTTTAATGTTTTAGGACGAGACTATAACTTATCTTTTCTTAATACATACCTAATCTACGAGCTAGAGCCACACATTTTTGGCAAAAGATGACTAGACTTGAGAGTGGCATAGAGGGTGAAATGAACACACCTTTCCAACTGTGGTTGGGTACCATATAGCCGTGGCAATGGGCTCAAATTTTCAACGAGGGCTTTCGCTATGGTTATATGACCACTAACTTGGTGGAGGGGTTAACTCCATATTCATAAAAACACGACATCTTTCAATTTCATCTGTGTTCTCGACTATGTTCTACAGGCTGGCTACCTTGTTGCCAAGAATGGGGAAACAACAAGTCAACCAGATAGTGGTGAGACACGTGTTTGTCGAAGATGTATGGGATGTAATGGTTGCAAACCATAGGAATGCGAGGTTGGTGAATGTAGAAATATATTCATGACGTCTTGAAACATTTTGAGTTACAGAGACCATCGGTCGTTGACTCGGTATACCACCTAGGTCCTATAAAGTTGATCTCCGAAATAGACGGTGCGACTGCAGGAGGTTCCAGACACTTCATTATCTCTATGCACATATTGTGGCAGCTTGTGCTAAAGTCACACTCAATGTTGAATAATTTATCGATGAGGTGTACACCTTTAAGTACACATTGCGTGTCTGGGAGAATAGTCCCTCGTCCTGCTTGACCTATCTACACAGGAGGTACTTCCGACGACTTTCGAGCTTGTCCCAAACAAAGGGTTGCATAAGAATCAGAAAGGCCGTCCACAATCATCCAGAATCTATAATGAACTGGACATTAGGGAGAAATCTAACGGGAAGCTTTATGGCGTATGCAGATTAGCTGGTCATAACCAGAGTAAATGCCCAAAACGAAACTACCATATTGGACAATCATCGTGATCAAGTAGGAATTGAGCTAATTTACTCTAATGTATCTAATTTATATTACAAAGTTTCTTCCTCGTTTTAATGTTGCAATTCATCTAATTTAAATTATAAAGTTTATTCCAAGTTCTAGTGTTGCAATAAATTTCAATTAAATGAATACAAAGTTTGTCTAAAATTATTGCAATTAATCTAATTTAAATTACAAAGTTTGTATTTTTGCATTTATATTTTACTATAATTAAATAAATACAAACAAGACTATTTAAATTGTAAAAACCCCTAAAATTGATGGTTTGATGGTGTGGTCCTAGATGTATATTTTTGTGGAGGTTGACGTTCACGTTGCGGGTGATCACGACGATCAACATTCTCTTCACCTGCACGTAAGAATGTGCAAAACAAAGAAGAAAAATCATATGCGCCAAACGCCATCGATGAACTTGAGTCGGGAGGAGTAGAGTACTATAGTGGATATAGGTCAGGCTGGAAGGAGTGGAGTACTATGATGGTAGTGAGCTAAAGATATCAAACTTTGAATGATATTTGTGTCTTGACGAGCCTGAGAAATAGTCACCGACCCACAACTCTAGAAAATAAGAACTATCTCTAGAATATGTATGAGACCGCTTGGGCTCAGACTCTGGCTCTAGTTCGGATTCAGGCTCGGGCTCTGGCTCGGCTGTCCCAAGTTGGTGTATGTGCAAAGGCACTATAATCGATTCCCACTAAATAAATATGGTTTTCCTGTATTGGAATACCACTGTATGTACTCTGACGAGGGTTGCAAATTGAAATAAATATTCATCTGAAGTCTTCATGTCATTCGGTTGTCCCACACTGCAATATATTGTTGATGTACAACACCTAATTATTTCTATTTTTCCTCTCTTGTTAATCTCGTGGATCTTCCCCAATTGCATTGGCAGAGTCGGGATATACTGTATACAACCAGACTACCGGAGTACTCGATCCTCGTTATACTACTCCACTGTCTGGAAATTAATAATGGGTGCGTTAATGCACCATAAGTGTGAGTGAATATGGGCAAACGAGGGAATAACAATTGCAATTTTTGGTCTCTAATAGGGCATCCAGATGAACTACACAATTAATAACATGGTTAAATTCTAACACGTTTTGAGTAAGATATACAAAGTAATTACATGTCACGAATATTGAAATAGCTTACCCTTTCCTCGGCATGTTGTTCAATCATCATACGTTATATCAGAATAGTGTATGACCTCCTGTAACACCCTAAACCTGGCCTAGATGTTATGGTCGAATCTGAAGATGTCACATGGTAGTACTTTTCGAAAATATGTCGTTGCAAAATCCCTTTTTCTATTTAACCCCTTTTTTATTATCTTATGTCAATTTCCAAAACGTTTTTCATTGCAGAAGCTTTTAAACAGTTTGTGTGTTCATGATATTTTGATAAAACATCAATTTCATTTGAAAACTTGAGTTTTACCTATCACTAGCAAATTTAAATCATAAAACCGTATAAATCCAAATTTAAACCAAAATTCATAAAGGCCATAACTACAGCAAAATACTCCCAAATAAAAGTAAAATCATGAATAGAAAATAAACAGTGTAAATGAAGTCGTGTGACCACCATTGAGTCCTCCGCTGTACCGACCCACCTATATCTGGGGATTACCTTACAGATTAAACAGAAGGGGTGAGTTTACGTAAACTTAGTGTGTAATTCTCATACAAATGAACAGACAGCAACTAGATAATCATAGTCTCGACTCAAACCCTTTTCAGTACCAGGATCAGTCCATTTTGGGCCTTAGCCCATCTCAGTACAAAAACAGTCATGCAGTAAGGCTTTAGTCCATTAAAGTATCAGTAGTAGTAACAGATATGCAGTCACAGAAATCTTACCCATCCAGCCTCTACACACCATCTCCGTCCAACCCTACGCTCCATGTGGAGATATAATCAACCCATTTATCCCTACACTCCAAGAAATACCGAGTGTGACACTAGATAGTAATTTGTAGCTGAGCTGCCAATAAATTAGGCTTGAAGTCTTTTAGTACACTTCCTCCGAACAATATCAACCCCCAACCCAATGCTATGCAACATACAATTATGACATGCTATAATATGGCAACAGTACATACAATATTAGTTTAGTGAAACATCATCATGCTGATAACATGTATACATATAAATTAGTTATATAGTCATTTCATTCAGTTAGGGGTCTAGGTAAGCTTACCGACCCTATAGTAGATTCATAGTCATCTTAGGCGACCCGTGCAACCTTGGCAACAAATCAGTGAAAATGGGCTCACACGCCAATGTTGTCTGCCCGTGTAGGCCAACATGCCCATGTGGCCCACATGGCTTGAATTGGCCTTGGCCGTATGGATCACACGGTCTGGCCCAGAATCTCACACGTCTGTGTGGCTTACTCGTGTAAGCCCATATGCCAGTGTGGTCCACACGGTCCAAATAGGTCGAGCCCGTGTCTCGCACACGGCCTACCTGGCCATCACATGGCCGCGTCTGATGAGCACAGCCTGGCCTCGCCGATCACATGCCATTGTTAGGGCACACGGCCTACCACACGGGTGACCACATACCCGTGTGGCGTCGATAGTAAAGTTTTTGGCTTTCACTGAAACCTCGTTTTCTGTGCAAATGAGTACATACCTAGTTTTTGTTTGAAGTTATACCAACTCCAAGCGCTTCAAAACCTAAAAATTGATAATCCAATTATGATTTTAGAGATATACAAAACTTGAATCGGAATTATAACACTACAAAAACTCACCGAATCAGCTAGTGCTAACACGCACTTGCCTTCAATGAACTGAAATTCTTAACACTCTAATTATTGTGGCACACCAACATGTTACTGACCTTCACCTAACGAAAACGACAAAACAATCCTTCATCAACACTTAGTCTAAAAACATCAATGCTTAAGCAAAACCCAATACTTACCGAACATGCCGACGTCGTACAAAACCAAACGAGTTAATAGCAAGGGAAATGAAAAGAAAAAAATGATGAGATGGGGAAGAAAATGAAACAAAGATCAAAAGAGGAAAAAGGAGCAGATTTCAGCAAGGGAGTAATGAAATTGACGTTAGAAGAAAGAGGGAAAAATTTTAGGAGTTTCGAAATACAAAATAAAAACATAAAAATCAGATTTTTGGATGAACCCCAACATCCTCTAATTCACTCCTAAGATCTCTCCACCTGACTCTTTACTACATCCAACTACTCAGAATCCACATTAACTCAAACTCTTGCCAAAACCAATAGCGAAAATTATCCCCTTTGCACACGCAGGGATTCAAACACCAACCTCAACCATACTAACACTCCTCTAAACCACCGGACCAGTAGGCCTATTCTATTAGCATTTTGCAAACAATCAATTATAAGCCTATTGAACCCAGTTAAGGCTTCATTCAGAAAAATACCAAAATTTTCCCAAGCTAAAACTTGAACTTGGGACCTCACACACACACACCCAGAATACATAACTACTAAAGCTGATAGATATTTTGTGTTACATTTTAACAGAATCAAAAATATAAATTTTTGGGTCGTTACAACTCTACCCCCCTAAAACAAAAATTTCGACCTCGAAATTTTACCTGATCAGAGCAGATGAGGATACTGCTGACGCATTGCATCCTCAGGCTCCCACATGGCCTCCTCAGTGCTATGATTATGTCATAAAACCTTAACCAATGGAATGGATTTTCTTCTCAGAACCTTTACATTACAATCCAAAATTTGAACTGGCTCTTCTTCAAAGGTCAGATCTAACCTAAACTCGATCTCTTTAACAGGAACAATATGAGTGGGATCAGAGCGGTAGTACCTTAACATCGATACGTGGAATATATCTTGAATCTGGTCTAACTCTAGAGGTAGCTCTAATTGGTAGGTAACTGGTCCCACTCATTTCAGTATGCAGAAAAGCCCAATAAACCTAGGGCTCCACTTGCCCTTACGACCAAACCTCAGTACCTTCTTCCAAGGGGAGACTTTAAGAAAAATGAAGTCCCCGCCAGAATACCCAATCTCGCGACGCTTCAGATTCACATAAGACTTCTGCCTTTCTGATGCTGCTTTCAGCCGATCCCAAATCAACCTAACTTTATCCTTTGTATCAGAAACTAGTTCAGGGCCTAGAACACATCGCTCGCCCAAGACACCTAGGACCATATAATGTCTCGTAAGGTGCTATCTGTATGCTAGACTGATAGTTGTTGTTATAAGCAAACTCTGCTAGCAGTAAGTAATCCTCCCAACTGCCTCAGAAATCAATCACGCAACTCCTCAACATGTCCTCTAGTATCTGAATCACCCTCTCAGATTGACTATCAATTTAAGAATGGAACGTAGTACTGAAGTACAACCTTGTACCCAGAGCTTCATGTAGTTTCTTTCAGAACTGAAACGTGAAGCGAGGATCCCTATAAAAAATGATCAAAACCGATACCCCATGTAGTCTCACTATCTCAGACGCATACAGCTTAGCAAACTTCTACAGAGAGTAGTCAGCACGAACCGGTATGAAGCGGGCCGACTTGGTCAACCGATCCACTGTGACCCACACTGAATCCTTCTTAATGGGTGTAAGGGGTAACCCACTAACGAAATCCATAATCATTCATTCCTACTTCTAAAGCGGAATCTTAATTGGCTGCAACAACCCTGAAGGTAGCTGATTCTCAGCCTTAACCTACTAGCAAGTCAGACATTTACCCACAAAATCGGTAACCTCTCACTTAAGTATTCGCCACCAGTATAACTCACGCAGGTCTCATACATCTTATTTCCGCCAGGATGCATAGCATAGGGACTACTATCCACCTCTCTCAGTATCAACCGCCTCAATTTAGTGTCTTTCGGTACACAGAT
The DNA here is from genome assembly GCF_007990345.1 of Gossypium hirsutum. NCBI lineage: Eukaryota > Viridiplantae > Streptophyta > Magnoliopsida > Malvales > Malvaceae > Gossypium > Gossypium hirsutum. The sequence goes on along the minus strand of NC_053430.1, from coordinate 50,497,016 downwards.
TCTCCCACAGAAACAGAGTACCCCTTTGCTATTCAGTCCAAAGTCCTCAATAAACCCACTCTCAACCTGCTGAAAATGAAGACCCAACGATTCATCTTTCAATTTCTTACCCTTAATCTACTCAATCCACGTAGGCTTAATTTGAAGCTCAGCTAGCAGACTTCCGTCATCAAATAAACTGAGGTGAGCTAACATCACCCTCAAATCAATCATAACCTTACGGTTCAGTGCGTCGGCCACCACATTGGCCTTACTAGGGTGGTATTCGATCGTACAGTCGTAGTCCTTAAACAGCTTAATCCATCGTTGCCTAAGATTTAACTCCTTCTGAGTGAGGAGATACTTGAGGCTCTTATGATCCGAGTAGATAATGCACTTCTTACCGTACAAATAATGCCTCTAAATTTTTAGTGCAAATACCACGGTGACCAACTCCAAGTCATGCGTTGGATAATTTGCCTCATGTGTTGGATAATTTGTCTCATGTGTCTTAAGCTGACGAGATGCATATGCTACCACCTTACCATCCTACATCAACACACATCCCAAACCGACATGTGATGCATCACTGTAGACAGTAAACTCTTTCCCAGACTCTGGCTGTATCAAAACAGGGGCCTCAGTCAATGTAGTTTTGAGCTTAGTCAAGGGTGCTGCAATCAATGAAAAATCATCTACAAATCATCGATAATACCCTACCAATCCTCGAAAACTGCGAATCTCAGATATAATCTTAGGCTGCTTCCAATCCAAGACAGCCTCAATATTTTGAGGATCAACTCTAATCCCCTCAGCAGAAACCACATGTCTGAGAAACGCTACTTCACGTAACCAGTACTCACATTTATTGAACTTGGCATACAGTTGTTTCTCTCGCAAAACCTATAGAACCACTCTCAAGTATTTATCATGTTCATCCTCAGTCCTCAAATACACCAGTATGTCATCAATAAATACTACTACGAACTGATCCAAATAGGGCTGGAACACTCGGTTCATCAGATCAATGAAAGTTGTTGGTGCATTCATTAGTCCAAATGGCATCACTAGGAACTCGTAATGACCGTATTGGGTCCTAAATGTTGTCTTGTGCACATCAGTCTCCTTAACCCTCAACAGATGATATCCTGATCGAAGATCAACTTTGGAGAAAACTGAAGCCCCTCGGAACTGTTCAAACAGATCATCTATCCTAGGTAAAGGATACTTATTCTTGATTGTCAACTTGTTCAATTATCGATAGTCAATACACATACTCATGGATCCATCCTTCTTTTTCACGAATAGAACTAGTGTTCCCTATAAAGACACACTAGGGCGGATGAACCCACGATCCAGTAACTCTTGAATCTGAGCCTTAAGCTCCATAAGCTCTTTTGGTGCCATTTTATAGAGAGCGATGGATACCGAAACTGTACCAGTAAGAAGCTCAATCCCGAACTCTACTTCACAATTCAGAGATAACCCAGGTAGCTCTTCAAGAAATATGTCTGGAAGCCATTAACCGTCCTGATATCCTCAACCAAAGATTCTCTATAATCTGAAACACTGACAAACTAACTTTTTCGCCCTTAATGCAGAAATCACATTCGATAAGTAGTTCTGACGTTCCCCAATTACGGCTACCTCACTATCCTTCTCAGTTCTCAATACAACCCTTTTTGTGGCACAATCCAAGTTCACTCGGTGTTTAACTAACCAATCTATTCCCAGTATCAAATTAAATTCTCCGAAAGGCAGTTCCATCAGATCAGCTAGAAAATTAGCCCCTTGAACCTTTAAAAGAACGTCTCTAAACAACTTATTTACCCTTACCGATTGTCTCAGCGGACTCAGTATAATCACCTCACTTGTAGTGCTCTCAACCAATATACCCAAGTTTTTGGACACAGTACAAGTTATATAGGAGTGAGTGGATCCTATATCTATCAGTACAGGATAATGTACATTATAAAAAAAGAACATACCTGTGATAACGTTCGAAACATCTCTATCCTCTCGGTGACTTGCAGCATAAACTAAAGTCAGTTGCCTCACCTCAGTATGACCAACACCTCTGCCCGGGGTTTTCTGACCACGGCCTAACCCATTACCACCTCTGGCCTGACCATGGCCTTTCGGTGGCTGTTGAACTGCTCTCGGTGGTGGTACAATACCAGTACTCGGAGTTTGCATCTGATCAGACCTCCGAGAACACTCTCTAATACGGTGCTCTAATGAACTGCACCTTAAACAAGCCCCAGTTTTTTTTCCAACACTCACTCTGGTAGCGTCTACCACAATCAGTACACGGCGGCTATTTAGTAGCAACAATAGGAGCCCCAACTCTGATCGGCCCATCAACCCTGGCCTTTTTCTTAGGCCTCTAAACGAAACTTGAGGGCTCGCAATCCCTCTTGCTTCTACCTCTCTCAGAGTTCTGGTGCTCAGCGCGCATTACTTTCTTGGTGATCTTCGTCTTATCAACTAACGCAGTAAAATTTCACTCCCTTTGTGGAGCTATCAGAACCCTCAGATTATTCCTGAGGCCATCCTTGAAGCGAACACATCGATCTTACTCAGTCGCCACCATAACTAGTGTATAGCAGCTCAATCTTAAAAATTTAGCCTCATACTCGACCACCGATCTATCTTCCTAAGTTAGATTTAATAACTTTCTCCTACGTGTATCCACATAACTGGCCCCCACATACTTCCCTTGGAAAGCAGTCTTAAAGAACTCCTAGGTCAGTCGGTCGGGCTGAGTATCCTCCTTAATAGTGAGCCACTACTTATATGCCTTATCACGTAGCAGCGATACAGCACCCTTTAATTTCTGCTCTAGAGTGTAGTCCAAATCGTCCATAATCCTCTCTGTGGCCTCCATCCAGTACTCAGCCACATTAGGGGCAACTCCAGCAATACCCATGAAAAGTTTAGCTCTGTTAGACCGCAGTCGTTCCGTAATCGACCCGCGGCCTCTAACTCCAGTATTGGGCCCAGTGACCCACTCAAAATCCTCAACATAGCCCAGAACAGTGCGTCGTCCCCAGCCGCTCGATCATGAGATCCAATCTCAGTCACAGATGAAGCTGGTGTCTCACTAGTATCCAAGTTAGATAGATTTCCAAATGACGAAGACCCAGCTCGAGCATCTCTAGGGCTTCTACCACGGCCTATTGTACCACGTCCGTAAGTACCTCTAGTGCTCATTGTTTAATGACATTTTATCTGTATTAATAATTTTATGTATCAGTTTATAGTTCCAATGTTTATTAACAGATATTTTATGAGAACAATATCAAAAGCGTAAAGTTTTTTTCGTAGTGTCAATCAATGCCTATCAGTTTTACTACAGTCTCAGTATACCCTATATTGTGTGTTTTCAGTACAGTCTATCTATAGTAATCTCAACATATACTACCTATAGCAGTTTCAAGATATACTATTAAAAACAATTTCAAAACAATTCACAGTTTCAGAAAACTTACTGGATCGGTGCCGGAGACTCGGTGTACCACACTTTCAGTAAAAATATTTAGAAATTAGTTTCCAAAAAATCACATCTTAAAAACCCACATCCGCAGCCGAGTTTTGCAACCTGGCTATGATACCACTAAATGTAACACCCCAAACCTGACCTAAACGTTATGGTCGAATCTGAAGATGTCACATGGTGGTGCTTTTAAAAAATATGTCGTTGCGAAATCTCTTTTTCTATTTAACACTTTTTTTATTATCTTATGTTAATTTCAAATCATGTTGTTCGTTTTCAATACATTAACCATTTGTAAATTGGTATTCAATTTCCAAAACGTTTTTCATTGTTGAAGTTTTTAAACAGTTAGCGTGTTCGTGGTATTTTGATAAAACATCAATTTCATTTGAAAACCCAAGTTTTACCTATCACTAGCAGATTTAAATCATAAAATCGTATAAATCCAAATTTAAACCAAAATCTATAAAGGTCATAACTATAAAAAATACTCCCAAATAAAAGTAAAATCATGAATAGGAAATAAACAGTGTAAAAGAAGTCGTGCGGCCACCACTAAGTCCTCCGCTCCATCGACCCGCCTATATATGGGGATTACCTGTACAAATTAAACAGAATGGGCGAGTTTACGTAAACTCAGTGTGAAATCACCATACAAATGAACAGATAGCAACCAGATAATCACAGTCTCGGCTCAAGCCCTTATCAGTACTAGGATTAGTCCAGTTTGGGCCTTAACCAATCTCAATACAAAAACAGTCATGCAGTAGGGCTTTAGCCCATCATAATATCAGTAACAGCAATAGATATGCAGTCACAGAAATCCTACCCATCCAGCTTCTACACACCATCTCCGTCCAACCCTACACTCTATGTGGGGATATAATCAACCCACCCATCCCTATACTCCAAGAAGTACCGAGTGTGGAACTAGACAATAATTTACAGTCGAGCTACTAGTAAATTAGGCTCGAATTCTTTCAGTAACTTCCTCCGAACAATATCAACCCCCAACCCAATGCAATGCAACATATAGTTATGACATACTATAACATGGTAATAGTACATAGAATATCAGTTCAGTGAAACATCATCATGCTCGATAACATGTATACATATAAATTAGTCATACAGTTATTTCATTTAGTTAAGGGTCTAGGTAAGCTTACCGACCCTACAGTAGTTCACAGTCGTCTTAAACTACCCGTGCAACCTTGTCAACAAATCAGTGAAAATGAGCTCACACGCCCATGTTGTTTGCCTGTTTGGGCCCACACGCTCGTGTGGCCCACATGTTCCAAATCGGTCGAGCTCGTATCTCGTACACGACTTACCTGGCCATCACACGGTCGTGTCTGATGCCACGGTCTGGCTTCATCGATCACACGCACGTGTTAGGGCACACGGGCAACCACACGCCCGTGTGGCATCAATAGTGAGGTTTTTGGCTTTTGCTGAAACCTTATTTTCTATACAATCGAGTACACACCTGGTTTCGTTTGAAGCTATACCAACTCTGAGCGCTCCAGAACCTAAAAGTCAATAATCCAATTCTAATTTTAGAGATATACAAAACTTGAATCGGGATTATAACACTACGAAAAACTCACCGAATCAGCTAGCACTAATACGCACTTACCATCAATGAACCGGAATTCCTAACGCTCTAACCGTTGTGGCGCACCAACAGGTTACTGACCTTCACCTAATGAAATGACAAAACAATCCTTCATCAACACTTATCCAAAAACATCAATGCTTAAGTAAAACCCAACACTTACCGAACACGCTGACGTCGTACAAAACCAAACGAGTTAATGGCAAGGGAAACGAAAAGAAAAAAAAAGATGAGATGGGGAAGAAAATGAAACAAAGATCAAAAGAGGAAAAAGGAGCAGAATTTCGGCAGGGAATTGACGTTAGAAGAAAAAGGGAAAAATTTTGGGAGTTTCAAAATACAAAATAAAAACATAAAAATTAGATTTTTGGATGAACCCCAACATCCCCTAATTCACTCCTAAGATCTCTCCACCTCACTCCCCACTACACCTAACTACTCAGAATCCACATTAACTTAAACTCTTGCCAAAACCAATAGCAAAAATTATCCCCTTTGCACACGCAAGGATTTGAACACCAGACCTCAAGCATACCAACACTCCTCTAAACCACCGGACCAGTAGGCTTATTCTATTAGCATTTTACAAACAATCAATTATAAGCCTATTGAACCTAGTTAAGGCTTCATTCAGAAAAATACCAAAATTTGCCCAAGCTAGAGCTTGAATTTAGGACATCACACACACACACATACCCAGAATACATAACCACTAAAGTTGACAGATATTTGTGTCACATTTTAATAGAATCAAAAATATAAATTTTTGGGGCGTTACATACCCGAATTGGTACTCCATCTACGAAAACAAATAACTTATTAGAATAGTATCATTAGAAAAAATAATATCAAATAATTGTTATAACGAGTAAAATTTTGTCACCTATTCATCAGTGAAAATATATATGCTTAGTGACTAACCGATACCAAGAATGTTATCCGGTAAAGAGCCCAAGACTACAGCAATATGAGGCATCTACCTATTTCCAAGGCAGAAGGCTTTGTCGCCCGACAAAGCTCGCAATACAACGTAGCCAATATTGCGAAATCCCAACTATACGAGTAGACATTATGCAAATCAATTAATAAGGGCATGTACATCAAATGAACCTTGTTATTGTTTACATCCGACATGAGTACACCCCTTATAATGTGCATAGTGTACACTCGAGTAGTGCACATCACATCTTGCTCAGTCGCATTAATTAATAAATGCTCAAAATTAGCTTTTAGCCATGAAAATCTCAATCCTATAAATTTCAACTCAGCAGCACCAGACAAGACTCCTAGTAGGTTATTACAAAGGGCAGTCAGCTCAGAGATCATACTTACGCCCATTACTGCACTCCTTTCGATTGGGACCCCAAGTTGCAGTGCAACATCCTCCAGAATGACAGTACATTCCACACACTGCAAAAGAAAAGTGTGGATCTTTGGGCACCAACACTTGACCAAATTAAGTCGTACCATAAATCAAACGTCCGGATCAATGTTATTGACCCGAATCTGGCTAACTCCAAGTATGACATCAGTTGTTCATCCGGGGGATATCCTAAACCATTCACACAACCCCTCAATGTATGGTACAGGCTCTGACACTATTAAATTATAGAAAATAGTTATTATAACATAATTTAATTCCGTAAATAACATGAAAATTTTTATAAAGGAACCCGTGAATAACAAATAACAATTTATTACCATCTTATTAACTGTGTTTGATATGTGGTCATCTTTATTAATCAAAGAACCCATTTTAATATTTGCAATTTTAAAAAAATTGATAATTAATTTCTAAGTTTGTTCCATTTTAAATATTTATCAAAATATCTAAATGTGATACAATAAATTTTACAATAAATACATTACAAAAATTTCATTACAAAAATACTATACAGTTTTATTCACATCATATTTTTTGCTATACTATTAAGTATATAATTAAGAAAATAAAAATATCTCATAAATTCCAACTCAATGGTCTCATTCATAAATTCCAACTCAATGGTCCCATCTTTTAACTACATAAAAAACAAAAAAAAAAAGATTATGTTAAAATAATAAATATTATCAAAACAAAATAAACTTAATTGGACTATATATTGCTATGTGCATCTAATATTAAACCTAAAAAAAATTGCCAATAAAAAAATATAACAGAAACATAACATAAGCTATCTCAACATAATAAACCTATTAAATACGAATATTGTTATTATTATTATTACTTTGAAATAAATAGATTGGGTTTTTGCTTATCATTAATCCAAAACAAAAAACTTAAAAAATAGATATAAGTCCAAAAAAACCAAAAAAAAAACTCAAACAAATCTAAAACACACATGGCAAATAAATTACGTAAAAAACAAAACATAGAGGATTCTACATAAATACTAATGTTGTTATTTAAATATAATATAAAAATAAAAAAATTACGAATGAAAATATAAAATAGAAACATACCTAACCAAAATAATACCTAAATTTTTTTTTTCCTTTTTTACTGAAATAATACCTTATAAAAATAAAAAAATCTAAAATCTAAAATAAATAAAAAAACATAAAAAATTAACATTTATAACAAAAAAGCCACTAAATTTAAACAATACATTTTTTTTATTTTTTTAAACACTAAATCCTCATAACCCCCAAATACAACCCCTTAATTTTTTTTTCAAACTCCAAACACAACCCCAAATTAAATCCCTTTTTCTTCCCTTTCTATTTATAAGGTCTCCAAAACATAAGTCACACGACCGGTGATGGTCCCGTCCCATCACTGCAGAAGAGACTGGTGTCGCGCCTATTAGGTGGCCTTCACCTTCGACTGTCCGGGGTTGAGTTGGATTTGGGTCTTATACAAGTCATATTCAACCTGTATTTTTTTGGTGTTGCCTATCAACAAGCCATGACCTATTAATATATATATATATATATATATATTAAAAATGGCTGTTAGAATTTAGGGGTGGTGCCGCCTATGCACCACCCTCCACTAACCAATTCATACCATTCTCGTAAATAATTCCCCATTCAGTCATTTTCGAATTTAATATAATAAAATGTAATATTGGGGTAAAAAAGCCCACATTTGACTTTAAAAAGACTTTGTTCTTTATTGCAATTTTGATCTTTTTATTATACTTATATTTGAGATTTACTCTTTATATTTTAGTTTAATATAATTTAATTTTGTAATTTTACAACGACGTTAGTTCATCCAAATAGTTAGCATATTTAGCTTTTTCAATTAAAATGATGATATGAAACACATTTCTAACACACACAAAGTTTTGTCTAAGCATTTTAAGTGGAATGATTAAAGGTGTCAACTATTTGGACTAACTAATTATTTATAGAAGTATAGGAACCAAATTATTTCAAATTAAAATATAACTATGAAATCCTAAATTTAAGCATAGTAGAAAAATCATAATAATAATTTGACCTAAAACAATCTATGCCCAACACAATAAAAAGTTTTGTATTTTTTTTAAAAAAAATATTGTTTTCAACTAAATTTTATTAAATTGGTTCAATTAGTTATCTATTTATCCAGAGTGAAGCGGGGATAGAAAATCAGTTCATTAATAATAATTATATTTTTAAAATATAAATTAAAATGATAGTAATGTATTATTATAGATAAAAAAATAAAATTTTATATTAGTGGTTTTTTTTAATTATTATTATTATTGATAACAGAAGAAAATGGTAAATTACACTGTAAGTGAATAAACTATGCTTTAATTTTTTTTTCCATCATCAAACAAATGAGTCGTGATACAAGCAGTGGCGGAGCCACGTTGAGGGCCAGGGGGCTAAAGTTAAAAATATTTTAATTTAGTCCTTTGTAAATTTACACCATGGCCTTCCCAAAAATATAAGTAGGGATCCTAAGGTTTAAAATTTTTGTAATTTTTCTTTTTGTATATATATTATAGCTCTCCTAATAATATAAGTAGGCCACTCTAATATTTTTATACGATTAAAAATAATATTAAAAAAATTATTTTTAATAAAATTAAAGAGAAAATTTTCTTGAAAAAGTTAAATTACTCATAATGACTTTTGAATGATATTTTTATTGAATAATAATAAATTAATGTTTATTTAATAGTTTACTTAACATAATAATATTTTATAAGTAATATAATATATATATATATATATATATAAAGAAAAGAAAAGATGAAGAGATTTTTATAATCTTTCTTCTTCGTATTAATGCTTAGCAAGAAAAGAAGAAAAAAAATTATTTATCATTTTTCCTCCAAATTTGAAGTATAAGATATATTTTTCTTCAAACTTTTAATAGATTTTGAATATTTGAAACTTGTTTTTACATATATGTACCAATAGTTTTTTTTTACTTTATCAATTATATTAAAAGTTGCCATTGAAGGATATTGATGGAACTTGGAAGCTTATAAAATTAAGTGAAATGTATATATTTTTAAATGGAAAATGATTAGGAGATGGTTTTTAACTTGTTAAAAGTGTAAAAATAAAACAAACATAGTTAGATAATGTTATAATCAGATTCGGCCAAAGTGAATGGGAGGAAGGAAACCTTGATTACTTTACTTAAATTATGTCAAATGATAGCTTGTGAAGCAGTGAGCATTTCTGTGAAAATGGAATAAAAAATGGTTAACTAAGTCAAATGATAGTTATTTCGTCTTAATTGTTGGAATACTGCTTCTTTTGAATATATTTTTTTTATGTTTGAATCAACTGTCATGTTGGAATACTGTTTCTTTTGAATTGATTATTAATATTTTTAAATCGATTGTTACATAACACTTCTAATTTTAGCTTAGCCCCCGTCCCAAGATTAATATCCTGGCTCCGCCACTGGATATGAAGGAATTAAGGGTGAGCGTTCGATTGAATCGAATGAAAATATTTTGAGTTGGTGAGTCATATTTTATCACCCTAACTCGATTTAAATTTTTTTTGAATCGAATCAATTCAAGTGAAATGAAATTCGAGTCAAGTCGAATAGAGTAAAATTGTTCAAATTAAAATAAAAAAAATTAAACATGTTACCGTATAATTAATTACATGTTAGAGCACATAAATTTAAAACTATATATATTTGAAAACTTTTTTAAAGCAAAATAATAAAAAATAAGATACTTTAGTATTATAAACTTGAATCATTAATTAACTTATTTACGTCTCCAAAATTATTATTTTAGAAAAAAATTTATAATTTTCCTAAAAAATAAATTTTAAAATTTTTATAAATATTTTTAATTTTAAAAAAATATTTTAAATTTTTGAAAACTATTTTTTTTGTAATTTTTGTTAAATGAGACCAAATTGCTCATTTTCAAAATTGACAATACTAAAGTAGTATTTACACTAATATGTTATTTGAATTATTCAAGTTATTCAAATTATAAAAATCAATTCAAATTATTTATTTAAATATACTCAAATAACTCAATTAAATTAAACCAAATTTTTTTTAATTAAATCAAATTTTACTCGCCCAAAATAAAATCACAATAAATTACTTTCACTGCACCGCACCCTTTATTTACACTGGAGGGAAAAGGTGCAACATTTTACTTTTATGTCCTAAGTGGCTGAATTTACTGGTTTCAAATCATTCTTTCTGTTGAGCTTGAGATTTCTTTTTTCGGCACAAGCTCTTCTTTGTTTTATTTTATAAGACATTAAAATAAATATTATCAAAATAAATATATAATTCTGAGTTTAAAATAATTTAATAAATATATAATTATTATTACAAAATTTGTATGAATTAATTATAAATGAAAAGATACATGAATAATAAAATTATTATTTAACATAAATAAAATTTAATATGAAATATATTTTCAAGTATTTTTTTGTATAGTTTAATGTCTTTAATAGTCTTTTTTTTGTAACTCCTCAATATTAAAGCTGCCTTTGAATATAAACACATATCTCACCATTGATTTTAATCTTACTACTATAACATTCATTACAAAAATTAATTTTATCGTTACCACTATTTTTAATCTCACGTCCATCCAAAGGAAATCTTCTCAATTTAATCATGATTATAAAAAATCAACTGAACACCAATTCAATTAATAAATTACCAAAATACCCCTTTATGTACTAAGCAAGTTAATTTTATTGTGTGAGTTATCTTTTTACATTTTATAAATAAATAAAAACTTGAATGATACAATGAATTTAAACATTTAATTTTACTATTTAAATAAAAATATTTTAATTTTTTATGAATTTATATATTTGTTACATAAATTTTTTTTCTTGCGGTTGCTCCATAAAATTATCCCCTCAAATCAAAACACATTAGATGCAACATGGAGTCGCTCCATTTCATCAATCGAACAGGATTTAAGTTTTTTTTTTTAATTAAGATATCATTTTATTCTTTAAAATACATTAAATTATCACAATTTTTTAAAATAATTTATTAATTAAACTTTAAATAAAACTATTTTTATTATTTACAGGTCTATCTCATCTTGTGCCCAAGTCAATCCCCATTGTGCCTAAGGTTACATACATAATATTAAAAAAATAATAAAAATGATGGCATTGCCTTACAATTACTTTGAAGCACAACAAATACATACACAATACATAAGGGGCAATACTATTCACATATGCAATATTATTTGTTTGAAACACCCCTATTTCTGTAAATGCAAGACCAACAATCTTTGCAAATGAAATTTAATCCAAAACTGGGTGTCTATGCAGAGAGGGAGGAGAAACAAGTTTAAGGCACTTGATTATACATTCCAGCTTCGGTCTCTACTCAACAGATGATTCAGATGCTGAGTCATCAGTAGTAGAATTAGAGAGAGTCTCCAGTTGGCTTCCATTTTCACTATCTGAAGTTGCTGCTGGTTTCTCTTCAACAGGTTGTTTCAAGAACCAATACATGATACTTGCAGTCAATGTGAGGATCATCTTTTGATTTACCTGAAATGTTGTTCCCGTCATGTTAAACATAGAAAGCTAATGAATAAAAGATTCCATCTTTGGATTATACGACATCGTTGTGACGCCTTAACAGAAAATGATACCTCAATTATGTCTTCAGGAAGCAGAAATATTGAGCACCCAAGCTTCCTGGCAATACTGATGATGTAGGTGGCATTCATCTTTTTCTGCTCATCTGAGATGCTCCCAAGTTGGGGGCAACGTTAGTAAAATTACTAGGTGGTGTAAAAGAATAACTATAAATCATGCAGGAAGTACATAGTTCAAGAACTTAAAATTTGCTTCTAAGGACGGGCCACCATAGGTTTGCTAGAAAATATCAAAACCAAGTAGAATAAATAAAAGCATGGCATGTCTAGTATGATTGTTTTTGTAAATAAAAATCTGTTAATGCGTAAACTTGAAACTAAGGTAGCCGAAATTTGAAGAAACCACTGCGTAGGGCAATTCAAACTTCCACATGTCAAGAAGAAAAGGTGGGGGAAGCTTAAACACATGAACTTTATCAAAGAATAGTAAGAACATACCGGTTACTCCTTCCGTAACAAGACTCCAATTTACGGATCTAGGTTGAACAGCACTAAGAAGCTCAAGGAAAAATATGCCATCTGACAAGCTCTTGTCCTGGAAAATGCAAATTGCAATGAGATATAAACTAAACAATGGTTTACATGAATATTGCTAAAACCTGGAACTGTCCCACAAATACTTGTTTACGTCATTCATGCGCCACCTGATCATAAGCCACGCTACAACTAGAAGAGAAAACTTTTGCTAAATCATTTTTATTAGTTGACGACAGAAAAAATCGTTCTGATTTTATTTTTCTGGAGAACAATAAAACCATTAGGGAATCCAAAAATAGCTGTTTAACATAAGTTGAGACACCGGCATTGATGTGCAACAGTTCTAAATGTCATGTGCAGCAAAGGCCTAAAAAATGCATCAAGTCTAGTGTAAATTCATTTCAGCTGTAGTCATGAGCAAAAACCCGGAGGCTAAAATCAGATATTTGTAAATCAAACTACCATTTAAAGCTATCTATAGGAAGAATACCTTGAAACTATCCATGCGACTCTGACTTCCTGAGTTGCTTACTTTGGTATTGGCCCACCTTAGGATATCAACATCAGTAATTTCTTTTCCATGGGAATGGGATCTTAGATTCTTCAGAAGTTGAAGAATGTTGAATCTCATCAATTGCCACAAATAAGCTGAATAGAAAAACCAACATTCTGTCAAGAGAGGGCTAAACTGGTTCCAATACAAGTTCAAGAATACCGCAATAAGTATTCGAACTGCTTTCAAGACAACAATTGAAATTCTCATGGCAGATAACATACCCAATATTAGTTTTTTATTTCCTTGAACAATGTCATTTCCAGCAATATTAACCAGGGAAAATTTTAATTGTTTCCCTATTTTAACAACTTGGTTACAGTTTTCTACTTTCTTGAATGGCAACTTAATAGGAGGCTTGTTAGCAACCTTCCAATTAACAATCCCAGGTGACACCTTATCAAGGGTCTCGAGAAGTATCCACCTGCACAGGAAAAAATAAATTAGACACTTAATCATTTTAGCTTCGAGATAGAAATGAAAACTTAAAAACTGGCAACATTTACTGATTTCAAATGTAGGAAACATAGTTGTAAGCCATCATAAGGTTTTTATACAGAATATTTATAGAAGATTTCAATCTTGCAGAATTACTATATTTCAGATAGTTTATTAATGTACTAGAATTTCAAACAGGAACAATAGCACAGATTTTTCAATGTGAAGTAGAATGCAATTTGGGCGCCATTGGTTGATACTTCTGCTTAGTCTTCTTTTTCTTTTTGGAATGCAAAAAAATAGAAAGCTAGAGGAAAATGATTAAAATGAATAGAAAACAAAGCAAAAGCAAGGTAAAAGGAGCCTTAATTTTTCACGAGCTCAGGAAAAACACCATATCACAATTATGTTTGTGCACTTAAGATCATAGGAACATATTAGACTTGCCCATTTCTAAGATCTTCAAAGACATTGTCAATATATGTTGAATTTCCAAGACTATTAATCCAGAAGCGAAATACTCTTTCCTCTCTAGAAACTTGAGCATCATCTGGTAGAGTTTCAAGAAAAGATATCTGTTTTGTTTGAGTTGAAAGGCCATTCCTGCAAGTAAGATACAGTATTAGCTTTCACATCTTGAACTCATTATCAGTTATACCAAACAAAGAAAAACATCATAATCCATCAATTTGTAATATTCTGCTTATGTGAAATTTCCAAATGGTTTATAGACAGTTTGTATTCTCAGCAGTTGATGTGACACAGTTGACATATTCTACTGGAAACATATGGAGAAAGATAAATGAATAGACACAGAGAATAAAACAAGCTTTGTAAACTTAGAGAAAGAGAAAGACATGTTAAGTACAAATTTAAACATCACTTATGTTGTTGCGGACCATGTATGGCAATGCCACAAACACATCTATAATTGCTGTTAAAAGTTTTAAGGGTTTGAAACTTTATGCTACAAATTATTTTTTAAAAGTTCAAAATTATCAAATTTGTATTAGGAAGTAGAACCAGCCTTGGAAGAATTTAATAAATCTTTCCAATGCTGCCAGATTTCCCATATCATATGCATAAAGGGTAATAAAAATTAACATGGAATTGTAAACATTAGAAGTACAAAAAGCGTATTCACTTTATATTCAAGTTAGATATGATCTCTGGAAAAAGGGGTGCTCTTAAGTCTCACCTGTGCTGGAAAACATGTGCAACGAAAGCAAGATTAAGATTGGGGGAACCATCCACAATATCTTTTGCAGTTAAGTATCGTTTGCATCCCATCCTATCTGCATGATCAAGAACCAGCTTTGCTCTCTGTAATGGATCTTTGACAGCCAATGTAGAGGGATTACTATGCTCAGGTGCAAGAACATTTAAAAGGTGTGCATAAGCCTCTGCATCCTGCAGGTTGAATATCATATGATCAAAGATGGACAAAAAAGGGTCTCCATATATTATTCCAGCTTGCAACTAGACCCAAGTCGTGGTTTCATTTACTATTAGCATAGACAAATTAAGGAAGCAAAAGCATTATATATGGTTAGGTCCCATTTAGTTTGAGACTAGATCTTTTATGGTGGTTTTAAGAAGTTTGAATGTAAATTAGATTCTAGCTAATGATGTAATTAGGAAAAGACAGAAGAGGTTGAACAAGCATCTACCTAGATAAGGATCGATTGCAGTATATGAGGATATTGCATAAGCATAAGGGAAAAATAATTGTTGGGAAATTTGAAAAGCTAAAACAAATTTCTATCTTACCTTTACATCAGTAGAGAAATTTGTAACTGTTTTCTTGTATGAAGATTTGTTCAGTTGAAAATTCATCCACCTCAGCAAGATCTTCTCTGGTGGTAAACTCATCAATTCTTCCACGTCCTGTTGGTTTAAGAACAAGCAAATATATTCGGAAGAAGTCTATCAAAACCTAGAAAAAGCATCGAAGTTCTGGCTTATTTGTTTAAAGTTTGAAAAGGGGAGGCGTAAAAATGAAATACAAATTCAAGACACAGTGGGCATATTTAAGGAGAGACCACGGTTATCACATATAGTATTTACCAAGTTAGAGATTTCATTTTCCTCCAAGTAGTACTTTTCCTTAAAATGTTCCGTAAAACAAGTATAGTCAAATGAACTGGTATTCTTGTGAAACATTATATTACCTTACTATCATCAACAAGCTCCACCAACTGAGGTGTTTTCTTCAAGTTGAGGTCTGCCAACAGTTGTATCTAAAACAGCATAGTTTTTCAGCAGGCCATTTTAAGTATCAAGGTTGCAAAATTTTAATTGCTTTGGATTATACAATAATTTGAGAGATCAAGTTACCTTTATAATTTGAGAAATCAATCCAAGCACAAGATGTCTCTGTAAAAGGAACCCGATACGATATCATTCTCGCTAATCATTTCCAAAGTATGTACTTTAAATAATTTCAGTAAGAGGTGATCAAACAAAACATGTTCTGGAAAGTAAAGTTTCAGAGTGGAACAGGAGTGAAGCAAGAATAAGAAAGGGTTTAGATTTTGGTTTAGCATTAATAAACAGATAAATGCTCTACCTAGTCCAGGCCAAATATGAGAAGCAATGAGCTTCCCAATACCAATCATTGTATTGAAAAACAGTTAAGAAGTGAAGAGAATAGCATTAAAGATTGCCACATTGGCCACAGCTCTGGGAATAACAAAAACAACAAAAGTAATGAAGCATGCTTTAAAAATAATGCTTTTATCCAACATGTCTTTCTTAAACTCAAGTGAAAATCTAACCATCAAATAAACTAGTTCAGCAATGCAACAGACCAACAGTATAAGTATACGCATACCCTTCCTTCAATGAAATCTTGTGTTCCTATATTGACTACAGTGCAGCCAATAGCCTTGGCAGAGTTGAGACATAGTGTATGGTTTTCATTTCTTTCCCATGGATTGAGCAGTCTCTTAGTATTAATAGCCCTTTCATCAATGGTACCCGGAACTGCTACATTTATCAGTTTGCTGCATTTATTTTGTATAAAAGCTTCAAAAAAACTCTTCTCCCGCTGGCATAAAAACAACAAATCTAATAGTTTTAAAAAGTTAGAAAGAAGGATTTACCAAAGAAGAACTCCATCTTTAACAATCTCAAATAGATCATTTGAGGACGGATCGATGGGTAAGTATTTGTTTAAGAACCCATCTTGAGCGAGATAATTATTGATATGGGCAACGTAGGATGCCTTTTCGGATTCGCTTATGGTGTGAAGCAGAGTAGTTGTAGCTGCCTTGAGGAATGCTGATGAGTTCTTTGCTGGATTTCCTGTCCTAGAGCTTGCATGTGCATGAAGTTTCAGATAAACCTATCCACACAAAACACAGTGATTGATAATCCACTTTCCAGGAAATTTTGAAAAAAAAAAAAGGTTTTCTGAAAAGTTACTTCTGAAACAACAATCCAAATTCAAATTTTCATAAAGTTGAACTTTAAGAAAAAAATATATATATAACGATAAAAAAAAGGATTGGAACACCAAAAAAAACAACAACAAACCTTCAAAAAGGACTCGAAATCGACCTCATCGTTGAAGTTAGGATACAAAGCAGCGATAAAATCTGTAGTTTCTTGGTCACTCAGATTCTCTCCCACAACTTTCAATCTGGATATTCTGGATGCTAAGTCTCCCAGCGTTAGTTTCCCGTTCTCTCTTCGCATACTCGTAAACTGCCAAAAAACAAAGTGTTAGTAACTGCCATCAAAAAAGAAAGAGAAAATTGAAAGAATTGTTGAGTTACATGAGATTTTAAGCTACGAAGTTCGACTTGAGTGAACTGGTTTTGCAGGCATGGATCTGAGACCAAAATGCCTACGTAACCAGACATCTTTGTTTTTATTTAGATCAGAATCTAATGACAAATATTTATGTTTGGCCTGAGTTTGTGAAGATGAAGGAGAAGAGAAGTGGGAGTTGTAGCTGGTATTGGCAAGAGCAACTCTACCTCTGACAATTCATATTATGACCATTCTGTCCCCATTTTTATTTTCTTTTAGGTTAAAATATGTCTATAGTCCTGTACTTTTTAAAAAATAGGAATTTACTCCTTGTACTTGTATTCTAGAAATTTAGTTCCTCTACTATTTAAATTTTAAAATTCAGATGTATACTCTCTCTTTTTTAAAATAAAAAAAAGAATCACTCACTCTTGTTAGTCATGTAAGTAAAAAAAATATTGTAATTAACTTGAATTTAACAAAAAAAAAGTTAACAGTATCAATAGTTGAACTTAAATTTTAAAAATCTAAAAAATAGAGAGATTAAATTCGTGGAAATACAAGAACTGGGACTAAATTTCTAATTTTTAAAAAGTACAGGGACTATATGCATATTTTAACCTTTCTTTTATTTATTCAAATGAATAGTAACTGTGGGCCTTTGCACTTCGAACCACTCGGAGTTGGAAGGATGGATATTGGGTCCACTTTTCTGTTTTCAGAATTCAAATTGAATGTCTATTTCGCCCACCATCTCTAACTGTTGGTTCATATTTTAAATAACAGGTAATTAGTATCTCCACTGTTAGGGGATTTAAGAAAAATGTCTAAGCCAGTTTATATTTTAAAACCTTGCCGAGTGTGATTTTTATTAAGGTCACATAATTCGTGAGGGCGGTTTATAGTGTACGGAGTGCGAAGAGATATTAAATTAGGGTTCATCCATACTATGGATAGTGAGGAAAGCCATTATGATTAGTAATTTGAGAAGGTTAAGGTGGCACTTGGATAAAGTTCTAGTATCTAGTTTGTTGTCTATCCCATTCATCTTAGAGGAGAGGGGGAGCAATTTGAGTGGACCTTTTATCTCATAATTACTTTCTTGTAGAGTTTAATTTCATACTTCATATAGGGAGTGAGTCGATTGTGACTTTCTTGAGGTTGGTGAGTCTAGAAGTTGAGATCATTAAATGAGATTGAACATGATGTAATGGTTATCCTAGAGAACATTATGGCTATACCTCTCTAGTATCTGTAATGGTGTGAGCTTTATTCCTAAGGTGTTAAGAGATATTCTAATATAAGGATATTATATTTTCCCCTTTAATTAAAAAGAAATTTATAAAGTGAGCTTCTATGAGACTATTAGTAGGGGAATAAGGTGGCATCTCTTTAGCGAAGACAGAGGCTATTGTTGTTCGAGATATTAATGTTGGGGTACCATGATTACTTGTGTAGTACTTTCAAATTTTCAAAACTACACTTTTAATAAGCATAGTTGCTTGCTTTTGACGTGGTGTGGTTTAACTAACCAATAATTATACAGCTTCTAAAGGTTTCCTATTGTTATATCTCTACTTTAATTTGGACCCGGTTGAACCCTCTATTGGTATTGTTACCTTGGCTTCACATTCAATGTGGGCCAAAGGAATGTTCTCTTTGAGAACCTTGGTTGTGTGGGTTGGAGCACTCTCAGTGCTATATATTGGTTGTGTAGGTTGAAATGCACATTTGTGCAATGATTATATACTTACTTGGTTGTGTTGGATGAAATTCTCGAGTTTTTTAGTCCTGTTTTACTAAGGTTACGAAGGGCCTAATAAGACGAATGAATTCAAAAATGTCTAGTAAGATACAAAAATTGCACATTTGTAAGTACGAAGGATAAAAATGAATTTATGAGATTTATGAAATGAAGTGAATTAAAATGTACTTGTTACTCTAGTTTATAAGATGAATGAAGTTGACCATCTCTTTATAAAATATGCTTATATGATATTACTTGTCATTTTTATTTTAGAAACTACCTTGATGATCCTTGTTTTAATTGTGTTTACCTTTGCGCAATGATTAATGGTCTGTCGTAATTTGATATGTCAAATTACGTTCTCCAATACACTGAGGAGCTTATTCTCAAGCAATTCAAATGTCTTTTATATGTTTTTTTTCAAATTTTTTGTTCTAAGCATTAATAAATGTATTTTTGTTCAGTTTTACACTATTTTAAGACCCAAATTGGCCAAATGTGCCATAGGGAACCTAATAATGTAATTGAGTTGGTGTAGGGAGACAATAAGGGCTCAAACTCGAGAAGAATGTCATTTAGAATAAGTATTGTGACACCAATGCCATGGAAGTCGTGATATCCCTGAAGGTGCTGAAGTGAAGAAATTCAATCCTTTTCTAATGCTCCAAAATCCTAATTTAGCTACTATTTTGGGTATCGCAATACCGCTGCTTGATGGGTGAAAAAACTATAATGAAAATTTTATGTCCAAACAAGCTTAAGTCTTTGTTTTCATTTAAGGGTATAACGGTAAATGTTAGGTTAAAAATTAGTAGACTATAAATATTATTTTATAAGCTTTGGAAAATAGAGATTTTTGGTAGCTGAACATTTCTCCTTAGTTATTCATAGTTTTTAGGTTAGGTTTTGTTTTGTTTTCTTTTCATTTTTAAATTAGGTTTATAAGAGATTTTTTTTTCTATTTCTTCTTTTATTACTAAAGACTATGCAAAAGAAATATGATCAAACTCTTGGGTTTCATTAGATTTCCATCCATTGAATGAGCATTTCTTAAACCATTTACCTTTATTTTATGCTTATAATGTGTTTGTTAAAATGCTTGTTTGAAATTTAAGTTTGATTATGTGTTAAATTGGTTGATGGTTGATTGATTAGTTATCTGTTAGTTTAAGTTAATGTTTATTTTTGATTAATTGATTGTTCGATTATATTGAAATGCTTAATACACTAGAATTGACGTCACTAGTGGAATATTTAGATAAACGAGATCGAGAGGAGAGTTTATCATTAGATAGTTCGATATAATTGTGTCGAATAGTGAGACTGAGAGAAGAACCTAGATAGTATCTTTTAGTCTAGGATGAGACCGAGAGAATATTCTTAGCTAAGGGTGACAAACAATATAATTGGTATAGAGAATATTCTTAGCTAAGGGTGACAAACAATATAATTGGTATAGGCTTATTAGATTAGTTAGCGAGTAATGAATCAATGGGCCATCGTTTTATCATTTTCATTGTTTAAAGCAATAGGGAAGAAAATTAGATTAATTTGTTTAATTGATAATTTAAATTTAGTTTATAAATAATTTATTTTTGAATTTGTGCTAATAATTTCTAACTCGATTAGATTAGTAATTGCTTAACTTGTAATTAACTTGATAAACACATTTACCAATTTGACAATCCTTTGGGTTCAATCATTGAAATACTCAAAGTGTTCCATTGTAACACTTATAGATATTACAACTGACCTATCACACTTCCAGTACACTATTATTGATTGTTTTGTGTTGATTCTCAGCCTCAGTTCACACATGCCAAGGCGCGATCAAGTAACTATTAACTTAGCTAACTCCTACAATGAGGCAAGATAGGTATGGTAATTTCCAATTGGACTTACTAAGAAATTATGCTTACCCACTGTTGTTTTGGCGCCTAGATTGTTGGTTCATGGATTCGTGAAGCCAAGCTAAATTCATGACATCAAATATCATTGAGATCTTCAAGAGTATGAAAATGACATATTTTTAATTATGACAGGTACTAGGGTGTCTACATTTAAATATGTTAATTTCATATTACTTGGTTTTTTTGTTGAATGTCATTAAATTTGAGCTTGGAAACTCTACTTGGTATTTCACTATACTATTCTTTTTTCGGTTAATCGATGTTATGCATGAATACTTTACTTTTGAGATAACTGGTTGTGATTTTAAAGTGTTTTGTAGTAGTTTTTATATGTAATTGAGAGTTCTTTAAGTAGGATTCCTGCATACCATGAATAGATGAACTTTGCAAAACATTTGAATTGATTTTAGGTGAACTTAGTGAGTCATGTCGCGACCACGAAGTTGGTACGTCGTGACAACAGAGCCCAATGTTGTCACTTCACATTTCACCTCGTCACGACCTCATTAACTCAATCAATCATATTGTGATGTCAATTGTTCCTCGTTGTGATATCGCACACATTTCAACACTGCACTATTTTAAGTTGTTTTGACCTTCCGGAGCCCATTTTGGGTTT
Source organism: Gossypium hirsutum (assembly GCF_007990345.1). Lineage (NCBI taxonomy): Eukaryota > Viridiplantae > Streptophyta > Magnoliopsida > Malvales > Malvaceae > Gossypium > Gossypium hirsutum. The sequence goes on along the minus strand of NC_053430.1, from coordinate 50,475,353 downwards.
TGATCAACTCTGGATAAATTATAAATGATTTTAAATTGTTTTTAAAACTTTCAATTTGTCTAGAAAATATTTTAATTATTTTATAAAAATGTTTTAAACTTTTAATTCTTAAATAAATCTAAGATTTCTTATTTGTACATGCTCTGGTGGCATCTCTCATTCGTATCAATAGTCTAGAACGAGTGAGGGTTGTTACAAAATTTGTAGAAATAGAGAACATGAAAGAAAGAAAATAAAGATCTTGACTAAAGAAGATGAATTGAAAAAATTGCAAAGCAAAAGCACAAGAAGTTTGGATACTTGGAAATTAGGTTAAGTGAAAAAGAAGAAAAAAAACTCCTTATTTGTAGAAAAAAATTGAGCTCTCTTACATCCACTACGCACGTGAGTTTTGAACCTTTAATGCATATTATTCAAAAGAACTGATAAAATGCTATCACGTACCCCATGACTCATCATGGCCTTAATAATGTGTGTGGCTCAAGTGACAGCTAACACATGTCCATAATCATGCTTTGTCATTGAGTTAGCAATTAAGTAATTGGTTACAAAAATTCAAAATTTAAAACTTGTATCCTCAAGGAAATTTGACTTGAACCTTTATTTCAAAAGAAGCCACTTTATACCCCTCCTTCAGCTTGGGGGAAGCAAAAGGGAAACTGTTGTATACATTTCACTGGTGGTATCTCCACCACCATACCTCGCCAAGGGTCTACCTTGCTAGGGAAGCTAACTCTCCGTATGTATGCCTCACCAAAGACCACAAATACATCACTCAGCCACTCCAACAACTCAACCATAGTAACAAGATGGTTGCCACTAATTATCAACATACTTTACAACCCAATCACATCTTATCACATTGTCAACCTAGCAAGGGAACCACTAAATGAAAGGCCTACCAATTAAAAAAATGCACATGTATGAGAAAGTCAACCTTAGATACCTCTCGTAGCCTTATAGTAATGGATCTTCTTCTTCTTCCATTCTCTAGCCACATATTCTCTCAACTCAATACCAATGCCATCTCATCTTCCTTTCATGACTCTTCTCCCTATGAGTGAACTGACGTCTAAATCTCTATTTAGATTTTACCATCAAAACTATTCATATTTATATTTAAATTCAAAATAATATGAGTGATTTTTTTAAAATAAAAATATTTTAGATGTTCATTTTACGGTTCATAAAGTTCAATTTTATTTTATTGTCATGTTCCATAAAATTGGTAAGATTATAGATTTAGAAAGAATGTTGAGAGCATAGGGGCAACATATGAATTAATAAAAAGGGATATAAAGCATATTTTAATGAATTAAGAATGTCTTTTTATTCTCATCAATTGTTTTAGTTGAAAAAGTAAAGAATATTAATGAATAAAAAGAAGTAATAAAGTGGATTTTAACCCAAGTGCTTAAAAGACTTAAATTACGGAAATCTTTCTCTTAAATTAAGACCAAGATTAAACTAAATTGCTTTATTCTCAATAGTTAACATCAAAGAATTTCTTGAATGTTAATGTAATTCTTTTTTCAATTTGACTTTCTCTTTCAAACCCATAAATTATTTTTTCCAAAAATCCCATATATAAAAATTAATTTCAAACAAGTAAGTAAAATATTATTATGTTAAAGATAAAATTTTAAATTAATCTAAAATATTTTAATTTTTAATATTATTATGCACATTTATATTTAATAATATAATTATTTATTTTAATGAAATTATTTATTATTACAATTTTATTTTAATAATAAATTTTAACATTAAAAGTAATTTTAAATTTTAAATGATATTTTTAATATTTTATTGAAAAATATTATATATTAATATTTCTATAATAAATGTTTTATAGTATCAAATATGAATAATTTATTAATATAATAATAAATATTTGTTTAATTCTACTTAGCTTTATTTATCCCTTCTAACTCTGATATATCATTATTCGCTCTCATATATGTAATATGTGTATATTCAAATTACGTTTTATTTAAGCATTGGTTATTATTAAATCTATAAAAGACATTAGTTATTAAAAATATTATCTTTTAATAAAATAAATTTCAATTGTCAAAAAGAAATACTTCTATAATATTTTGTAACAAATATAATTTATGTTGTTTGTGTTTCACTGAAAACTTTCAAAAAATGATTTTAGAAAAATTTGTCAAACAACGGTAAGTATTTTACACAGAATCATCCAAATATTAAAAAATATTAGCATTTTTAAAAAATAATCTATTTTTTAAAATTATTTGTTGAAAGTTGTTTTCAATAAAGCAAGCACAACTTTATAAAAACACTCATTTTCAGATGTTGTATTTATTTGTTTACATTTTTTTTGTCAATTTGACCTATATTTTTTAGCTAAATTTGAAAATTACCTTTCAAAAAGAGTCGAATCATTTTTTAATGGAAATATTGAGTAAAACATTAATTTTGTAATGATGTTGATGTGACAATCTATGTGGCATTCCGCACGTACATCATGCTAATATGACACTATTTTTCTTATATTTCATGTTAACAAATAATTTAAAAAATACAAAATATTCAAAAAAAATTCAAAAAATAGCGGAAAGTACATGTGGATTGTCATACAAGCTCTTTTTGGGCTAAATTAGCCATATATGCCTTTATTTTTTAAATTAGCCTTATAAGTCTTTTTTTTTGTAAATTTAAAGAAATAGGTCATTTTTGGAGAGAGAAACAGAAAGCGTGTCCAGCTAGGCGTGCTTTTTGTTTCTCTCTCCCAGGGTTAAGATTTTTAATATTTTTAGGTTTAGGGTTTTCGACTGAAACAATGAAATTTCATAGGTAGTTTTGAGGTGTGATAACACGCTTCATGACGCATACATTTCATATGTCATAGTGGGATAGGACCATCACATCAAAAATCCATTCTAGAGAAATATGGTTTTGGGGTGATTATGCTTGATAAGATAGGGTTTGAAGTCCAAGTGAATGTCCCAGTCGATGGCTGTGATATGGTCATAGGTTTGAGTATAATCGGGGGCCAGTTGACGGTCGTTATGCAGTCATGAGTTCAAGCTTTTTAGATACCCTGCAAATGATGTCTTATATGTACCATACATAAGATTGAGGCCATAATCATAGGGAAAAATAAAGAGATTTCTAGTGTAATCAATGTAATTTTTTCTCTATTTCCATGCAGTCGGTATCTTTAACCTTTCATTCTTATCTGAAGGTTGACATCGAGGTAGGTACAAGAGGACTTTCAAGGGGAGAGCGGATGTTTCGGCTGAAGTAAATGTCAAACTCGGGTCGACATGACAACGGTTGTAGTTATTAATGGTTTGTTTAATAAAGGCAATCGTTGTCACTCCCCGCTTGAGAGTCCTCTTAAGAGTCATCTTTAATCCTGATCGCGTGATTTCGTGATAGATTTTAAATATTTATAATTACTCATTCTTAAACTAACTATTATTGTGATGTAGGCAAGTGTACCTATCAAACAGTAGTATAGTTTTAGCAAGACCGGATTGTCGAACCCAAAGGAACTAAAAGTACTAGTAATGACTATCTTTTTATTATCTATCCTAAGAATAAAGAGATTTTGTTTTAATTAACTAATTATTTTGGGAAAAATCGATTGACTTAAGACAATACCTAAGGAAAAATCCACCTAGACTTTACTTGTTATTCTGGCTCTAAATCGGACGATTTATTCATTCAACTTACTCTGTAAAGATCCCTAAGTTATGTTATTATCCCTATTCAAGACTAATAACGACTAATCCCTAGATTGAATAACCGAGACTTTTCTCTAATTAACACTCTAGGGTTGCATTAACTCGATCTATGGGTCCCCTTATTAGGTTTCACCCTAATCCGGCAAAATCTTTTCACCCTATGTCTAGGCGTGCAATCAACTCCGCTTAATTATGACATATGTACTCTTAGACAGGGTCTATTCCTCTTAATAAGAGCATGTCTTGAATCAATATCCTGGGATATCAAAACAAGAATTAAGAACACATAATTAAGAACAAGTTAAATATTTATTATACGATTCAAAAAATAATAACAAAATTCGTCTTAGGTTTCATTCTCCTTAGGTATTTAGGGGTTTTAGTTCATAACTAAATAAGCAAACATCTCAGAAGAATAAAGAATACAAAACATAAAGAAAACCCAAAACTCCTAAAGGGAAATTGAGGAGAGATCTTCAGTCTTGATGATGAATCCGGCTTCTGAGATGGATCAATCGACTTTCTTGGAGTAATTCCTTACTCCCTATTCTCCGTCTCCCTTTTCTTCCTTCTCTAGGGTGTATTTATAAGCTTTGGAATGCCTAAAAACCCTCAAAATTAGCCTTTTCTGAATTGGACTCAACTTGGGCTCGGCAGGGACACGCTCTTGGCACACGCCCATGTTCGATTACTTCAGGCCTTGTTCGAGCCTGCTAAATTGACACGGCCATGTGGTCTGCCCGTGTGAAGAGGTCCAGGCCGTGTTGATTTTGTAATTTGGCCCATTTTCTCTATTTTTGGCCCGTTTCTCGTTCCTTTCGCTCTCATATGCTCTCCTAAGTATAAAACATGAAATTAAAGTATTAGAAGCATCGAATTCACCAATTCTAATGGAAAATCATCCATAAAATGCATTAAACATGGGGTAAAAATATGTATAATTTATGGTTTATCAAATACCCCCACACTTAAGCATTTGCTTGTCCTCAAGCAAAATTCTCAACTCATAATCAAAATAAATTCTTCTCAACTTATAATTTCTATCGATAATATCTCAAATTAATCCATAAGTAATCATACATTGAGAATTTCAACTAAAAGAACATAAAAGTTTCAAACATTCTGAGTTGAGTATTTAATCATGCAAACATAGGTGTCTCTCCTCATCTGAGTAATTGCCTTTGATTTAGAATATCACAGAGTTTCACATCCTCACTGAAGATTCACTCAAATCACTCGAGGTGTTTAAGGACAATAAAGGAAGCACTCAATAGTCAATAATGAAAAGTCATTACCATGGGCTTGCATGAAAATCAAATCTCCACTACTATAATTTAAGATGATCTATCAATCAAAAGGTCTTTAGAGGGTTGTAGTGAGGCTTGGTTAAGGGGTGTAGTCACAAGCTGAAAGAAAGGGTTAGAATCGAGATTGAATTGAAGGATTATCTAACTAGAAAAAGAGTTAATCTTCACTTGCGTACAATAGAGCTTCTTCTCAGAATATGAAATTACAGATATGAATACATAGTTTTTTTTTAAGAAAAAGTTAAATTAATATAGACTAACTATTAAGAACAAAACATAGCTAAGCAATCCATTCAACTCAAATCTCGACAAAAATAGGGATTAATTTAGGGAATTTCAACATCAATGGGTTAAAGGTTAATATTGAGGTTAATACAATGAATTGCTTATTAGGCTCAAATGGGTTTACTAAGAGTTAATCGTGGAGGTAGGCTTTTCATGGCATGAGTGGATTAATCCTAAGTGCCTTAATCATTTTGATATATCAAATCAAATGGTGTGGTCTCGACATGCATAATCAAGCAAGTTCTAGAATAACAGTTCAATATTGACGCACTCAAAGCAATAATAAAAGTGAGCATGAAAGAATTAATAGATGCTTAAAAGGCTAAAAAATCTCACAAAAATTATGGCTTTTTGATGTTTAGACTCGTGAATTCCAATTCAAAGTAATACCTAGACTTGGGGAAACAACCTATAATTTTAAATTCTTAAAAATCAACTCACCATGCTTGATTCTCTAATGTCTTAAAGTTTAAACAATCAATGCATAAATGCCTATGTTTTAATTCAAAATATATCAATCAAAATCATAAATCAATTAAAATTTATCCTAAATATGATATGAAATCTTTTCAAGAGAACAAGGCAATCATTCAGGGATTTTTCTGATAATGAAATAAATACCCCCCACACTTAAGATGTAGATTGCCCTCAATGTACAAAGATAGATATTAAAGTATAAAATAAGATAGGGAGAGAAGTGAAACTTCCTGTATGATGAATTCCTCGAACTGGAGCTCTGGAGAGGAATCGGTTCGAGAGTGAAGGAGGATACTCCGGCAGTCGTAGAGGTTCATTAGGCCGTAAGTTCTGCACCAAAAGGATATTATCTCTAGTGGTAGCTATGGTCGTGGTCGATCAGGACATGACAGTCGTGGAGAACCTTTCCCGGTGGAGTTTTAGTTCCTATGTGACGATGAGCTTAAGAGCTCTATATAACTGTGATAAAATCAGGGACTTTTTAGGGGATATTAGCGAGAATAATTTACTCAAAAAGAAAAACTGAAATTGATAATTAAAAATAAAATTCTAGAATCTGCTAAAATAAAAATAAAAGTAGTTTTAATAAAAAATAAAACATAAAATAATATGTAAATGTTTTTAAGCATCTTCATCACTGGATGGTTCGCGAGGTAGGACTGGCGATGAGATGTAGAGGTGCTGACAAATCTGCTATAGAGTAGTATCAATGTTGTCAAATTGTTGAAAACACTGCTGCTCGAATCGGGTGAGGCGCTCAAAGATGCCAGTATATGAAGCCGCCGCATGAACTGGACGAGAGGATGGTGGTGGCTGAGTCGGTGGGTCCTCGTGCTGTGAGGGGACATCATTAAGAATGTCCTCGTAGGCCTCCTCCTCGATAGATTGGGCGAGACGATACTGGGGAGGGTAGGTTCCTCAGCGCCTTTCGATTATCCTCATGCTAAGCATGCTCGAGATGCCTTGTGGAGACATCTGACTGATGAGGATGAGGGATGATTCTTGGGCCGTGGTGTTGAGGAGTCTGAAGTGTCGCTCCAGTCGAGTCACGTAAGGGCCAATGGAGATGACCTCCTTTCTATGTTGCTCTTTCTGATGCTGAATCGCAAGGGCGATGAAATAGGTAAGGTCGATGACGTGCCCTTGCAACATACACCATAAGAAGTAGACGTCGTGGGTGTTGACGACGCTAGTGCTCTCTTACCTCCCTGTAATCGTGTGAGCTAAAATAGCGTGTAAGTACATCAGGGATGGTAGGAGAATTGATGCCTTAAAGCAGCTAGGATTGTAGGAGGCCATGCTAGGGGCCAAAGTGTGCCAGCACTTCGAGGGAGAGAAATGTATGTGGTGACTGAAAGCATGTAGTTCATTCTCCTCCTTGAACTCCTCCGTATATAAGCCTAGTGTAGCACCAAACTCTGGGACGCTTAGCTGGCGGATTAATCCACCTAGGCAAAATTGAACCTGGCCGGGATCATCGTAGTTTGTCATTACGGTCTAAACATGGAACGTTGAGCATAGTTTCATCGTGAGCTCAAGGTATGTTGACTCGATAATCCCAAAGAATAGCTCTCAAGGGTCGGTGGTTAGAAGGGCTCGAATCGAATCAGCCAACTAAACCTATTCTACAGCAGCCCAGTAGATGCAGCGACCCGCAATTAAAGGTCGGGCTCAAAGTATTTGGAACAGTTCTTCTTGGGGTCCTCGGGGAAACTGTAGGAAAGGGTGACGAATTTCTACGGTAGGACCCGCGGAAGAGGACTCTCCCTTCTTCTTCTTTGAGGCAGGTACGACGATTTTTTTCCTCATGAAGACGACATCAAAAGCCTATAATATACAAAATAATAATAATAGGTAAACGAATTCGAAAAAAAAATAAAAGGCATGGATTTGGAACTAACTATTTCAGCCAATACTATTAATATGAAGCAAACTCAACCACAATAACAATGAGAATGAGAATAGAAATGTAATGGGTATGAGGTTTTCCTAATCTCAATTTAACACAGAATGTATGATAACTAACTTAGGAATGCAAATTAAATGATATACATTGGTATGGTAATAACATGAGAATAAACATAGTAATGTCAGGGTATGAGGTGTTCCTAATAACTTGATTTATCACAAAATGTATGATAACTAACCTAAGAATGCAAATTAAATGATAGAAAAATGAAAAATAATTCAAAAGATATGAAGTTTATAGTGATAATAAGCATTAGAAATAAGTAAAATAGAAGTGAAAGGAGTAAAAAAAACGCTAAAGGAAAGAGATTGAGCGTCAAAAATAAAGTGGGAAGTGGCGCACGGGCGTGGCAGGGAGGCCGTATAGAGTTACAGCAGCTAGGGTTAGGGTTTTTGAATGGGGAAGAAAGTGAATAGTGCAGGGTATTTATAGAATTTGGGCCACACAGCCAGGGCATACGACTGTGTTCCCCAATTTCAGCCCGTGTGATTCACGAATTTCAAATTGGGCGCGTTTGACATTTAGTACACTCCCGTGTTCCTTGGGCGTGTGGGTTCACACGGCCGTATCGTATGGTCGTGTCTAGCTTCGTTCGCTTCTCCCACTCCCGTGTGTACAAGCCTCATGCCCGTGTTAATTTAACAGGTTTGACCACGAGTGTTTCACACGGGCGTGTCGAACGCCTGTGTTGTTTTGACGGGTTCGCCCATGGTTCTTCCACACGGGCGTGTCGCACGCTCGTATTGTTTTGGCAGGCTCGACCACAGCCATATCCACGACTGTGGCGTTTAATCGTAGCCCATGTTAGGGAAATCTTTTGCTCTGTTTTCACACGGCCTTAAGCACGCCCGTGTGCTTGGCCGTGTCTTTATGAAACACCTGTATTCAAGATTTCTATTAGTAAGTTTAGGAGTTAAATACCAAAATTTAAAGAAATTAATATTGTTAGTTCTCGGGTTGCCTCCCGAGAAGCGCTTATTTATAGTTTAAGCTCGACTTACCTCTCCAGTGAATGGTCATGGTGGTTTTAGGAGTTTATACTCTTCATTCATGCTATCAATCTCATCAAAATAAGGTTTTAATCTGGTGTTGTTTACCTTAAAAGTGCTGAACTTGGGATGACTCACCTCCACCGTACCAAATGGAAAAATACTGAGTACCGTAAGAGGGATTTCCTCATTCGGTGTGGTAGTGACAATGTGGGGGATCTGCGGCATCTAATAAGACCTTATCACCAACCTTAAGTTGATTTGGAGAGGTATCGGGCTTGTTTTGGCGTAGTTTGGATTGTCGGGTGTTCTTGGTTTGTGCGTCTGCCATTCATCGAGTTCCTCAATTTGTAATCTTCGATCTTCATGAACAGGTCCTCTACTATTGCTTGAGAATGACTCGTGTGCTTCCTTCAGACTCATTTTCTGCAAAGTAGGTTTCACCATATTGTTAGGCTTAGTAGAATGGTTTAAATGATCACCTTCAATTCCTGATGTGTTGCCAGAATTGCGAGCTTGAAGGGTGATTGTTTCGTCTCCCACCCGAAGTGCGAGTTCACCTGTACCAACATCAATGATGGTTTTAGCAGTTGCTAAAAAGGGCCTTTCTAGAATTTAGGGAGTGTTGCTATCCTCTTCTATGTATAGAATAATAAAGTCAGCGAGAAATATAAATTTATCGATTTTAACTAGCACATCTTCAATAATACCTCTAGGGAATCTTATAGTTTTATCTTCTAATTAAATGCTCATCCTAGTCTGTTTGGGTTTCCCGAGACCTAGTTGCTTAAACATTTTGTAAGGCATGACGTTGATACTAGCCCCTAGATCAGGTAATGCATGATTAACATCTAAACTACCAATTAAGCAACGAATAGTAAAGCTCTCTGGGTCTTTTATTTTGTTGGGTAGTTTATTTTGGAGAATGGCCGAGCAAACTGCATTCAGCTCCACATGCGACGCCTCGTCCAATTTCTGCTTATTTGCTAAAAGCTCCTTTAAAAATTTCATTGCGTTTGGCATCTGTGATAGAGCTTCAATAAATGGTAAGTTAATATGTAATTTTTTAAGAGTTTAAGAAATTTACCAAATTGTTCATCTGAGCAGTCTTTCCTTATCGCGTTGGGGTATGGCACACGAGGTTTATATTCGACAATCACTGGTTTATTTGTATTTTGATCTACCTCACCTTGACCTTTGCTTACCACAGTTTCTTGCCTCGGTCCGGTATTACTTGGCAAACTACCTTGTGGTCGTTCGAAGATTAGTTTGGAAAGCAGGCCTATCTGAGTTTCGAGCCCTTGGATTAACGCTTGTTGATTTTTCAGTGCTATCTCGGTGTTCTGAAAACGGGTTTCTGACACTGATATAAACTTTGAGAGCATCTCTTCAAGGTTTGGCTTCTTTTCCTATTGGTAGGGTGGTTGTTGGTAGCCCGGAGGATATTGTGGTCTTTGATTTCCTTGACCGTCCCACGAGAAATTTGGGTGGTTCCTCTAACCTGCATTATAAGTGTTACTATATGGATTGCTTTGAGGTCGAGGATTATTACCCATGTAGTTTAATTGCTCGTTATCCATGCTGTGGCCATAAGGTTGGTATTCCGAATGGTTTGTTCCACCGCTACTTGCTTCGCACTGCATTACTGGGTGAACCTGTGAAGAACTGAGAAAACCATCAATCTTTTTATTCAAGAGTTCTACCTAATTTGACAGCATGGTGACCGAATCGACGTTATAAACACCGGTTTTTTTCGTTGTCTTTGTCCTTATGACTTGCCACTGATAGTTATTCAGTGACATCTCTTCTATAAACTCATAGGCATCTTCCGAAGTTTTATTGTTGATGGTTTCACCCGCCGCTGCGTCAACCATTTGCCGAGTCGAAGGATTCAAACCATTGTGAAATGTTTGTACTTGGAGCCAAAGTGGTAACCCATGGTGAGGGCACATTCTCAGAAGGTCCTTATATCTCTCCTATACATCGTAGAGTGTATCTAAATCCATCTGCACAAAAGAAGAGATACCATTACGTAATTTAGCCGTTTTAGCCGACGGAAAATATTTTAGTAAAAATTTTTTAATCATTTGTTCTCAAGTAGTAATTGACCCTCATGGTAATGAGTTCAACCACTGTTTAGCTTTGTTCCTCAATGAAAAGGGAAACAACCGAAGACGTATGGCGTCATCAGAAACGCCATTAAATTTAAATGTATCGCATAGTTCTAAGAAGTTGGCTAAATAAGCGTTGGGATCCTCATCCCGCAAACCATCAAAATGAACAAATTGTTGTATCATTTGAATAGTGTTAGGTTTTAATTCAAAAGTATTTACAGCTACAGCAGTCTAACTATGCTTGATTCAGTTCCTGTTAAAGAAGGTTTAGCATAATCATACATAGTGCGTAGAGCAAGATTTTGATTAACCGCAATTGCAGGAGGTAGCTGACTGCCTTGGTTTTCAGCCATCTCTTCGGTTGGGGGTTGAGTATCGTCTTCTTGCTCGTTCTCCGTGTATCTTAAGCTGTACCTTATTTCTCTTTGGTTTCTACGAACTGTACGATCGATTTCTTCGTCAAAAAGTAATAGTCCCAACGGATTTCTTCTAGTCATAAACTATAAAAACCTGCCAAGTGAAAGAAAAAGTAAGTTAATAAATAATAATAATAATAATAAAATTAAATTAAATTGCAAGAAAAATAAATGGCTAAAGTAATAAAAATTGAGCGTTCCTAATATCTTAGTCCCCCGACAGCGGCGCCAAAAACTTGATCGCGTGATTTTGTGATAGGTTTTAAATATTTATAATTACTTGTTCTTCAACTAACTATTATTGTGATGTAGACAAGTGTACCTATCGAACAGTAGTATAGTTTTATCAAAACCGGATTGTCAAACCCAAAGTAACTAAAAGTACTAGTAATGACTGTCTTTTTATTATCTAGCCTAAGAATAAAGAGATTTTGTTTTAATTAACTAATTATCTAAACTAAGAACGCACAGAGAAAAGAATTGGGGAATTGTTTTGGGAAAAATCGATTGACTTAAGACAATACCTAAGGAAAAATCCACCTAGACTTTACTTGTTATTCTGGCTTCGAATCAGATGATTTATTCATTCAACTTGTTCCGTAGAGATCCTTAAGTTATGTTATTGTCCCTATTCAAGACTAATAATGTCTAATCCTTAGATTGAATAACCGAGACTTTTCTCTAATTAACACTCTAGGGTTGCATTAACTCGATCTATGGGTCCCCTTATTAGGTTTCACCTAATCCGGCAAAATCTTGTCACCTTATGTCTGGGCGCGCAATCAACTCCGCTTAATTATGACAAATGTACTCTTAGACAGGGTCTATTCCTCCTCTGAATAAGAGCATGTCTTGAATCAGTATCCTGGGATATCAAAACAAGAATTAAGAACACATAATTAAGAACAAGTTAAATATTTATCATACGATTCAGAAAATAATAACAGAATTCGTCTTAGGTTTCATTCCCCATAGGTATTTAGGGGTTTTAGTTCATAACTAAATAAGCAAACATCTCAGAAGAATAAAGAATACAAAACATAAAGAAAACCCAAAACTCCTGAAGGGAAATTGAGGAGAGATCTTCAGTCTTGATGATGAATCCGGCTTCTGAGATGGATCAATCGACTTCTTGGGAGTAATTCCTTACTCCCTATTCTCTGTCTCCCTTTTCTTCCTTCTCTAGGGTGTATTTTTAAGCTTTGGAATGCCTAAAAACCCTCAAAATTAGCCTTTTCCGAATTGGACTCAACTTGGGCTCGATAGGGATACGCTCGTAGCACACGCCCATGTTCGATTACTTCAAGCCGTGTTCGAGCCTGCCAAATTGACACGGCCTTGTAGTCTGTCCGTGTGAGGAGGTCCAGGCCGTGTTGATTTCATACTTTGGACCATTTTCTCCGTTTTTGTCCCGTTTCTCGTTCCTTTTCGCTCTTCTATGCTCTCCTAAGTATAAAACATGAAATTAAAGCATTAGGAGCATTGAATTCACCAATTTTAATGGAAAATCATCCATAAAATGCATTAAACATGGGGTAAAAATATGTATAATTTACGGTTTATCAAATCTACCGTAATAGCACTTCCCACCTGAGAGTCCTTCTACATCCACGACAGTTCTAGCCTTCTGATAAGAAGGAAGGTTACATGTACCAAGTGTCTGGAAATAAAGATAAAATTACACCGACTATAGTGGGAAGGCCTACAGTTTTTCCCTATGATTATGCCCTCAAACTTCTGTATGTTATTTATAAGGCAACATTGTCAAGTATCCAAAAAGTTTAAGCTTGTGGTTGCGTAACAATCGTCAATCGGCTCCTTCGTTGTACCTTGATCCATGATTGTATAACGGTTGTCAATTGAGAACTCCACGTATACTTCCACATGTGATCGTACAAAACAAAATTAACTTAGAACCCGACTTCCCTAAGATAGGCTTCAGAGGTAATGGTCTCATCTCGACTTGATATATGAAATGTGTACGGCTCGAAGCGATATCGCATCATTTATGACTCAATAATACCTTGAACATCAACCAAAAACTTTTAGCGACAAAAAGTTTTAACACCGATAAGTGTTTTATAGAGGAGAGAAAGTTGTGGGAAAAGATGTTTGAGGGACGATGAAGTATGGAGTGGAAGACCCATTTATAAGCATGAAAGAAGGGTTGTATTGTAAAGTAAAAATTTCCTGTGGTAAAAAACGTGCCGTAGGACTAGCATATTCGAGGAATATATTCAAAATATGCTTAAAATTGACTGAAAAATAGGACAGACAGGTACTTTTTAAGAAAAAATGTTACAGAAAGCACATCCAACTAGGCATGTTTTCTCTAACCTTTTTTTTGTTGAAAGTTAAAAGTACTTGCCCCAAAGAATAATTTTGTATAATTAACACACGTTTTAAGGCGTTGAATACTCTAGAGGGCACTATTTTGATGAAATTATATGACTTGAGGAACACGTTTTCGAATAACAATTTGTATTTCATCATCATTGTTTGACGAATGTGTGTATTCATAAATGGATTTTGAAGCACGTATTCCCTCTCGCTAGTTTATTTTCCTATTAAAGGGATGTAATTTGCATAACTTAGACACGCAACAAATTAATATCAAACATCAAATTATTAAGTTGCGGAAGTCGTGTGTACTTATTTCAACAACCCTCTACTTATTTTTTTGGTTTTGTTAATTCAATTCATGATCGATATTGAAATGAGTCGACGAGTGAAATCCATTATTTACTATGACAGTCAAATCTGTAATACAGAGGTCAGGTAGTATTTGTAGAAGCATAGCTCATGGAATTGGCATTCAATTATACCATTCAATTACGTGAGCTACAGACTAGAATCAAGAGAAAGTCAAAGAATCGACTCAAGGAAGAATTTCTAGGTTATAATGTAGATATCTTACTTCTGTTGACCCTTATGAGTATTACCTATTTGATGTGAATGGCGAACTCCAGCTCGAGACAATCATATCATCGCACATTCCAAGCTGAAATGTTGTAAATGAGTTATATGTCGAGTTTGTCAAGGCTGACAGATCTGGCTTATTTTTGGCCATCGTTGCGGCTAATGTTAGAACTGGAGTTGAAGTAGAAAGTCCTACTACACGGTTATACAGTGGGTTCATGACTTGTTACAAAGCTCCTACTACGATGTTCTTAGAACATCTATGGGTAGACACTCGTCAGCCTCCACCACGGATCTAAACTTTGATGGCCAGTACCAGTTACGGTATAAGCATAACCTGAATCTTGACACTCGGGCTCAACATTTAATCAATGTATTCAATTTCAACTTCGGTGTGGGCTCAATGTCATGGGACAGAAGCACTTATACCGGGGGTTCATTGACGTACACTAAACATCAAATTGGTGTACATTTTGGTGGGTACATGGGTTACAGAAGAACTGATAATTTACTTTTTTCGAAGGGGATCGACGAGGGTACATTAAATCCCTTGTTTGAAGGGGACAATGAAGGCACGAATGAGGAAGAAGATATGGACAAGGAAGAAGATACAAAGAATATAGCTGACAGAGAGGAGCTAGACCCTGAGCCAATCTGATAGTATGGTCAGGATGATTCAGAAGTGGCACTATTTTTAGAACCGGAGCTAGTTTCAATGGAGCCAGAACTTGCAGGTCTGATGATGACAGCTCAAATAGTGGTCCGGATCCAGATCTACGATATAGGGCATATGAATCTCTACCCTACATGACCAATATCGACTTAACGGCCGATGTTGGTTTAGAGTTTCTGCGTCTATAGAACAGAATACTTCGCCATGCAAATACATCACATGATGTATGAGTACTACAAGTTGGAATGGAATACCCAAGCAAATATGTTTTCCTTACTGCACTAAAGTGGTACAACTTCAAGAACGACAAGAGCTACAATGTCACGAAGTCCCATTTCGAGAAATTCGAGAGCAAGTGCACAATTCGCGAAGGGAGATACAAGTGAAAAATCATGGCATCTTTACAGAAGAAGACCGGGTTGTGGACGATAAAAAATATTTCGGTCTATATACATATGTTACGATAGGTACAAGTCAGGATCATCCTAGGCTAGACTCCGACATGATTTCTAACATTATTCTACTAATGGTGAAGACAAGTCCTAGAATTTTCGTCTTAGTGTTGATTGCGAACATCTATAGCCAGTACTACTATACTCCATTGTACTACAAAGCGTGGGTAAGAAAACAGAAGGCTATGGATAAGTTGTATCATGATTAGAATAGTTCATAAAACTATCTATGGAAATGATGTCAGGTGTTGGATCGATACGTTCCAAGTTCCATAACCGATTTGGAAATACACCAAATGTACTTCGAAGATCGATTAATCTCTTTGGAAAAGAGTATTCCATAAATTCTTTTGGACCTTTTAGCAATACAAAGAAGCTTTCCAACACTGCAAGCCTTTGGTGTAAATTAAAGACACCTAGCTGTAAAGAAGGTATCAACATTGGTTGTTGATTGCCATTGCTTAGGACAGTAATTGGAAGATTCTACTGATTGCATTTACAATAACTCCTGGAGAAAAAAAAAGATGATTAAGATTTCTTTTTGAGCAGGTTATGCCTTCGCATTTTCCTGCAGCCCGACATGTGTCATATCAGACAGGGGAACTAGAATCCTGTCTATTATTGAGCACCAAGATCCAACTACCACTTAAAATAACCTTTAAAAAGTGAGTGAGATGCAATCATCGACATAGATATGTAATTGGCACTATTTGTAGTCATGTTGTACCCTATTTCATTCATTGTTTGTATTCATGGGTATGCTTTGCTCGATAGGTTACGAGCTTGTCCAATATCATTTCCATGAAATATTAAACAACTTAGGTGCCATCAATAATTGTGGTGCGACATACCTCGCCAACATACCTTTCGAATAATAGATGCAATCGTATGACATGGGTTTACGGTACAGGCATATAATGTCAAAATTTGATGACTGTATCAATTTCATAATAAAAAGGATGCGTCATTTGTTGATAACCTCGATTGTGAATAAAACATACTTTCACCTGACTGCCTTGTTTCCAAAGAAGGCGGCAACATACATTAGATAGATAGCGGGTGGCCATACTTGGTGTGAGGATGTAATGAAAGAAATTAGACGAAATACGACAAGAGTGAGCACTATGCATGTAGTGTGCCACTCGTTTCAGAATCTAAAATTTTGAGTCACGAAGTATGCTAGGCTGGACCAAGACATGTAAACGGAATTATATTATATCGACATAGTAGTAGGGACTTGCGATTGTGGGAGGTTCTAAGCACTTTGGTTCCTATGTGCACATGTAATTGCCACATGTGAGAACCTAAGAATTGGGTACACGCCTTATCAACAATGTGTACAGTCTAGAGTGCATGTATAAAGTATAGAGTTTTGAATTCCTACCCGTCCTCAATGAGAGTATGTGGTCGTTAGTGTCCTGCACGAAATATGAGTTCGCACTGAAAGGTCGCTCAAATACCACCTAGATACGGAACAATATGGATATTTAGAATGATAGTTAAAAGAGGTTATGTGGGTACTTTAGGAACTTGGGGCATACAAAAGTAACATGTTCTGTGTTAAGAGGTACTTTGGAGCCTCAACGTCAATAGCATTATTTTCTTTCAAAGAATATATTCATTACAATGCTTCAATTATTCTGATGCTCCAAATTTGATATTTCCTATTAACTTACGCATAATTCACGTTAGAATGTAACGAAGATAAATAGTGTTAGAATGAAAATTTATGATTTCTTTATTTATGTTATATATTTTTACATCGCAGAAGTAATAAAAAAATACATCAATTGTGTTGTCGGGGAGAATGTGTGATGTAGGGTGGTGGACAACGAATGTAAGGAAGATTTCTGCGCACAACCAAAGTGCGGGCCTATAAATTTGATCGTTGTCATCGTCTTCGTCATCATCGCCTTCACTCTCACTCTCACCCTTTTACTCATTTCTGTCTCTACCTTTTTCATTGTATTCATTTTCGTCTTCTTCTCCATCGCCTTCCTCCGTACTTGAGTACGGTGACGTCCTAGCCTCCCATCATGTATCTTCTACTCTATAGGCAAACGGTTGTGTTGATAACCCACCCTGATAAAACAATGATGCGGGCGGTGTTTGTGTCACTATCTGCATATAATGTAAGGTGCCATAAAACTCAAATATGTTGACATTGACCCAGGCATCAACACTAACATCAGTTGCTGAACTGACGTCTATACGGTGTCATCATTAGTTACGGTGCATGCATCGACATCTAGCCCGACACTTGGGTCGGCATCAACTTCGGCATGAGGGTGTAGAATGTGGGGGACGTCGGTGCCTCGAAATATGTATCTGCGAGAACAAAAAAATTGGGCACGATGGCAGTGGTGCATGGTGTGTAGTACAATGCTTGTGAAAAAACACGGGGTTAATAAAATGAACAGAAATAAATGGAGTGAACTGACCGGGATATTGCGTAGACATAGACATCGTTTCTTTGAGCGGAGCCGATTATGAACTCGTCGTGTGACCGCATCTGGCCCTATGCTACTACTGAGGCGGTCTTCATTGCCTCTTTTGACAAAGTTGCCTGCTCCTCGTATCCATTGATAGCAGATACAACTTGTCGGTGACTCTGAACCACGACAAGTACCCCAAACAGGCTGCCGTGTTCACTGAGAAAAATGGTTCGTGGATGGGTAAGAATTTCATCCTACAATCCCAAGCCTTGATGTAGTCCTTGTGAACCTCTCAGCAATCATTATCGTTTTTCCTACGCATGTCCACCTTGTGCAGCTCCTTCAAGTCTCGTAATGCCGGCAGAATTTTTTTGCCTCCACCCAATTGCCACATCACCCGGTTCGATTCATGCATTTCCATCGCTGCGTACACTATGAACGACACATTTGCATCCCATATCTCCCGATCGACCAACACTTTTGGTGAGATGCAAGATATAATATCGGTGTCGACGTATGACATCAATTTAAACTGAAATGCACAATTGTAAATTTCGTTATGTACGAAATTTTATTTATAAATCATTACATAATTAATATAGGTTCGAAAGAATAAGTAACTACCCTCGCCTTCCGAGCGTTGATCTAACAGCAACCTAATATCTTTCAGCTCCTCAAGTAGTCCCACGTAACTCGACCCATGGTTCCATCCGTAAAAGTGATAAGTTAGCTTAAACATATAATAAATAAAAACATTTACTGTACAAATTAGGTATTTATTAATAAATTATTTTTACATTGTCACCAAAAGAAACATGTATGGGTTGTTTACTCGAGGACCTAAAAATGGTAGCCGCTATTATGCCTACGATGGTAGTAGGAGAAGCAACCACCAATTAACATATTATCTGGTCCCGTGGCCTGACACAACTCTCAATATAATGTGGCCAACACGGATGACCCCTAACTGAGTTGTTTGTATTCTTTGAACTCTATTAGGTGTAGTAGCCACCTTACATGCACCAAATTTCGAGATTTATCGGGCATTAAAATGCCTCCAATTAACTGAAGGATGAATGCCCGGACGTATTGTTCTTTGACGACCTTGGTAGCGTGCAGAAGAAACTTTTCAAAAATTTTTGCCAACCAATTCATCGATATTCGACCACCATCAAACTTGTTCGGGACCTTCCCCAATAATGCCACACGGAGATTCTCTTTACCAGGAACGATTGTTACTCTCGTGACGACTGGCTCATCCACTAACAAATCGAGTTGTAACGTCATGTCCTCTAATGTGATTATACACTCGACGCATAAAAGATGGAAAGTGTGTGTCTCGAGTTTCCATCTTTCCACCAATGCACTGATGGGTTTAGGATCGAGTTTGCGACCCCCGAGCATACGAGACGTATGCAAAAATCCTGCCTCTTGCAAGTAACCATGAATTTAGGTGATTGGAGGTTTTGTTAAATTATGTATAAATGCCTCCAAAACACGATCATTTTCCTATCTATAACAACAAAAAAATATTATAATTAAAAAAATTAAATTTAACTTAATCGAAAATGAAAATTAAATTTTCGTCTTACCATTATTGCATGAGCAGGAAAAATGTGATTATTGTTGAAACAAATTAGAGAGATTATCATTCATGAAAGCTTAATCTGAAAGAATAAAATACAAAATAATTAAAAAAAACTAATATTTTTAAACGAGAATATAAAAAAATTTTAGAACAAGAACTTGAGAAAATGGAGAGAGTTAATAGATTAGAAAGAATTGAGAGAATAAGATGTGAGTGAAAAAAAATTTGAGGCGTATTTATAGGTAAAAAGAACTAATTGTTGTCCCTCTTTTAAACTTTTTTTACGGTTGCACAACCAACATTCAAAATGCCGTTGGATTTGACTGTTGAGGGAAAATGCGTTCAGCTAGACGTGCTTTACGTTTTTCTCTCCAAAAATTATCTATTTCCATAATTTATAAGCCTAATTAAAAACTAGCCTTCTTTTTGAAAGGTTGTTGATTAAATTCAATTCCTTTTAAAAAGTTGAGGGCTAAATTTAACCCAAAAAAATAATAGTCAAATTGATAAAAATGTGTAAATATTAGTTTGTTATCATGCCTAAATTTTGATCCATAAATATTTTTTATACAATATTAGAGGTGGGGATGATGATAACACGATTCAAACTTGTGCGAAACGATTATCTAACAAAAACTTTTAACCACCGCTCCATAAACGTCAAGACTAATCCATGAATGTTTTAAAATTGGTCCAAAAATATGTTTTTTAAAGAGGGAGTTTGAACACAAGACTTGATTTCAATAGAAATCGTTTTTGAGTTGGGTTGACTTGTAAATGATAGATTTTATGATTATTACAAAGATACGTTGGAACAGCCTTTGCCTTGATGATTTAATAAAAAAGGTAAGGCACGAGAGAGTGAGGAGTCATTTTCAACAAGGTGGTTTGGTCTCTTTCCAAATTCTGAATCCCATGAGAAGAAAAGCTAAGCTTTGCTTGCTTTATATATATAATCAACTTTTGATGTTTACAGTTGATTCATGTCATTAGTTAAAGAAGGAAATAATATTCAATAAATCTGAATACAAAACAAAATTTAATTTAATTAAGTAGCATGATCTGGTGTTGCTGCTTCTTTTTAACTTTAATTTCTGCTTAAAAAGTGATGTGATATATGAGCTAAAGATGAATATGACGATTGAGCAAAGTGAAAGTCTGGTGACATGAAGACTTTTACCATCCAACAAGATTGTGAGAAACATCATTTGCCCCATACCTGCATGTGATTCAATTGTTATTAACAAGGAAATTTTTTTTCAGTTGAACCAAGACCAACTCATCTCCTTCCATTAAAGTTGAAAAGTAAAATTATGAGTTGCGACTTGTAAACCCTTCCACTCATTCATGATAAAAGTAGTGTGCTTCATTTCAAGCACGCCATAGCACTTGACAACCAAGTTGAAAAGACTGCTCACGTGGGGATAATTTCAATTCCAAGTGTTTTTTCTAATTGGTTAATCGAAAAGAAGATTAAGGGGCGATCAAGAAGAAGATAAAGATCCAAACAGCCCAGGTAGGGCAATGGTGTAGCAAGCCTAAACAGGGTGGTCCATTTAACACTACTTGCTTTACAAAGAAAAATGGCAAGAATGGGTGGTGGGGAAAAGGCTTTGTAAATTATTGAGGGAATATGTAGCTATGTTTGCTTCTACTTCTGAAAACATTCAAATCATAACCCTATGGCTGTTAAGTGGGACCTTTCCCCACATGGCAATCCAACATTGTTAACTGGATTGCGAATCCTCATCATTGTTCGCTCTTTCAAGATGCATCAATACTATGATTTAAGTAAATAAATACATCAGGTGTTTGATCATTCAGGATTTGGTTAACAACTTAAACAAGTACAATGAATTTCCCACAAAAGATAATGTGGCTTCCTATAACCCAGATTAAAGGATAAAAATCTTAAGTATTGACAGCTATGATCAAACCCAAATCCAAATTTCATGTGATCAACCCATCATTGTCCCTTGAAATGAACTGAGGGGGCAATATGTGGGGGCATTTAAAAGGGAATGCTTGGGATAATTCTCCCTAGACAAAGCTTCGAAAAAGTTTCCTATATACACCCAAATCTATGTAGGAGGTTGAAGTGAAAAGGTAAAGATTTGTTATTGTCTTCCTATTTTGCTTCTAGTTCAAGGCACAAAAATCGTAAATGATTCACGAGGAATGAAAAATGTTAAAGAAAGCAACAAATGCATGTATATCAACAGACCAGTTTCAGCACTAACCTAATTTCATATATTCATTCATAAGGAAAACGTGGACCCACCCCAACCTTCGGCCACAAAGACTACCCAAAATACAAAATAGTAAACTGCAGTTCATTCTAACAAATGTACATGTAACATTGCTCAATTTCTAAATGACATAATTTCATAAATATTTCATAGTTGGGAGCAGGATTCTCTAACCTCTACTTATGGAATCATCTCTCTCCTTTGATGTAAACTGCGGATTATGATGTAATCCAATTTTTGGTACAAGTAGCTTGAAGAATTAGAATGCAATTTCCAGAAGAACTTGAAGTGTTTTCTGATGAACCTGGATTAAAATATTGTAAAGGTATTGAAATCACATAGATGCTCGCCAATTAAACCGTCAACGGAAGTTTAAAAGAAGAATAAAATATAGTAAGAAAAGACACAAGAAGTTAATGATTCGGGCAGCCAAACCAAACGAAAGTATGAGATTCATTTCTAGGAGTCGCTAAGAAAGGTAAAAGATAATTTACCCATTCTAAATGCTGTGCCGTTATGCCAGAGACATTTCCATTATATATACCACCCAAAACCTAAGAATGCAAAGAAATCCATTACTGTTGATCTTGAATGTAGCAAAAAGGTGACGTAAGTAATTCATGGGCATACACTGAAAAGCAATTAACTGTTTCCATGCCATGAGGTCCATTAGATTAAGTGAAAAACTTGTTGCTTAAAAGTGTAATTGAAGGATACCTTTGTCACAGTCTCAAGAAACATGCCGGGGCGAACAGGAAGTGGTTTTCTCCCTGTAACAGTGCCCTGGTTAACATGACAAGAAAAGAGTGAATACACTAGAGTCTCGATGATTTTGCATACATGTCACCCATTCCAGCCATACTTGTAATCAACAAATTATAAAGTATATAAATGAATGTAAAACTAACCCTTCCTGCAATTCCCCAGGGTCTCGTACTACTGGCATTAGCTTCTTCATCAGTGTCAGAGTAGTCTGCACCTTCATCTTTCCCTAGCATTACATTTTTTATCATTTCCTGGACGGGTTTCCCAGGTTTCAGTGCTACAAGCTTTGTTAAGAAGTTCACCTGCGTAGGTAGGATCTTAATCATGCCAATGATCATTCAAATGTCAATAAAGTAAAAACTTAAGTATATTTATTTTATAGGATTAGAGCATCAATATCTTGTTTCATTAAAAGTTAGATAATTTTTTAAAAAAAGTATTAAAATGTATATTTCTGCATGGGTATGTTTTGGTGTTTATCATCCCTTACATCCAGGTTAGGCCTATCTTCCTATTGTGAATCAGTTTTCAGTCATATGCTCAACATGATGTCAAAACCAAAGTTGGTCATTGGTTTTGTTGGGTATTTTAACATTGTATTAAAACTAAGGTCTTGCTTTTTTTTTTTTTTATGTTTATCATTTCTCACTCTGTTCTAATTGTCCATCATGTTGGCCTGCACACCCAGCTGTTACAGCAAGCCTTCGCTTGAATGGGAATGTTAGATGAGGTTAAATCCCACATAGCTTTGGCTTGACGCCTGTTGTGGCACTATCCAGGTTGGGCCCCTCTCTAACAATCGTCAATAGCTTCTAAATTTGAAGCTTAGCATAGTTTAGTCAATTTTAGTTTTCATAAATGCAATCATGCACACCTCTGATTCAGGAAGAGTGCTAAAACCACGGTCATTTCTTTCATCGAGTATCCCACCTCCCATCATATTTCGAGCTTCCTCTCTGATCAAAACAAGTCTTGCAAGTAGTTTTCGATCTGGAACAACTGGCCGAGTTTCCATTGTCTGAAAAACCATTTATAATGCAAAATAATGTTAAATTCTAAGAAACATAGCAAACCTCGCCAATGTAAACAAAAACTAACAGAAAGGAACACCACCCAGTTGTGGTCTCACAAAGCAAATATCTAAAATGATAGTAACAGGAAACAGATGGTTTTCAACATAGTCAAAAAGGTCACTTGCCCTCCTTTTTTTCATAACAATCAGGGAAATATATAATTCAGCAAGCAAAAGTTTTTGAAATATTCCCTCGACAGTTAACGTGTTCCTTTGCCTAGGCAATAGCCCAATGCCAAGGCAGGCACCTAGGAAAAGTTGGATTATTTACCAAAAAGGAAAACTGAAACTAAACTAAACTTGGAAATTTTCATATCAAAAGCAGCAATGACTGCAATGGAGGTTGAAACATTTAAATTCATAAATAGTGAAATCAAAGATATTTCCGGTTGCCATTGTTGAAATAATGTATAATCAAGGATATAATTCAAGAGGCAAGTCGTGTATGAAGTTACGTACAACATAAATTTGCATGTAGATCCAATAAGTTGCACTGTGAATGGCTACTTTTTGAACATAATACTATCTCAAAGTATCTAACTGTATACTAAACAAGCATAAACAATTGCAGTCCATTTGTAGAAGCTGGCCTATTTGGGTGCATCAGCATCTCTTAGGCAAATAATCAACAGTAGCAGCATAATTTAAAAATTAAAATGCACTCCATAAAATATCAAGAAAATGCTTAATGAGGATGCAAAAAATCTCCTCGATGCTCTAGCATCTATCAACTTAGAAGAATTCATAAATATCAGACAACATCTAAAAGCATGATTCATTATAAGATTCTCGAATAAATACCTCTAGTAGATCATCAGCCTGGTTTGCTATATCGTTTAGATTTGCTCCAGGAAGATGAACTTTGGTGCCATTTTCACTTTTGAAAGCACCACCACCTGCAGCAACTCGGCGTAGTAGCTCATGTCTGCTTTCTTTCAGGGGTGTTCTACAGAGAAGTCCAATCACTTGAACCTTGGGAGTAAGGAAAAGCAAGAGAAAACAACTTAGCATCGAGATCATGCTATTATATAACTAACT
Source organism: Gossypium hirsutum (assembly GCF_007990345.1). NCBI lineage: Eukaryota > Viridiplantae > Streptophyta > Magnoliopsida > Malvales > Malvaceae > Gossypium > Gossypium hirsutum. The sequence continues at coordinate 50,450,889 of NC_053430.1, read as the reverse complement.
TTATGCTGAAGTTGAATTAGATACAGCGGGGTTGGGCCTCAAGGAACATCCTTACATGCGGAGGACATTTTTTTGTGAGATGTGCCAGCACGGTCTCCTTAATCACCTCAAGCAGCGACTTTCGCTGTATTAAAAAAGAAAGTCCATTTTGAATTTATTCACATGAGAGACAAGCATCAACTGATAAAGAGATCAAACAATGACCGACAACTAGCAAAAGAGGGGTAGCAATCTCAAACCATGTCAGACGTCAAACTGACAACTAAAACCCAGATAACATATAAAGAAACACTGTTGGTTACCAGAAGCAGTCCTAAGCCGCTGTTACTTTCTAAGTCCTACATCAAGGAAAAGGAATAGAAAAAAGGGGGATGGCACCTTCAGCTAGTCTCAATTGATGCTATAAATCTCTGTAACAAGAGCCAAATAACCACAATGACAAGTATTATAAGCTGGCAACACCGCTAACACAATATTTTAATTGGTCTTGGATACAGACAAGATCAGGCAGATAGTAGAGCTGTACATGGAATACGCGATCATCAAGTTCAATTATTCTTCAAATCATGTTTGACAAACTCATGCTGAAATTCTTATTTTCAATAAACATTATAGTCATCTTACATCTTAAAATACACAATGAAAAGACATGAAAAAATATTTACAGTTCGAAAGAACCAATTTTGGCATGTGATATAGCTTGCTCTTGGAGCCTGGTTAATTTATAACAAAGTCAAAAGTAAATAAAGCTTCATTTATATAGAGCATCCAACTGAACAGTGAACAAATTCGAAACCTGAACAACTGCATCTAAATGCTTACAACATCTATTTTGCAAAAGAGATATTCTACACTTGAACCTTAAAAAACGTGACAAATGCACAAATAAAGTTGCACTACCTTATCATCTTGGTCCTTTTCAGCAACTTGGATCATGTAATCTAGAGCCATCATGAACCCTGATTCCATTTCGTCAACCCTTTTCCCAATTACTCCTTGTGCAGCTAACTCAACTGCTACCTCCTCAGATGCCTCATCCATGTTCATATCTTCCAACTGAACCAACGATGCATATCAGATAGTCAAGACAAAAATGCAATTCGCTAATCACCACAGTCTTTGTGAAGACTGAAGAAGAGGGATTCAACTTTCTAAAGAATGATTCACAGAAAAGCCTGATCTGAAAATAAAAATTGGTTTATAATAGGATGCAAACAATACAAATATAAGTCACAGAGATGGTAGCTACTGCCTGGTACATAAAACAGGCAGCTAAAGTCCAAAGTCACAATTCAACTACTGTTGCAGCTTAATTGTGGGGTCCGTAGACATGTCTTAGAAGGTTTTCATAAGCATATTAAAACTGCCAACTAGTGGTGGAAACTTGTGGGTATTAATGCCCTTAAAACCAGTATCCACCACAAATAAATTCAAGCATCCTTCAAAAGACAACCTCTTAAAAGGATAGTAGTAAGGAAAGAAGAATAGAGAGCTTACAAGGGTAATAATTTCTTCAAGAACAGAAATGACTTGGTCTCCTCCTTTGAGTAAAGCATCATACTGAGAAGAATCTAAGTGCTGACTGTCTTGAAGTTGTTGGGTCTGGGTTTTATAAGTTCGTTCAAGTTCTTCATCAGGATAGCCTGCACCAACTTCATAGCTGGAGGACACGCGGCAGAAGAATTGCTGCTTCGTTACTTTGGGTTGTTTTATTTGGCAATGGAAGTGGGGGGTAGAGAAGCTAAAGGGGACTGAGGTGGGGAAGAAGAGCGAAGGAAGATTTGGAGCGGAACAACTAGGGAAGGAGAAGAAGACACTGCTCTGCAACATTTTCTATCGTGAGGGGGAGGGGTTTGGGTTTTGGAGAAATACCAGAGGTCAAAAAATAAAATAATACATATCCTAATTCAGGTTCTTATAAAAAAGGTAAAATAAAAATATGAAAGCAAAACGCCGTCTGTGGGAATCGAACCCACGACCACATGCTTAAAAGCCATGCGCTCTACCGGCTGAGCTAAGGCCGCGTTGGCGAGTTCATGGAGTTCTTAATATTTATATAATTAATAGAAAAGTAAATATGAATGTAAAGCCGTTTGGAAAGCGGAGAAACAAAAAGGGGCCATTGTTTTATAAGATCTCTCTCTTTTTTCTTTTTTGTTTACGAGGGCAAAAGGTAAAGCACAAAAGCAGTACAATTAGTGCCATGGGATATTAGAACAACTTACTCATAAGTACTTTATCTTTCCATGCACCGTAGACTGCCTAGCGATAATTGAGACCAACTTTCTATGAGTTGTTATGATCATTTTGTGGGTAATTTGGAGAGATTCTAATTTGATTAGGAGGTGTCATGAGGATAAATTTTTCGTGAAATTTGGAGTCTCTGAGTAGATACGTATCCATGATGGATGAGGTTGAAACTTTTGACCCCTCCAAGAAAGTTCGTAGTTTGATTGACTAGAAAACATATGCTATCGTAGCATCTATTTCTATTCAAGGAAGATTTATCCTCGATGATTAGATAGTCTTTAGAAAGTCACCTAATAATTAGATTTGGTAGTAATTACTTGTAATTATATTATAATTAGTAGACTTTATTGAATTGATTGTAATTGGAACACTTTAATTACACTTTTCAATTCTTAGAGGAGGGTTGAAAATTAAAATAATTAAGTAGGTAATTATAAACAATTACCAATTACTTTATAATTTTCCAAATACACATATAATTTAAATTTAAGAAATTATTTTTATTTAAATTTTTGTAAAAAAAAATTTATACAATAGTAATATATGTTATATTAAAAATATAGTTATATATCTATTATTGAATTAAAAAATTCTCTATGAAACACGTCAAGCCAAATATTTCAATTAAATTTTGATGTAATAGCAAATTAAGTTTATTATTTTTGTATGAAGACGTATATGAAAATTGTACCATAAAAGTTATAAAATCTGTTATACACATCATAGAATCCTTCTTATAAAGGCTATATACTCTTAATGGATTAGAGGACACATTGTTGATGGATTTAAAAGTAAAATGATATGGTGGATGATATGTTGAATATTGTTCATTAATTAGGAGACACAAATTTTATATAATATGATGGAGTTTTGGATTAGAATATAAACTATAATAAAAGTGAGTCAACGTAATCAATAGAAAGGGAAATAAACCGATTTTGAAATCTTATTCGAAAAGAATTAGGATTTCTATTGGAAGCAATTTAGCTAAATTCTTTGATAGATAGACAACAATTGTTAGAGGAACAAAAGAGACTACAACATCGACCTAAAAACACTTCTGCAGATTAATGGATTTTAAGAGCTATTGATTTTCTTATATGTGAGGGAAAGCGGGGTTTTTGTTGCAATTCTTTTCGAAAAAAAAAATAGTTTATTGCGGGTGATGTTAACAAACATGAAATGTTGAGAATTAGGGTGAGTAAAATTCGATTCTATTCGAAAATAATATTTTGAGTTATTCAAGTCAACTCAAAAAAGTAATTCGAGTTTAGAGTTCAAATTGAGTTGAATTTTATAATTCGAATAATTCAAATAACAAATAGGTGTAAATACCCTTTTAGTCCTGTCAAGTTTGAAAATAAGCAAATTGGTCTTTTTCTCAACAAAAATTACTAAAAAAATCATTTTTAAAATTCAAAATTTTTATAAAAATTTCAAAATTTATATTTTCTAAAAAATTATAAAATTTTCAAAAAATAATTCTAAAAAATATATAAAGAAAGTTAAAAAATTAAAAATTTTCTACAATAATAATTTTGGGACTTAAATAAGTTAATTAATGATTCAAGTTTATCATATTAAAAATTATTGTTATTTTGCTTTGAAAAAGTTTTCAAATATATATGGTTTCATATTTATGTGCTCTAACATGGAATTAGTTATACCGTAACAAAATTTAAATTTGACATGTTTAATATTTTAAATTAACTCGAACAATTTCACTCAATTCAATTTGACTCGACTTAAAATTCATTTCACTTAACTCAATTTGAAAAAAATTCAAATCAAGTTAGGATGATAAAATAAGACTTTCACTTGATTCGACTTGATTCGATCTAACGCTCACCCCTAATTGAAATAATTAGATAAAATCGAATATGATGTTTATTTATTTATTACTAATCATATTCTTGACCACTTTCTTAAATTAACATATTACATACGATAATTGGAATAATTTTTGTTTATTTATTTATTAACATGTTACCTTTTAAATTTTATTTCATTTTTTATTTGAAAGCAAATATTTGAACTGATTTAAAATTAGAGAGAGAATTCCATAAAAATAAATAAAAGTAATAACGTTTTTGATTTTTTTTTGCGAATTTCTTGAAAATTAAATATGATTGATAAATGTCGAGTTTCATTTCTCTACACGTGGTGGTTTGGTCGTTTTTTCAGTTTTAAATTTTTCTAATTTAAAATTTTAGTTTTTAAATTTCAAAACTAGTTCGGATTATATATTTATTTAAAAATTTTCTAAAATTTACTGAATTGCAGGTTAGTTTTATTCGTTTTACTGCCATCTTACTAAAATTTGGGCCTTTCCTTCTTTTCTTTTTTTTTTATTAGGTTTCATTTTCATAAAAAAGTTTGGCTTTTAACATTTTTTATTATTATTTGTTGTGATTTAGAATTACAGACTAAAAAAAATGGGAATAATCTAATGATTCATGAAAAAAGATTATATGAAACCGTGATTCTATATTATTTTTATATATTTCTAATAATAGAATGACAAATCAGATTTTTACTCCAGAAGGAAAAATCTGATTCGTTATTTTCTTATTGAAAAGAGATAAGGATGATATGAAATCACAATTTTATACATTCCTTTCTTATGATTCATATGCCCTTTTGACTTACGTATATGATAAAATATAAGTTAAAGCTTAAATATTTTCTTCGTTTTAGGTGAAGATATATATGTGAAAAATTTATTGTCATATAATTTTTTTAGAGATTAAATTTAAATATTAAATAAAGTCAGTGAACACAAAGGTAAAAAAAGCGAGGGTAACACTTTTATATCTAAATTAGCAGACATACCATATATACCTGATCTTATACATATCACTTCTATTCGAAGAAAAAATAATAACGGCCTCAATAATAGGAGACAAAAATGTCTAATAAAATCATAAAATCATAATAAGGCGCAAAAGATAAAGTCACCTCGTTAAATGATGAGTCGCTTTATTTACTTCTTTTTTCATCTATAGAAAAAATATTGATAAATCACGATTGAAGAAATAAACAACCTTCAACCAATACCCCAAACTCCAACATATCACTATGCTTATCCTTCAGAGCATTAACAGCAAGTAAACAATCCAATTCAACAAGTAATGCATCCAAATTCTACCCAATAAGCCATTTTAATGCTTCTCGAATGACATATATCTCTGCTAATCGAGGGTCTCAAACAACAACCACATGACCCGATAATCCTTGCACAAATCTTCCATCATGGTCCCTAAGTATTGCTGCGAAAGTCAAACAACCAACCTCAGGAAATGAAGCAGCATCAACATTGCATTTTGGCATACCGACCCTTGGATGTCTCTAACCAGTCCCTGTAGAATCCTCCAATGTCATAATTGCCTGAGTCCTCTCAAAAACCAAATGCGCCGCCTCCCAGTGCTAAAAAAACTGTCCACCATCTGATCAATATTAGCAGGAGAAGCAACAACACCTTTCCAAAGAAATAGATTGCAGTGCAGCCAAATGCTCCAAAATAGAGTAAGGTGCCATCGAGTTATCGCCATATCGGTTGCATTAATAAAGGATGGGAGAACCTACTACAAGGACACTCTCAATTGCATACCCCTGACTAGCTGCCAAACTGCCTGAGCAGTCGAGCACAAGATAAGAACGTGGTCAAGCGTTTCAACACCTGCACAGCGAGGACACATATCATCTGTTGTTCCACTAGGGTCGGAAGCTTGTAAATTATTGTACTAAAAAATCACACAAAGTTCAATTCCTAGGAAAGAGAGGTGGATCACAAGGATTTCTTAAGTACCAAGTCTTTCCTTAGTCAGAATATCCCTTCTATCGTAATTTAATAGTACAATTAAATACTACTATTATACCCTCAAATATTGGAAGAAAAATAGGACAAGAAAAAACACAAGAGTTTTAACGAGGTTTGGTAAATTATACTTACGTCCTCGGGCACTAACACCAGATGATAACTTTATTATCTCCAAAATATTACAAATAGAATTCCTTAAGAATTCTCAAATGGGAGAAGAGAGAAAACTAAGAGAGAAAGATTGGTTGGGATGGTTGAAATGAGAAATGGTTAGGCCCATTTATAGTTAAGGTTCAGGGACTAACTTGCAAATGGCCTAAAAAATTAGGGACCAAACTTGCAATTATCCCATTCAACCAACCACTTTTTACTTTATTCTTTCGGTGCCAATTGCACCTCTCACCATTTTTGACTTTTCAACAATCTCCACCTTGAAGATTTGATTAGGATAATCACATCTTCACACACTTCCTTCAACTCCCCAAATTCGATAAAGCTATCTTTTGTAGTGCCTCCAAATACGCTCTCAAGCGCCATACACCTGAAGGTGCTCAAATTCTTAGGATGTTAATCAAGTTCAAACAATGATTAAACTTGATTGTTGTTACCACCTTGGTCATCATATCTGCGGGATTATTTGCTGTCGGAATCTTCTGAAGTAGAATTTTTTCTTTTTCAAAGACTTCCCGCACAAAGTGATATCTTACGTCGATATGCTTGGTTCTTGAATGATAGACTTGATTTTTCTCTAAATGAATAGTGCTCTGACTGTCACAATATAGACTAATGTGACTTTGAACAACTCCCAAGTCTTTCAACAATCCATTAAGCTAAATAGCCTCCTTAACAGCTTCTGTAACTGCCATATATTCTGCCTCTGTAGTAGACACAGTTACTATAGACTGTAAGGTAGGCTTCTAACTCACTGGGGCTTCAGCAAGAGTAAACAGATACCCCATAGTTGAACGACGTTTATCTAAATCACCAGCAAAGTCGGAATCAACATAGCCAAATACAAACTGACCAAGTGTTTCATCCTTCTCAAAAACTAAACCAATGTCTACGGTTTTTCGAAGATACCGTAGAATCCATTTCACAGCTTGCCAATGTCCTTTTCCAGGATCATGCATATACCTGCTCACAACTCCAACAGCTTGTGAAATGTCAGGCCGCGTACACACCATCGCATACATCAAACTCCCAACTGCATTAGCATATAGGACTTTTGCCATATATTCTCTTTCTTCTTTAGTTTTCGGAGATAATTGAGCACTAAGTTTCAAATGAGAAGCAAGTGGGGTACTTACATGTTTTGTGTTTTCATTTACACCAAAACATTGTAATACCTTTTTCAAATATTACTTCTGATTCAAACAAAGCTTGCCTCTCTTTCTATCTCTACTTATCTCCATACCGAGAATCTTCTTGGCCTCACCTAGATCTTTCATCTCGAACTCTTGATTCAACTGAGCCTTCAGCTTATCTATCTCCTTTTGGTTCTTCGAAGCGATTAACATATTATTAACATACAAGAGTAGGTAAATGAAAGATTCGTCATGCAGCTTCTGCAAATACACACAATTGTCATATTTGCTTCTTGTGTACTTCTGCCTTCTCATAAAGCTATCAAATCGCTTATACCACTGCCTCGGGGATTGCTTCAATCCATATAGCGATTTGTTCAGCTTACAAACCCAATTTCTACCACCAGCATCTGTGTGTCCTTCGGGCTGAGTCATATAGATCTCCTCTTCTAGCTCACCATGCAAGAAAGCCGTCTTAACATCAAGTTGAGCTAGCTCCAAATTCAACTTTGCTACCAAGGCCAACAAAAGTCTAATGGAGGAATGCTTCACAACAGGGGAAAATACATTATTGTAGTCGATTCCCTCCTTCTGAGCGTAGCCTTTAGATACCAATCTTGCCTTGTAGCGAACATCTTTCTTGCTAGGAGATCTATCTTTCTTTGCGAATACCCACTTGCATCCGATTGCCTTTTTACCTTTCGGTAATTGCACCAACTCCTAAGTATTGTTCTTCCGGAGAGGCTGCATTTCTTCATCCATGGCACTTTTCTATTTGTCACTTTCTAAGCTTTGCATTGCTTCTTGATAAGTGACAGGAATATCATCATCAACAACGGGAAGGGCGTAGGCTAGCATATCAGTAAATCGAGCAGGTCTACGGATTTCTCTTTATGGCCTTGCAATTGTAACTGGTTCTGGTGTACTTAATGGTTCTTGGGTTAGAACCTCTTCAACCTCTAATTCCTCCATTGTGGCTGGAGAATTAGACTTATTAACTGGGCAAATCCCCATCTGCTCAAACTCCACCTGTTTTAGAGTACACTCCACCTGCTGTAGAGTGTCGCTTGTCTGAATATCTTCATCTGCTACCTTTTTCAATGTGGAAAATTCATCAAAGGTAACATCTCTGCTACAGATCATTTTCTTTGTGTCTAAGCACCAAAGACGAAATCCCTTCACTCCAGAAGTGATTCCCATAAAGAGAGCTTTCTTTGCCCTCGGATCTAATTTTGACTCCTTCACATGGTAATATGCAGTGGATCTAAACACATGTAAGGAATCATAATCTGTAGCCGGTTTTCCAGATCATACCTCCATAGGAGTTTTTCTTTTTAATGCAGATGATGGCAAATGATTAACAAGATAACCAGCGTATGTCACAGCCTCAGCCCAAAATTGCTTGCCCAACCCAGTATTGGACAACATATATCGAACTTTCTCCAGCAATGTTTGATTCATACGCTCTGCCACTCTATTCTGCTGTGGTGTATCCCTAACTGTGAAGTGTCGAACAATACCATACTCTTGGCACACATCGAAGAACGGATCACTTTTATATTCCCCTCCATTGTCTGTTCTAAGCCGCTTGATTTTCTTGCCAGTCTGGTTTTCGATCATAGTTTTCCATTTAAGAAAAACTCCAAGCACTTCATCCTTAGTTCTCATGGTATACACCCAAACTCTTCTAGAAAAGTCATCAACAAAAGTAACAAAATAGTGTTTTCCTCCCAACGAAGGTGTTTTGGAAGGCCCCCACACATCTGAATGAACATATTCCAAAATACCTTTTGTATTATGGATATCAGTGCCGAATTTCACTTTCTTTTGCTTTCCCAGAACACAATGCTCGCAAAATTTTAATTTGCAAGCCTTTGCACCTTTCAACAATCCTTGCTTTGCCAGAATTTGCAAGGATTTTTCACTGGCATGTCCCAACTTCATATGCTACAACTGCATTGAGTCCAATTCTTTGTTACCGGAAGCTGCAGCGACTGCTCCAATAACTGTACTACCTTGGTAGTAAGTTTTTTTTCCTGATACCCTTCAATATCACAAGTGCGCCAGATGTCACTTTCAAAACCCCATCTCTCATAGTAACAACTGAACCATTGGATTCCAAGGCTCCCAATGAGATAAGATTTTTCTTCAAACTGGGCACGTACCGAACATCAGTCAGAACTCTGCTTGATCCATCTTGATTTTTTAATTGGATTGAACCTATCCCAACAGTTTTACAGGCATTGTCATTGCCCATATAAACAACTCCTCCATTTAGTTCTACTAAATCAGAGAACCACTCCCGGTTAGGGGACATATGATAGGTACAACCCGAATCCAATATCTACTCATCTGAATGGAACGGCGATGATGATGCAACCAGTGATAGTTCAAAGTCACTGGTATCATGCTTTACAACACAAGCATCTACAGCAGCTTTTCCCTTATTCTTCAACTTTGGATAATTTTTCTTCCAGTGTCCTTTCTCATGACAAAAGGCACATTCATCTTTCCCAAGTTTGGGTTTTGACTTTGATCTCCCTTTTTGAGTTTTCTTCCAAGTGTACGAACGACCTCGGACTACTAAAGCTTCTATATCTCTGATTGAGTTTTTCTGTTTGTCCTTCTTTCTCTGTTCATAACTGTATAAGGTCACACAGACTTCACTCAGAGATATATCACTCCTGCCATGAAGTAGAGTAGTTTCTAGGAACTCAAACTCCTCAGGAAGTGACCCCAACAGCATCAAAGCCAAATCTTCATCTTTGAATGTCTCATCCATATTTAGCAAATCAGTGACTAACTGATTAAATTTGGTGATGTGATCATTCATTGTGGTACCTGGGACGTAAGTGAAGCAAAACAGTCTTTTCTTCAAGTGGAGCTTATTTTGACTGTTTTTCTTCAAAAAATTTTCTTCAAGTGCCACCCACAACTTATTTGCAGAAGTCTCCTTTGAAAAAACATACCTCTACTCTTCGAGAAAGGCATGATCGAATTATGCTACATGTCAACTGATTGATCGCCTTCCAATCTTTCTCCTATACATCATCTAGTTTCCCTTCATCAATGGCAATGTCTAGACCCTGCTAAAAAAGGGCATCTAGAACCTCACTTTGCCACATACCAAAATGGCCCGTGCCATCAAAGATCTCCATGGCCAATCTTGCATTTGCAATTGTCGGTCTTGTCCATATGGACGATGTTAAAGCTCCTAAATCGTCCATATTCTCCATAATCTTTCAATATACCTAAGGAAATCTTTTTTGATGTGGAAGATCAGTTTAAACTACAACCACAAAGCATACTACGATTAACCTTCGGCTCTGATACCACTTGTTGTTCCACTGGGGTCGGAAGCGTGTAAATTATTGTACTAAAAAATCACACAAAGTTCAATTCCCAAGAAAGAGAGGTGGATCACAAGGATTTCTTAAGTACAAAGTCTTTCCTTAGTCAGAATATCCTTTCTATCGTAATTTAATAGTACAATTAAATACTACTATTATACCCTCAAGTATTGAAAGAAAAATAGGACAAGAAAAAACACAAGAGTTTTAACGGGGTTTGGTAAATTATACCTACGTCCTCGGGCACTAACACCAGATGATAACTTTATTATCTCCAAAATATTACAAATAGAATTCCTTAAGAATTCTCAAATAGGAGAAGAGAGAAAACTAAGAGAGAAAGATTGGTTGGGATGGTTGAAATGAGAAATGGTTAGGCCTATTTATAGTTAAGGTTCAGGGACTAACTTGCAAATGGCCTAAAAAATTAGGGACCAAACTTGCAATTATCCCATTCAACCAACCACTTTTTACTTTATTCTTTTGGTGTCAATTGCACCTCCCACCATTTTTGACTTTTCAACATCATCAACATTTATATATTTATCGTGAAATCATGCCTTGGTCGAAACATAATTCTTCATACATGGCTATACAAAATCTTTGACTTTGGGGGGAATATGGCCACTCCAAAGGTTCAACCAAGGACCATATTCTTGAAATTGAGATAAATTGAAATAAACGATTTGACTGAATAATAACCATTAGTAGCCCAATGCCAAATTAAATTATCTAGCCAGTGAACTAAACCAATCGAGATACTATGCACCCGCCTAGAGTCAGGAGGAGAAAATAGACCATCTAATAAAGTCGGTTCCTAAGTAGTACCATCAACATTCATCAAATCATGCACCCTTAAATCATCCATACCTAACAACATAGCCGAATCAATAAAGAAATTATCATCATCCACCAGCAAAGGGTCTTTAAAACCCCAAATAGATTCTACATCCCCCAACCTCAAATAAAAACCCTTCAAAATAAGATGTTTAGTAGCAAAAATGCTCCACACGAAAGAGGGATTACTATCAATGTCCCTATCCAAAAAACCACATTGTGGAAAATATCTGACTTTGAAAACACGACTTGGAAGAGAGCACGGTTGAGAGATAAACCTTGCAAGCTACTTACCAATCATTGTAAGATTAAGATAATGGAGATTGCAAAAACCCAAGCCCCCAAAATTTTTCAGAACATAGAGCTTGTCCCAAAACAGCCAGTGAGTTCTCTTCCCTACATCCCCACTAATAAATTTCATCATCTTTTGCAAGGTGTCATACGTGTTAAGTAGAATTAGAAAAACACTCAAGTAAAAAGTTGACAAAGATTGGGCAACTGCCTTAATGACTACTTCTTTACCAGTCTCGATAGAAAATGATTCATCCAACCATGAATACACTTGCTTAGTCTATCCCGCAAAAAGAAAAAAGAACATGCTTCTTATTTCTATCAATAAGAGAAAGAAGAACCAAATAACGACCACGATTCAGATGGGTTGAAACTCCTAACAACGTCTGCTCCACTAATTTATCTTGAAGCTTCATATTAGAACTAAACATGATCCCTAATTTTTGAAAATTAATCGCTTAACCCAAAGCTTGCCTATAATCCTTAAGGATATGCAACAACACCAAGCATTAAATGGTAGAGGCCCAAAAAAATAAATAAAACTATCATCCACCAAAAGGAGGTGTGAGATTGTACTCCCTTTACAGACCAAAATACCACGTATAACCCTGCTCGCCTCAACTTCATGGAGCAAAAAACTCAACCCTTCAGTACATAAAAGAAAAAAGATAAGGAGAGAGCAGATCACCTTGATACAATCCCCGATCAGGTACAATCGATCCCCCTCTATCCATTAAACAAAATAGAATAGTTTACTATAGTGACGCACAACATAATCCAATCAACCCATTGGTGTGAAAAGCCCATCTTCAACATAATAAACTAAAGGAAGTTCCGGCCAACCTAGTCATATGCTTTACTGATATCGATTTTTATAGCTAATTCACCCACATTTCCTTGACCCTTACTTTGAAGTGATGGATAATCTCCAAAACAACAAGAATATTATCCATAATCAATCTGCCCAGAACAAAAGCAGAGTACATGAGTAAAATTATGTTTGGCAAAATTCTTTTCAAACGATTAGCAAGGACCTTAGCAACTATCTTGTATTGAACATTACATAGAGCTATGGACCTCGAGTGTTTCATACTGTCAGGTTAGTCCTTCTAAATAGAAACAATATTAGTATTTGATGTGATCTCATCATCGATTGAACAATTATAGAATTACAAAAGTGGCTCGATTGTCTAATTCAGGTCAAAATGATAGAAAATAATAAAAAAGATAGTTATAATAAGATAGATATATAAAATATGGACCTTGACCCAATAAGCTATGTTTAGAAAAGAACCATAGGTATAATTGACGCTGACCCATTTTCTATAAAACAAGTTAAAGAACCAAAGGTATCAAGAAGGAACCCGATCCGTACTTATATAAGGTAAGAGCCAAAGGTATAAGGGTGATCACCACACTCCAGAAAAGAAAGAAAAGGAGTGATAAGATCGAAAGGGTGAATGCCACAAGATGTAAATCTTAATAAGTTCAATAGGTATTCGTAAAGAACAAAGATAAATTCTCTCAAAGATGTATATTGATCATTATTTTTACAAAAGACAACTGAAAAAATATTTATAGACTAGTCTAGGTAAATGAACGACCACAGACCACCATTAATGTGATACATGTATATTCATCCATACATGAACCAAAATAAATACATGAACTTTATTATTCAATGAATCTATTAAAGATTCATCCTCCCTTATCCATCCATGCATGTATAATCAAATACATGAATCTTTCAATTCAATGTATTTTCCAAGTTCATGTATCTTCCCTTTTGATGTGTATGCATGTTCAATGTTCAAATTGAATGGTCCAAAAACGTCCTTATTTGGTTGTGCATTTATATGGATGTTCTTCCCCTCTTTCCAATGTATCTCTTTGGTTTAATGTGTTGTGTTTAAATCATACAAGCCCCTTTGGACGTGTATGCATTTGGAAAGTGCATGAATCTGTCGAAAAATCACATTAAATCTCCCTTGTTTCTTTATCCATGCATGAAGAATGTTCCATCGAATTTGGTCATGAATGTATATGCTTGGAACATTGCATTTGGGCATGGAATGTGAAGAGACATATAAACTTAAGCGAATGCATGAACTTTTAGGTCTTAAGCATTCTCCCATGTATGTATTTGAAGAGGAAACTGAATGGTCATAAGATGATATGTGGTTAGCCAAATGAACCTACAAAACTATAAATAGAGCTCCATTATGCTTAAAATCAATACACTTAAACATAATGCAAACAATAATGAATTCTGAGGAAATGACTCTACGAACATATGGCGATAATTGACACAAACAAAATGAAATGCTAGGAAGGCATGAAAACATAGAAAACAACTAAGTTGTGTCGCATGGAAATAATAAACTAAGCATAAACAATATGAAATCATAAAGACTGTGGAAGTAAAATAAATATACGACAAATATGACTCAACGCATGAAATGTAACCTATATGAAATAGAGCATAGGATCTAAAATTTAAAATTTTCATATTGAACTTGGATTTCCTATGTTGGGCATTAATAATTGGGTTAAGTCCATTATTGACTCCTTTAGGCCCAATGCCTCTAAAGTAAGGTCCATTAAGCTCTATAAATTTAACAAAAACCTCATTTGACCCACTAAAGCTTAGCACAATTGAGATGTGAAATTAGATCTTGACCCAATCCAAAGCCCACATGGTTACATAATCATATGATGTGACAATGCTCACATCAATATTATTAAAAGAAACAGAGATGATCTGCCACAATTCATGGTGGCAAATTAGGTTCATTCCATCACTTAATGAGCTTGTTTTTGACACAATTTAGTGTTACTTTTATTAGTTTTACATTTTAGTCTTTAATGTTTAATTTTGGTAAAATAAGATTTTTTTACGTATTTTTAGGTGTTCCAATGACCCATTAGGCCAATTCGAGCCTAGGGTAAGACTAATGGGCTACTTGAGTGTTTAGGATGCCATTTCAAGCCAAGGAACACAAGGGACGAATTTAGTGTCGCGACACTAGCATGCAATGTTGCGACACCGAACATCGAAGCAATAAGGGACGAAATAGAGGCGACTTTGCGACGAGGGATGCTTTGATGTCATGACGATGTGATGAAAACCTGGACAAGAGCGGCTGAGTTTTGACAACTAATTAGGGTTTTATGTCCTAGTTAAACCCTACTTGTTACAAGGGTATTTTAGGCACCTAATACCTTGAATGTAGTCTATATAAGTCACATTATAACCATATTAGAGGAGAGTCGACCTAGACAGACAGATTTCTTTACACATTATAAACTAGTGTTTGTCGTCCCATGTATCATCATGAGCAGCTTTTGGGCCTTCAACTGCATCTCACCATCCTCATAGTCTACAAGAGAAATCAACACTAAAATAACAATCAAATAATCAATAACTACATGCGGTGTGTGCAAGTGTGACAAATCAGTTGTAATATATGTGTATAATGAGGTATATGAGTACTCCGAGGATCGAACCTAAAGGAGTCGATGATTAAGCGAATTCTAGCTACAAACATACAATTAAAGAGTCTATATAATTACTTGCTATACACTATAGTACGACAAATCATAAATGAAGTTAATTAAGACTAATTAAGTATGTAACACCCCGTACCCGAGACCGTTGCCGAAGTCGAACACGAGGTGCTAACGGGCTTAATTCCTTACTTAAACAGCTCATACAATTCATTTTTAAAATTTCTAGACGAGCTGGCTAACTGCATCACAGTCACTCTAAAAATCATATCTCGAGTTCCAAAACTCGAAATCCAATTCTATAAATGTTTCCTGAAACTAGACTCATACATATATTTACTAATTTTTTTCTAGAATTTTTAGTCAGGCCAATTAGTACAGTTTATTAGTTAAAGTCTCCCCTGTTTCAGGGTTCGACTACTCTGACCTTCATGCATTACGACTTAGATATCTCCCTATACAGGGCTTCAATACTTATGCCGTTTGTTTCTAATGAAACTAGACTCAAAAAGGAATCTGTAAATCTAAAGCATGACTTCTAATTATCTCTGGTTAATTTATGGTGAATTTCCAAAGTCAGAATAGGGGATCCAGAAATCGCTCTGGCCCTATTTCATGAAAACTTAAACATCTCATAAAATACGACTCATATGGTCGTTTCGTTTCTTTCTATGAAAATAGACTCATCAAGATTCGATTACATAATTTATTCATTATTTAATTCCATTTCTACTATTTTTAGTGATTTTTCAAACTCACATCACTGCTGTTGTCAACATCTATTTTAAGGTAAATTTCACCTATTTCATAGTTTTCCATGAATCAACTAGTAATTTGACTTACATTATTTCCAAGTATAATCACGATTAGCCATGACATACGTAGCACCAATAGGACCATGATTGGCCATTCCAATGGCTAATCATTACCAAACATTTCCACACCACTTAATAACCATATCATAAGACCATATATACAAAATGATCATAATGTTATACTCAAAATATACAAGCCATTTTCGCATGGCTATTGATTATACATTACCAAAAGATACTTAATTAGCAACAAGGGTCAGCCTTATACATGCCATTATCAAGTTCAACTGAAGAGTACCAAAAAGTGGCTTAGATAGTGTGGATGACTTCGACTTTGACACTTCCGAGTCCGATAGTTGACGAACAAAATCTATAAAACAGAGAATTAAAGCAAAAGAATAAGCATTTCGATGCTTAGTAAGTTTTAAATAATGAAATCATTTAAAAGAATGGCATAATAATATCAAAGTTTACTCGTATCATCATTTGGCCGAATAGTAACATAATTAAGGTACCATTTTTTTTATTCATAGCACAAAGGTAAAATCAATATATCCAATAAAATTCAATCTATAGCCGAATCCATTCATCCCAAATTTCTAAGTCAATCTCATGCATATACACATACATCTCATGTTTGTGAAATTGAATTCTCTAATTTGGAACTCATACATCATGATCAGATCGTAAATATTTGAATGATTTTAACAATGGTCTAAGCATGCCTACTGAGTTGCGTAGTCGAAATTTAAAATCAATCGTATTCTCAATGAGAGTGAGTTACTTACCTGGTTATCTTACAGTAAGTAGCACATGTGATTAAAATTATTCCAACATGTATTATATGATTTCTCGTACGAACACTTATGGGTTTTCACCCTCAAATATTATGCTGGCACAAACATCCTTCGGAATCAAGCCCGATTCTTAGCACTGGCTCAAAAGCCCTTCGAGACCAAGCTCGGATTAGTCCACTGGCTCAAAGGCCCTTCGGAACTAAGTCCGGTTATGACACTGGCTTTAAAGCCCTTCGAAACTAATTTTGGTTATTAGCACTGGCTCAAAAGCCCTTCGAGACCAAGCTCGGATTTAGACCCCGATTAGCATTCATACATATATGCATATATATATCATATCACATCTGGATATCATTCCTGATACTCGAATACAATTACAGCATGTTTACTAACCATACATCATTCGATTCATTAATCCTAAACAATTAACATGATCCCGTTTCGTTAATCCACAAGATTTCCATAACCATTCGGCTACAAGTAAATACCTTACTTATTTATTTTATCATGTAATTCAAGTAGAATCGTCAGGTCACAAGTTAATTATTATGCTCATAGATAAATAATTGCCTTATTAAATCATAAGCTAAATTTCATTACTCAAAGACTTACCTTATATCCTTCTGAACAAATCTCGGTTTAGCTATTCCGTGACTTTAGCTTTTCCTCTATCCGATGTTGCCCCTTTATGCTCTTGAGCTATGTTAAACAAGTTTAGTCATATTAAACCTTATCCATTCCTCTCATTTGATAATTACACTTTCATTCTAATGTGACACACACACACACACACAATTTTTTTCTTTACAAAACATTCGGCAAAATACAACTATGTTACAAGTCACAACTAAGTTATTGATTAAATCAAGTTTACATAGCCTTATGTTCAATAAGCAATTAAGGCACACAAAGCATGAATTCTTCAATTAAACTTATCATTTTTAATTATCCAATTTTTTAAACAAAATCTAGCTAATAGCCGCATATATATACCTTTCACCAAGCTTGACTTAACTTATAATTATCTAAATTATTTAAATATTCAATAACAAACTCCTCCTTTATCAAATACATATTCGGCAAGAACATGGTACTTATACTGCATCAATTTTAAGCATATAAATTACTCAAACATAATCAAATTCACATTCGGTCTTGGTACATAATAAGGTAGCCGATTCTTTTCCCTTAGCACCTAATGCTCACATATGATTATTTGTATAGTTCAAACACTCATCTACCCTTGTTCATCTAAATTTAACATGAAACAACAACCATCACCTTTATTAATTACCATAGCCGAAAGCCCTAATCATTCCCACAATCAAAAATTCAACATGGGTTACAAAAATAACTTGATATCTCATTCAAGATTAACCAAAATTTCAAAAATTAACATAAACTTCTTACCTTAATGTTAACTTAAGATGATCGAATGCCTTTCTCCCATCTTCCTCTTTACATTCGGCCAAGAAGAACAAAAAATTCAAGCTTTGTTTTCATCACCCTTCCTTTCCTTATTTTCATTACTTTTCCTTTTTATTTATTTATGTTATAAGATATAAGGCTACTAACTAATAATTAATACATATTATATGTATATAATCCCATCATGGCCGGCCACTACTTATCATAATGGAAATTTGACATGCAAACCCATCATTTTTATAACATGCATTAATAAGTGACTTCAACATTTGCCTAACACATTTCTAAATTTTCTCACATAAGTCCTATTTAATTATTTCGCATACAAATGACAAAAATTTAAGCATGAAACTTTCACACATGCCTTTTTCACATACAATAAACACAAAATTTAATGGTTAATTATTTTTACGACTCGGTTTTGTGGTCCCGAAACCACTTTCCGACTAAGGTCAAATTAGGGCTGTCACAAAGTACCTAAAATAGAAAAATAGTATATTGTAAAGAAAACAAACTACGCAACTATCAAATATGGGTAAATACAATAATAGAGAATGGTTGGTTGACCTCCGAATTAGGGATCAAAATTGCTATTACTTCTAAATTGACTTCATTTTACCTCTTGGCCTCAACTTTACCAAGAGATTTATGTACAAATCTAATGAGAGATTTATGTACAAATCTAAACCTCCAATGGTGAAAGGGGTGAACAAAGATAATGATGACGACTGATTCTAAAAAATCTTAGAAAAGCTTAACCGTTTGGAGATGTCTGTTAAGCCAACAAGGACGAAGTAACATTATGAGAACCAATTGGAGGAGGCAAGTTAGGGGTGGAAATCCCTATTCAAATACCTACAATCCTGGTTTGAGGGATCATACGAACCTCAAATTGAGAGGCAACCAAGGAGGCGCGAATCAATCGCAAACCCAACAAAACCCTCATTATTAAACTCCACCAATGCAACAAAAATTTATGGGTAGTGATCATGCTACATGTGGTAAAATGTTTGACCAATTAGAGGGAGAGATGTAAACTATGAAGATGGACAGTCGACAAGTCCAAGCGATGTATGGATGACTCGAATCTTGAATGGATAGTCTCTGCGACCAAATAAGCCATATAATGATGATGTTTCAAAAATAAAATGGCCAGAGTCGCCCTAGCAATACAAAGAACAATCCTCGGTGAGATGGGAAGGTACACGTAAAGGCGATTGCATTGTGATTAGGCAAGGAATTGAACTCGCTAAACACACACATCTATGAAGAGGAGGAGGTTTACGAAGAGATCGACGAACCCATGGAAGAGGAAGAACCAGACTATCATGAGCCCATCGAGGAGGAAGCCGAACCAGTGCCTGATTCAGTAATCTCAACTTAAAGTACGACGAAGGTACCATTCTTAACACAACTAGAGGATAAGCAAAAGAGGGACGAGGTAGATTTTATAAATTTTCTTAATTTATTTAAATCCCTCAATGTCAATTTTCTGCTATTAGAACTTATTGATAAAATCCCAAAGTATGCCAAGTATTTAAAGAAAATTATGAAACGACATAGTAAAATGAAAAAGGGTGAGCAAATTGACATTGATCAATCGTATAACGCGTTAATCACAAAGAGGATACCTTCGGAATTAAAAATTTAGGTAGCTTTACAATCTCAATAGAGATAGAGGATCGATATTTTAGCAAAGCCCTTTGCGATTTAAGGGCTAGCATAAATTTAATTCCCTTATTAATCTATCAAAAACTTAGACTCGAGGATCTTAAAAATACCTCGATAACATTATATCTGGCTGATATATCTTTGGTGCAACCGAAAGTTGTACTTGAGGATGTATTGGTCGGGGATTCATAATCATCATCGATTTTGTAGTCCTTGACTTTTAGAAAGATCGAGAAATCCCTATTCTGTTGGATAGGCCATTTTTGGCCACTTTTAAATCGACTATCAGTCTCAAGCAAAACGAGCTTATTATAAAAATTGATGATGAAATAGAAGTGTTCAAATGTGATCAGAATTCCCAAATTAAGGGATTGCTTAGGGAGGAATGTTATGTGTTATTTAAATTAATCTCTAACAACCTTAATCAAAAACATTTCTCGAGTTGTGGATGTGTAGGTACTCATAAGGAGAGAGAATGAGTCTAATGACAAGATCCAGACGGGAAGGGAAACAATTGGAAGGCATGTGATGGGCGTGAATGACGACTAAAGTCAATGGTGAAGTTTAGAGAATTGTTAGAAACGTTTGGTAGCACGACATAGTATTAACCATTAAACTTTAATAAACTTGTTAAATATTGTAAATTAGTTTTAAGTTTTCATTTTTAGTTAGATTTTAGGATAATTATAGTGTAATTACATGTTAGAATTAGGAGAAATCAGGTTTTTGGATGTAAAAGGGTTAAAGAGAAGCTAAATAGGGACAAAAACAGACAATCGGAGGACATCGACAAATCCTGAAGGGCTAAGAACAATGTCTTGCCATGCCATGGCATGACATAGGCACTTCAAAGCAAACACGCCTAATGTTAAAGTGTTGTGTCACGTCGTGTCACACCATGCATAGGTTATGGCGTGACACGCCTTTGTTTCCAGCCAAAATCGGTTCATTTTAGGCATAAAACCTATCAAAATTCTATTTATATCCATCAGTTTTAGGCATAAAAGCACACATTTAAAATACCCAAAGAAGAGAAAACATCCTCCTTGAGCCACCGCACTTCTTCCCTGCAATCTAGCTTTGAGCTTTTGCATTCCCAACCTCCTCTTCACAGAAGTAAGTACTATTCTCTTTTCATTTTAGTTCTCATATTTTATTTTGTGACATTCCATATTAATTGAGAGCTAAATTTCATCGGTAACTACTCGAGGTATCAAGTTCTAAACTTGATTTTTATCACTGTTACTATTGATTTTGTTTTTTTACTTTAATTCAAAAATAGCACCATGAAAGCAACAACGTTCGACTTAAGCACCGAGCAATGTCGATGCCAATCGCTTCTATAACCTGAAAGTCAAAATTTTTTTCTTCAAATGAATAGACGTTTGTTTATACAATAGCATGGGTTCCATCCCACCATGTTCGTTTGCGATGAGATATGAGATTTGGTATGATCCCACCGTTAGAACAATTTTTGCACAACCTCAACTGAATCGACAGTTGACGTTATCGTTTATGAGTTTTATGCCTCCTAAAAGGATAGGGAGAATTGCAAGCAACGGGGTGAGATGATCACTTGTGTTACTATTGGGGCAAAGAGGTGTTGGTTACAACTTGAGAGATTTGCTAATATTACGATGCCTTGTATTATACCCATGATCACCTAGAGACCATAGACTTATTTACGTTTGAAAATTTTGATATGGCTTTGAAAATTTGATATGGTGGGTATTATTGATTTTTTGATAGAGGGGTATGACGAGTGGGCTCGCCAAGCCAACTTTGAGGTGCTCTTGAAATTCAACACAACCATTATGTTTCTGATGGCCTAGATGTGGGTGCACCCTCCTGGCGTTGACTCATAATGCTTCTGATGTTACAGCCTATCGAGTGGTTATGTTTTATTTTATCTGAATTTTGTAGTAGCCACTGCATTTATAAGGAGATGCTCAAGTGCACATCATACCGAAAGCAAAGTATGTACTTCCAGTATCTAATTACCACTCTATGTCGCTGAGCTGACGTTCCCATGTCCCAGTCAAGCCATTCACGATAACTATGAGGAGTATGATTGGGGACAACTTGTACGACTAGTTATTTAAGCTCTAATGCAAGCAAAATTGAGAGAAGAAGATAAGAACTAAACATAAGAGCGAAATTCAAGGGTCGATGAAAGGAAGGGTAAAGTACATACATTGAAAATGATATGACTCACGAATATGCCAATCTCGGAGTGGCAGACCTGATGGATACAAGATATGAGAGAAATTTTGATTTGCATTGAAGAACAGAATGGGTGGCCCACACCAACACCACTTTTGGACATTTTCGAGAGATTCCCACCCTAAGAAATTAGGGCACCAATGATGATGAGAACGATGATGATGATTAGGAGGAGACTCTGATCGTGCCACTGGACTATGAGCGAGTATTTCGACTAGACCACTCATTGATGAAGGGTGTAGTGATCCGCGACTCGGCCAGCACAACTCGAGACAGACTTTGAGAAGTCGAGTTATGAAAAGGTCAGCAGGGCACGAGAGGGGCAAGACCCAAATGATTGAGGAGTCAGATCTGAGTTCGACTAATTCTGAACATTTTTATTTTTATATTTGGAATTTGTACTTTATTTTTATTTGAAATGGTTTTTAATTTTTGTTTTTGTTTTAATTTGTTAGGATTTAATAGTTTATATATATTTGTGTGCTTTAATTTTTCTTTGCAGAAACCCCACAATTTTTGAAGACACTACAATTACTAGCCAAAGCCGAAAGGGGGACTAGTCCCACCAATGAGTTGCACTAAACCCACCAATCATGTAACCTTTTTCCTTTATATTTTTATTGCACATTAGGGACAATGTACCGAATAAAGTGTGGGGTGAGTTAAGAAAATTGTTTTGTTATTTTCTTTGTTTTAAGTAGCTTTTAAATCTTTAGTTTTTGTATGTTTTCTATGTGCTTGAGCTTGTAGAAATACAAGTGATTGGTTTAGGAGCATGTTAATAGGATTGTGTGAAAAAATTATTAATTTAAGTTGATAATAATTTATTTTAAAATTTTAATTTTAGACTACTTAGTTCAATTTATTACATTGTGAATAGATTTGAAGTGTTGAATATACCACATGAAGAATAGGTATATAAATAACATGTATGTTTAATTGAATTATAGGTTGTAGAGATTGAGAGACTTGGCCGATTTAGTCCATGTATAGAATCACTTAGGGACGACCTAAGGTATTATTTGATAAACATTTTCGAGCCAAAAAAGCTATCCAATAAATATTTTGCTTAGTACCTATTTTTTTCCGTAATCCATTTTCTTGATGAACTGAAAATGAAATCTTAAGCCTAATAAATAATCTATTTTACCCTTTATTTCTTGGTCCTTGCACGAATTTAGACATTTTTCATCGATATTGAGGGATTAGGTAGATACATCATGGCGATTTCAAAAGAAAAGAAAAGAATTGAGTGAATAAGGAATTGTATAGTACAGTGAGTATGAGCTTGTAGAAAAATAAGCAAAAAGCTAATTGAGAAAATCTCGATGAACAAAACCAAAGTGAGTTGGAAAAATAAAGTACGCTCACATTTGTTCAAAAAAAATTTACGAGCTTGAATGGTTGTACTGAATACTATATGATGCCTTAGTAAATGGAGAAATAAGGAAGTTGAGGGAAGTGGATATAAGGTGGTGAGCATATGTATACTTGGTGGAGTATTGAGAATAATATCATGTACCAAAGTACTTTCGTGCTTAACCATTTTGTTGAGCCTATTCTTTGAATTCCAAACCAACCTATGTAACACCCCAAACCCAGCCTAGATGTTATGGCCGAATCTGGTGATGTCACATAGTAGTGTTTTTTTCAAAAAAGTGAGTTGTCGTCAAAAACCTCTTTTCTATATATAACCTCTTTACAATATTTTATACTAATTCTAGGACGTGTCGTTCATTTTCAAAATGTAATTCATTATTATGAAGTTATTCTCTTTCAAAACGTTTATTAATTTTCAAAACGTCACTTATTGCGGAAGCTTTTTAAAACAGTTTGCATATTTGTGTATATGTTATTAAAACATTTGATTCGTTTTGAAAACTCGATTATCCCTACTACTAGTAGTTGTAAATCAAAACAATGGAAAGCCCAAATTAAAAGTAAAAATCCAAAGAGCCTATTAATACATTAAAATACCCTCAAAATAAAATTAAAATTATAATTAAGTACTAAGTCGAATTAAATAGGTCATGTGGCCACCACTGAGTCCTACGTTGCACCGTTCCGCCTTTGTCTGGGGATTACCTGTACAGCTAAATTAGAAGGGTGAGTTTACGAAAACTCTGTTTGTAATCCCATGTAAAGCAAATAGACAGAAAGCAATCACAGTCTGGGCCTAAGCCCTTTTCAATATCAGTGATAATATCAGGTTGGGCTTTAGCCTATCTCGGCACAGAAGCGATCATGTGTTCAGGCCTTGGCCCATTACAGTAACAGTAATCAGTATAGTAATAGATTATACAGTATACAGGTCCTACCCAGCCGGCCTCTACACTCCATCTCCGTCCAACCCTACACTCCACGTGGGGATATAATCAACCTACCCATCCCTACACTCCAAAAAGTACCGAATGTGACACTAGATAGTAGTTTGCAGCTGAGCTGCCAGTAAATTAGGCTCGAGGCCTTTCAGTACAATTCCTCCGATCAAAATAAACCCCCAACCCAATGCAATGCAGTATAAAAATATGATATGCTATAACATAATATCATGCATGTAATCAGGGCATACAGTATCAAATCAGTGGAACATTATCATGCTTATTCATTTCAATCATACAGTTATTTTAGTTAATTAGGGGTCTAGGTAAGCTTACCGACCCTACAATAGGTCCACAATCGACTCAAGCAACCTGTGCAACCTTAGCAGTCATACAGTGAAAAATGGGCCCACAGGCCCATGTTGCATGCCTATGTGGCCCATATGCCCGTATGGCCCATACGGCCCAAAATGGCCTTAGCCGTGTGGATCACACGGTCTGGCCCAATATTCCCACGCACCCGTGTGCCCACACGGTCCAATTTGGCCCGGCCCATAAATTGCACATAGCCAGTCTCATTGACCACACGCCCGTGTTCGGTCACACGACCAACCACACGAGTGGTCGCAAGCCCGTGTGGCATCAAAAATCATGTTTTTTGACTTTTCGCAGATTCCCAAATTCAAAGTCGTGTTTACACACCTGAACCATTTTTGATGCGTTTGTACACCGTAGCACTCTAATACCTATTAATTGATAAATAAACACCAGATTAATTCCTTGAAACGCATTCAAACCGAATTGAAATGAATAACTCATTATAATACACAACCTCCAAACTTACCTTCAACCCTTGAATGATCGACTAAGGTTCCACTCGCGTCTGGTCTCTTTCTCTGAAATTCACTACTGCCCAAAAAGATAAAGGAATATTAATTAGAACTCTAACGATGGCAATTTGCCAGAAGCTAGAAACTCACTTACCGAAACCACACATACAGAATCATCAAAGGTTGAGGCAAGAAACACTATTTCCGTGGGATGGAGAGATAATTTCAAGAGAGGAAAAGACAAAAAAACAAAGAGGAACAATTCAATACCCAGTAAAACAACACAATACCTCAATAGCACTTCAGGAAGGAGGTGTCTCGACAAAGAAAAGAAGAAGTCAAAATTTGGGAAAAAGATAAAATATGATTTGGCTAGGGAAAAGAGAGGAACAAGAACGTTCAAAACTTTAGCAAGAACTAATAGGAATTTCAGTAGCAACAAAGGGGAGATAAGAGGGGAAAACAATCAGTAGAAAATTCAAATAGGAATAATCGGTATAAAGAACTAGGATTAGTTGACAAAAACAAAAGAGAGGAGAAAAGAAAACCAAAGGGAAATTCGGCAGAGAGAACCCAAAAGCAGAGAAGAGAAAAATGTCAAAAAACTGAAAGAATGAGGAAAGGTAGGCGAATTTGTCGCGACTAGTTTCGATTCTATCCAATCTCTTCTACCCATATTTTTCTCCCCAAATCACTCCAACATAATCCCCTCAACCACCAAATTCAAACCCCACTCAAACTCTTCAGAATTTTGGTCAAACTACAACACCCACACGGCACAAACAATAAAAATAAATTTCATGTTTGCCCAAGGACTCGAGCCCCAGACCTCCTGCTCATTTACTTTCTACTTAACCACCAAACCAGCAGGCTCATTCTGACATATTTTACCCATATTTATTGATAAGCCTTCTGACTAGAGATAGGGGTTTATTCATAAAAATGCCAAAATTTTCCCAAGTCAAGGCTTGAACCCAAGACTTCTTAGACACTCTCAGAACACTTAACCACTAAAGTAGATACACATTTGTGTCATAAAATACGAAAATAAATATATAAGATATTTTTGAGGCGTTACAACTCTACCATTCTAAAAGAAAATTTCGGCCTCGAAATTTTACCTGATCAGAACAAATGAGGATACTGCTACCGTATCACATCCTCAGGCTCCTATGTGGCCTCCTCAGAGCTATGATTACGCCAAAGAACCTTAACTAGTGGGATGGATTTTCTTCTTAGAACCTTTACATCTCACTCAAATACTGAACTGGCTCCTCCTCAAAGGTCAGATCTGGCCTAACCTTGATCTCCTCAACAAGAACAACATGCGTTAGATCAGAGCGGTAGCGCCTCAACATAGAGACGTGGAAAACATTATGAATCCGATCCAATTCTGTAGATAGCTCTAATTGGTAGGCAAATGGTCCCACTCGTATCAAAATGCGGTAAGGCCCAATAAATCTAGGGCTTAACTTGCCCTTGCGACCAAACCTTAGAACCTTCTTCCATGGTGAGACCTTCAGAAACACGAAGTCCCCTACAGAATACTCAATCTCTCATCTCTTCAGATTAGCATAAGACTTCTACCGCTCAGAAGCTGCCTTTAGATGGTCTCTAATCAACCGAACCTTACCCTCAGTTTCAAAAATCAACTCAGGACCCAACGTTCGTCGCTCACCCAGTTTATTGCAACACAAAGGAGTACGGCACTTACGACCATATAGAGCCTCGTAAGGTGCCATCTATATACTCTACTGGAAGCTGTTATTATAGGCGAACTCGTCTAGTGGCAGATAGTTCTCTTAACTGCCTCAGAAATGAATTACACAGCTCCTCAACATATCCTCCAGTATCTGAATCACCCTTTCAGATTGACCATCTATCTAAGGATGAAAAGCAATACTGAAGTCCAACCTTGTACCCAGAGCTTCATGTAGCTTCTTCCAAAACCAAGACGTGAGGCGAAGATCCCTATCAGGGATAACTGAAACAGGTACCCATGCAGTATCACTATCTCAGACACATACAATTTAACCAGCTTCTGGAGAGAGTAGTCCGTATGAACCGGTATAAAATGATCGGACTTGGTTAACCGATCTACGATGACCCATACATTATCCTTCTTAGTGGGTGTGAGGGGCAACCCACTAACGAAGTCCATAGTCACTCTTTCCCATTTCCAAATGGAATCTTGACTGGCTGCAACAAACCCGAAGGTAACTGATGCTAAGCCTTAACCTGCTGGCAAGTCAGACATTTACCCACGAAGTCGGTAACCTCTCGTTTAAGTCCTGGCCACCAGTATAACTCACAAAGGTCTCAGTACATCTTATTTTTCCGGATGCATAGCATAAAGGCTACTATGCTCCTCTCGCAATATGGTCTACCTTGAATCAGTATCCTTTGGAACACAAATTATCCCATAAAAACAAAGCACCCCTTCGCTATTAAGACCAAAATCTACAGTATCACCACTCTCAACCTGTCAGAATCAAAGACCCAGTGACTCATCCTCTAACTGTTTACCCTTAATCTGCTCAATCTACATCGATTTAATCTGAAGTTTGGCTAATAGACTACCATCATCAAATAAATTGAGGCGAACAAACATCACCCTAAGATCAGTCACAGCCCTACGGCTCAGTGCGTCGGCCACTACATTAGCCTTATCAGGGTGGTATTCAATCGTACAATTGTAGTCCTTAAATAGATCAATCCATCTACGCTGCCTAAGATTTAGCTCCCTCTGAGTGAGAAGATACTTGAGGCTCTTGTGATCGGTGTAGATGATACACTTCTCACCGTACAAATAATGCCTCCAAATTTTTAGTGCGAATAATACCGCGGCCAACTCCATGTCATGCGTAGGATAATTTGCCTCATGAGTCTTAAGCTGACGAGATGCATACACTACTACCTTACCCTCGTGCATCAACACACATCCTAAACCAACATGTGTGCACCGTTGTAGACAGAAAACTCTTTTCCAAACTCTGGTTGAATAAAAAAAGGGGCCCCAGTCAGTACGGTCTTGAGCTTCTAAAAGCTCTCTTGCTATGTACGAGTCCAGTTAAACGGTACACCCTTACGTAACAGCTTAGTCAAGGGTGTTGCAATCAGTGAAAACCCCTCTACAAATTATCGATAATACCCTGGTAGTCCTAGAAAACTACGGATCTCAGATACAGTCTTAGGCTGCTTCCATTCCAAGACAGCCTCAATCTTTTGAGGATCGACTCTAATCCCCTCGGTAGAAACCACATGCCCCAGAAATGTTACTTATCTAACCAAAGTTCACATTTACTAAACTTGGCATACAGTTATTTCTCTCGCAGAATCTGTAGGACCACTCTAAGATGTTCATTATGTTCTTCCTCCATCTTCAAATATACCAGTATGTCGTCAATAAATACCACTATGAACAGGTCCAAATAGGGTTGGAACACTCGGTTCATCAGATCCATAAAAGTTACTGGTGCATTCGTCAGTCCAAATGCCATCACTAGGAACTCGTAATGACCGTATCAAGTCCTAAGTGCTGTCTTATGCACATCAGCCTCCTTAACTCTCAACTGGTGATACCCTGATTGGAGGTCAATCTTAGAGAAGACTGAAGCACCTCAGAACTGGTCAAATAGATCGTCTATCCTCAGTAAGGGGTACTTATTCTTGATGGTCAGTTTATTCAATTGCCGGTAGTTGATACATATACGCATGGATCCATCTTTCTTTTTCATAAATAGTACTAGTGCTCCCCACGGAGGCACACTAGGACAAATGAATCCACTATCCAGTAATTTTTGAATTTGAGCCTTAAGCTCCACAAGCTCTTTCAGTGCCATTCTATAAGGGGTGATGGACACCGGAGCTGTACCAGGAAGGAGCTCAATCCCAAACTCTACTTCACAATTCGGAGGTAACCCAAGTAGCTCTTTAGGAAAAACTTCTGGAAAGTCTTTAATCGTCCTCATATCCTTAGTCGAAGAATCCCCTGTAACACCCCTTACCCGAGTCCGAGGCCAGGACTCGGCACGAGGCATTACCATACTTAACCTTATGCATACAATCATTTTCGAGTCATCAAGACTAGATCAAATTTAAAACTTTAACTAAACTCCTTAACAAAGGCCTACGAGGCCTCAAATGTCCCTTGGGAACCACTCGGGACTGGCTCGGGTCCTTAACCGACTTTAGAATAATAACCCTTGAATAGGGCACACGCTCGTGTGGTCATCATAACATAGTCATGTTGATGGCCTAGTGTGACACACACGACCTAAGCATCTAGGGACACGCCCGTGTCCTATACTCGTGTGAATTAAATTCTAAATTTGAACCTACAGGGGTTTTCACACAGCCTGACACACGCCCGTATCTATGGCCCGTGTCCCTCACACGACCATGACACGCCTGTGTCCTAGCCCGTGTCCAAAAACCATGACAATTTTTTTCTGACGTCAGCATCCAATTTAGAGCACACGGCCAAGGCACAAACCTGTGTGCTAGGCCGTACCCTTTACATGGCTGAGACACACGGTCGTGTCTCTGGCCGTGTGTTTACTACCATGCATACTGGCTTGCAATTTTTACGTGCAGGGGACACACGGCCGAACAACACACCCTTGGGGTTGGCAGTGTGTGACACATGCCCGTGTGTCTATCCGTGAGGACAAATGCAAGGCTATTTTGCTGCCTTCTTTATCATGCACACAAGCTTACTTACATTGGCCATTAACATGGCACCTTGGATATTTAGTCATCCAAAACTATGACAAGATCATGGCAACTGTATATCACACATACATACTCAAAACATCATATCATCACCCCTCAATTAAACTATCGAGCATTCATCCCCAACGAATATAACTCATCACATACATGTAGTTATAAGCCATATCTCAATGGCGTAGACACTTGCATAATCAAATAATTAACATAAGCCATCATTCATGGCTATATACAATTGAACCATAACCATCCTAGGCTGGCCCATTTGACCATTTTAGCAATGACACAATTACAAAATACAAGTCCCTATACATGCCATAAACTCAAGTGCTTGAATACTCATACCTTAAATGGTAGGTTGGTAGTGTGATAGCATCTCCGATGATCTCCAACCTGAGCTAGCATTATTACCCTATAAGAGATGAGAAAGGAAGGGGAGTAAGCTCTAAGTAAGTTGTATGCAAATGTTAAACAACTATTTACATTCGTTTATTTATCTACTCGTTCATAAGTATATTGCTACAATTTTCACTAAACTTCAGGGTTGTTTCTTACTCATTTCGGACGCTTACTATTTTATCTTACAATCTCAGATTTCATGCCTTGACATTGGGTTAATAATCATAGCCTTCCTATTATAGTCTATCATGTTATTTATAGGCGTCGTACTACACCATAACTCAATTAGGCCCTAAAGCCTAATGCATGATCTTCACCAAATCTTAGTATACATCACACATGATTTTTATCGAATCTTAGAGTACATCATCTTATCATAAAGGTGGATCATTAATCCCAAGGTTATCTATATCGCATAAGCAAAACATATTCATGTAAAATTCTCACTATATGTTCATCACACATTGAATTCACTACTCGTAGTTTTGTCGTACATACCTTTTCCATCTCGTGAGATAATCGCTTACTTGCTCATTCTTTGGCATGCCCGTCGAAATATAATTTTAATCACGCAAATACGTTAGGTCACATCTCAATTTGGCTCGAGGCTTGCCACAAAATCATCATCTATAATTGCCACACATCTACTTCTCAATATACATATATTCCATCAATCACAATAATTAATATGCAATCATTACCATTATGGTCCGGAGTTCACAATTATGAGCTACGCATGTGTCCGTTTACTCAGAATAACTTCATTTTCATACACATTTTTTATTTACCCGTTGAACCCTTCGGGATCTATAAATGATACTTAGGGATCTCATATACATATCACCTTACCAATGTCGTATCTCGGATATGGTCTTACATGGAGTCTCATAGCAATACCATATCCCGGATATGGTCTGACACGCAATTTCAATATCTCTATGTCATATCAACGTATCATAATCATCCCTAGGTTCAACCAGGACTTTCATTACTTCGAATCTTTATCAAATAATATTATTCATACTTACAAGAGCAATTATACAATTCATGAAATATTAAGCACTTAATACATAACATAATGCTGATTTACTTACACACAAACTTAGCTCATCATACCAAAACATAAATGACTTTTCGGCTTAGTCCGTTAGCTTGGCTTTTCCCCAGTCTAGGCCCGAATTTTGTAATTCTTGATCTAAGTATAGAAAATTCATTCATTTAAATCAGCATATTGATCTAGTCACTACCATCTCATATTTTGGGAAAAATGATCATTTTGCCCCTAGACTTTCGCAAAATGACCATTTTACCTTTGGGTCCAGAAATCAATTTTTTTTATCAAATTTCCTTATTAACTAAGCCTAGCCGACCATTTATTCCTCTTATAACAATCCCAAATTTTCACTATTTCACACCATTACAACCTATTTCATAACTTTTACAAATTGGTCCTATTAGGGGTTTTTATGAAAAATTCTTTCACAAAGGTTGTTTATTTAACAACCATAGCTCATATTCTTCCATAAAATTTCAGTTAACAACACATATGTTTCCATTGTAAAACCCTAGACTCTCAGCCATTTTGTAAAATAGTCCCCTCAATAGCTAGATTAAGCTCTAGGGGTTCCAAAAGTACAAAAATCATCAAGAAAGACTAACAAGAAGACTTACTTGCAAGAGCTTAAGGTTGCTGAAAATTTTTAAGCTTCCATGGCTATTTTCTTGAAGAAAAATTGGTGGATAAAGAAGGAGAGATGAGAAAATGACAACTTTTTCCTATTTGTCTTATTTTATTCAATTTTATCACCTACTCTTACCAAATTGTTGACTTTCCTATTTCTTTGTCTCCCTTGGCTGACCATTACTTGTTTAATGTCCTAATTTCACTTTAAAGACCCTTAATTTAGGTTTTCTAGCAATTTGACACCTTTGGCTATTAAAACAGGACTTTTGCACTTAATGCAATTTAGTCTTTTTTCACAATTAAGCTCACAAACGCTAAAATTACTTCACCAAAGTTTTAATACACTCAAATAATCAGGTTATGACACTAAAATAATAATAAAAATATTTTCTCAACCAAGGTTTTTGTGGTACCAAAACCACTAATCCGACTAGGCCCTAAATCGGGATGTTATAACTCTCCCCCCTTTAGGGATTTTCGTCCTCGAAAATCTTACCAGAAGAAGTTACTTTGAAATATTATGAAGCACTTTCACTAACTTCTCAGAAACACAATTAGATTTATCCTTGTATAAAATTTTCCAATAACTTTTGAACTTTAGCGAACAGTGTTGGGACATACCGTCTAAATTTCGGTTTACCCTCTCGGGAACACATATACACAGTGGATCTGTCAAATAAGAACTCTATGCATATCAAAATGATCATACAAATATTCGTGTCAATTGATCAACCAAAATAAAATAATATCCTACTTTTCGGAGAAAACGACCATTCCGACACGAAATGTATGGAAAATCTATCTCACAACACACAAGTATCGTTGCTGACTGTATTAGTCCTCATTACACTTGGTTTCTAGTCTTTTACCTATTAACAAATCGACATATAAAAACGGATCCAAGATATCATGTAACATATACAATTACTAGGGCAACTAAATCACATGACTGCACATTTTAATTCCCTAAAATGAACAAGTGAGCTATCACTAAATCTCACACTATAAGATTCCTGCATAGGCTCTGAATTTATCAGTGCACAAGTTCTATCTCGAAATAACAATAATAGCAGGAATCAGGTCCGACTTAAAAATTCAGCATCAAAAGTAAACTTGCTCTGAATTCATTTAGGCTACCACTTGCCATCACATTTCTGAGCTTCTCAGTTTCGTAAAGAAAACCTAACTTTAGTATTTGATTTTGCTAGAACTAAACCATCACGAAATAAGACCAATTATGTATCCAACTCTCACAAAATAAATAGAATTTCCCATCTAAGCTTCCATAACTATACCTGTCCCCTAGGAGATTAATCTATAATTACTCAAAATCTTTTAATATCTCAAACCGTTGACACTATCTTGAATGTCTGATCCCTTTTTGTAACATTAGATACTTTATATCATTAGGGCTAGGAAGCATATAACATTCTCCACCAAACGCACTCAGTCACCAAATTCACAACACATACATTGAAGCGACCGTCTTTAAATCACCCACCGGACAATTCTTTCACTGTGACTTTAACCCTTTGAGAGCATAAACTATTTCTTCACTTTACTGTATTGAAAGACATCCCACTTCATTCAATAGTGCATCACTGAAAAAGAATCACAACTTCTTTCTCAATTTAAACTGAATCCAGAACCAGTGTTTCAGTTAACCATACATTTAACTATTTTTAACTTTTGCAACCTGTAAGACCATTCAAACTTTCACGAACGTGATGACCTTATTAATTAGAATGACCCCAAAAGGCTTATTTCCGTATCATACTTCCTAGAATATACTTTCTTTATTCAGACTGTCCGTCTGTTACATACTTGTGAATGCACAGAAATTCATTACCATACTAGAGGATACTTAAATTCATATAATTCAATTCATATTTCAGTTGACCATTTCACTCTGATACCACTATGCAATTCAATCCCGAGCTTCTATAATACAAACTCTTACCTATGGCATTTCCTCACACAAAAGTCAGAGTAATCTAGATGCCAAAATCTCTACATTCTTATTATCGAATTCCAGAAATACTATCATAATAAACATGGTCATAACAGACCAAGGAGCATACTTTGGAGATGAGCCATGTCAGATAATCCGTACAATTGGAACGATAAGAAACCCCAGATACGATATCATAATAGAAATTCGAGAGCATAATTCATAAGAAATATTGAAGAAGATCTGAATGATTCCTCCGGAAAAACCAGAAGGGAGAGGAACATTACTTACCGGCTCTGGGATTTCATCTTAAACAAGATATCACATTTTCCGAATATATGCAATTAAGATTTTCATCAGGAAGAGAACAATCATCACATATATCTGAGGATAAAAATATATAGAATATCCAGAAGAGGTTACCGTAACCTATTCACCAATAACTATTACACATAAACATTTTTACAACTCATTTATCATTTTTCTAACCAATTCTGTTATAAAAAACCTGTATTATCCACTTACTAACAAAACCATTTCGGGAAAAGTTTCGATGAACATACTTTTAAACTTCATACCCACTAAAGTCAAATAGGCTAGACCAATTTTCTTCTTTAATTGTGACATTACAAGATCTATATAACCCCTATAACATTCCAATATTCCTTCCAAAACTTTTTTCACTTTCCAACTTATTCTCATCTCTGAACACATTTCTAATTATTATACTGCTGAACCTTTTCTTCTGTCATTTATGATCTCATTCAACATAAATCTTGTGAAAATCTTGTCACAAAATCAACTCTGGTAAAGGGGCGAGGTCATAGGACCTCTAAATTGACTCTTACAACACGTACATAAGACTCAACATTTATCATCAATAATGTTATTACAATCACATGGTACATTCCGAGCAAGTTAACATGCTCATTTATTTTACAAATGCTTTGTCATCCCCTAATTTTCATACAACGAATTCATTTACTCGAACTACAATTTGATGTTTAATTTAGTTCCAACACTTGGTTTTAATCTTACTTATCAATATTGTCAAATTAGATAACGCCTTACGGGTTGGAGTACATTGTTCACTTGATGCCATAGTCTGTCTATGGTCTTACACAAAAATCTCATACACATAATAGGATGCCAATGCCAAGTGCCAGACATGACCTTACATGGGATCTTATATATCGATGCCATAACCTAGCTATGGTCTTACATGTACTCACAAGTAGTGCCATGGTCCAACCATGATCTTATCCGCTAATTCGTCATCGAACGAATGTGCTCTTTTCCTACGTTTTACTCAATTTGATCTTCCAATTCAATTTATATAGCATATATCGAGCTCACATACCATAAGTTTCAAATAGGTATCTATATCACTCACAACATGGTCATAACTTTTCTCACTTCGATATAATTCATAAATCGTTCGTTGAACCATTTGGAATACTACCGGATACTTAATAGCCCTGAACATGGGATAAGAACCGATGCCATGTTCCAAACATGATCTTACACTGGCTAGCACTTTAAAGTCGATGCCGTGTCCCAGGCAGGCCTTACACTGGCTCTTATCTATCGGTGTCGATGCTATGTCCCAAACAGGTCTTACACTGGCTCTTATCTATCGGTGTCGATGCTATGTCCCAGACAGGTCTTACATTGACACCCCACAAGCTGACGCCATGTCCTAGACATGTCTTTCACTAGCTTGTACATCGCGAGGCTGATGCATGTCCGAGACATGTTTTACACTAGCTCTCGTCTCAATGCCGATGCATGTCCCAGACCTGTCTTACACTGGCTTAAATATCTTGAGGCCGATGGATGTCCTAGACATGCCTTACACACATATCACCCATTATCACGGTACAAATATCCCAGTCTATTCCAAAGGTTCAACGGAAGTCTTTCTACGTAAGTTTCTCAACATGTATTCTCATATTCCAAAATCAAGACAATATATGCCATATCAACTCAAATACACATTATAAAGATATAGTTGCATTATTAACATACAACTTACTCATCACTGTCCAATACAATTCATATGTATATATATATCATGAATTTCTATTCATACCTTTCCCAATTTTGACACATTATAAGCATGTTTCGATCATCTCAATACCCTTTTATAGTATTATAAAAAATTTGCTCGGTTGGAATTCATTCCTATCTTAACAAAACAATTTCGTTTAGCCAGGAGATATCACACTATCACGAGTAGTACTATAGCATGTATTGCTAGACTTACGTACTTTAGGTTAGCCCGATAACTGATAAAACCATAGCTTTGATACCATTAAATGTAACACCCCTTACCTGAGTCTGAGGCCGAGACTGGGCATGAGGTATTATCATACTTAACCACATGCATATAATTTTTTCTGAGTCACCAAGACTAGATCAAATTTAAAACTTCAACTAAACTCCTTAACAAGGGCCTACTAGTCCTCAAACGTCCCTTGGGAACCACTCGGGACGGGCTTGGGTCCTTAACTGGCTTTAGAAAAATAACCCTTGAAATAGGGCACACACCCGTGTGGTCATCATAACATGGCCGTGCTAATTGCCCGTGTGACACACACGGCCTAAGCATCTAGGGACACGCTCGTGTCTCATACCCATGTTAATTAAATGTAACACCCCTTACCCGTACCCGAGATCGAGACCAAGTACAAGGCGTTACCAGACATGTAATCGAACATTTTTGGGAAATACAGGTTATAAAATTTTGTTCCAATTTGAAGCCAATCAAACAACATCTTAGTGTCCCTATTATGGGCCTACGGGGCCCAAAACATACATTGAGAAAGGTCTGAGACTAAACCGAGGACCTGAGAAAGTTCTTGAAAAATTTTCTAAGTTAAGCCTCACATGCCAGTGTAGAGGCAATGCCACGCCCGTTTGCTTTGGGACACGCACGTGTCCCCTACCTGTGTGGAATTAATTGAATTTATTTTCTATTTCGAACCTATAGGGGTTTTCACAAGGCCAAGCACACGCCCGTGTCCTTCACACGACCTAGACACGCCCGTGTCCAAAAACTAAAGTATTCTATTTATGACGTCAGCATGTATTTAGGGGCACACGGCCAAGACACACGCCTGTGTGCTAGGCCGTGCCTGCCAAACGGTTGAGACACACGGCCGTGTCTCTACCTGTGTGTTTACTACCATCCGTTCTGACTTAAAATTTTTAGGTGCAGGGGACACACGGCCATATCACATGCCCATGAGACGATCCGTGTGTCACACATGGCCTAGACATACGCCCGTGTGTCTACCCGTGTGGACCTTGTTAAGCTACTTTCCAAGCCTTTGGTCACCCTCTAATATGCATATCCACTTATAGTTTTCAATGACACTTGACGTGGTCTAATATGCTCTTGAATGACCTTAATATGCTTCATTGCATGTAAACCTCATCTCATCGGTTTTTATACATGTTAGGTTATCCCCTTTATATTAAGGATTTCCATGACTTGTAACTCAATTAAGCTTGGCTCGTTATCTTAACTCATTGCCAAATTGTGTCCTAACCACCCCGTGTGATTTGGTCATATTATATATATCTAATTGTATCACACCGTATTTAATCATCACATGAACATTGGAACATAACATGCACAATTTGGTAGGTCATAACCTATACCAAAATGAGCAAATTTCCATGGCCATATACAAGTAAATATGTATACTTTTATGAGCCTTCATATTGGCTAATCAAATGACACATATAAAAAACTAACAAAAGCCTATACATGCCATTGAACAAAATAAGAGTATCTATATACCAAAGCTAGACAAGATGATAATATGTTGACTCTCCAACTGTCTTCCAATCTTCACCAGTCCACGAGCTCTGTAAGATAGGGAAAAGAGAGGGGTAAGCATTTACATGCTTAATAAGCCCGAATAACTGGAAAGTAAACTTACCAATTAATTAACATGCATTCATATTAGGCAATAAAACCAACAAGCATGAAATAGTTTCCCTATCACATACACTCAAACCGACAAGATAGTTCGATAATGATACACCATGTAATTTGTCTTAGATGACGTCATCATCTAACATTTTCATTTTCATATCTCATGTTAATCCCGTTGAATGTCTCAGAAGTCTCGATGGATTATCTATTTACCGTCAAGTCATAAGAGTGATCATCTCAAGTACGCACTCTCGAGAACCTTACATCTTACGGCGGGATTACCAGTCCAGGCTAAATCCCCCGCAATGTAAACTCATAGGGCGATGTCGGGATTACCAGTCCAGCGTAAATCCCTTGCAGTGACAAACACCTGTAATGAGCTCGGATCTGAATTACCAGTCTAGGCTAAATTCAAACCCTAGTCGGATTACCCGTCCGGGCTAAATCTACAATGCACACATATTCTTCGGGAGGCTCGATCACTCAAGGAACACCCGTCCGGGATAGATCCTTCCTATATTTGAGATCAACGAATTACCAGTCTAGGCTAAATCCTTTTCTGCAACACATGTAGGATCTCAAGTCATGTAAGCCATGGTTTATCCATCAAATTTCCCTTTTTGACTTCAACCAAGACATTTATTATCTTTTCATTATTATTAACATACTTCATGGATTTTCATGCCAACATTATAACCAATAATCACACATTCATAACACATGTAATTAGACATATTAATAGTTTACTTAAAGTTATTCGAACTTACCTTGTATCCGTTTCAGTTTTGCGTCTTGGTTATTTCGAAACCCTTCGTTTTCCTCGATCGACCTTTGAAATTTGTTCCTCGGGGTCTATAACAATAAAAATGAATCATTAATACCTCACATTATTCATTTCGAGTCTAAATTTCACCCCAGACAAAATGACCATTTTGCCCCTAACCTTTCACATTATTTACGATTTAGTACCTAGGCTCGTATGATGAAATGCATGAATTTTCTACATTACCCAAGCCTAGTAGAATGTTCTTTCCTCTTATGACAGCACACATTTTTCCATTATTTCACGTTTCTACCACATATTTTACACCTTTTACAAAAAGGTCCTTTTATGGTTTTTTCATGAAAATCACCTAGAAAAATATGTTTAACACACATCCAACTTTCATATTCCTCCATAAATAATCAAAGAATAAACATGTCACACATGGGTTACTTTACATACATGAACCTAACTCAAAATATGGGTAGAAATGGAGAGCAGGATTTCAAAAATACGAAGAACATTAAAAACAGGGCTTGGGAGCACTTACTATTGATTTAAAAAGTGAAGAAACCCTAGCTATGGTGGCTCTCAAATTTCAGCAACAAGGTAGAGAAGATGAACTGATTTTTGGCTTATTTCCCATTTTATTTCATTAATTAGCCAAATGACCAAAATGCCCTTAAGCCCTTTCTTTCAAATATTATTCATGCATGCCCATTTTTATCCAAAACTTAGAAATTAGGCAAATTGCTCTTTAAGGACTTCTAATTAATAATCTAAATCAATTTCATATAAATTGCTTTTAGAATGCAGGTTTTGCACTTTATTTAATTTGGTCCTTAATTTCGAATTGAACACCTTACTCATAGAATTTCTTTATGAAACTTTAACACATGCATATTATCATATTCTAGACCTCATAATAATCATGAAATAAATATTTCAATGTCAGATTTGTGGTCTTGAAACCACTGGTCCGACTTGACCCTATTTCGGGATGTTACATTTCTCCCCCTTTTAGGGACTTTCGTGGTCGGAAGTCTGACAAGTAAACAGGTTCAGATATTGGCTTCTCATGGTTTCTTCTGTCTCCCATGTAGCCTCTTCCACACCATGTCGATGCCATAAGACTTTTACGAAAGCCATATCTTTATTTCTCAACTGTATAACTTCACGAGCTGGAATCTTTACCGGTTCTTACAATAGGTCATGTCCAGTCTAATTTCGATTTTTGTCGGTGAAATCACATGAGAGGGGTCTGATCAATATCGCCTTAACATAGATACATGGAATATATCATG
Organism: Gossypium hirsutum; assembly: GCF_007990345.1. Classification (NCBI taxonomy): domain Eukaryota; kingdom Viridiplantae; phylum Streptophyta; class Magnoliopsida; order Malvales; family Malvaceae; genus Gossypium; species Gossypium hirsutum. The sequence continues at coordinate 50,410,667 of NC_053430.1, read as the reverse complement.
AATCTTTTCCAATTCTAGTGGTAATGCCAAGCGATAGGCTAAAGGTCCAACTCTTTCAGTGATCTCGTATGGTCCGATAAATCGCAGACTCAGTTTGCCTTTCCGGCCAAATCTCAATACCTTTTTCCATGGAGATACTTTCAAGAATACTTCATCTCTAACTTGGAACTCAATCTCTTTTCTTTTCAGATCAGCATATGACTTTTGTCTATCCGATGCCACTTTTAAGCAATCACGTATCACTTTAACCCTTTCTTCAGTTTCCTTGGTTAGATCAACTCTATGAATCTGACTCTCCTTGAGTTCTGTCCAATATAATGGATTTTGGCACTTTCTGCCATACAAGGCCTCATAAGGCGTCATCTTCAAACTCGTTTGAAAATTGTTGTTGTAGGCGAACTATACTAATGATAGGTATTTTTCCCATCTGCCCTGAAATTTAAGGATGCAACATCACAACATATCCTCAAGAATCTGAATCATCCGTTCAGATTGACCATCAATCTATAGGTGAAAAGCTACACTAAAACTCAACCTAGTACCCAAGGCTTCTTGTAACTTCTTTCAGAATCTCGAAGTGAATCTTGGGTCTCTGTCTAAAATAATTGATAACTGTACCCCGTGTAATCTCACAATCTCAGATATATACAAATCGGCCAACTTGTCAAGTGAATAATCTATTCTTACTAGAATAAAATGAGCCGACTTTTTCAACTTATCAACCACAACCCATATAGCATCTTTCTTTTTCGGGGTCAATGGTAATCTTGTTACGAAGTCCATAGTGATTCTGTCCCGCTTCCATTCGGTGACCATCACAGGTTGCAGTAAACCAGAAGGTACTTGATGTTTAGCTTTGACTTGCTGCCATATCAAGCATTTCGATACAAATTTGAAGATGTCTCTTTTCATGCCATCCCACCAATACATTTTCTTCAAATCATTATACATCTTGGTACTTCCTGGATAAATAGACAAATGGCTATCATGTGCCTCTTGTAAGATTTTCCGAATAATTTCATCGTCCCTTGGTACGCAAACTCCGTCTCTGAGCATCAAGAATCCATCAGGACTAATCTAGAAATTTGATTCATTGCCTGACTCACATTGAGGTCTTTTAGCTTGTAGGGCACTATCATTAGTCTGAGCATCATAAATTTCCTAAAGAAATGTCAGCCTAGCCCTTAGCTCTGCCAAAATCGAACCATCATTAAACAATGCCAATCGAGCGTCCATGGCCCTCAGTGCAAACAAAGATTTTTTGCTTAACGCGTCGGTGACCACATTTGCCTTTCCCAGGTGATAATCGATGATCAGCTCGTAATCTTTAATTAGTTCTAACCATCTTCGCTGTCTCAAATTCAATTCTTTTTGAGTCATCAAATACTTCAAACTCTTGTGGTCTGTGAATATACGACAAGTCTTACCATGTAACACCCCTCGCCCGTATCTGAGCCGGGACAGGGTTTGAGGTGTCACCAGACTTAACTCAAGCATACGTATGTAAAACTGGGCCATAAAATTTTGATCAATTTAAAACTTTTCATTTCATACCCAATCTGTCCCTTAATAGGACTTACGAGACCGAAAACATACATTCGAGATGATTTAAGTTTAAATTGAGAAAAGAAAAACTTGGAAAAGTTCATGCCTTAGGGTTCCACATGCCCGTGTGACTCGAGAGATGCCCATGCCCTTAGCCCGTGTGCAACACTGACTTTAGGGCACTGTCATGACGCACGCCCGTGTGGCCTACTCGTAGACAATACTGACTTATAGACACGGCTATGGCACACGCCCGTGTGGCCTACCCATGGAAAATACTGACTTAAAAGTTTAAGTGCAGGGGACACACGGCCATAACACACACCTATGAGGGTGAGCCGTGTGTCACAAACGGCCTAGAAACACGCCTATGTGTCTTGCCTATGTGGACAAACTAGGCTATGTTCCAAGCCATTTTGCACAACCTACACAAGATCATTTCAATATACTAATTCCATCCCAAAAGACATCAATTCATTCATAGAAGGAACATCATTACCAAAATAAATAATAGCCATTATCTAGACTTAATACAAAATGAAGGGCTTCTATCTTAAGCCAATATACATAAACAATTTCTCAAAAATACAACTTCCTAGTTTAGCCCTATACATGCCACAATCAAAAATATAAATCCAATTATACCGAGTATTATGGCTAATAGTGTGATCGATATCTCTGACTTCAAGGGATTCTTGAGAAATTTGACAGTATTGAAAGAAAAGAGAAAGGAAAGAAAGTAAGCATAAAGCTTAGTAAGTTGCATATAAATAAATATACAACAACAGTTTCACCATTTATCATCATGCTCATAGCTCAAAGGTAAGCATAACTTGACTTACTCATTACCGTCCACTCTAGTCACATTTTCTAATTGAGATCATTACACATGTATACCAAAATAGGTACTTGTAACACTCAAAACATTATCAACTCTTAAAGTTGAACATGGGTTAAGTTGTCGATGCCAAGTCCCAGACATGGTCTTACACTGGCTATCTTCATCGAGGCCGATGCCATGTCCCAGATATGGTCTTACACTAGCTCTCGTGTATAAGTGCTGATGCATGTCCCAGACATGTCTTATACTGGCACGAAGCTTAGCCGATGCATGTCCCAGACATGGTTTTACACTGGCTATCGTAATGTGGCTGATGCATGTCCCAGACACGTCTTACATTGGCACTCATCTCTACGCCGATGCCATGTCCCAGATACTCAGTTCAAAATCTAGAAATTTATGCTATATCAAAATAAATAACAATAGAATACATACATTTAATAATATAGTTGTATTATTTACATACAACTTACCTCGGTTTACAAAAAGTACTTGACTAGACAGCCTAATCGGATTGCTTGGCTTTGCCTCGATCTAGGCTTGGTTTTGGTAAATCTTGATCTATAATAGAAAAAATGTACTCATTTAGTCATTAATTACAATTAGGCATTCATAATTTCACATCTTTGGTAAAATGACCATTTTGCCCCTAGGCCTTGGCAAAATGACCATTTTACCCCTATATTCGAAAATTGATTTTTATCGAATTTCTTCGTATTCCCAGGTAAACTCTTTTTACTCTTATAGAAACCCCAAATTCTCACTATTCCATACACTTATTACCTATTTTGCAACTTATGCTTTAGGTGTTTTCAAGCTAACACCTTTTTCAAAAGTTGATTATAACACAACTAGGACTCATATTCCTCCATAAAAACTCAGCATCTATCACAAATAAATCCATGGAAAAATCCTAAACTCTTGACCATTTTGCAAGATATCACCCTCATTTGAAAGCTCATGCTTCAAGGGTTTCAAAAATATGAAAATCTTGAAGAAAACTCATTAAAATCACTTACTTGTGAGAGGAATAAGTTGCTGCAAAATTTAAGCTTTCAAACCCCCTTTCATAGCTAAAAATTTCGATGGAAAGAGATGAGAAGAAAAGAAATTGAGAACCTTTTTTTATTTTGTTTCTTTTTGGTCAAAATAGCTACCAAATTTCTACCTACTTTTAAAATTTGTCTCCTCTATGTCTCATGGCCGGCTATTCCATCAATTAAGGGCCTATTTGCCCACTAAAGACCCCCAATTTTGGTTCTTTAATAAAATAACACCCTTAGCTATCAAAATTATGACTTTTGCACTTTATGCGATTTAGTCATTTTTCGCAATTGGGCTCACAATCGTTAAGATTAACTCGTCAAATTTTTCAAACACTAATATAATCATGCTATAATCTCATAATTATATTTAAATAATTTTCCCAACTTCAAATTTGTGGTCCCGAGACCACTGTTCTGACTAGGCCTTCAATCGGGCTGTTACACACCATATAAGTAATGCCTCCAGATTTTCAAGGCAAAAATAATGGCAGCAAGCTCTATGTTATGCGTCCGATAATTCTTCTCGTGTGGCTTCAACTGTCGCGAAGCATAGGTTATCACCTTGACATCTTGCATAAGTACACAACCTAGTCCATTTAAGGATGCATCATTGTAAACCACAAACTCTTTTCCCGACTTGGGCAATACTAGAACAGGAGCTTCAGTCAGCAATGTCTTCAACTTCTCAAAACTTTGCTGACACTTTTATGTCCATTCAAACTTCACGTCTTTCTATAGCAACCTCATCGTTGGAGTCGCTATAAGGGAGAATCCTTTCACAAATCTACGGTAATAATCGGTTAAGCCAAAAAAGCTTCTATCCTCGGTTACGTTTTTAAGTGGTTTCCATTCAACAATGGCAGGGATCTTAATTGGATCAACTCGGATGCCATCAACCGAAACAATGTGACCCAAAAACCCTACTTCTTGGAGCCAAAATTCACTCTTGCTAAACTTAGCATACAATTGCTTTTCTCGTAAGATCTACAACACAGTTCTTAGATGCTTCGCATGCTCTGTCTCATCCTTGGAATAGATCAAAATGTCGTCAATGAACACAACGATGAACTTGTCCAAGTATGGCGAAAAGATCCTATTCATTAGTATATGGCCGATGCATTCGTTAACCCAAATGGCATGATAAGGAATTCATAGTGACCATACCTTGTTCTGAAAGTTGTTTTAGGCACATCTGGTTCCTTAACTCGCAACTGATAGTAGCCAGATCTCAGGTCTATCTTAGAGAACATAGTGGCTCCCCTCAACTGGTCGAACAAATCATCGATTCCTGGTAAAGGATACTTATTCTTAATACTCACATTGTTCAGTTGCCGATAATCTATGCATAGCCTTATCGAACCATCCTTCTTCTTTACAAACAATACGAGAGCAGCCCAAGGAAAAAAGCTCAGCCTTGTAAAACCCTTATCCATCAGTTCTTGTAACTGTTCTTTTAACTCTTTCAACTCGGTTGGTCCCATCTTGTACGGAGCAATAGAAATAGGAGCTGTTCCTGGTACTAGTTCAATACTAAACTCTATCTCTTTATCAGGAGGTAGTCCGGGTAATTCTTTTGGGAACACGTCTGGACATTCACATACTATTGGTACGGACTCAATCTTCAAATTTGTTTCCTTAGTGTTCAGTACAAAAGAAAGGTAAGCTTCGTACCCTTTTCTCATATATCTTTGAGCAACCATTGCTGTGATTACAACCGGCGGTGTATCCAATTCTCTTGAATCAACCCGTAGAATCTTACCATTTGGGCACTTCAATTCAATATACTTGCTACCAAAATTTACAATTACATCATGCAAGGCTAACCAATCTATGCCAAGTATTACATAAAACTCATCAAATGGCAATAACATAAGGTTAGTCGAAAAACAGTGACCCTGAATCGTCAAAGGACAATTTTTACAGACTTTATTGACCAAGACTAACTTGCCTAATGGGTTCGACACTCTGATTATAAATTCCGTAGGTTCAATGGATATATTCATACTAGACACCAATCTAATGCAAATATATGAATACGTCGACCCCGGATCAATTAAGGCAACAACACAAGTATTTAAAAGAGAAAAAGTACCCGTGATGATGTCAGGAGCAGAGGCTTCCTCTCGAGCACGTATTGCATACATTCTTGTCAGGGCTCAAACCTCTAATTTTGCAGTATATTTGGCCACAACTCGACTACCGCTAGCACATCCAGGATATCTTGGAGGTCTACCTCGTGAAATAGGAGCACTAGATTTTGGGGCTACTTCCACCTCTTTATCGGTTCGCTCTGGGCAGTCTCTGAGGAAGTGGTCAAGAGAACCATATCTATAGCGCGCACCACTCTTCATTCGGCACTCTCCAAAGTGAAATTTATTGCAGCTTTTACACTTCAGCTTTTGGTCATCTACACTCCCCACACTAGTCACCACCGGGGAGGAAGACTTCTGATTACATCGTTTGGAGCCTTTAGCTCTACCCGAATATCCTATCGATAAAGTGGAGTGTTCATGTTGGCTCTTTGATTTCTTTGTGGAAAATGAGAGTGTCTTACCGCTAGATCTCTTGTTCGTAACTCGAGTTTCTCTCTTAGCTTGTTTCCTTTCATTATTGAGTTCCTCGGCTTTCTTGGTCCGATCAACTAATGCAGTAAACTCTTGTATCTCAAGAATCCCAATCAATAGCTTGATTTCCTCATTCAGACCTTCCTTGAAGCGTTTATACATTTTTGACTCTGTTTGAACCCTTTCAGTTGCATACTGACTTAGCCTTACAAACTCCATTTCGTATTCCGCTGCAATCTTATTTCCTTGTTTGAGTTATAAGAACTCCTTTCGCTTTGAGTCTAAGAACCTTTGACTGATGTATTTCTTTTTAAACTTCGCTTGGAAAAATTCCTAAGCAGTTTTTTCCTTTGATACCATTGAAGATACGGTCTTCCACTAGTGGTATGCAGTATCCTTTAGGAGAGATACAACACACTTTAAACACTCCTCAGGTGTGCATGATAATTCATCCAACACTCGTGTAGTATTCTCGAGCTAGAGCTTGGCTCGTTCAGTATCATCATCAATATTAGCATGTCCACTAGGGCTTTACCAACACTTATAGGTGCTATACCTCGTGGCACTTCTTCATCAGGTCAGTTAGGGGGCGGGGGAGGTGGTGGTATGTTGGGGTGATTCCTCAAATAATGTCCAAACCACTCATCCATCATGTCAAAGAAGGTAGTTCTGGCCTCTTCCCGGCCTTAAGACATAGGCCTTCTACTACTACTAGAAATAGCTCATTGTACGGAAGTTGGAGCATGGCTTTCAGCTCCCTCGGACTCATCTTGTGCATGATTGGAAGACATTTACTATATTCAAAGGCAATTAAATAGTTAGGAGATATCAAACTATCAACGTTCGTATAATGGCATGTATAGCTAAACTCGATACACTCTACAATAGTCCTAAAACCAAATAAATCGTAGCTCTGATACCACTAAATGTAACACCCCTTACTCGAAACCGAGATCGGGACCAAGTACGAGGCGTTACTAGACATGTACTCAAACATTTTCTGGAAATACGGGTTATAAAATTTTGTTCCAATTTGAACCCAATCAAACAACATCATAGTGTCCCTGTTATGGGCCTACGGGGCCCAAAACATATATTGAGAAAGGTCCGAGACTAAACCGAGGACTTGAGAAAGTTCTTGAAAAATTTTCTAAGTTAAGCTTCACACACCCGTGTGGAGGCAATGCACACGTCCGTGTGCTTTGAGACACGTCCGTGTCCCCTACCCATGTGGAATTAATTGAATTTATTTTCTGTTTCGATCTTACAAGGGTTTTCACACGACCAAGCACACGTTTGTGTCCTTTGCACGGCCTAGACACGCCCGTATGGTCGTCTGTAACACCCCTCGCCCGTATCCGATGCTAGGATAGGGTTCATGGTACTACCTGACTTAAACTCGACCAACTGTATAAAACTGAACCATGAAATTTCAAACAATTTAAAAACTTCTCTTCTCACAAGCAATTTGTCTCATATACAAGCTTACAAGGCCCAAAACATTCATCTGGGGTAGTTCGGAAACCATTCGAGAACTCATGAAAAACTTAGAAAATTTCATGCATCAAGACTCCACACGCCCGTGTAGATATAGTACACACGACCATGTGCTGGGACACGCCCATGTCTCGAACCCGTGTCTGAAAACCTGAGCATTCTGCCAAAACTACATGGCCCAAGCACACACCTGTGCCCTATAACCGTATCCTTTATATGGTCGAGACACACGGTCGTGTCTCTTGCTCGTGTACCACTAGCATGCATACTGACTTTATGACACGGCATGGGCACACGCCCGTGTAACTTGCCCGTGTACTAAAGTGACTTTAAAGTTTTAAGTGCAGGGGACGTACAGCCATAACACATACTAATGGGTCTGAGCCGTGTGTCACACACGGCCTAGAAACACGCCCGTGTGTCTTACCACAAACTAGGCTATTTTCCAAGCCATTTTATCACCCATTTTGCACAACCTACACAAGATCATGTTAGTATACAAATTTCATCACAATGGACACCAATTAATCCATAGAAAGAACATTATATGCTTTCATCAAAATGAATAATAGCCATTATTCCAGGCTTGATACCAAGTGAAGGGCTTTTGACTTGAGCCAAAATACACGAATAATTCTCTTAATACAACATTCTAGTCTAGCCCTATACATGCCACCTTCAAAAAATATAAATCAAACTATACTGAGTGTTACGGCTGATAGTGTGATCGATATCTCTAACTATACGAGACCCTTAAACTAGCCTGGCGATACTGAAAGAAGAGGGAAAGAAAAGAGAGTAAGCATAAAGCTTAGTAAGTTGCATATAAATAAATTTACAACAACAATCTCACATTTGTCGTCCTGCTTATAGCTCAAAAGTAAACATAATTTAACTTAATCATTATCATCTACTCGAATCTCATTTTCTAAATTAAGCTCGTTACTCATGCTTATCATATAGGTACCTATAACACTCACAATATGATCATCTTTTCTTTTTATCAGAATTGAACTATAACTTTCACCATTGAACCGCTTGGAATACTACTGGATATTCTATGGATCTTCAACATGGGATAAATTGCCGATGCCATGTCCCAGACATGTCTTACACTAGCACAACTCTTAGTTGATGCGTGTCCTAGACACGTCTTACACTGGCTACCTCTGTCGAGGCCAATGCATGTCCTAGAAATGTCTTACTCTGGCACTCATAATATGGCTGAAGAATGTCCTACACATGTCTTACACTAGTCCTCGTCTGGATGCTGATGCCATGTCCTAGACATGGTCTTACACTGGCGCACAAATCACCCAATATCTTGGCACGAATATCCAGTTCATATCCTAAGGTTTCAACGGGATATTTCTACCATCTCAAATATTATAAGGCATTCTCAATTATAACTTAACAATTCGTACAATATCAATTCAATGACAATATGAATACAAGTATTAACAGTGTAGTTGTTTTATTTACATACAACTTACCTCGGATTGCAAAAAGTGCTTGACTAGACGGCTTAATCGGATTGCTTGGCTTTGCCTCGGTCTAGGCTCAGTTTTGGCAAATCTTGATCTATATTAACAATATACATCGATTTAGTCACTAAACACAATTAACCATTCATAAATTGACAACTTTGGTAAAATGACCATTTTGCCCCTAGGCCTTAGTAAAATGACCATTTTACCCCTATGCCCGAAAATCAATTTTTATCAAATTTATTCGTATTTGAAGCCTAGCTAAACTATTTTTAGTACTAGAGAAATCCCAAATCTCACTATTTCACACACTAACCACCTATTTTGCAACTTATGCAAAATAGTCCTTTTAGGTGTTTTCATGCTATCACCCTTCACAAAAGTTGTTTATAACGCAACTAAGACTCATATTCCTCCATAAAAACTCAGCAAACATTAAAAATATTTTCATGGAAAAACCCTAAACTTTCTACCATGTTGCAAAATAGACCTCTCATTAGAAAGCCTATGCTTTAAGGAGTCCAAAAATGTAAAAATCATTAATAGAAACCTTCAAAATCACTTACTTGAGAGGCTTAATGTTGCTGAAAATTTTGAAGCTTTCAAAAACCCCCTATGGCTGGTAAAAATCAGTGAAAGAGAAGAAAATAAAGAAGAAATGACCTTTGTTTTGTTTAATATAAAACTAGTCAAAATTGATGACCTCACCCTCACCTAATTTTGACCTTCTCTCCAATTTGTTTCCCCATGGCCGGCCAAGCCAATGCACAAGGGTCTAATTTCCCTTGAAATACTCCTAATTTTAATTCTCTAGTTACTTGGCACCATTGGGTACTAAAATGTAACTTTTTCCTTTTATGCGATTTAGTCTTTTTTCGCAATCGGGCTTGAAAAAAATTAAAATTAACTCACCAAATTTTTCATGCACTAATATAATTGTACCATAACCTCATAAAAATAATAATTTTTTTTATCTTCAGATTTGTGGTCCTGAGACCACTGTTCTGACTAGGCCCTAAATCGGGTTGTTACATCGTCCGTGTCAAAAACTAGAGCATTCTATTTCTGACGTCCGCATGTATTTAGGGGCACACGGCCAAGATACACGCCCATGTGCTAGGCCGTGCCCGCCGCGCGGTTGAGACACATGAGCATGTCTCTACCTGTGTGTTTACTGCCATATATTCTAACTTAAAATTTTTAGGTGCAGGGGACACATGGCCATATCACACGCCCATGGGGCAATTCGTGTGTCACGCACTGCCTAGACACATGCCCGTGTGCCCACCCGTGTGGACCTTGTTAGGCTATTTTCCAAGCCTTTGGTCACCCTCTAATATGTATATCCACTTATAGTTTTCAGTGACACTTGACATGGTCTAATTATACTCTTAATTGACCTTAATATGCTTCTTTGCATGTAAACCTCATCTCATCGGTTTTTATACATGCTAGGTTATCCCCTTTATATTAAGGATTTCCATGACTTGTAACTCAATTAAGCTTGGCTCGTTATCTTAACTCATTGCCAAATTGTATCCTAACCATCCCATTTGATTTGGTCATATTATATATGACTAATTGTATCACACCGTATTTAATCATCACAAGAACATTGGAACATAACATGCACAATTTGGTAGGTCATAACCTACACCAAAATGAGCCAATTTCCATGGCCATATACAAGTGAATATGTATACTTTTATGAACCTTCATATTGACTAATCAAATGACACATATAAAAAAATAACAAAAGCCCTATAGATGCCATTGAACAAAATAAGAGTATCTATATACCAAAGCTAGACAAGATGATAGTGTTGACTCTCCAACCATCTCCCAATCTTCACAAGTCAACGAGCTCTGTAAGATAGGGAAAAGAGAGGGGTAAGCATTTACGTGCTTAGTAAGCCCGAATAACTGGAAAGTAAACTTACCGATTAATTAACATGCATCCATATTAGGTAATAAATCCAACAAGCATGAAATAGTTTCCCTATCACATGCACTCAAACTGACAAGTTAGTTCCATAACGATACACCATGTAATTTGTCTTAGATGAGCTCATCATCCAACATTTTCATTTTCATATCTCATGTTAAACCCGTTGCGTTTTTCGAAAGTCTCGATGGATTGTCCATTTACCGTTAAGTCATAAGAGCGATCATCTCAATTACACATTTTCGCAAACCTCACACCTTACGGCGGGATTATCAGTCCGGGCTAAATCCCCTGCAATGTAAACTCATAGGGTGATGTCGGGATTACCAGTCCAGGGTAACTCCCTTGCAGCGACAAACACCCGTAATGAGTTCAGATCTGTATTACCAATCCAGGCTAAATTCAGACCCTAGTCAGATTACCCGTCAGGGCTAACTCCACAACGCACACATATTTTTCGGGAGGCTCGATCACTCAAGGAACACCCGTCCGGGCTAGATCCTTCCTATATTTAAGATCAACGGATTACCCGTCTGGGCTAAATCCTTTTCTGCAACACATGCAGGATCTCAAGTCATGTAAGCCATGGTTTATCCATCGAATTTCCCTTTTTGACTTCAACCGGGACATTTATTATCATTTCATTATTATGAACATACTTCATGGATTTTCATGCCATCATTATAACCAATTATCATACATTCATAACACATGTAATTAGGCATATTAATAGATTACTTAAAGTTATTCAAACTTACCTGGTATTCGTTTCAGTTTTGCGTCTCGGTTATTCCAAAACCCTTCGTTTTCCTCTATCGACCTCCAAAATTTATTCCTCGGGGTCTATAACAATAAAAATGAATCTTTAATACCTCACATTATTTTTTTGAGTCTAAATTTCACCTCCGCACAAAATGACCGTTTTGCCCCTAACCTTTCACATTATTTACGATTTAGTCCCTAGGCTTGTATGATGAAATGCATGAATTTTCTACATTATCCAAGCCTAGCCGAATGTTCTTTCCTCTTATGACAGCCCATTCTACCATATATTTTACACCTTTTGCAAAAAGGTTCTTTTAGGGGTTTTTCATGAAAATCACCTAGAAAAAGATGTTTAACACACATCCAACTTTCATATTCCTCCATAAATCATCAAAGAATAACATGTCAAACATGGGTCACTTTACATACATGAACCCTAACTCAAAATATGGGTAGAAATGGAGAGCGGGATTTCAAAAATACGAAGAACATTAAAAACAAGCCTTGGGAGCACTTACTACTGAGCTTGAAAAGTGAAGAAACCCTAGCTACTGTGGCTCTCAAATTTCGACAGCAAGGTGGAGAAGATGAGCTGATTTTTGGCTTATTTTCCCATTTTATTTCATTAATTAGGCAAATGACCAAAATACCCTTAAGCCCTTTCTTTCAAATTTTATCCATACAAGCCTATTTTTGTCCAAAAACTTAGAAATTGCGAAAATTTCTCTTTAAGGACTTATAATTAATAATCTAAATCAATTTCATACATATTACTTCTAGAATCCAAGTTTTGCACTTTATTCAATTTGGTCATTAATTTCCAATTGAACACCTTACTCATAGAATTTCTTCATGAAACTTTAACACATGCATATTCTCATATTCTAGACCTCATAATAATCATAAAATAAATATTTCAACGTCGAATTTTTGGTCCCGAAACTACTGTTTCGACTAGGCCCTATTTCGGGATGGTCTGACACGCAATTTCAATATCTCCATGTCATACCATCGTATCCTAATTATCCTTAGGTTCAACCGGGACTTTCGTTACTTCAAATATTTATCAAATAATATTATTCATACTTACAAGATAAATTATACAATTCATGAAATATTAAGCACTTAATACATAACACAATGCTGATTTATTTACACACGAACTTAGCTCATCATACCAAAACGTGAGCGACTTTTTCGGTTTAGCCCGTTAGCTTGGCTTGTCTCTGATCAAGGCCTGGATTTTGTAATTCTTTATATAAATATAGAATATTCATTCATTTAAATCAGCATATCAATCTAGTCACTACCATTTCATATTTTGGGCAAAATGACCGTTTTGCCCCTAGACTTTTGCAAAATGACCATTTTACCCTTGGGTCCGGAAATAAATTTTTTATCGAATTTCCTTATTAACCAAGCCTAGCCAACCATTTACTCCTCTTATAAAAATCCCAAATTTTCACTATTTCACATCATTACAACCTATTTAATAACTTTTACAAATTGGTCATATTAGGGGTTTTATGGAAAATCCTTTCACAAAGGTTGTTTATTTAATAACCATAGCTCATATTCTTCCATAAAATTCCAGTTAACAACACATATGTTTCCATGGTAAAACCCTAGACTCTTAACCATTTTGCAAAATAGTCCCATCAATAGCTAGATTAAGTTTTAGGGGTTCCAAAAATACAAAAATCATCAAGAAAGACTACCAAGAAGACTTACTTGCAAGAGCTTAAGGTTGCTAAAAATTTTTAAGCTTCTATGGCTATTTTCTTGAAGAAAAATCGGTGGAGAAAGAAGGAGAGATGAAAAAATGACAACTTTTTCCTATTTGTCTTATTTTATTCAATTTTATCACCTACTTTCACCAAATTGTTGACTTTCTTATTTCTTTGTCTCCCTTAGCCTGCAGCACTTGTTTAACGACCTCTGCCAAGTGGTCTCTGACCACAGCCCAAACCATTACCACCTCAGGCCTGACCACAACCTCTCGGTGGCTACTGAACTACCCTCGGTAGTGGTGCAGTACCCATGCCAGAAGCTTGCATCTGATCGGACCTTCGCGGACAATCCCTAATATGATGCTCAAAAGAACCACATCTCAAGCATGCTCTAGTCCTTTTCTGACACTCGCGCAAATGGCGTCTACCACAATCAGTACATGGCGGCTGTCCAGTAGCAGCAACAGGAGCCCCAACTTTGTTTGGCCTACCAGCTCTGGGCTTTTTATTAGGCCTCAGAAAGAAATTCGAGGGCTCCGAATCCCTCTTGCTTTTGCCTCTCTCGGTTCTGGTGCTCAGAGCGCTTCACTTCCTCGGCAATCTTCGCCTTATCAACCAAAGTAGCAAAGTCGTTCTCCCTCTGTAGAACTATCAGAACCCTCAGATTATCCCTGAGGCCATCCTCGAAGTGAACACATCGCTCATACTCAGTGGGCACCATACCTCGCGCATAATGGCTCAATAGCAGAAATTGGGCCTCATAGTCGGCCACTGATTTATCCCCTTTAGTCAAATTCAAGAACTCCCTCCTATGGGCATCCATATAACTAGCACCTACATACTTCCCCTGGAAGGCAGTCTTGAATAACTCCCAGGACAGTCGATCTGGCTTAGTGCCTTTCTTAAACGTAAGCCACATCTCTCAACAGTGACACTGCAACCTTTAGATCCTGCTCAAGGGTGCAGTGCAAATCGTCCATAATCCTTTCTATGGCCTCAAGCCAGTACTCAGCCATGTTAGGGGCAACTCCAGTAGTACCCCTAAAAATCTCGACTCTATTAGACCAGAGTCATTTCGTAATCGACCCTTGGCCTCCAACTCCAGTGTTGGGCCCAACGACCCTCTCAAAAATCCTCAACATGGCCTGAGACAATACGTCATCCCCAGTCGCTTGATCATGAGACCCAGACCCAGACCCAGTCCCTGTAATAGGCAACACCAACGTCTTGCTAGTGTCTAAATTCGGTATACTGCCCAATGAAGAGGACTCAGCTCAAGCCCCTCTATGGCCTCTACCACGGCCTCTTGTACCCCGTCCGTAAGTACCTCTTGTGCTCATTGTCTATTCACGTTATACCTATATTAACAGTTTTATGCCTCAGTTTACAGTTCCAGTGTTTATTAATAGATATTTTATGAAAACAGTATCAGAAGTGTATAGTTTATTTTGTACATCGCAGTGTCTATCAGTTTTACTATAGTATCAGTACACACTAACTTGTGTTTTTCTAGTATAGTCTATCTATAGTAGTCCTGGTATGTACTATCTATAGCATTGCAGTTTATAAACAAATAATAGTTCAAAGGACTTATGAAATCGGCTCCGGAGACTCGATGTACCACACATTTAGTAAAATATTTCACGTCATTTAAAAATTAGTTTTTAGAGAATCGAATCTTAAAAACCCAAATCTACAGGCTAGTTTTGTAACCTAGCTCTGATACCACTAAAACCCAGCTTAGACGTTATAGCCGAATCTGACGATGTCACATGGTAGTGTTTTTTTTCACAAATGTGAGTTGTCGTCAAAAACCTCTTTTCTATATATAACCTCTTTACAATATTTTATACTAATTTTAGGACATGTCATTCATTTTCAAAATGTAATTCATTATTACAAAGTTATTCTCTTTCAAAACGTTTATTAATTTTCAAAACGTCACCTAGTGCGGAAGCTTTTTAAAACAATTTGCATATTTATGCGTATTTTGTTAAAACGTTTGGTTCGTTTTGGAAACTCAATTATCCCTACTACTAGCAGTTGTAAATCAACACAATGGAAACCCAAAATTAAAAGTAAAAATCCAAAGAGGCTATTAATACAGTAAAATACCCCAAAATAAAATCAAAATTATAATTAAGTACTAAGTCAAATTAAATAGGTCGTGCGGCCACCGCTGAGTCCTCCATCGCACCGTTCTGCCTATGTCTGGGGATTACTTGTACAGTTAAATCAGAAGGGTGAGTTTACAAAAATTCAGTGTGTAATCCCATGTAAAGCAAACAGACAGAAAGCAATCACAGTCTGGGCCTAAGCCCTTTTCAGTATCAGTGACAGTATCAGTTTGGGCTTTAGCCCATCTCGGCACAGAAGCGATCATGTGTTTGGCCTTGGCCCATTATAGTAACAATAATCAGTGTAACAAATTATACAGTATACAGGTCCTACCCAGCTATCCTCTACACTCTATCTCCGTCTAACCCTACACTCCACGTGGGGATATAATCAGCCCACCATCCCTACACTTCAAACAATACTGAATGCGGCACTAGACAGTAGTTTTCAGTTGAGCTGCCAGTAACTTAGGCTCGAGGCCTTTCAGTACACTTCCTTTGATCAAAATAAACCCTCAACCCAATACAATGCAGTATACAAATATGATATGCTATAACGGAATATCATGCATGTAATCAGGGCATACAGTATCAAATCAGTGGACCGTCATAATGCTTATTCATTTTAGTCAATTAGGGGTCTAGGTAAGCGTACCGACCCTACAGTAGGTCTACAGTCGACTCAGGCGATCTGTGCAACATTAGCAGTCATACAGTGAAAATAGGCTCACAAGCCCATGTTGCATGCCCATGTGGGCCCACACGCCTGTGTGGCCCACACAACCTAAAATGGCCTTGCTCCTGTGGATCACATGGTCTGGCCTAATATTCTCACACGTCTGTGAGGTTCACCCGTGTGTGGCCCACACGGCCTAATTCGGCCCGGCCCATGAATCGTACATGGCCAGTCTCGTTGATCACACATCCGTGTTCGGTTACATGGCCGCCCGTGTGGCATCAAAAATCACATTTTTTGGCTTTTCATCAATTTTTGATTTCAGAGTCGTGTTTACACACTGGAAGCATTTTCGATGCATTTGTACACCGGAGCACTCTAATACCTATCAATTGATCGATAAACACCAGATTAATTCCTTGAAATGCATTCAAACCGAATTGAAATGAATAAGTCATTATAATACACAACCTCCAAACTTACCCACGACCTTCGAATGATCGACTAAGGTTCCACTCGCATCTGGTCTCTTTCTCCGAAATCCGCTACTGCCCAAAAAGATAAAGGAATATTAATTAGAACTCTAACGAAAAAAAATTACTAGAAGTCAGGAACTCACTTACTGAAACCACACACATAGAATCATCAAAGGTAGAGGCAAAAAACACTATTTCCGTGGGATAGAGAGATAATTTCGAGAGGGGAAAAGATAAAGAACAAAGAGGAATAATTTGGCACCCAGTAAAACAACACAATACCTCGACAGCACTTCAGGAAAGGGTTGTCCCGTCAGAGAAAAGAAGAAGCTAAAATTTGGGAAAAAGATCAAATATGATTCAGCTAGGGAAAAGAGAGTAAAAAGAACGTTCAAAACTTTAGCGAGAACCAATAGGAATTTCAGTAGCAACAAATAGGAGATTGGAGGGGAAAATAATCAATAAAAATTCAAATATGAATAATCGGTACAAAGAACTAGGATTAGTAGACAAAAACAAAATAGAGGAGAAAAGAAAACCAAGGGGAAATTTGGCAGAGAGAACCCAAAAGCAGAGAAGAGAAAACTGTCAGAAAATTGAAAGAATAAGGAAAGGTAGTCGAATTTACCACTACCAGTTTCGGTTCTATCCAACCTCTTCCACCCATATTTTTCTCCCTAAATCACTCCAACACAATCCCCTCAGCCACCGAATTCAAACCCCACTCAAATTCTTCATAATTATTGTCAAAGTACAACACCTACACAGCACAAGCAGTAAAAATAAATTCCATGTTTGCGTAGGGACTCGAACCCCATACCTCTGCTCCTTTGCTCTCCACTTAAATACCAGACCAGCAGGCCCATTTTTACATATTTTACCAATATTTATTTATAAGCCTACTGAAAAGAGATAGGGGTTTATTCATAAAAATGCCAAAATTTTCCCAAGTCAAGGCTTGAAACCAAGACTTCTTAGACACTCCTAGAACACTTAACCACTTAAGGAGCAAAAAGCGAGCAAAAATAAAAAAAATTGGAGCAAGTTTTAGGAGCTACACGGCCATGTGCCAGACCGTGTAGCAATCGCGAATCACACTCCAAACCTATGGGAAAAAGCATTTTTTAGGTGTTTCAGGCTTTTTAAGACTTATATAGGAGAAATATTAGAAGAAAGGAGTAATCCGTCATAGAATACTGAAGAAAACAACTTGTAAAACACCATTGAAGTCAAATCTAAAGTAAGTTTCCATCAAGATTGAAGATCTCTTAATTCCTTTGAAATTTATTACGATTTTTGTTTATTTATTGTGGTTATACTATCTTCTAGATGTTTTTATTTGCAATTATAAACTAATTTTTTAAATACCTAGGGGAGATGAACCCTATGATGAATTCTGTCTTTTGATTTCTGTTTTATGCAATAAATACTTGGATCTTGTTCTCTATTATGTGTGATTAATTCTTGGTTTAATATTTCTGGACTATTAATCCATGTTTGATGTGCTTAAATTAGAGGAAAATCCCTATTTAAGAGTAGATCTAGCATAATTGAGTGGAGTTGCATACAATCCTAGAAAAAGGACAACATAAATCTACCAGATTAGAGTCAAATCTAATAGAGGGATCCATAGATTGAGTTAATGCGATAATAGGGGTTTTAATTAGAAATAAATTTCAATTAATCAACCTAGAGTCGGTTGCTATTACTCTCGAAAGAGATATTAGCATAATTTATGGATTTCTACGGATCAAGATACTAAGTGAAGAAATTGTTTAATTCATATTGATAATGATAGATTAAATCTATGAAGATTCTTTCCTGGGTATTGTTTTGCTTCTTGGTTGTTAATAGTTTGTTTTTGTGATTCATTCTTTGTCATGTTCTTTAGTTAATTAATTTAATTAATTTTAGTTTTAATCAATCTCTCCATTTTGTCGGTTAAATAATAGAATGACAGTAATTACTAGTACTTTTAGTTCTGATAAGAATGATATCTTTGCTCACCGTAGCTATACTATTAATTGATAGGTGCACTTGCCCTAGTCAGATTTTTAGTTAGTTTACAACTACATCACTGTATCAAACTCGCTCAAGTACATTTTCTTTTCTTTGCATGTTTATTTCTTATTTTTCAATGTAGTTTGTTTTTAGTTTTTATTTTTTTTTTCGTTTAGTTTTCTTGAGGACAAATAATGGCGTAAGTGTAAGGGTATTTGACTTGTCGTCAAATGTAGTAGTTAATTAGAGTCATTTCTGCACTTAAGGAGCTTGTTTTCTATGAAATTTAGTATTTTGTATTAGATCTCTGGTATTTAGTACTTAGGATTAAATATTAATAAAATAAGTGTTCTTATCCCAGTTTCTGAGTGTTGTGACCCATTAGGTCGACACAAGCCTTAGGTAGTACTAATATGTTCAATTGAGTCTGTAGGATGAAGATTTATAAGCCCAATTGACATGGGAGCAAGGGAAAAGTAATGCACAAGTTTCTCGAGACGGCAAGACATGAAATGAATGACACAAGGCATAAATTGCTTGCTATGTCACGCCATGTAAGGGCTATGGTGCAACACAGGTTGATGTGATGCCTAAGAATATTGAGGCTATTTTTGTTCGCCCAATCAACCTTGTATAAAGACCTAGGACGTGCCAAAGATCTAATTTGGCCTGCCAATACTTCTAGAAATAAGACATTAGGGGTTTGGTGTAATGAATTCATCCTAGATGCACTTAAAAACCCTAGTAGTTTAGGAGTAGAATTAGATTAGTTTTCTTTTGGCTTTTCAAAAACTATTTGTTTTTCCTTTTGGAATTGGTTTCAGTCTAAGAGTTTATTTATTTTATCAAAGTATTCATTTTATTTATTCTTTGCATTTGATATATTTTATTATTCCAATTAATCAATTTACTACTCCATTTTCCATTTGATATCCATCCATGATTATTCTAATATTATTTTTCTTCTGATTCAATCGTGTTCTTCACATGATTTATTCAATTAAGACTGAGAAATTAGGGAGAAATGAGGGGTTTTGGGGGATCATGATACCTGAAACAAGTATTTTGCCTAACTCGACATGGGTATCAGAATGCCCAAGGGTGGGTATTGCGATACCCTTGCATTGTTGAAACTGTCCAAGGTATCACATTACCACTGGATGTTTATCCAAAATTCTTATTTTTTGAATCTGCCTGGGATATCGTAATACAATAGGTGCGTATTGCAATATCCACCACAATTTTGGCCTCCCTTCGAAACTGGCTAACATATCATAATATCCCCCATTGGATATTGCGATACCACTGTAACTTTCAAAATTCTTTTTTTTTAACTCTCAATCACACTATACCTATCCTAAAAAGTCCAAAAATTAAAACATGCATGAATTGAAACCTAAACCAACAAGAGAAATAAAGGGAGTCCATGCTCAAATCATCCAATTATTTACAAATTTAGTTTAAAATTGCCCGTAGGTGAATTACAAATGTATTTCGGGCCTATTAGTTATGCTCCCAAAATGGTTCTTGCAGGGTGTCCTTGACACACAGATGTTATTTATTCTTCAATTCATTGAGGTATTCTAAGGGATGCCTTTAAATGGCCACCTTCTTCCCAACCTTGATGGCTCTCAACATCGTATGTGATCCTACAAATTTCAACCACTCAAAGCAAGATAGAAAATTAGCAGTAGGGTGGGAAAATGAATCAATCAACCGAAAATTATAAATTGAGGAAGGTGTTGATTCCATAGAATTAGGAAATGCATCGACACACTTGCAAACCTCTACCTCCCAATCGATTTCCATAGTTAACTCCTATTTTCCCACATCAATAGTGGCCCTAGAGGTTGCTAGAAACAACCTCTCGAATAGGATGAGGATCTCTACATCTTCCATAAAGTTCAAAACTATGAAATCGACTAGTAGGATGAATTGTCTAACCCTCACCAGAATGTCTTTTAAAAAACCTTTAGGGTGAACTAAAAACCTATCAACAAGTTACAGGGTGACGACAATTTCCTGGATATCTCTTAAGCCTAACCTACGGTAGATAGACAAGGGCATCAATTTTATGCTCTCTCCAAGGTTACATAAGGCTTTGCGAAAATTTACCCCTCCGAGCTCTATCATAATGGTAAAACTACCAAGGTCTTTTGGGCTTTGGGGGAACCTTCCTAGTTATCACCATATCACATTCGACGCTTAGAGTTATTTTCTCTCCATTTCCTATTTGTTTACGCTTGGACATAATTTCCTGAAAGAACTTGGCGTATTTTGACATTTTTTCCAAAAGTTCCAGCAAAGGTAGGTTGACATTCATATTTTTAAACACGTTAAGAAAATTCAAGAATTCCTCTCTATCTTTCCTCTTCCTCTGCTCTGAACGAGTTGGGAAAGAAACAGGTGTTCAGCTCAGTTTTTAGGCTGGCCTCTCTTTAAGCTAAACTGGTTTTTGGTCATTCTCTTGCTTAATTCTTTCACCCACCCCATCTCCAACTTTAGGAGTGTGGGTGTTCGTGGATTTTTGGGTTGGCCACTCCTTAAGCTTAATAGGTATTTTCGTCAATATACACTTGTAAATTTTTTGAACAGATTGGTTAGTAAAATAAATTCATTGACTGCATTAATATACTTTTTATAATTTTCCTCACATGGTTTTTGCATGCAAAGAAAAATGGAAACAAATGTTGCTCATTGGTTGTCTAAATATTTAACTAGTACTAAGCGGTATTACGTGGTCGAATCGTAGTACAGAAAGACAACTTGTATTAGTAGATGAACCTAAACATGTCCTTAGTCTAGTTGGAAATGAGAAAATCGATTGAAAGACTAATATTTCATCTATTAAGTTCAATTAAGGAGATGCCTTGTCTTGGGCATCAGAGCAGATGACTCCCAGAAGATAGAGACATATATGTGACTGACTAGACAGACAGTAAATCAAACATGACCAAAACAGAATAGATCCTAAATCCGTTTATGGATTTATTCACTTGTGACATTCATACTATGGCATACCTAAATTTTGAGTGGATGGCGGACTATGTATGCGTGACTCGTATACTTTGATGTAAGTAAAAGCCTAAGTTCAAATAGATAAGGAACAAAAAGCTGGTGCATTGGCTGTATGACTTTGTTTGTATGTAGCGTCATTCACAACAATAGAATTCATAGCTTAAAACATGGGTAAATCATATCCTCTCATTGGCATTACATGGTTGATGAAAAGTAAATGTGGCCACGGGTCGTCCGTCTTTGTGATGGATAACTTGATCACTATTTGTGATGGATAACTTGATCACTAATTGATAGTGATTGTCTTTTCACGAAGGAAGATGTAATGGTTACCATGAGATAAAATAAGATCATATTGGGAGAGCAAATATTATCCTAAAGAAATCAATGATATCCTATGACGGTAACACACTAATTACAAGGTCATTGGATGAGCACTAAGTAGTTGCTTTCCTAATGGTCTGTCATTAGGGAGAGCTCAGTCACGATACTATAGTGGAACAAATTCATGACTAAATGAGTTTTTAATTAATAGGTGAAAAGCTAGAATTTAATTATAAACCATTTGAGCCTCAACTTCATATGTTCAATCAGTCCCTCCACTAGCATGTTAAAACTAGAAATGAATTGTTTGTTTGAATAAAAATAAACAAAATGAATAGAAAAAGAGAAATGGGAAACATTCAGGAATAACTATGGTTTTCTTTTAAATGGAAAAATGGAATCATTTGGAAATAAATGTAGGTTTCCAAAAATTAAAATGGAAATTTGCAATCCTATATAGGATTACATAAAAATTATGGTAGAAAGAATTTATGTTTTTGGACTGTTTTGAAGCCTAAAAATGAAAACAAACTTTTTGGTCATAGTGAACATGTTGAGTTGTGACATACTGAATGAATTTTCTCAAAATTTTATTGGGGGTAAAATCGTTAAAAATTTATTGAAGCGTAAAATTGTCAAAATTTTACTGGAGTAAAATTGGGATGAAAAATTATTTGATATGTAAATATTAAAGTTCATTTTTTGAAATAAAAAAATTGAATTAGATTAGATCACATTACAAAGTACTGGTTCAAAAAGGCTCAGAAAGTACTCATAATTGGACTTGATTTGAGAGAGGCCTAAAATCGCTTATATAACATGAAAGGGGCGACAATCTTAGCAGAAATACAAGGGTGAGTCATTCATCCCTCTCCTAATTTAAGTAGGATATTATTTTTCTATTTAAAATAAACCTCTACAAGGGTTTTACTTTCTTTTCCTATAAATAGATGACATCGATAAAGCTATTGACACAACTTTTAAGAGATTGTTATTCTGCCGAAAAATAGAGAGGATTTATTCTCAAGTTTTAAATGTATTTTTCCAGAATAATAATTTTACTGGTTTCATTTAATGAAAAGAGAATTTTTGTTTTAACCTTAAAAGGAAAACTTTTTCTAGTTCTTTGTTTTAATTCAATTTTGAGGACAAACGGGTGCCGAGATAGGCACAAGAGAGGGTGGAGGTTGTGATGTCATTGGATTGTTTCGCATAAATTGTGTAAACCAATCATTCATCAATTGGAAGAAGGTGCTATGATATCCACCTCCTGGTAATTGAAGTCCAGACATATCCTGGCTTGCTCCCTCATCGAAAGCCGGAGCATGACTTTCAACTTCATCATTAACTTCACGATTAAATTCATCTGCCATTAGAAATCTATAAAAGAAAAATTGTCAAATCGGATATGAGCATCACACAGCTTACAACTTATTGTGGCATGCATTTAGACTCAATACACATTAT
This sequence comes from Gossypium hirsutum, assembly GCF_007990345.1. Lineage (NCBI taxonomy): Eukaryota > Viridiplantae > Streptophyta > Magnoliopsida > Malvales > Malvaceae > Gossypium > Gossypium hirsutum. Next base: position 50,387,168 of record NC_053430.1, on the reverse strand, counting down.
GTTCAGTCCTAGAATCGACAAATTATAGCTCTGATACCACTTAATTTAACATCCCTATCTCTGTCGTTGGATTAGGGTTACAAAGTATTATAAAATATATCAAATCAATTAACATCATTAGATCATTCATTTATTAATTTAAATAACAACATTTGAATCTAAATTTTTTTCATAGCTTAATTACATTTGTAGACCTTAAATCGAGCTTATGGGGCTTTAAAATAGTTTTAGAATAATTACGGTCCAATTTGAATCAAAACAAAAAATATGGAAAAACATTTAAATTTTGGAAACCGAGGCCACCCAGCTATTTGACAGAGCCCAAAATGTATGGCTTAGAAACATGACCGTGTGGCCAAACCGTGTACAATTGGAAGTATGGGTCACACGGCCGTGTCTCAGCCCATGTTCCCGTCCATGTACAAATCAAAATAAGGTCACACGGCTGTGTCGCAGATCGTGTGAGTATTCGAAATAAGGTCACGCGGCCATGTCTCCGAGTCGTGTAATATCCTGATGCCTGTGGAAAATCCTGCACTTAAAATCAAAATGATATATGACCATGTAGTGTGGCCATGTGTGGCACACAGCCGTGTGATAGCCCCTATCCCAAGCCATATGCACTTAAAATTGCTTCCAAAACAATGCAAAATAACACCAATTCCTTAGGTGCCAAGCCAAAATCAAATAAGCTATAAACATGCTTTCAAAACACATATAATCAAGTCTAAAACAAACCAAAACATCCCAACCTAAGTGCCTAACCAATACGCCCTCTTGGCACCACATATAATCAACATTTATCAACAAAAACAATTTATCCATTCAAACCTTCTAACTATCAATAAACATACTAAACTTATTACCAAATAGTCACCCACAAATACCATTAAATTTACCTTAACTACACATTACCAAGATGTCAAACATGCCATATATTTATGTACTATCTTTGCACAAAAGTATATTTACAACCAAAGTACTAAAACATGCCCAAAAATTTGCAAATGAGCACCCTATATACATGCCACAAATAACCACATTTCAAGGATTCAAAATCTACCAATGTTAGATGATGATAGGTGTGAGCTCCGCTGATTCGACCGATGCACTCCACATATTCAAAATCTATATGAAATAATAGCATAAATAAGTATAAAAAATATTTAGTAGGTTTATACATTTCAATTCACTAACTTACCATGCACATTTAACAGTTAATTGCATATAGCCATTAAAGTATTAACCTTATCACAACATAAACCAATAATTTCAAGTCAGAAATCAATATATATACAGATACTCGGAATTCAGATCATGTTCACTTTTGTAAAATCATTTATCACTGTAAATTCAGTATTTTTCTGATGGAACTTGGGAAAATAATTCAATATACGAGTCCAAAAAATAGATAAAACTTGTAGGAACTAATCTGATACAGAAATATATATGTCAGGTTACCTGTTCGGGTTAAACCAATGACAACATAGAAGAATTATAGCCTAGCTAAGGCTATGTATACATGTAAGGTTACTAGTCCAGGCTAAACCTTTAAACAGTAAAAGATTACCAGTCCAGGCTAAATCTGTGTCACATGTATATCTGAGTCTGCAACAAATGCTGGAGCTCAGTTCAAAATGAAAATCATTCAAAAACCTTGTATGTGATACTTTTACTCGTTCCATTAGAATATCTCAAAAATTCAATTTATTAACATTAAGTCTGATTTTCATTTTAGCAATATATATAATTAACAACATTTAATAATAATTTTAACTGTAGAAAGTAGTATGAACTTACATGTTAGGTGATTCAACTATTAGGGACTAACCGACAATTTTCCCTTTTCCTCGTACGTCCTCCACTTGTTGAGCTTCTTGATCTAAAGTATAATTTAGTTTAATTAAATCAATTCAAACTAAATAAACAATCAACTTATACATTTAAATTCATCATATTTAAAAATTTACCCCTAAACTTTACCCTTTATATAATTTAGTCCCTAAGCTCAAAACTATCAAATTGAACACAATTAAACTTAAATCAAGCTAGCCAATTTTCCTATTTCTCATGAACATCCCATATATTTCTCTATTTCACAATGTTTTCTTGAGATTTAATAACTTTAGCAATTTAGCCCTTAAACATCAAAATCACTAAAAACTACTTTACACAAAATAGTCCTCTTTAACAATTAAACTTAATAATCTATCATCAAACTTCAAAAATCTCAAAAATTCAACAATAGAACATTATAAAACATTTAACAATTTTACATATTAACACCCGGGTTAGCTGGATCTAATTGCAACGATCTCAAAACATAAAAATTACTAAAAATGGATGCAAAATACATACCATGCAATCAAAATAACCTTGGTCAAAACTCCTTGCTTCTCAAAAATGGTGAATCAATTTTTCAAAGCAAAAATAAAGAAGAAAGATAATGATAATTTTGTCATGTTTTGTTTTAGTTAACTAAATTATCTAATTACAAAATTAACCTTTAAAAACAATCAATATTTCACTAAAACCAACCCATAACCATCCACTACCTAATGATATGGTATATTTACCATTTAAGGCCACTCAAATCAAGTTTTAAAGCTATTGAACCTATTTAACCAATAACAATTAACTTTATCAACTTTTTAATTTAATCCTTTTTACTTAAATAACTATCTAAACTTTAAAAGTTTTTAACCAAATTTTAATATGACATTATAAAAACTTTATAAATATTAAATAAATAATAAAACACTGACTCATTGGTAGGATTTGTGATCCCAAAACCATTATTCCTGACACCACTAAAAAACAAGATGTTACAGTGTTGTTTTGCAACATGTAGACAATTCGGTCTAATTGCCTTGTATTTGGCGCACTTCTGCTTGCACCAAATTTAAGCCTTACTCAAGTTTACTCACTCGAATGGGTATTGGAGGGTTGCTATTGTAGGTATGCTTTTTACCAGGCTCTTGGGTTGCCTTAAACGGTTGCGGAGTTTGGTATAGGGCATTAAGCTTAGGCTAGTTGAAGCTAGGTAGTCCTTGGTTGGAGGGATCCCCTTGGTTCCCTTCCCACCTAAGATTAGGGTGATCTATCCACCCTGGATTATAGGTGTTTGAGTACAAATTTACCCTCTATTTCCTAAGTAGTTATCCTTTTTGTGATTTTTCTTGTTGTGGCCTGCACAATTAGTGTCGTGACCCTCATTTTTTGTAATTGGATTAGTTAAAAGGGGTTGATTCGAATTGTGTGATTTTTTCAAACTTATTTCGAGATGGTTTAACCTCACGAGGATATGCTAGAATTTATCATCACCACCGACCGTATTCATAGTAGATTGTTTATTCTGGTATGTGAACAGTTCAACCAACCATATGTAAGAATTCAATGCCATATCTTCTATGAGTTGGCAACCCTTAGCATAAGTTTTTGACATGAATGCCCCCGCATACTCTCCATCAAAACTCGATCACAAATTCCTATGAAGCCCATTATAAAAAAACTTGTAGTTACAACCAATCTTGTAAGCCATGATAATGAAACTTATGTAGCATTAATTTGAAACGCTCACATACTTCGTATAGTGGCTCCCCTTAGAGTTGTCAAAAGTTGTTGATATCCATTTGGAACTTCATATTTTTGCTCAGAGAGAAGTATTTGGCCAAAAACTGGCTCGCTAGCTTGTCCTAGGTATTGATCGAGTCCAGTTACTGTGAATCTAACCACATAAAAGCATCGTTAGTCAACGAGAAAGGGAATAGTCAAAGATGTATAGCATCATTGGATACCCTGTTATATTTGAAAGTATCACAGATGGTTAAGAAACGTTTAAGGTGTTGGTTGAGGTCTTCATTCATCTATTCATGGAATTGAAGATTCTCTTGGATCATCTGAATCATGGTCGGCTTGATCTCGAAGTTATTAGCATTAATTGTCGGGTGATAAATGCTTTCTTGGACAACATCAAGGTTAGGCATGGCGTAATCTCTTAACGTCTTTTTTGCCATTGGCCTTGTTGGGAAATATGCCCATATTGTAGTAAACATGTAATTGTTTTCTATTGATTTGAACGGTAAATAAATTAAAAAAAAGTTAATTTCACATTTTACTGTTATGTCTTTTGTATTTCTGTCTTTTATATTTTGCATGCAAAGCGAAATTGTGACAAGAAAATATTAGCTTATTGATTTTCTAAGTACAAACTGAAGATAAATGGCATTGTAAGAATGTTTACTTGTGTGAAAGACATCTTACTTCAGTAAATAATTTAAATGAGTCTGTAATCCTGTAAAAGAATCAAAGTGAGCATTTGTTTTAAATATTAAGAAAGATTATTGTGTCGTCTATAATTCCAATCGGGGAGATGGCTAGTCTTGGCTATTGGAGCAGTTGACTCCACAGGTAGAAACATAAATGTATTCATTGGTAGAATGATACATTGCACTGGACCGAAGATGAATTAATTCTAAATCCGTTTAATTCACTTGTGATGTTCATGATGTCACACCCCAAAATAGGGCCTAAGAGTTTTAGGGGTATTTTAGGAATTTTAGCCTTTGAGTGTTCGAATGTGACATGGCATATCAATAATATTTTCAATTATGGTTTTTAGAAAATTAAATCAATTTGTGAAAATGAGTTTTAAATAGCTTTAATTTTGAAAATATGACTGGTTTCCAAAAGAGACAAAACTAAGAGTTTTTAAGAGGCAATTAAACTAAAATTTAAAAATCAACCTAAAATCATCCCCCACCAATAAGTTTCACGTTAATTTCTTCCCCAATATTGTGTTTGTTATCCCTTGGTTCTCTCTTGCTATTTCAATTAATTTTGAACTCCAAATCCTAATTCCTTTTGATTTCTATCATCTTTTAAGTTATAAACTTCTATAAAAAAACTAAGAAAAACACCTAAGAGTATCATAGTTCCTCTATTATCAAAGCATTCGAGTTTTTTGGGTTTTCAATCATACACTCGATTTTTCATCAAATAAGGTAACGATTCATTGTCCTATTAATTTTAAATGTTATTTAGTCTTTAAAACCAAGTTTTTAGCCATTAAATCACATGTTTTGAATAAAAGCCAAAAATTGGGTTGCTAATGGTGGATTTCGGGATTTTGCATAAAAATGTGGTTCCAAAGTGGTTTTCAACTTGTTTTAACATGATTAGAATATTTCTAAACTTACTTTGACATTTTATTAAAGATTTCTTGAGTTTTAATAAATTTTTGGAAAATAGCTATAAAACAAGTCGAAAAAGACGATATCATGAATTAAGTAGTTTTGTGTAGTTTAAAGATTGAGAATTAGTCACTGATGAATTATAAGATAAATAGAATTGGTTTTAGGTGAAAAGATTAAGTATAGACCAAGATATTCGGATTTAAAGTTTGTCATGTTAAAGGTTTTGGTTATATGAGAACTTAGTTTAGGCTTATGTTTTGTACATTTGTAATGAGTCATTGGCTGATTTTTGGATGTATTGTTGTGTGAATTTGTTATGTTGAAGTTTTGGATTCGATAGAACCTTCTACGAGTGGAAATGTTTGGAATAATTGCTTGTGGACGTGATTCAATGTGTTATTAGGGAATTTAGTAGTAGCCTAAACCCCTAATCTAAATTCTGAGTGTAAGCTTTCTCATACCTATGTTATCTTGTAAACCATGTGCTTATGGGTTTGTGATTATGTGAATTGAGATAAGATGCTATAACATGTGATATATGGTTATGATAACTATCGTGAAAGTGCAAATGTGTACATGTTATGTATATGTTAAATGTTAGTGATAATGTTTTGCTAAATATGCAAATATGCAGTGATAGTGCACGGATAATCACAAAGTGATATGTGTTTGTTCCAGATATTTTGGTCTTGTGATCTTGAAACTGTTGGATATAGTTGGCATGCCATAGGATTGTGAGTACTCACCTATATGTACAGTGATTTTGGTCATTGAGGCCATAGGACATGTTGGAGGGATAATGGAATTTGAGCTAAGCTCCATTCAATGGGACATGTGAGGGGAAATAAGAAGAGTGTTAGCTATATGCTTCACTTTTGGGACATGTTTGACTCTATGAGTTTATGTTTGGTGTGTTAGAAATCCGTGTATCTGATGAGTGATGATAGAGCTCACTTTTATGTTTTATAGCTCAAGTGCCAACTTATCTTAAATTATGAATATGTATGTATTGTGATATGTGTTTATATAACGTATGACCATTATGAAATTTATCTATAAACCTATTTTTAAATATTGTGATATATGCTTGAATGTTAGGTGATTATAAGTAATGGGTTATATGCTTAAAAGTGAAAATGTTTACCATGTAAAAAAACTAATAATAATGAACGAGTAATAATATTATGACACTAAAGTTGGAACTGTTAAGGTTGTGCTATATGGTTGTTTCATTAATGCTCAATGAACTATTTGCATGATAGTTGTTCTAGGCATTCACTGAGCTTGTTAAGTTAACCCACTCCTTTCTTTAACCATTACAGATTAGTTGTGCGCCAGTGTGAGTAGTGTGGTTTTGAGAGGTGATCCAAGCAAGACTTTTGCATTATTTCATAAGTGTTCTATATTTATTTATGTTTTGGGGGAAAAACAGGAAATGTGGTAGACTTGTTTAGTGCCATGATATGGTTGGCTTATTTACTGACTTCGTTATTTTGTTTTTGGAAATTTGCAAATTTATATGTTTGCTTATGTTCATGAACTTTAATGATGGCTTGATGTATCTTGTTTGGACTCATTTAGATGATTTGAACTAATAAATTTAACCGTGGAATGATTATTTACCAAAGTAAGTGATGCATGATACTAGAGTCTGATTTGGAATGAGTTCATTGCATATGTATGCTACATTTTGGTGTCCAAGGGCAAAGGTATCCATATTAGGGTTTTAAAATCGATACCTCTATGTTTTGAAACATGTAAGGAGTCAAAATAGAGATTTGGTATCGATACCTTATCTCGAATATCGATACTCAGGGCTAAACTATTGATATTTTATAATTGGTACCAATAATTTTCAACAATTGGGATTTTTGGCCGAGAAATAGTATGCTCATCTGGTATCCTTTTTCCAAGTGATATCGATACCACTTAAAGAAAATATCGATACCTTAATGTCAATATCGATGATACCTACGGACATATTTATGAAATTTTGCTAATTAGCATGGTTTTAACTGTATGTAAGACTGATTAACGAATGATTTACATGTAACAATGTTAATTAACTATTTAGACACCTTAAAAACTATATAGTTTAATAAAAGATGATCGTTTTGCTTGGTTCTAGTTTCCCATTTGATGTACATGAGACGAGATGGTGGTGTAGCATCTCGTATCTATGCTTGGCGACCAGGCCAGGTATAGGGTGTTACACATGATGTGATTTACCTAAATCTTGGGTTAGTCACTGACCATGCGTATGCAACTCATGTGTTTTGATATAAGTAAAGGCTTTTGCTCTAAAGATGATCGAGCCCATAGCTGGTATGTTAGGTACATGACTTGTGTATGGTATGGCTTTAATAGTAACAGTGGAATTCATAGCTCAATTAAAGACTTAATTATATCTTCCCATTGGCATTGTGTGGATTGATATGGAATGTGGCCACGGGTTGCTTGTTCTCGAATGAGAAATTTATCACATTCATTTATTGACAATGATCATATTAATCATTAAGAAGACACAATGGTAACACACACAAGACGAGGTCATTGGACAAAATAGTTGGATGAATTGTTTTCGTAAAGAGTATACAATAAGGAGTTTTCAATCATGGTAATTCTTATGGGCTGACTCCATGATTAAGTAATTGTGAATAATCAGAACAATGCTTCTAGACATAATTGCAATTACTAAACCCTATTTGTATATGTTCGATTGGTCGTTTCGCTAGCTCAACAAAAGTTCAATCGAACTGCATTTGAATTAGAAGAAAATTCTATGCATTTGGAAATAATTTAACTAAGTCGATTTATTCGATGTGGAATTAAATTAGGTGGTTGTGAGAATTGTTCAACTAGATAATTTAATTAGAGAATTTTCTTGAAAAATCTAAATGATTTTTGGAAAAATTAATTTTCATCATGTAAAACTAAATTAATCAAATTAATTAAAATTAATATGATATTTTTAGAAATTAATTTTCAAGTCAGAAAATTGGCCTAATTGGTTATTAAACTTGAAAATTGGACCTCGATCGTAGATTGGGCCCGGGAGCCCAAAATTGATACCAAGACCCAAAAATTGGTCGATCCGGGCTTGATATGTGAAATCGAGCTAATAGTCCAACTAATGGCTAGGCCAGACTAGTCAGGTTGTCATTGACCAGGATCGAACCTATAGCAACCGAACTAGCTTAGGGTGCCGTACAGGTGTCATGCCTACATCATCAGACATGGCTGTGACGGTGGCATTCTGGTGGCTAACGACAGTTGGTGTTCGGTGGTTAAGCAGTGGAAGAGTTACACTCATATTGAGACTCTACCAACAAATTTGATTTCAGATTAATTATTCCAACAAAAATATTATTTTAATAGTTTAATATTAAATTTAATTTAATACTTATTTTAATAGTATTTTATAATTTAATATTAAATTGATTAAGTTTAATCATGGTTGAACTCTCTAAACTCTCCCTATATAAAGAGAGACTTGAGTCATTATTTTACACACACTTGAATTTAAGAGAAAGTTGTAGAGAGAAAATTCTCTAAAGAGATTATTTTAGAAAATTTCTAGAGATATTTTTTTGATTTACAACTTGATCCAAAATTTTAGAGAAATTGCAAAATGAACCCACTGGTAATTCTTGTGAAAAATTTTCTAATTTGGAGTGAGCTCACACTTAACAGACGTGAGCTTGAGGGTAGAAGAGAAGACTACTCGATCGAAGCGCTTATCCTAGGCGAATCATGAAGGTACAATTTTGATTAAGAATTTATTACTTTAGATATCAAAACCAAGATCCTATTTTGAAAAAAAAATTAAAACTCTATTTTTCCTAAATTTATTTTTTGCTGCGTTTTTCAAACACGTTTTTCGAACAAGCCTTTGGCCTGGTGTTGGTGGTGGTTCCTCTACTCTAGGGTTGTCTAGTGGTGGGTTTACTAGTGGAGGTTGGGCTCCTCTTGAAACTTGTCCTCATTGAACGTGTGTTAGGATTCTTTCTAGTTTCAATTTGAATGGTACTATCTTGTTACGGGTCTGAGGCATACACTACCTCTTGCAAGTAAAAGAAATTCACAAAATCAGTAAACTTTGCAAATAAAATAACAAACGAAGAATAAAAAAAGAGTTGTATCTATATCTCAAGCTTTGATTACTTATCTCCCTAAAGGCATGCAATAAAACTAAAATCACTTAATCTAGCACCAACTCCCTGACAATGGCGTCAACAACTTGATCGTCTCTCGTCGTCCTCGTAGACTACGAGAGAAATCAACACTAAAAGAACAATGGGGTACAGGAGTGCTCTGAGGATCGAATCCAAATGAGTCAGCGATTAAGTGAATTCTAGCTACAAATATTCAATTAAAGAGTCTAAATAATTACAGCTCTACACTATAGCATGAAAAACCATAAATGAAGTTGATTAAAACTAACAAATTACCTAAAATAGAAAAGGACTAAATTATAAAGAAAGAAAACTATGCAACTATCAAATACGAGTAAATATGATAATAAAGAATGGTTGGTTGACCTCTGAATTAGGGATCTAAATTCCTATTACTCCTAAATTGGCTCCATTTTACCTCTCAGCCTCAACTTTACCAAATTAGATAAATTAGTCTGGTTTTATCTCTTGACCTCACTAACTAACCCGGGGTTTATCGATTTGGTTCCAAAAAAGATCTTCTCTTTTCTCACTTATCTTGATTTTCCCTCAGTGACGTTAATCCTAAGTTTTTAAGTCTATTTAATTTAGTCTAATTTTTCAATTTAGTCCCCAAACCCAAAAATCAATTACCCAACATTTTCATCAACCAACCCCTAAATATTTAGCTACTCATTACCATTTATAAACTAACAAACAAAAAAGAAGAAAACATGAAAGACATTGACATAAAACTTAAATAAAAGATGAAAGATGTGATTTTTTTTTTGGAAAGAGTTGAAATATAAGCAACTAGCAGCAAAGTAAATAAGTCAGAACGATAAGATGCGATTTTTAATGGATGAAAGTAAACTGAAGTAGCATTAAACTAAAGACTAAAGTTTGATTACAACAAATTTTAAAGTGCTAAACTTGCAAATAAACCTCAGCTACAGTAATAACTAACTTAACTACCTAAGAAAATGCTGGAAAAACAAAAAAAATTGCAACAAACTAATTTCTACAGCTATGGAGAAAACAAAACCCTAAAGAAGATTAAGAGAAAACCAAGAGAAAACTATTTTAAGTCTAGTGTCTAAGTGTCTCTCTCTCTCCAACCAATATTTTGGCATTTTTTAGCAAATATCGACCCAATTTCGTTAAACAATTTGCCTTTAAGCGTGTGTATTTTACTGGGGACATGTTGGACAAGGATTACTCTTCTAGTCATATTTTGTTTCCCTTCAAAAGTGATATCACAATACCCAGGGCCTAATATCGCGATATCCTTGATAGTCTTGGAATGGGGGAGTCCTTGGGAGCTGTTATTGCGATACCCACATCTGGGATTGCGATACCCCTAGGAAAAGCCTTGTTCCTCTTCAATTTAGAATTGTTGGATGTATCACGACTTCTAGAATTAGATATCGCGATAACATTCCTTCTAGGTGATGTTTCTGCTCACGTTCTGGCCTCCAGTAACTCCCTACAACAATCATCCAACCATTAGGTCCTCGATGGCATAATTGGCCATTTTCGGCCTCAAAAGTGATAAAAGCACACTAACACACTTATTAAAACTAATAACAAAAATTAAGTAAAAACATAACAAAAACACCTAAAGTGCTTGGAAACAAGCTCGTTAAGTGTAATAGGGAGCCTAATTTGACATATCAAATTACGACAGATCAACCTCTCCCATATTGGGTCCAATTATAAGTATTTCCTAGGCTTTTAACCAGTACTTTATAATACAATCCAACCCAATACTTTTTTTTATTTCCAAAATAAATATTAATTAATTTCCCAATTAAATAATTTTTTCAACCCAATTCTAATTCCATTAAAATCATAATGACTTTACCGTAAAAGAATCTATGAGAAAATATATTTCATATTTCTACATTCAACGAATTCATTATTACCAATTAATTTATTTCAAATTTTGAACTCCAATTATTTAATTAATTAAATGATAGTTCAAAAAATCATAAATTTATTTTCAGGTCATTTTCATTTAGAGAAAACGTCATTCATTTCCAATTGTTTCCCATTTCTTTAACTTTATCATTTCTATCCATTTCTATTTATTTGATTCAACATGCAATTCATTTATGATTAGGGCTCAAATGATTGGACATATGCGATTAGGGCTCAAATGATTTATAATTTTCATCTTTTCACCTATTAATTATAAACTCATTTTATCATGAAGTCATTCTACTATAGTATCATGACTAAGCTCTCCCTAATGGCATATCGTTACGAAAGCAACTCGATCGATGCTCATCTAATGACCTTGTCATAAGTGTGTTACCCTCATAGGCTATCCTGAAAATCGTTGGGATAAATCTGCTCTCCTAATATGATCCTATTTTATCTCATCGTAACCATTACATCTTCCTTCATGAAAAGTCAATTAATATCAAATAGTAATCAAAACATTCATCACAAAAAAGAACGACCTATAGCCATGTTTACTTTTCATCTACCATGTAAAGCCAATGAAAATATATCATTTACCCATATCTCAGGCTATGAATTCCACTATTGTGAATGACACTACATATTGCAGAAGCCATATACCCAACACACCAACTTTCAGTTCCTTATCTATTTGAACTCAAGCTTTTACTTACATCAAAATATACGAATCACGCATATATAGTCCATCATCCATTTAGGATTTAGGTTTGCCACACTTTGAATGTCACAAGTGAATAAATCCATAATGGATTCAAGATCTATTTTTCTTGGTTCTAGTTCAATGTATTGTCAATCTAGTCAGTCACATCTATGTCTCCATATTTTGGGAGTCATCTGCTCTGATGTCCAAGACAAGGCATCTCCCTAATTAGACTTGATATATGACATATTAGTCTTCCAATTGGTTTGCTCATTTCCAATTAGACTAAGGACATGTTTAGGTTCATCTACTAATACAAGATGTCTTTTCATATTATGATCTGACCACGTAATACCGGTTAGTATTAGTTTAAACATTAGACAACTAGTGAGTCAATATTTCCTTCTATTTTGCTTTGCATGCAAAAAGCACATGAGGACATTATACAAGGTATATTTATGTAATCCACGAATTATTTTATTAACCTATCTATTCGAAAAAATTACAAGTATACATAGACGAAAATACTACAGTTAGGGCACCAGATCCAATAGCCAGTATGTTGGGTCACAATGAAGAACCCCCGTAGTTGCGATGCCAACCCAATACTTTGAATTTTTTACAATTTGGTCCTAATTCGACCTCAGGTTAGCAAAAGAGATTTTCTAAGCTCGTGTAAGACCCAGAAATGATTACATGTCATATTATACACATGTGTTACTCATATTTGAATGTTTAATAGAATTAAATTGAATATAAATGATCATAGTTACTCTGACAACGAATGTGACATCTTGTAGCTCAGACCCAACGATTGAGTCGGGTATTAGGGTGTTACAGTACAACCATATTATTGCATTAAAAAAATAAACATTAATCGATGTCTCTTCAAATCATGCATAAATAATTGCAACACATGAGGTTAGCTGAGAGTGTGTTCAGCTAAGGCTAATGACTCAACATATCCAAAAGATGTGCAATTTTCCTCTACAAGAAAAGGTGTCAACAAAGTGTATAGCTCAATTAAAGGGAGGATACATAAAGGAGATAGAACAAAATATATTTCACCAAAGGTATTCTTCACTCATAATCTAAAGAAGAAAGGTGATATTGCAGTTCAACAACTTCGTTCTAGTGGAAATTTAGCATATTTGTTTATTAAGACATTAACAACCACTACATTTGAAAGGCTGATATATAAAATTGGAATGCACTGCCTAAAAAATGTTAAGTGACATAATCATTAGGGGAAGTCCAAAATATGTTGTGCTCTTTTCCTTTAACCAAGGTTTTGCCCCATTGAGTTTTTTTGGTAAAGGTTTTTAATTAGGCAACGCACAATGAGAGATTGTGTGCTTTTTATACTTCATTAGGTTTTTATTCCATGAGATTTTTCCAAATGAAGGTTTTCATGAGGCACTTTTTTTAATAGACATCCAAGGAGGAGTGTTGTAAATAGATAAATAATAGATGTCTATAACCTCATTAAACCCTTGTTAAAGTGACGGGATAAAATCTCTAGTTCGTTTATAAATGTGAGAGTAACTTAGATGTTTCAATGAAACAATTAAGAATGCTCATTTACTTAGACTTCTTGCCAATTTAGTATTACTTCTAAGAATCACTTTTGAGACAAAAAAACACTTTTAGGATAAAAACATTCCTAAACATGCTGCTTTTTGAGAGAAAACATGCTTCTCCCAAGCCAAAAATTGGCCCAAAAGCACTTTTTTCAGAAGCTAAAAATTTTAGTTTCTCCCCAAAAGTGGTTTTTTTTTCTCAAAAGCACTTTGAGAAGCATTCCTAAACGAGGCTTTCATTGAATGTAAATGAGCTTACAAATAAAACTCCTTGTAAATGAAATTGGAATATGAGAAAATTTATCCCGTACTTTTCATCTACGTTTTGCTTGTTACTATTATTTTCTTAATTTTCTATAAAAAATCTAATTTATTAAATCAATGCCCTTGAAGTAACTAAGATCTAAAATTGGCTTTATATTCTCTTAAATTTATTAAACTAATGCCCGTAAAATAAGTATAATCAACACAATTTCTCAATTAAGTATAACATTTAAAAGAAAAGCATTTTTAACTTATACAATTTCTAAGTATCTTTTAGTTTTTCAAATTTTACAATTTCTAAGTATTTTTTCCTTTTCCAAATTTTAAATATTGGTGCAATTTTGATTATATATTCAAATTTTAATGAAAAATAATATATTTAAATTTACATATTCAAATATTGTACCAAAATTTTAACAAATAAATATTATATTTAAATTAAATAACAATTTATAAAATATTAAAGTATAATGGTTGTATCAATTTTATGTTAAAAACATTAAGCATTTGGATAAGGAACATCTCTCTCCTTCCCCCCTCTTCCACCCTCTCCCTTACTCTCCCTCTCCCCCTCCCTCCCTCTCTCTCCCTCTCCCGCTTTCCTATTCTATCCATCTCTCCCCCTCTCTCTCCCTCCCTCCTTCCTCTCTCTCCCTCTCCCTCCCTCACCCCCCTCTCTCCCCCCTCTCTCTCAAGATTGTACTTTTTTCTTGTATTTGTATCACTTGGGAGTTTATTTGTATTATTTAATTTATTTATTTTTGGATCCATTAGAAATATTTAAAGGGGTTTGACAAATTATACTATTATTTTAGTTTTTGATTTCTCAGTTTATTGTATTTCATTTGAATATATTTCTAAATTTATTTGTATAAATATTAAAATATAATAATTATTTAATATAATTATAAGATAAATTTATTTATAATTAACAGTTGACATCCTAAGCAAAGTGAGGTGTAAAATCTAGTTATTACAATTTTAAGATTATATTGTATTAATTTAAAAACATATTATAATTTGAAAATTATTATAAAACAAAGAGAATTATAGAATGAACAAGAGAGAAGAATAGAAAAATGAAAAGATGTTTTAGCTTTTACTTTGGATTCAAAAAGCTTATACATGTCTTCTATTTATAGGGCCTCAATCATTAGGTTACAAACATATAATTAATGTACTATATAAATTTTTAGGGGTTATAAAAGTTACAAGAAAATGAATTCTTCGAGATTATGACAGTTATATGGACATCAATTTTGCAACACTCCTCATTGGATGCCCATCAATGAAAGCGTGTCTCGTTAAAACCTTATAGGAAAAACCATGTGGGCTAAAAACCTAATGAAGGAAAAAATTTCAAAATCTCCTATTACAAGTTGTCTCGTTAAAATCCTTTACCAGGAAAACACAGTGGGACAAAACCTTGGTTAAATAAAAGAGTGCAACGCATGTTTGACTCTTCTTAATAACAATATTACATTATATCTTTGAGTTGACGCGTTCTAATGTCTACACGTTGGAGAATAACTAAATCTTGCTAACAAGTTTACAATGAAAGCTATAGCAGGTCTTGTGTTGTTTGCACGATACATCAATGAGTTACAAGAAAATGAATTATTCGGGGTTATGGGAGTTATATAGATATTCATTTTACAACACTCCTCTTGGATGTCCATCAATGAAAGTGTGCCTCATTAAAACCTTATTAAGAAAAACCATGTGGGATAAAAACCTAATGAAGGAAAAAGAGTTCAAAATCTCCAATTACAAGTTGTCTCGTTAAAATCTTTTACCAGGAAAACCCAGTGGGACAAAACCTTGGTTAAATAAAAAGAGTGCAATGTGTATTTGACTCCCCTTAATAACAACATCACATTACATCTTTGAGTCAACGCATTTTAATGTCTACGTGTCGGAGAAAAACTAAACCTTACTAATAAGTTTATAGTGAAAGCTATATCAAGTCTTGTGTTGTTTGCAAGATACATCAATGCCCTTATGGCATTTAGATATGGTAATATTGATCTTTATTCACATCTAACGATCATACAACCATCAGGGTACTCAATGGAAGTGATTTATCCATGTAAGATTTCTTTAAGACCTTTTTGTATAAGTTGACTAATGAACATGAATTTCATCTTTTAACTGCTCGATCTACAAGCCAAGAGAAGACTTCGTTTTTCCAAGATCTTTCATCTCAAATTCTTTCTTTAAATAATTTATTTCATTTTGAAGCTCTTTAGGAGTTCCAATAATATTTAGATTATCAACTTAAACAACAATTATCACAAAATTTGATCCCAACCTTTTTATAAAAACACATGGACAAATTGGATCCTTTTTATAACATTCTTTTAACAAATATTCACTAAGACAATTGTACCACTTATATCCAGATTATTTTAATCCATATAAACTTTTCTTTAATCTAATCAAGAAAATGTCCAAAAAAACTCTATATCCTTTTGGGATTTTAAATTCTTCAAGGATTTTCATATAAATTTCAAGATCAACTGTACCATACAAATAGAGTCTAACAACATCCATTAGACACAAATTTTTCACGTACTGCTAGACTAATTAGATATCTAAATATGATTGCATCCACCACAGGAGAATATGTCTCTTTGTAATCAATGTTGTGTTAGGAGATGTGTCCATATTGTAGTAAACATGTAACTACTTTCTATGTATTTGAACGATGAATAAATAAATAAATAAAGTTAATTCCACATTTCATGATTATATCTTTTATGTTTTTGTCTTTCATGTTTTGCATGCATAGCAAAATTTTGACAAGAAAATATAGGCTCATTGATTGTCTAAGTTCAAATTAATGATAAGTGGCACTGTAATAATATTTACATTGCGAGAAAGACAACTTACTTCAATAGGTAATCTAAACGAGTCTGTAACCCTGAAAGAGAATCAAAGTGAACATTTTATTCAAATATTTAGACAGATTATTATGTTGTCTACAATTCCAATTGGGGAGATGGCTAGTCTTGGCTATCAGAGCAGTTGACTCCACGGGTAGAGACATAGATGTATTCATTGGAAGAATGATACATTGAACTAGACCTAAGTTGAATTAATTCTGAATCCACTTGTGAATTAATTCACTTGTGACGTTCATGGTTTGATTTACCTAAATCCTGAGTTAGTCATTGACCATGCGTATGTAACTTATGTGATTTGATATAAATGGAGGCTTATACTCAAAAGATAATCGAGCCCATAGCTAGTATGTTGGGTACATAACTTGTGTATAAAATGATTTTACTAGCAATAATGGAGTTCATAGCTTAATTAAAGAGTTAACGGTATCCTCTTATTGGTATTGTATGGATTGATAAATATGGAACATGGCCACAGGTTGCTTTTTCTCGAACAAACAATTTGTAACAGTCATTTGTTGACAGTGATCATTTAATAATTAGGAAGATACAATGGTGACAATGAGATAAAAGAGGATTGTATTAAGTGAACGAATTTAACTCAAATGAATCAAGGATATCATATGAGGGTAACACACACATGACGAGATCATTGGACAAAGCAATTGGATGAATTGCTTTTGTAAAGAGTATACAATAAAGAGTTTTCAATCATGGTACTTCTTGTGGGCTAACTCTATAATTAAGTAAATTGTGAATTATCAGAATGATGCTTCTAGACATAATTGCAATTACTCGAGCCTAATTGTATATATCTGATTGGTCCCTTCACTAGCTCAACAAAAATTTGATCAGACTGCATTTGAATCAGAAGAAAATTCTACAACTTTTGAAATAATTTAATTTAGTCGATGTATTCGATGTAGGATTAAATTAAGCAATCGTGAGAATTGTTCAACTAGAAAATTTGATTAAAGAATTTTCTTGAAAAATTAATTAAAAAATCTTAGTGATCTTTGGGAAAATTAATTTTGATCAAGTAAAATTAAATTAATCAAATTAATTAAAATTAAAATGATAATTTTTTAAATTATTTTGGCTCAATGGGTAATTGAATTTGAAAATTGGACTTGAGATAAAAAAAATTGGGCCTGATAACCCAAAATCGAGACCTAAAAATTGGCCCAGATCAAACCGGCAACAACCAAACTAGCTTAAGGTACCGTGAGGGTGTCACACCTACGATGGCACCACTGAACACGATGATGTCGACGACAGCATTCTGGTGGCCAGCGGTTGGTCATTCGGCAGTTGAGTAGTGGAGGAATCACACTCCTACTAGGACTCTATCAAATAATTCGGTTTCAGATTAACTATTTCAAAAGTAATATTATTTTAATATATTTAATATTAAATTTAATTTAATACTTATCTTAATAGTATTTTATTAATTTAATATTAAAGTGATTATCTTAATATTAAATTTAATTTAATATTTATTTTATAGATAAATATTCTATTAATATAATAGATTTAATATTAATTTTAATCTAATATTTATCTTGATAAGTATTATATTAATTTAATATTGAAGTGATTAAGTTTAATCATAGTTGAACTCTCTAAACTCTCCTTGTATAAAGAGAGTCATGGGTTATTATTTTTTACACACTTGAATTTAAGAGAAAGTTGTAGAGAGAAAATTTTCTAAAAAAATTATTTTAGAAGATTTTTAGAGATATTTTTCCTATTTACAACTTGACCTAGAAGTTTAGAGAAATTACAAATAATCCAGCTGGTAATTTTGTGATTTTTTTATTCAAAGCGAGCCAACACTCAGTAGACATAAGCTTGAGGATAGCGGAGAAGACTACTCGGTCAAGGCGTTCATCCTAGACGAATCAAAAAGGTATAATTTTGATTAAGTGCTTATTATATTAGATATCAGAACCAAGTTCTTATTTTTGGAAAAAAAAATTAAAACTTTGGTTTTTCCCTTAAACTTATGTTCCGCTGCATTTTTCAAACCTAATTTTCCAACATGTCGTGTCTTTGCGGAAATCCTTGTGGTACAAGTCGTGCCTTATATCTTACGACTTCATTTTTCTCATTTCGTTTTTCGCACAAATACCAATTTATATCCTACCGGCTTTACATCTTTAAGTGTTTGGACTACATGTCCAAAAACCTTACGTTTAGAAAGTGAATTCAATTCTACTTGAATTGTGTCTTTCCATTTTGGCCAATCTTTTCTATTTCTACATACCTCATTAGATTTAGGCTCAGGATCCTCATTTTCTTTTGTTATTTCAATAGCAACATTATAAGCAAAATTGTTGTCGACAACTACATTTTTCCAGTTCCATCTTTTTCTTGAAGTAACATAACTTATCGAGATCTCTTCATTATCACTATTTTCAAGTACTTGAACCTCTTCTGGGCTTTAATATTATTATTAGTTATATCTTTGGCCTCTTTTCGAGCACTTGCCTCCACAATATGACCATCTTGAATATTTTCTCTTTTCCTTTTATGAGGAATTTTATCTTTGGAACCAACTGGTCTTCCACGCTTCAAGCGTGGATTACTTTCTTTTACGCTAACAGTTTTTCCTATTGGGACATCAATTTGTATTTAAGCATTTTCAATTGGTATATGAGATTTTGTAATTCTCTTTATGTCAATAAATGAACCTGTGAGTTTATTTGTAAAATAAATTATCTACTGAGCTTTTGGTTCACATTGCTTTTTATGAGGATCTCAAATAATGATAAATCATTCCAAGTATTTTATTCGTTCAACTTTTTATTCTCTCCCGCTAATGTTCGGAAAACTATCTCATAATAATTGACAACTTATGTCATAACTAAATCTCTAATTAATATCTCAAAGATTTTGATTAAAAGAAGGAGATTTATATCAATGTACATTCCTAACCTCCTACAAGGGCTCATTCATCTTTGTGTGTTATGGTGGAGCAATTGGAACATATATTACACATCCAAAAATCCTAAGATGGAAAATATTTGGCTCCTGACCAAAAACCAATTGTAATTGGGAGTATTTATTATAACTTGTTGGCCTAACATGTATAAGTGTTGTTGCATGCAAAATAACATATCCTAAGCTGTAATAGGGAGTTTTGTTCTCATAAGTAATGGCCTAACTATTAATTGGAGGCACTTGATAAACAATTTAGCTAAATTGTTTTGTGTGTGAACATAAGCTACAAGATATTTAATTTTTTATCCCAATTGACATACAATAATCATTGTAAACATAGAACATAAACTCACCAGAATTAGCAAAATGAATTATCTTAATTGTATAATCTTAAATTAATTATTTAAACAAACAAACTCGCAAATGACAGGTTGTAAGTTGATATTACATATGTGATTATTTTCTAGATGCGCATACCAGAATCATATAATATCAAAATCATCCACATGGTGGATGAATGGACCATATTCATTTTAGAAATGCAAGACATTTAATATCATAGCTCTTTTGGAGCCTTTTATTACTTTGATATTTATCTAATATAATATTAAATAATAATAATCTTTTACCTTTAAAGATAGAATATGTTGTAGCAAAATCTACGTGACATGTCTTTCTTCTTGGGTTTAATGAAAGAATAAAAAAAATTCATATTTTTATTTAAAAGAAATCATTGTTTAATTAGAAATATTGCAAATAGTCATAGGAAAATATATAAAACTATTTCTTATGAAGAAAAATTAAAAACATACAAATAAGTTATATCATTAAGACCTTTAAAATCATCATCCTTGTATGCATGGTTAGCTTTAGTATCATAATAAATTTTTTATCTTTTTTCAAAAAATTATCCTCCATTTCATCATTTTGGATAACGAAGTTTATCTCAATATTGTTTCCCTTCTATTTTTTAATGGATGATTTAATAAATTTTTACTAGATACTTACATAGAAAGTGACATTTTTTAGATCTTATGCATGTTTTGAGTTATTTATGAGAATGAATGTAATATTATATATTTTTATATAATTGTTATTTTTTGTCAAGGTTATGGTTCTTAGGAAATAGATCTTGGACTATCATCTCCATATATGACAATTTTTTAAATTCATAGAATTCTTGTGAGTCAGAAACAGATATAGGACTTAAATATATTTTTTTTCCAAAAGGAGTCCATGATGAGAAGAAGATAGAGCGATGGCATTGAAAAACTATATAATATTTGTTTTTCATTTATTTTCTAGAAATAGAACTATGAAAATATTGATTGACAATTTTATTTTAATTACCCATCTCCTTATATATTTGTTTTATTGTTGTTTATAACATTTATATTATGTAATATTATAATTGTTAAATATATGTATGGGATGATCCACAGTTGACCGATTAAATATAAGAAGTGTGGTAATGAGAATATGCATATTTAAAATTGGCTCTTAATAAGACTCATCTTCTTTTCCTAGGACTCTACCTAGTGTAGGGTTTGTGTATAATTTTTTGGATTGTGTTTTTTTCTTGTATTTGTATCACTTGGGAGTTTATTTGTATTATTTAAATTTTTTTTTTGAATTCGATGGAAATATTTAAAGGGGTTTGACAAATTATATAATTATTTTAGTTTTTTATTTCTCAATTTATTATATTTCATTTGAATATATTTCTAAATTTATTTGCATAAATACTAAAGTATAATAATTATTTAATATAATTATAATATAAATTTATTTATATTATAATTAAAGGTTGACATCGCAAGTAAAGTGAGGTGTAAAATCTAATTATTATAATTTTAAAATTATATTGTATTAATTTAAAAACATATTATAATTTAAAAATATTATTATTTACAAATTTAAAAAATTGGATATATAGATATATTATGTTGCCGATTGGATAATTGGGACACAAAAACCTTAGAATATATATATAATATGATATATATGATATACTATTATTATTAAGTGATTAATTTACTTGGGTAATCGTTATATATGATATATGACAAATTACTTGAGTAATTGCTTGAGTGAGATTTTAAATAGGGAGATATGATACGAGTTTAACGGCAACTTTCCCCCTCACCCACTTTGAAATTTTAAATAGGGAGATATCATACATCACTTTTCGTTCTTTGAGAATTTTGTTCAAGTTAATAATAATGATAAACAAAATTTAACTTTTAAAAATTTTCTGTTAAACCTTAAAAATTAAGTCGGTGATAAAATCAGTTATCTCATCGATTTTCAGTTTAATCGATTCAATCAATTAATGTGATTTAATTAAATAAATTATTAAAAATTAAAAAAAAATTAAATTATTTGGTTCAAAGTGCCTAATCAACCAATTCAATTTATCTAACTAATTTGTGAGTCAATCGATTCAACTCTTTATTCCGAAATGATACTCCAATTGAACAAATTTAACTGACAAATTTGATCAGATTGTAAAATCATTGGAATTACCGTTGAAGTTAAGTAAGTTTCCATGTAAATTTCCTCATCTTTTCAATCTTTCCAAATTTGAAGTTGGTTTCTTTTAAACAAGAAGAAAATGGGGCAGTTGTGAACACCAAAAACATAAAAAGAGTAATGAAAATTAAAAAGAGCAGAAGGCGGCCAATTCCACTCACTTGTCCGTACAAACTTCAATAACCAAATAATAATTTAACACGAAACAGATACAAGATTTGCAAAGATTTTCACATCAAAACAATACAAAGAAACTTGTGAAAGTCCAACAAACATGAGAAAGCAGCTTCATGCTCTTCTGGAAACCTGAAACAGTACATATATGTCAAAGATATACAAATAAATGACAGAAATGCATGGTTATAATTTGTATTTTGTATAGTTGGTGCCAAAAATTGATGCCCCAGTTGTCCTGCAATCCTCAGGTTTCAGTATATGTCACAATTGGCACTTTGATGAAAATGACATATTAAGTGGATTTAAGTCAAACCAAACTTATCATGAAAGATAGGTCACTATACTAGCTAGAAGATCATGGTACTAGAAAATAACAGTAGTAATCCATGAAAATTTATTATGAACAATTAATGCATTGTACCTTAGCAAACACTAGGCATTTGGAGCTTGCACTTTGGAGGCAAATCCAAGGCAAGTTTTGGATCAATCCCCAAAGTACCTAGCCACACCGAATTCTTATAAGAACACAAGCATGTCAAGTCAGCCCCTTTCAGAGCCTTGCAACACTCGGGTGATGGGTCGACCGGGTTCGGCTGTGTCACCGATGGCTTGCACGCCTCAAGTCCCTGATCATTCATGCGACACAAGGTCATTGCCCTTGAGCCCTCAACCATTAATACGACCATTACTATCAGAACAAAAAACTTCCCTGCTGCCATGGCTTCAGTACTTTACTACTAAACCAAAGTGATTGGATGAGCTTGTGTTTGTAAAAATTTTGGGGGTGGTTTTATACAGTGATCAAAAGGGTTGTTGATCAATGAATGTTCCATCTTCAGACCAAAAAAAGAATAGTTTAATTAGGGTGGCACCACGAGGTATTATACCCGTGATTGAGAATTGTCAGGACTCGGTGGGTTCGAAGAGTCACGAGAGTTTCTTAGCAAATACAACTGTGTGTTGAAATGTCTCCAAAGGCCAATTAGGTTAATTAGATTTCTATTTTGGGTCGGCTAGATAAGGTTCTACAACTGCCAACCAGAGTTGGGAATATTATGTGATCTGTCATGAGTTTTCTTACCTTCTATTTACATTATATTCACATGGCTTTTGCATCCAAGTTTTAGTTTTTAATGGGATAAAATATGTTATAAGTTTATGTCTTTTTAGGATTTTTTTTATTTTTGCTTTTTAATATTTTAAAATTTAAGCTCAACTGTTAATATTATTAAAATTATTTTGTGAAATTCAAGTACATTACAACTCCCATTTTTTAGTCACATTGCTTGCGAGTATTTTTTTTTTAATTTCAAATTGTGTTAACAATTAGACTTGAATTTTGAAATCTAAAAAATGAGACTAAATTCTTGAAAATATAAATTCTAAATTTGTAAAGAGTATAAGGACCTATGACATATTTTAACCTTTTTAATTAGTGGTATGCATGTGTTGGGACATTAGTTGCCTTTGTATTTGAAGTTTCACCTCATGTTCGAACAACTCCTTAAAATGCAGGTTTAGTCACCATGTTATATCCCTTGTTTAAACAGCTATTTCGATAAACCTTTAAACAATGATCTAGACATGCCTTCAGGATAACTAAGTGCAGTATAAAGTTGGCATTTTTTACTTTGATCTTCATGTGCATTACACTATCAGCAAATCATTCTCATGCTATGTTTTATCCCTTCCTAATTTATGTTGGTTGAATTTGGAAAGGAGGAGGAGTGACAAATCATTCTCATGCTATGTTTTATCCCTTCCTAATTTATGTTGGTTGAATTTGGAAAGGAGGAGGAGTGAGGATTGGCAATCACATTCTCAAAACTCTCATCATTATCCTTATCTTACTTAGAGACCAAACTAGTTGTTAAAATGTTGCTTTTGAGGTTTCTATTTTGGAATCTATTTGGATAGAGGTAAAGTAAATCAAATTTATTTAATTTTTTTATTTTTTAAAAACACATGTACTTATGTGTTTTTTTTAATTTCAAATTAGATTCCATATTTAATTCCACATAGATTAATGGCGTGAGAAATAATAACACTTTCATGCTATAATTGGTTAGGAACAATTAAATGTTTTTTAACGGTGTTGACAGAAATGACTGAATCAAGAACGAAAATCATACTTTTTGTACCAATTTGAGCCAAAAAAAAATTAGTACCAATCTAAAAAAATGGTATACTTTAAGAGGTAAGCGATGCTTTAAGCCTTGTATTTTATAAAGGTTAAGATATAAACCTCTTTTACTTTTAAAGCTCAATTTAGAACTTATAATCTCCTTTTAAAGTTTTTTTTCTTTCTTAAGTGCCATTTTAATACAAAGAGCAAACAAATTATAAGCCCTTAATAGGTGAGATTTTGCAAAATTAAGTTCTTACAAATACAATAAAACACATGTGTGATCTTCAATGAAGCCCAATCAATTGCATATAAGATAATGTTGAGTATGCTTCATATTTCAGTCAAATCTGAGAGACAATCTCCCAGTTAAACGTTTGTTTATTTCAGTCGAACTCTGATTAGTTTAGATAATTTTATTATTATTTGACCTACGAATTTAGCCTATAAATAGGCTCTTTTACAACCTTAGAAAATACACCCATTAAATATTAGAACTCATAACACTTCTAGAGAATTTTATGTTTACGTTTTAAGGGTTCTTTGTTTTTGGGTTTCAGGGTGTAGTTTTTATCTCCATCTTTTATACTCTTCGTTCTTTTGCCATTATAGTAAAATTATCTTTGCCCATGATTTTTTATACTCTTTAGAGAGGTTTTTCCACATTAACTTTGTGTGATCAATTTCTCAATTTCTTCTGCTATTTTTTACTTGTTCGTTGCTTAATTGAGTCGATCCCCAATAAGTGGTATCATAACTAGTCTAATTTTCGTGGATTAGCCCATTCAGAGATCACAAGAACAATGTTTGACATTGAGAAGTTCAATGGTGTCACAAACTTCAATTTGTGGCAAGTTCGGATGATGGCAATTCTAGTTTAGACCGACCTGGAAAAGGTCGTTACTGGAAAAAGCTTGAGAATCTAAATCAGGCAGAATGAGAAGAGCTTGATGAAAAGGCCCTATCTGTAATCCAGTTGTGCCTCGTGTATAAGGTATTGCAGGAGGTATTGATGGAGAAAACCTTATCCGCCTTGTGGAAAATGTTAGAAACTTTTTATGCAACTAAAACTCTAGCTAACATTTTAGTGTTGAAACACCTATTTACGTTTCACATGAAAGAAGGTGAGCTTTTTAGATATCAAATTATTCAATTTATCACTCATTTGAATGATTTAAATAATTTTAAGGTTAAGAATGATGATAAAGATCAGGCTATACTATTATTCTGCTCTTTACCATCTTTATACACTTTCAGGGAAACCCTAATTTATGATAAAGACAAACTCTTCTTTGAGGATATGAAGGGTCATTTCTTGAGTAAAGACAAACTCGATAATGAGTTTGGTTCAAATAGCAAGGAAGATAGGCAAGCTTCCGTTTTGGTAGCATTAAAGAAGCAAGACAAAAGGTGTTACTAGTGTAAGAAGTTAGGTCACGTCAAAGCAAATTGCTATAAACTGCGAAATAAAATGGATGCTAAAAGTAATGAGAAAGATGTAGTTGGTGCTAATTTTGTTGATAAAAGTGATGAGAATTTCTTATTATTGTCAAAGAGCCGTAGCTCCAAGCTTACGTTCGAGTGGATCATAGATTCGAGATGTTCTTTCCACATGTGTCCCAACAAAGAATGGTTCTCCACGTACAATTTGGTTGAAGGTGGAGTTGTGTGGATGAGAAATATTCATCTAGTAAGGTAACCGGTATTGGTATTGTTAAAATTAGGATACACAATGGGACGATTAGGACACTCTCAGATGTCAGCTATGTACCTGATTTATGAAAGAATTTCATCTCCTTGAATATTTTAGATTCGAAAGGTTGCAGAATCAACATCAAGTCGAGCGGTATTACTGTGTCTCATGGGCCTCTCGGTTTGTTAAAAGGTAAAAGGACTGACAATCTTTATATTCTGGAAGGTTCTACAGTGACCGGTGAAATTGGATGTCCCTCGTTCATTACGGAGTTGAAGTCAACTAGTTTGGAGCAGAGGCAACTTGATTATAAGAGGGAAAAAGTATTACCGTTTCGTTGAAAAGAGGTTATCTTTTGGATACAGGTTTTGCAAAGTTAGGGCACTATGTTCATGAAAATCATACCCGGGTTAGTTTTGATTTGGCAATGCACAATTCAAAGGCTAGAAGTCTTCCGGCTTCTAAGCACAGATTCGACTTAGTTAATTCTCTGCATAGTTCAAGATAGGCCCGTGGCGAGATTTGGCAAAGATGACGTTGTGAAAATATGAGTCAAGGTGGAAATTTGTTTAATATGCCTTATAATTCAGTCAAATTTAAGAGATACTCTCTTAGTTAAATTCTGTTTATTTGTTTCAATTGAACTCTGATTAGTCTAGATTATTTTATTATTTGACCTACAAATTAAGCCTATAAATAGGCTCTTTTTACAACATTAAAAAATACACCCATTAAAGATTAGAACTCATGACACTTTTAGAGAATTTTGTGTTTACATTTTGAGGGTTCTTTGTTTTCAGGTTTCGGGGTTTAGCTTTTATCTCTATCTTTTATACTCTTCGTTCTTTTTCCATTATAGAAAAATTATATTTGCTCATGGTTTTTTATCCTCATTGGAGAGATTTTTTCACGTTAAATTTGTGTGTTCAACTTCTTAATTTCTTCCACCATTTTTTTTACTTGTTCGTTATTTAACCAAGTCAATCCCCAACAGATAAGAAGAAAAAATGAAAAGCTAAATGATTTTCTTGTTAATTTCTTCCTTGAGTATTTGGATATCACTTGGTTACTTTTAATGTATACTCAAGCTCTATTTATGTCAAAGAAGTTATTTCTAACCTTTTGGAGCTATTAGAGACAAAATAGGAGATGAAGATTTATAGGTTTTTGCAAACCTAAATGAAGAGATCATCTAGATAAAAAAAAAGATAGAAAAGGGATAGATCTTGGAGATTGATCCTTGTGATTATTTCTTTGCTATTTTTCTTATTTAACTTCGTTGTTGTAAAGGGTTCATTTCTAGCTTTGATATTGGGAAACATCTCTATGGTCAAATTTCATAAAATTAAATTTAAATCAACTCAAAATTCATAAAATTAAATTATGTGTAATTTTTTGTAGGGCGACAAGATTATAAAAGAAAGTTACATTAGCTTAGTTGGGGTAAGTTGTGTGAAGCAAAATCAATAAGAGGTATAGGCTTCCAAGAATAGAAAGTTTTTAATGTTGCCATGCTAGCTAAACAAGGGTGGTAACTACTTTATTAAGAAAATTTACTTGTTTCTAGAATTTTTAGAGTGAAATATTTTCCTTTAAGGCATATTTATGGATGCACAAATGGGTTGAAATCCTTCTCCAATGTGGAGAAGTATCCTGGCTACTAAGCGAGTGTTGGATGAAGGTTTACATTGTGGTGGGTGAATTTTTATATAGGGAGACTGATGGCTCATGAAGACTATGATAAGGAAGATTTAAACATGTTAAAATGAGTCTTGCACAGTGACATTTGTTTTAGAGTTGTTGAATATGCAAAAAGGGAGGTGGAGTGAATAATTTATTCAAAGCATATTTGAACAGGAGGATGCTACTATACTATAGATTCCTTTTACAGGAGGTCATGTGAATGACAGGTTGATATGGCAAGAAAATTTTAGTGGTTTGTACTCGGTAAGGTTAAATATAAGCTTATTTGGAAGTTGCAAGGCTTTGATTATAAGAGCATTGATCTAATGGCAAAAGATGTTTGGAAGGGTTTATTATTAGGATCTAGCTCCCATAATGTAGTTCTTGTTATATGAAATTATAATTTTTTGAATAGATTGGTTCAATAAAATTTCATCATTCACATTAATATCGTTTATATTTGTCCTATACGTTTTTTCCATGCAAAGAAAAATGAATAAACAAATATGAACTCACTGGTCACCTAATTTTGAACTAATATTAAGTTGCATTTTGTGGTAAGATCATAATGTGATATGACAAATTACATTAATAGGTAATCTAAATCTTCCATAGTCTAATTGGAATTGAGCAAATTGATTAAAAAACTATCATGTCATTTATCAAGTCCAAGTGGGAGATACTTAATCTTAGGTATTAGAATGGATAACTCCCAGAAGAGAGAGATATAGATGTAATTGTCTGGATTAACAACACATTGGACAAGACCTAAGTCGCATAAATCCTGAATTCATCTATAGATTTATTCACTTGTGACGTTCATAGTTTGACTTACACCAATCCTGAGTAAGTGACAACTAGGTGTTAGTAATTGATTAGTACATAAAGAATATGATTGCTTGTTGTTTTCTAGGTTCATATGGTATGATTATATTTAAATTTCTATATATTTGAATTATGAATATGTATATATTTGGTTGTAATTTGAATTATTTGTGATTTGGTACAGAAGGTGAGACTTTGACTAAATTGTAAAGAAATATATATGTGTATGAAATATACTCGGGTGAACTTAATTAATGTTTTGATGTGATTGATATGTAAATAAGGTCTTGTGCACACTGATATGAATTGATTACTGATGATTATCAAAATTCAATATTTGTTACGAACTCGTAGATTCATGTGACACAAGTTTAGCTCAAACGAGTAACCTTATGCCATTTTAAAGGTTTAGTCCAAACGAGTAACCTTACATGTACATTTTCAGCTTGACCAAGCAATCGAATGTGCCATTAAAGGTTTAGACCAGATGGCTAATCCAACATGACTACATGTTTAGCTTAGACGAGCATTTGGTATACCAAAGATATTTATGACACGGGTTTAATTAGTGGCAGCGGTACAAGCAATTTGATCAGTTCATGAAAGGGAAAAGGTATACAAGAAGTAAATTTGATCATTGTGTGTATTTTTAGAAGCTACAAGAAGGAATTTTCATATACTTGCTCTTATATGTTGACGATATGTTGATAGCATCTAAGAGTAAAGTTGAAATTGAGAGATTAAAGACTCAACTCAACCTTGAGTTTGAGACGAAAGATATAGGTGAAGCTAAAAAGATTCTTGGTATGGAAATATGTAGAGATAGAGTTCATGGCAGAGTTTGCTTGTCTCAGAAGCAATATTTGAAAAAAGTACTACAGCGGTTTGGCATGAATGTATAACATCCTAAAATAGGGCCTAGTCGGAACAGTGGTTTCGGGACCAAAAATTCGACATTGAAATATTTATTTTATGATTATTATGAGGTCTTTAATATGAAAATATGCATGTGTTAAAGTTTCATGAAGAAATTCGATGAGTAAGGTGTCCAATTGGAAAATAAGAACCAAATTGAATAAACTGCAAAACTTGGATTCTAGAAGCAATTTGCTTGAAATTTCTTTAGATTATTAATTAGAAGTCATTAAAGAGCAATTTTCCCAATTTCTAAGTTTTTGGACAAAAATGGGCATGTATGGATAAAATTTGAAAGAAATGGCTTAAGGGCATTTTGGTTAGTTGGCTAATTAATGAAATAAAATCAGAAAATGAAGGCAAAAATCAGCCATTCCTCTCCCTCATCTAGCTGAATTTCACAAGCCCTCCATAGCTAGGGTTTTCTACATTTTCAAGCTTAATAGTAAGTGCTCCCAAGCCCCGTTTTTAGTGTTCTTCGTATTTTTAAAATCTCGGTAACTTACTCTCTCCATTTCTACCCATATTTTGAGTTAGGGTTCATGTATGTAAAGTGACCCATGTGTGACATGTTTATTCTTTGATGAATTAGGAGGAATATGAAATTTGGATGTGTGTTAAACATGTTTTTTCTAGGTGATTTTCATGAAAAACCCCTAAAAGGACCTTTTTGCAAAAGTTGTAAAATATGTGGTAGAAATGTGAAATAATGGAAAAATGTGGGCTGCCATAAGAGGAAAGAACATTCAGCTACGCTTGGGTAATGTAAAAAATTCATGCATTTCATCATACGAGCCTAGGGACTAAATCGTAAATAATGTGAAAAGTTAGGGGCAAAACGATCATTTTGTCTGGGGTGAAATTTAGACTCGAAAAGAATAATGTGAGGTATTAATGATTCATTTTTATTGTTATAGACCCCGAGGAACAAATTTTGGAGGTCGATCGAGAAAAATAAAAAGTTTCGGAATAACCGAAACGCGAAACCGAAATGAGTACCAAGTAAGTTCGAATAACTTTAAGTAAACCATTAATATGTCTACTTGCATGTTTTACGAATGTATGATAATTGGTTATAGTGATGGGATGAAAGTCCATGAAATGTGTTAATAAGAATGATATGATAATAAATGTCCTGGTTGAACTCAAAAAGGGAAATTCGATGGATAAACCATGGCTTACATGACTTGAGATCCTGCATGTGTTGCAGAAAAGGATTTAGCCCGGACAGGTAATCCGTTGATCTCAAATATAGAAAGGATCTAGCCCAGACGGGTGTTCTTTGAGTGATCGAGCCTCCCGAAGAATATGTGTGCATTGTGAATTTAGCCCAAATGTGTAATCTGATTAGGGTCTGAATTTAGCCTGGACTGGCAATTCAGATCTGAGCTAATTATGGGTGTTTCTCGCTATAAGGGATTTAGCCTAGACTGGTAATCCTGACGTCACCCTATGAGTTTACATTACGGGGGATTTAGCCTGACTGGTAATCCTGCTGTATGATGTGAGGTTCGCGAGAGCGCGTACTTGAGATGATCGCTCTTATGACTTAACAGTAAATAGATAATCCATAGAAATTTTCGAGAAACTCCATGGGATCAACATGAGATAGAAAAATGAAAATGTTGGATGATGAGCTCATCTAAGACAAATTACATGGTGAATTGTTATGGAACTAACTTGTCGGTTTGAGTGCATGTGATAGGGAAATTATTTCATGCTTGTTGGTTTTATTGCCTAATATGGATGCATGCTAATTAATCGGTAAGTTTACTTTCCACTTACTCGGGCTTACTAAGCATGTAAATGCTTACCCCTCTCTTTTCCCTGTCTTACAAAGCTTGTGGACTTGTAAAGATTGGGAGACTATTGGAGAATCAACACACTATCATCTTGTCTAGCTTTGGTATATAGATACTCTTATTTTGTTCAATGGTATGTATAGGCCTTTTGTTATTTTGTTATATATGTCACTTGATTAGCCAATATGAAGGCCTATAAAAGTATACATATTCACTTGTATTTGGTTAGGGGAATTGGCTCATTTTGGTGTAGGTTATGACCTACCAAATTGTGCATGTTATGTTCCAATGTTTATGTAATGATTAAATATGGTATGCTACAATTAGTCATATATAATATAAATATGGGGTGGTTAGTCCACAATTTGGCAATGAGTTGAGATAACGAGTCAAGCTCAATTGAGATACAAGTCATAGAAAACCTTAATATAAATGGGATAACCTAGCATGTATAAAAATCAATGAGATGAGGTTTACATGCAATGAGGCATATTAAGGTCATTTAAGAGTATAATTAGACCATGTTAATTGTTATTGAAAACTATAAGTGGATATGAATATTAGAAGGTGACCAAAGGCTTGGAAAATAGCCCAATAAGGTCCACACGAGTAGACACATGGGCATGTGTCTAGGCCGTGTGTGACACACTGATAGCCCCATGGGCATGTAGTCCGTCCTGTGTCCCTTGGACCTAAAAAATTTAAGTCAGAATCATGGTAGTAAACACACGGGCAGAGACACAGTCGTGTGTATCAACCATGTAGAGGGCACGGCCTAGCACACGAACGTGTGTCTTGGCCGTGTGCTCCTAAATGTATGCTGACATCATAAACAGAATGCTCGAGTTTTTGGACATGGGTGACCACACGAGCGTGTCTAGGACGTGTGCTTGGTCGTGTGAAAACCCCTATAGGTTCGAAATACGAAATAAATTCAATTAATTCCTCACGGGTAGGGGACATGGGAGTGTCCCAAAGCACACGGACGTGTGAGACATTAACCTAGAAATTTTCTTAAAATTTTCTTAGGTCTTCAGTTTAGTCCCAGACCATTTTCAATATATGTTTTGGGCCACGTAGGCCCATAATAGAGACACTAAGATGTTGTTTGATTGGGTTCAAATTGGAACGAACTTTTATAAATAGTATTTCCCAAAAATATTCAATTATGTGTCTGGTAATGCCTCGTGCTTGGTCTCAGTCTCGGGAATCGGTAAGGGGTGTTACATTTAGTGGTATTAGAGCTAAGATTTAGTCGGTTCTAGGACTACCGTAGAATGTATCGAGTTTAGCTATACATTTCATTATATGAACGTTGATAGTGTGACATCTCCTAACTATTTCATCGTCTTTGAATATAGTAATTGCCTTCCAATCAAGCGTAAGATGAGCCCGAGAGAGCCGAAAGCCATGCTCCAGCTTCCATACAAGAGCTATTTCTAGTAGTAGTAAAAGGCTTATGTTTGAAGGCTGGGAAAAGGCCAAAGTCGCCTTCTTTGATATGATGGATGAATGGTTTGAGGATTATTTGAGGAATCGCCCCAACATGCCACAACCTTCCCTGCCCCCTAATCGACCTGATGAGGAAGGGCCACGAGGTATGGCACCTGTAAAAGTTGGTAAAGCCCCGTTCAAAGGAAAACTACATACCACTAGTGGAAGACTGTACCTTCAGTGGTGCCAAAGGAAAACATCACTTGGGAATTTTTCCAAGCGGAGTTTAAGAAGAAATACACCAGTCAAAGATTCCTAGACTCGAAGCGAAAGGAGTTCTTAGAACTCAAACAAGGAGATAAGACTGTAGCGGAATACGAAAGAGAGTTTCTAAGCCTAAGTCAGTATGCGACTGAATGGGTTCAAACAGAGTCAGAAATGTGTAAACGCTTTGAGGAAGGTCTGAATGAAGAAATCAAGTTGTTGATTGGGATTCTTGAGATACGAGAGTTCGCTGCATTAGCTGATTAGGCCAAGAAAATCGAGGAGCTCAATAATGAAAGAAAGCAAGCTAAGAGAGAAGCTCGAGTTACGAACAAGGGATCCAGCGGTAAGACGCTCTCATTTCCCACAAAGAAATCAAAGAGCCAACGTGAATGCTCCACTTCATCAGTAGGATATTCGGGTAGAGCGAGAAGCTCCAAACGGCGTAACTAAAAGTCTTCTTCCCCGATGGTGACTAGTGTAGGGAGTGTCAATGACCAAAAGTCGAAGTGTAAAAGCTGCAATAAATTTCACTTCGAAAAGTGCCGAATGAAGAGTGGTGCGTCCTTTAGATGTGGTTCTCTTGACCACTTCCTCAGAGATTGCCTAGAGCGAACTAATAAAGAGATGGAACTAGTCCCGAATTCGAGTACTCCTACTCCACAAGGTAGACCTCTTAGATACTGGAAGTTCTAGTGGCAGTCGAGTTGCAGCCAAAGACACTTTGAAATTAGAGGCTTGAGCCTCGACAAGAACGTATGTAATACGCGCTCGAGAAGAAGCCTCTGCTCTTGACGTCATCACGGGTATTTTTTCTCTTTTTAATACTTGTGTTGTTGCCTTAATTGATCCGGGATCGACGCATTCATACATTTTCATGAGATTGGTGTTTTGTATGAATATGTCCATTGAACCTACAGAATTTATATTAGAGTGTCGAACCCACTAGGCAAGTCAGTCCTGGTTGATAAAGTCTGTAAAAATTGTCCCTTGATGATTCAGGGTCATTGTTTTCCAGCTAACCTTATGTTATTGCTATTTGATGAGTTTGATGTAATACTTGGCATGGATTGGTTAGCCATGCATGATGTAATTGTAAATTGTGGTAGCAAGTATATTGAATTGAAGTACCCAAATAGTGAGATTCTACGGGTTGATTCAAGAGAGTTGGATACTCTGCTGATTGTAATTACATCAATAGCTGCTCAAAGATGTATGAGAAAAGGCTACAAAGCCTACCTTGCTTTTGTACTGAACACTAAGGAAACGAAGTTGAAGATTCAGTCCATACCAATAGTATATGAATATCCAGACGTGTTCCGTGAAGAATTACTCGGACTACCTCCTGATAGAGAGATAGAGTTTGGTATTGAACTAGTGCCAAGAAAGCTCCTATTTCTATTGCTCCGTACAGGATGGCACCAACCGAGCTGAAAGAGTTAAAAGCACAGTTGCAAGAACTAACGGATAAAGGTTTTGCAATGCCTAGCTTTTCGCCTTAGAGTGCTCTCGTATTATTTGTAAAGAAGAAAGATGGTTCAATGAGGCTATGTATAAATTATCGGTAGCTGAATAAGGTAACTATCAAGAATAAGTATGCTTTACCAAGAATCGATGATTTGTTCGACCAGTTGAGGGGAGCCACTATATTCTCTAAGATAGACCTGAGATCCGGTTACTATCAGTTGCGAGTTAAGGAATCGGATGTGCTTAAGACAGCTTTCAGAATGAGGTATGGTCACTATGAATTCCTTGTCATGCCATTTGGGTTAACGAATGTACCGGCTGTATTTATGGACCTTATGAATAGGATATTTCACCCATACTTGGACAAGTTTGTCGTCGTGTTCATTAACAATATTTTGATATATTCCAAGGATGAGACAGAGCATACGAAGCACCTGAGAACGGTGTTGCAGACTTTAAGGGAAAAAATTGTATGCTAAGTTTAGCAAGAGTGAATTTTGGCTCCAAGAAGTAGGTTTTTTGGGTCATATGGTTTCGGGTGATAGCATCCGAGTTGATCCAAGTAAGATCTCTACCATCGTTGAATGGAAACCACCTAAAAATGTATCTGAGGTTAGAAGCTTTTTGGGCTTAGCTAGTTACTACCAAAGATTTGTGAAAGGATTTTCCATAATAGCAATTCCATTGAAGAGGTTGCTACAGAAAGACGTTAAGTTCAAATGGTCAGAAAAGTGTTAGTAGAGTTTCGAAAAGTTGAAGACATTCTTGACGGAGGCTCCAGTTCTAGTATTACCGAAGTCGAGAAAAGAGTTTGTGGTCTACAACGATGCGTCCTTAAATGGACTAGGTTGTGTACTTATGCAAGATGGCAAG
The DNA here is from genome assembly GCF_007990345.1 of Gossypium hirsutum. NCBI lineage: Eukaryota > Viridiplantae > Streptophyta > Magnoliopsida > Malvales > Malvaceae > Gossypium > Gossypium hirsutum. The sequence continues at coordinate 50,351,713 of NC_053430.1, read as the reverse complement.
GTAATAGCCTATGCTTCACGGTAGTTGAAACCACACGAGAAGAATTATCCGACACATGACTTAGAGCTTGCCGTCATTTTTTTTTGCCTTGAAAATTTGGAGGCATTATTTATATGGTGAGACTTATCGTATATTCACAGACCACAAGAGTTTGAAGTATTTGATGACTCAAAAAGAATTAAATCGGAGGCAGTAGATATGGTTAGAACTAATTAAAGATTATGAGCTGATCATAGATTATCATTTGGGAAAGGCGAATGTGGTCGCCGATGTGTTAAGCAGAAAATCTTTATCTGCATTGAGGGCCATGAAACTCGATTGGTGTTGTTTGATGGTGGTTCAGTTTTGGCAGAACTAAGGCTTAGGCCAACATTTCTTCAGGAGATTTATGATGGTCAGACTAATGATAGTGACTTGCAAGCCAAAAGAACTCAATGTGAGGCAGGTATCGAATCAGATTTTCAGATCAGATCTAATGGACGTTTGATGTTCAGAGACAGAGTATGTATATCGAGGAACGATGAAATTATTTGAAAAATCTTGCAAGAGGCACATGATGACCGTTTGTCTATTCATCTTGAAAATACCAAAGTGTACAATGATTTAAAGAAAATGTACTAGTGGAACGGCATGAAAAGAGACATCTCCGAATTTGTATCGAAATGCTTGATATGCCAGCAAGTCAAGGCGGACCATCAAGTACCTTCAGGTTTACTACAGCCTGAGATGGTCCCCGAATAGAAGTGGGACAAAATCACTATGTACTTCGTGATAGGATTACCATTGACCCCGAAAAAGAAAAATGTTATATGGGTTATGGTTGATAAGTTGACAAAGTCAACTCATTTTATCCCCGTAAGGACAGATTACTCTGTTAACAAGTTGGCCGACTTGTTACAAGATTCACTTCGAGATTCTGGAAGAAGTTACAAGAAGCCTTAGGTACTAGGTTGAGTTTTAGTACAACTTTTCACCCGCAAATCGATGGTCAGTCTGAGCGGATGATTCAAATTCTTGAAGATATGTTGCGATGTTGCATCCTCGAATTTCAAGGTAGCTGGGAAAAATACTTGCCATTGGTAGAGTTCGCCTACAACAACAGTTTTCAAACGAGTTTGAAGATGGCGCCTTCTGAGGCCTTGTATGGCAGAAAGTGTCGAACTCCATTATATTGGATAAAACTTAAGGAGAGATTCACGGAGTTGATCTAATCAAAGAAACTAAAGAAAAGGTCAAAGTGATATGTGACTGTTTAAAAGAGACATCGGATAGATAAAAGTCATATACTGATCTGAAAAGAAAAGAGATTGAGTTCCAAGTCGGAGACAAAGTATTCTTGAAAGTATCTCCATAGAAAAAGGTATTGAGATTTGGCCGAAAAAGGAAACTGAGTCCACAGTTTATTGGACCATATGAGGTCACTGAAAGAGTTGGACCATTAGCCTATCGCTTGGAAATGCCACCAGAACTGAAAAAGATTCATGATATGTTCCATGTATCTATGTTAAGGCGATATCGATCAGACTCCTCTCATGTAATTTCACCGATGGAGATTGAAATTAGACTGGACACGACCTATGGTGAAGAACCGGTAAAGATTCTGGCTCGTGAGGTTAAACAACTAAGAAATAAAGATATGGCCTTGGTAAAAGTCTTATGGTATCGACATGGTTTGGAAGAGGCTATATGGGAGCTAGAAGAAACCATGATAAGCTAATATCCGAACCCGTTTACTGGTAAGACTTTCGAGGACGAAAGTCCCTAAGGGGGTGAAATGTAACATCCCGAAATAGGGCCTAGTCAAAATTGTGGTTTTGAAACCACAAATTCAACATTGAAATATTTATTTTATGATTATTATGAGGTCTAGAATATGGAAATATGCATGTGTTAAAGTTTCATGAAGAAATTCTATGAGTAAAGTGTCCAATTGGAAAATAAGGACCAAATTGAATAAATTAAAAACTTGGATTCTAGAAGCAATTTGCCTGAAATTGATTCAGATTATTAATTAAAAGTCCTTAAAGATCAATTTGCCCAATTTCAAAGTTTATGGACAAAAATGGGCATGTATGGATAAAATTTGAAAGAAATGGCTTAAAGGCATTTTGGTCATTTGGTTAATTAATGAAACAAAATGGGAAAATGAAGGTAAAAATCAGCCATTCTTCTCCCTCATCTAGCCAAATTTCTCAAGCCCTCTATAGCTAGGGTTTTCAACATTTTCAAGCTCAATAGTAAGTGCTCTCATGCCCCATTTTTAATGTTCTTCGTATTTTTTAAATCCTGGTAACTTATTCTCTCCATTTCTACCCATATTTTGAGCTAGGGTTCATGTATGTAAAGTGACCCATGTGTGACATGTTTATTATTTGATGATTTATGGAGGAATATGAAAGCTAGATGTGTGTTAAACATCTTTTTCTAGGTGATTTTCATGAAAAACCCTAAAATGACCTTTTTGCAAAAGGTGTAAAATATGTGGTAGAAATGTGAAATAATGGAAAATGTGGGCTTTCAAAACAGGAAAGAACATTCAGCTAGGCTTGGGTAATGTAGAAAATTCATGCATTTCATCATACGAGCCTAGGGACTAAATCTTAAATAATGTGAAAGGTTAAGGACAAAATGGTCATTCTGTCTGGGGGTGAAATTTAGACTCAAAAAGAATAATGTGAGGTATTAATGATTCATTTTTATTGTTATAGACCTCGAGGAACAAATTCCGGAGGTCGATCAAGGAAAACGAAAAGTTTTGGAATAACCGAAACGCAAAAACGAACGAGTACCAGGTATGTTTGAATAACTTTAAGTAAACCATTAATATGTCTAATTGCATGATTTACGAATGTATGATAATTGGTTATAGTGATGGCATGAAAGTCCATGAAATGTGTTAATAATAATGGTATGATAATAAATGTCCCGGTTGAAGTCAAAAAGGGAAATTCGATGGATAAACCATGGCTTACATGACTTGAGATCATGCATGTGTTGTAGAAAAGGATTTAGCCAAGACGGATAATCCGTTGATCTCAAATATAGAAAGGATCTAGCCTAGGCGGGTGTTCTTTGAGTGATCGAGCCTCCCGAAGAATATGTGTGCATTGTGGATTTAGCCCGGACGTGTAATCCGATTAGGGTCTGAATTTAGCCTGAACTGGTAATTTAGATCCGAGCTCATTAAAGGTGTTTGTCACTATAAGGGATTTAGCCTGGACTGGTAATCCCGACATCGCCCTATGAGTTTAAATTACTAGGGATTTATCCTGGACTGGTAATCCCGCCGTATGATGTGAGGTTGGCGGGAGCGCGTACTTGAGATGCTCGCTCTTATGACTTGACGGTAAATGGATAATCCATCAAAATTTCTGAGAAACTCCACGGGATCAACATGAGATAGAAAAATGAAAATGTTGGATGATGATCTTATCTAAGACAAGTTACATGATGTACTGTTATGGAACTAACTTGTCGATTTGAGTGCATGTGATAGGGAAATTATTTCATGCTTGTTGATTTTATTGCCTAATACGGATGCATGCTAATTAATCGGTAAGTTTACTTTCTAGTTACACGGGCTTACTAAGCATGTAAATGCTTACCTCTCTCTTTTTCCTGTCTTACAGAGCTCGTGGACTTGTGAAGATTGGGAGACGATTGGAAAATCAACACACTATCATCTTGTCTAGCTTTGGTATATAGACACTTTTATTTTGTTAATGGCATGTATAGGGCTTTTGTTATTTTGTTATATGTGTCACTTGATTAGCCAATATGAAGGCTTATAAAAGTATACATATTCACTTGTGTATGGCCAGGGGAATTGGCTCATTTTGGTGTAGGTTATGACCTACCAAATTGTGCATGTTATGTTCCAATATTCTTGTGATGATTAAATATGGTATGTTATAATTAGTGATATACAATATGACCAAATCACATGGGGTGGTTAGGCCACAATTTGGCAATGAGTTAAGATAACGAGTCAAGCTCAATTGAGTTACAAGTCATAGAAATCCTTAATATAAATGGGATAACCTAGCATGTATAAAAATCGATGAGATGAGGTTTACATGCAATGAGGCATATTAAGGTCATTTAAGAGTATAATTAGACCATGTTAAGTGTTATTGAAAACTATAAGTGGATATGAATATTAGAAGGTGACCAAAGGCTTGGAAAATAGCCCAATAAGGTCTACACGGATAGACACACGGGCATGTGTTTAGGCTGTGTGTGACACACGGATAGCCCCATGGACGTGTAGTCCGTCTGTGTGTCCCCTGTAGCTAAACATTTTAAGTCAGAATGCATGGTAGTAAACACACGGGCAGAGACACGGTCATGTGTCTCAATCGTGTGTAGGGTACGGCCTAGCACACGGGTATGTGTCTTGGCCGTGTGCCCCAAAATGCATGCTGACATCAAAAACAGAATGCTCGAGTTCTTGGACACAGGCGAGTTTAGGCCGTGTGAGAGGCACGGGTCAGGGGCACGGTCGTGTGTTGGGCTGTGTGAAAACCCTGTAGGTTCGAAATATGAAATAAATTCAATTAATTCCACACGAGTAGGGGCCACGGGTGTGTCCCAAAGCACATGGGCGTGTGAGACATTAATCTAGAAATTTTCTTAAAATTTCCTCAGGTCCCCGATTTAGTCTAGGGCCATTTTCAATATATGTTTTGGGCCTCGTAGGCCCATAATAGGGGCACTAAGATGTTGTTTGATTGGGTTCAAATTGCAATGAACTTTTATAAACAGTATTTCCCAAAAATATTCGAGTATGTGTCTGGTAATGCCTCGTGCCTGGTCCCAGTCTCGGGAATGGGTAAGGGGTGTTACAGAACGAGCAGACAACCTGTAAGTACCCGTTGGCTTCTCATTTCAAGCTTTCTGCACAACTATCTCCTTCAATGAAAACGAACAAGAATACATGTTACAAGTTCCGTATTCTAATGCAGTAGGTAGCTTGATGTATGCAATGGTGTGTACAAGACCTGACATTTCATAGGCAATTAGTATAGTGAGCAGGTATATGCATAATCCTGGAAAAGGACATTGGCAAGCTGTGAAATGGATTCTACGATACATTCAGAAGACCATGGATGTTGGATTACTGTTCAAGCAGGATACAACACTTGGTAAAGATGTTATTGGGTACATTGATTCTGACTATGCCGGTGATTTGGATAAACGAAGATCAACCACCGGTTATGTATTTACACTTGCTAGAGGACCAATAAGTTAGAAGTCTACACTGCAGTTTACAGTTGCGTTGTTGATAAACCGTAATTTATACATGTTTTTATCCCATGCTTAGCACATTTATGGATGGTTTCTCCTTAGATTTGGTGAATTTGATGCTCCTAATTCTTTAATTTCATGTTTTATACTTAGATGAGCATAGGAGAGTAAAAAAAGCGAGAAACGGGCCGAAAATAGAGAAACTGGACCCACATGGTAAATCAACACGGCCTGGGCTTCCTCACATGGGCGTGCCTTACGGCCGTGTCCCTTTGGCCGGATCGAAGCACGACTTACACAGGTAGACTACACGCCCGTGCCTATTCAACAGTCTTTATTATCAGTTTATTCGATTACTTTCTTCACTCTCTATCAAGTTAAGTAGTTATTTAGTTAGTTAATTTTAGATTAAAACAAATCCCTTATATTTTAGGCCAAATAATAGAAAGAAAGTTAATACTAGTACTTTTAGTCCTTGTGGATACGATACTCTGGACTCACTGTAACTAATACTACCATTCGATAGGTGTGCTTGCCTTAGTCATGATCATAGTCTAATTTAATGGTTTATAAAACGATCATCAAATTTTTGGTGCCGTTGCCGGAAACTAAGATATTAGGAATGCTTAATTTTTATTACTTTAGCCATTTTTTATTTTTATTGCAATTTATTTTTATTTTTTATTTTAATTACTAATTTTTCTTTTGTTTGCTTCTGGCAGGTTCTTATTGTTTATGACTGGAAGAAACCCATTAGGACCTCTACTTTTTTATAGCGAAATTGAAAGCATAGCTCGCAGAAATTGTAGAGAAATAAGGTGAAGTTTACAGTATATAGAAGAAGAGCATGAGGACGATACCAACACTACCAAGGAGATGGTTGAAAATCATAATAATCCGCTACCTCCTGTGGTTGCAGTAATTCCTGTAAATCAGAATCCTGCTCCTCGTACTATGTACAATTTTGAGCTGAAGCCAAATATAATTCAGATGATCCAGCAGTTTATTCAATTCGATGGTTTGCAAGACTACTCATTTGGCCAACTTTCTGGACTATTGCGACACTTTTAAGATCAATGGCGTTTTTTACAACGCCATTCGCCTAAGGCTATTTCCCTTCTCGTTAAGAAACAAGGCTAAGAAGTGGTTGAACTCCCTACCGCGAGGTTCAATTACTACTTGGGAACAAATGATTGAGAAGTTTCTACTAAAGTACTTTCCACCGGCTAAGACAGCCAAATTGAGGAACGATATCTCTTCCTTTGTGCAGATGGATTTAGAGACTTTATACGACGCATGGGAGAGGTATAAGGACTTACTAAGAATGCACCCTCACCATGGGTTACCTTTATGGCTAAAGGTTCAAACTTTTCACAACGGTTTGAACCCCTCAACTAGGTAAATAGTCCATGCAGCTACCGGTGGAACCATAAATAACAAAACACCTGAGGAGGCCTATGAGTTTATAGAGGAGATGTCACTGAATAACTACTAGTGGCAAGCCATGAGAACAAAGCTGAAAAAATCAACTGGTGTTTTCAACCTAGATGCAGTCACCATGCTATCAAACTAGGTAGAACTCTTGAATAAAAAGATTGACGGTCGATAAGGTTCTACGCAGGTACATCCAGTGATGTAGTCTGACATGAGTGGAGGTGGAATGGGCAATTCAGAATATTTACCCTTTGGCCCCAGCATGGATACCGAGCAAATAAATTATATGGGTAATAATCATTGACCTCAAAATAATCCTTACAGTAACACTTACAATGCATGTTGGAGGAACCACCCAAATTTCTCATGAGGAGGCCAAGGAAATCAGAGACCACCACCCCCTCCAGGCTTCCAACAACAGCCTTACCAGCAAGAGAAAAAGCCGAACCTTGACAAGATGATGACGAATTTTATTTCAGTAGCAGAAACCCATTTTCAAAACACTGAAACTGCACTTAAAAATTAACAAGTATCAATTTAAGGGCTCGAGAATCAAATAGGGCAGCTGGCTAAGATGATTTCAGGGAGACCACAAGGCAGCCTCCTTAGTAACACCGAACCCAACCTAAAAAAGCACGTGAAAGTAGTTACCTAAGTAGGAATGTGTTAACTGAATCTGAAAAACACTGCCACAAGAATCTGATAGGAAGAAGGATGAGGAGGTAAAACCCAAAATAAGTGAAAAACTGGTGCTAAGGGAATATAAACCACCAATCCCATATCTAGCATAGTTGAAGAAAAACCGCATGGATGCACAATTTGGTAAATTTCTTGAACTTTTCTACAGTAGAACTCAACGAGGAGTGCACAACCATAATCCAAAATAAACTACCAACCAAACTGAAAGATCAAGGAAGTTTCAATATTCCCTGTTTAATTGGTAGTTTAAATGTTGAAAAGGCACTAGTTGATTTAGGCGCTAGCATTAATTTGATGCCTCACAAAATGTTCAAGCAACTTGGCCTTGGGGAATCAAAACCTACTAAGATGAGTATTCAACTAGCTGATAGATTTGTTAAATATCCTAGGGGTATTATTGAAGATGTACTCGTAAAAGTAAATAAATTCATATTCCCTGTTGATTTTGTTGTGCTTGAAATGGATGAGGATGTTGAGGTGCCTTTAATTTTAGGTTGCCCATTTTAAGGCACTACTAGGGCTGTTATTGATGTGGGTGATGGTAAACTTATGCTTAGGGTAGGTGACGAAAAGATTATTTTTAAAATTTATGATGCCATGAGATTTTCTAGAGAACAAGATAACTCCTGCTATTTTATTGATTCTATTGATCATGCTACTCAAGATCCTTTACAGGAAATCGTTCATAAGGATACGTTGGAACTGTGTCTTGCCTAAGGAAAGGAGGTAAATGACGATGATTCTGTTTTAGGTAAGACAAAAGTTGAATTAAATTCTAATGAGTCTTCACCAAGACAGAAGAATTATGAAGGTATTAAGGTAAACAATGAATTAAAATTAAAACCCTCTGTTGAAGAACCTTCTAAATTGGAATTGAAGAAATTACCAAATCACCTAGAATATGTGTTTCTTGGAAATAATTCCATATTACCAGTGATTATTGCTTCAGATTTATAGCCAACTGAAAAGGACGAGTTACTTCAAGTGCTGAAGGAGCATAAAAGAGCTATAGCTTGGAAGATTTCTGACATAAGAAGGATCAGTCCTCCTTTATGCACACATAAAATTTTAATGGAATATGAATATAAACCATGCATGCAAGCTCAAAAATGACTGAATCCTAACATTAAAAAAGTCCTAAAAGCTGAGGTAATTAAACTTCTAGATGCTGGAGTTATTTATCCTATTTCTGACAGTTCTTGGGTGAGTCATGTGCAGGTTGTCCCTAAGAAAGGAGGCATGACTATTGTGGCTAATGAGAAGAATGAATTGATCCCAACACGCACAGTCACGGGATGGAGAGTTTGCATTGACTATAGGAAGTTGAACGATGCCAAGAGAAAAGATCACTTTCCCTTACCATTCATTGATCAAATGTTGGAAAGATTATCTGGGCATATGTGTTACTGCTTCCTAAATGGACTCTCTAGTTACTTTCAAATCCCAATAGCTCCTAAAGACCAAGATAAAATGACATTTACATGTCCATACGGTACATTTTCTTATCAACGAAAGCCTTTTGGATTATGTAATGCTCCTGCTACTTTTCAGCGATGCATGTTGGCCATTTTTTATGAACTCGTAGAAGACATTATGGATGTATTTATGGATGACTTCTCGGTATTTAGTAACTCTTCCCATCTTTGCCTTAAAAATTTAAAATGAGTTCTAATGAGATCTGAGGAAACGAACCTTATACTAAATTCGGAAAAATGTCACTTTATGGTTCATGAAGGGATTGTGTTAGGCCATAAAATTTCTAGTAAAGGGATCGAGGTTGACAAAGCGAAAATTGAAACTATTGAAAAATTACCTCCCCCTAGTTCCGTTAAGGCTATTCGAAGTTTTTTAGGACATGTTGGATTTTATAGAAGATTTATTAAGGATTTTTCTAAAATAGCTAAGCCTTTAACGAATTTACTAGAAAAGGATGTGCCGATCGATTTCAATCAGGAATGTTTAGAAGCATTTAACACTTTGAAAGATAAATTAATTAATGCTCCGATTTTAGTTGCACCTGATTGGAATTTACCCTTTGAACTAATGTGTGATGGGAGTGATTTTGTAGTAGGTGCGATTCTTGGACAGCGAAGAAACAAGCTTTTTCAATCGATATATTATTCTAGAAAGACATTGACAACTGCACAAGAAAATTATACGATGACTGAGAAAGAATTATTGGCTGTGGTTTTTGCATTCGATAAGTTTAGACCATATTTAATATTATCTAAAGTTTTCAAATACACTGACTATTCAGCTCTTCGATATCTCCTTTCTAAATCAGATGCAAAACTTCGACTAATAAGATGGATTTTATTATTGTAGGAATTCGATTTAGAGATTCAAGATAATAAGGGAGTAGAAAATCTTGGAGTAGATCATCTATCTAGATTAGAATACCCACATCTTAAGGAGCTTGATGAACTTGAGATAAATGACTCGTTTCTTGAAGAACAACTCCTGGTTACAACTGACTCTGAAAGCCTTTGGTTTCCAGATATTACGAATTATCTAGTTGCTAACATCATTCTTAAAAGGTTAACGCATCATCAAAAGAAACAATTCTTTACTGATGTGAGAAATTATTTTTGGGAGGATCCATTTCTTTTTCGTGTATGCACAGATCAAGTAATTCGGAGATGTGTTACACAATTAGAAGCGAGTAAGATCCTGGAACACTGTCATTCAGGCCCAGCAGGAGGACATCACAGTGGAACTAAGACAACACATAAAGCGCTCGAATCAGGTTTTTATTGGCCTACATTGTTCAAGGACGCTAACAGGTACGTTACTTCTTGTGATAAATGCCAGAGAACAGGTAATATCTCTAAACATGATTAAATGCCTAAAACATATATGCTCTCATGTGAAATATTTGATATTTGGGGTACCGATTTTATAGGCCTATTCCCTAGTTCATATGGCAATAAATACATCCTAGTAGTAGTCGATTTTATGTCGAAATGGGTAGAAGCTCAATCTTTACCTACTAATGATGCTAGAGTGGTAGTCAGATTTCTTAAGAAGCTCTTTTCTCGATTCGGAACACCTAGAGCGATCATTAGTGATAGGGGTACACATTTTTGTAATGCTCAATTTGATAAAGTACTTAAGAAATATGGAGTGCATCATAGGATAGCTACCCCTTATCACCCTCAAACCAGTGGACGAGTCGAAGTCGCCAATCGATAACTTAAACACATCCTAGAGAAAATCGTAGAATCAAATAGGAAGGATTGGGCAACAAAAGTATATGACGCTTTATGGGCCTATAGAACTGCTTTTAAAACTCCCATAAGAACCTCTCCTTGCAAATTCATTTATGGGAAAAGTTGTCATCTACCATTTCTAATTAGAACATAAAGCATTTTGGGCTATAAAATTCCTAAAATTTTATCTCAAACTCGTAGGTCAGAAGAGATTGATGCAGCTGAACGAGTTAGATGAATGGAAAACAAACGCTTATGAGAACTCATGATTATATAAAGAAGCGACAAAGTGACGCCACAACACTCGTTTAAAGTAGCGCAAACAATTCGAAGTCAGATAGCTTATCCTCTTGTATAATTCAAGGCTCAAATTGTTTCTCGAAAAGCTGAAATCAAGATGGTCAGGTCCATTCGTAGTGCAAACTATTTTCCCATATGGTACGATAGAGGTAACTCACCCAAAATTAGGCACATTCAAGGTAAATGGTCATCGACTAAAACTTTATAATGGTGAAGATTTCAAAAACGATAGAGAAGAGCTCCAGCTCTTCGAGCCTTCATAACCATGCACACAAGGTGAGTCTAGCTTAGACTTTAAATAAGCGCTTCTAAGGAGGCAACTCGAGTACTAACCCTACTAATTTTCTTATTTTTACATCATATTATGTAGGTTTTTGACCCACACGGGCTGGACACGCCTGAGTGTCCTAGGCCATGGGACTTCACACGGGGACAATAATGAGTTACACAGTCATGCGATGCGGCCGTGTAGATTTTGGGACTTAGTTTTTAAAAATTGAAAAATCTGACAATGAGATACACAGCTCGGAGACACGGCCATGTGAAACATATGGCCAAGACACACGGGCGTGTCCTTGCCCGTGTTGTCCCTAGAGCTAAATTTACCCAAATATCGACAGAGACACATCCTAACAGAGGCCACACGAGTGTACGATATGGCCGTATGGAGCACACGGCCTGGAGACACGGGCGTGTCCCAGGCCATGTGAAAACTGGAGCTAAATTTTTAAATTTTAAACAAGTCAGAAAGCTCTGTGTGTTCGGACATACGAGCGTGTGGGAGACCACACAGGCATGGGAAAAGTGAACGACGTAGCATATGGCCATGTGATACGGCCGTGTGAACTACATGGTCTAGACACACGGGTGTGTCCAAGGCCGTGTGAAAATTGAAGATTAATTTTCAAATTTTAAACAAGTCAGAGAGCTTCACGGCCGAAGCACACGACTGTGTCTATGGACACACGGGCGTGTGGGAGACCATATAGGCATGGGAGAAGTGAACAACATAGCACACGACCATGCGATACGGCCGTGTGACGAATGGGCTATAACGTTCCTTGATGAACACGGGCTAGAATTAGAGCCATATTGGCGTGTGACACGAGCATGTGGCCTAACACGGACTGTTACACGACAGTGTCCCCTTTTAACCCCAAACCCTAATTTCTTTTCCTTCATTTTCTATTTTGTCTTTTTCTTCTCTTCTTCAACCTCTAGTCGCTGCAGCCCTCTAAACCCCTACATTTCCAGCCACCGTCATCCCTTTTGCCCTTATAGCCTTCCTTTTTCTTCCCCACGACGCACATTCCTCCATTCTCACTAACCCATTTCCCAACCACCCTCCACTCTCCCCTCTTCCTTCCCCTTTCTTACCTCTCCCAAACCGCCACGCCCGCACGACCCCTACTCACGAACGTCGCACCCTTCATCCCTGTTTCGTCGACCACAACCACCGAGCATTCAACCTTTCCTGCCGACCACCACCATACCACCGTCGGTTTCTTCCCTATTCCCTTTGTATTTCTATATTTTATAGTTATTATTATTATTATTACTATTCTTTATTTTTTATTATGTTCTTATTATTATTCTTGTCATTATTATTTTTTTATTCTTTTAATTATTTATTTTTATTCTATTGGTTTGACTGATATTGATTCTTTACTATTGTTTCTTTGTTAGTTCTTGATCATTTAGATATCTCTAATAATTGTGTTACTCTAAATTCACTTAACAGTATTATTGATGTCTTCTATTTTTGTAAATTGATTTTGTTTTGGATTTTATCCTTGCTATTCTGGTTCTTCATGTTATTATTCTTATTAGGTTTTTCGCTTCGTGTTAGCATTTAGTTTATCATCTTAAAAGTACATTCCTTTATTATTTTAATTCTTCAACTTAAACTTAGTTGTTGGTTTCCTCCTTAGCCTATTCCCTTTATGATAATTCGCCATTTTGATCGCTCTTTTTTAGGTACACCATGACGAATACTCGAGGCAAGACCAAAGTCACCGTCCCCGTTTCGAAAAAGCAAAAAGGCACCGGTGGGACCTCCTCATCGAGCGCATCTGCCGAGGATCGCCACCCTTATCTTCATTTTTCAGTAGGCCCTCAAGAAGAACTGTACCAGCTTCATCGAGTATGACCCCTCGGTGTGGGTCGCTGCATTGATTGGGCCACATTGGAACAGGTCCGTTTGGCTAATGATGTGCGCGCCATTATTGTCACAGCTCCATGGGATAGGTTCTTCACCATCATAGAGCCCACTTTCTCAGAGCTCACCCTAGAATTCAGTGCCACATTCTCGGTCCAGCAAGTCATGTTCGTCCATGACGAGCCTGGCACCATCCCCTTTCGCCTTGGCGGGCTGGTGCGACACATGAGTGTCCCAGAGTTCGGTGCTACTTTGGGACTTTACACAGAGGAGTTCATGAGCACCGAGGAATTTCTCCATCCTCATCGACATATTCATTACTCGCCCTCGCGATGTTGGGTTGAGCTTACAGGCGCTTGACTAACTATGACGCAAGTCGCTAGAAGGCAACTCACCTCTCTCCAGCCTTATGATATATTCACGCCCTCCTAGCTCACACTTTGACAGATCGGAGAGAGAGCACTGGAGTGGTTAGTACCTATGACGCATATTTTCTGTAGAGCATGACTATCAGACATGTGTTTGCTTTGGCGTATTTCATCGCACTCGCTTGTCGCAATCAGACGAAACACCATAAGAAGGGCCCCATCTTTCTCGGCCCTTATGTGACTCATCTCGCTCGACACTTTAGCTTACTCGACACATCGAAGTAGTCTTCGACACTTACCCTATTCGGTCAAATGTCTCCCCAGGGCATCTCGAGCATGATACATATGAGGATGATCGAGCGGCGACGTGGAGTGGACCGCCTTCAGTATAGACTAGTCCAGTCTGACATTTAGCATGACCCAGAGGATTTCATTGATGATGTTCCTCCCTATCACGAGGACCCGCCACAGCCTCCACCATCGAGTCATCGACATGCTCCCTCTGCTGCTAGCTCCCTAGGAGTATCCTCCGAGGAGTTCGCTAGTTTCCATAAGTGGTGCACTCAGAGGTTCGACAGTATTGATACAACTTTACAACAGATCTGTCAGTACCTTCACATCACTCTGATGATGAGGACCATTGAGTCTGATTATTTTTTATGTTTATGTTTATCTTTATTTTTATCTTTTATCTTTTATTTTTATTTTTATTTTTATTCTTTTTGTTATGTCTATTTTTTTTCCTATTTTGAACTTTATATTAATTATTATGGTTGTTTCTCAACGAGTAACCCTTTAATCTTCTTCAGCATTGTGTTTAATTTCTTATCAATTGCTCAGAATTCTGCACTACCCTTACATCTATCTACAATTCAGCTTTTCACTATTCTGAGAAATTTATCCACCATTTAGGGCAGTTCCAATTATCTCCCTATCTTATGATATTTTGTTTCTATTATGATTTATATTTGTTTGTACATTGAGGACATGTACATCTTAAGTGTGGGGAGGTTATTTAGATGATGATCAGAAAATCTCTGAATTATGTCTGGTGCTTAAGTAGTTTTCTCATATTACTATTAGAATGGATTTTTCTTTGGTTTGTAATTTTTATCGGCATGCTTTAGATTAAATTCATAGGTAATTGTACATTGATTGTTTAAACATTAAGACATTAGACAATCAAGCATGAAAGTCTATTTTCAGAATTAAAATTTTCTAGGTTGTTTCCCTAAATTGAGGTATTACCTTGAAGTTTGAAATTTGTAAGATTGACATCAAAAGCCATAATTTTTGTGAGATTTTGAGCCTTTAAAGCATACATTTGAATTTTTATTGGTTATAAGTGTGTCAATATTGAATTTTTATTCTAGAACTTACTTCGATTATACATGTCGAGACCACACCTTTGATTTGATATACTAAGATGATAAAGACACCTAGGTTTTAACCCACTTATCCCATAAAAAGCCTACCTTCATAATTAACCCTTAGTGAACCCTTTTGAGCTTAACAAACTGTTTCGTAATTTACCCTAAATACTAACCCATATATCATACTTTTTGATTCGTTGAGAATTTTTCCTATTTTATTGACTCCCTTTTTTCAAGATTTGATTTGGTTAAATGCCTAACTATGTTCTTATATTTTAGTTGTATAAATTCATCTTATTATTCATTCATTCAAAAAAAAGTGAATATATATATACACATTTATGTTGATTCTTATTAGTTCTTTTTATGACCTAAGTATTTAATTCTATATTTTGAGAAGAAGCTCATGTTTCTTGTTAGTAAATTCAATTGGTGTAATTATTTAAGTATTTTTCTAGGTAGGTAATTAATCAAATCGATCTCGATTCTAACTTCTTTTCCAGCCTTTATCCACACCTTTAACCCAAGCCCTGTTACAACCCATTAAAGACCTTTTGATTTGTGTATCACATCATTTTATAGTGGTGGAGATTTGATTTTCATGCAAGCTTATAGTAATAACTTCTCATGTTTGAATCTTGAGTGCTTAATTTTTGAACATTAAACACTTTGAGTGATTTGAGTGAATCTTTAGTGAGGATGTCAATTCTTTTTAATTTTTGAATTAAAGATAATTATTTAGATAAAGGGGAATACCTATGTTTTCATGCTTTAAATGTTAGACTTGGATTGCTTGTGCATTTGGTGCTCTTTTAGTTGAATTATCAATGTATGATTATTTGTGAAATTATGATAAACCAGTATTGATGAGAATTATGAATTAAGGAAGTTTAATTTTAATTGTGATTGAGGATTTTGCTTAAAGATAAGCAAATGCTTAAATGTGGGGATATTTGATAAACCATAAAAGTAACACATTTTAATCTCATACTTAGCATATTTTTGGATGGTTTATCATATAATTTAGTGAATTAAAAGCTCCTAATCCCTTAATTTCATGTTTTATACTCAGGACAGCATAGGGGAACAAAAAGATCATAAAACGGGTAAAAAATGGACAAAACGAGCTGATTGAAGGACCCACGCTGCTAAAACGAATTCCACACGAGTGGAGCACATGCCCGTGTGAGCCACACTGGATGGCGACATGCCCGTGTGGCATCCCGTGATGATATCGCTCCCTGTTTCCCAAATACGCAGAAAAGGCCAAATTTTAGAGTTTCAGAGCATCCTAAAGTCTATATTAACACACTAGAAGAAGACCTAAGAGGGACACGCAAAGTAGAACACATGAATTACTCGAAGAATACCAACGAGTTCAGCTCGGAAGCAGGATCACCTTCAAGACTGAAGATCTCCCTCCAATTTCTCTCTCGAAGTTTTTAGGTTTCTTTATGTTTTGTTGTTTTCCTATTTTTGAGATGTTTTCCTACAACAATATGAACTAAACTCCCTAAATACCTAAGGAGGATGAAACCTAAGACGGATCTTATTATTTAATATTCTGAATTAAATGATAAATACTTGTTCTTGTTCTTAATTATGTTTTCTTAATTCTTGTTTTAATATTTTCAGGATATTAATTCAAGTTGATGTGCTTATTCAATGGAGAAAAAGTCCCTGTTTAAGAGTAGATCCACCATAATTAAGCAGAGTTGCATGCAACCCTAGAAATAGGGCAACATAAATCTGCCGGATTAGAGTCAAATCAAATAAGGGAATCCATAGATCGAGTTAATGTGATAATGGAGGTTTTAATTAGAAAGAGATTTCAATTAATCAACGTAGAGTTAGTTGTTTTTAGTCTCGAAAGGGATATTAATATAATTTTGGGATTTCTACGGATCTAGACAAGTGAATAAATCGTTAGATTCAGAATTAGAATAATGAGTGAAGTCTAGGTGAATTCTTCCTTGGGTATTGTATTTATTATCAGTTTATTCGATTACTTTCTTCACTCTCTGTCGCGTTAAGTAGTTAATTAGTTAGTTAATTTTAGATTAAAACAAATCCCTTATATTTTAGTCTAAATAATAGAAAGAAAGTTAATACTAGTACTTTTAGTCCTTGTGGATACGATACTCTGAACTCACTGTAACTAATACTACCATTCGATAGGTGCGCTTGCCTTAGTTGTGATCGTAGTCTAATTTAGTGGTTCATAAAACAATCATCAATCATTATCCACAGTGAATGAATTTTCTCACTACGAGCAAGAGATGATTTAGAGATTAAATTAATTTCTTTGAATTATTATTTAATTTATTGTAATTGAATAATTAAAGTTCGAAGTGAAATTTAAGTTAATTAGTCATCACATTCTTATTGAACATCGTAATTAAATTTAGTTACTCATATTCTAGTACAATAAAGTCGTCATGATTTTAACAAGGTTAGAATTAGGTTGAGAAAATAATTTAATTAGGAAATTAATTAAATTTATTTTAATTAACTAAATAAATAATATTTTAGGAATAATATCAAATAACATATATAATTAAATCCAATACATGAAAAAGATTGGCAAATCTAGAATATGTAGGATGGGCAAGCACACAAGGTTCCCAAAGGGAGTGTACGCCACCCACCCCTATTCGTCCTAGGGACTAGTAAGACTATATGGTTTTGTTAAAATATTATTCTTCTTCTTTTTTTCAACTAAGACTTGTGATTTTCTCTATAAATAGAAACAATTGGCTAGGTAAAATCCACATCATACTAAGCATTAGTACTATATCAAAATTTAGTGAGATTTATTATTCCAAATAAATTATAATTTTGGTAGAGTTTGCTTTTCAATTTCCAGCCTTTGGGAGTTATTGATATTTGGCTTAAGGGTGTAAAAAGCCCTCAAACTTTAACAAAAAAAATTAAGCCACTACTTTTTTTCACTCAACTAGATACTTGAGCTGCCAAAATGCATCAAAAAAGCATTCAAACTTTTTCAAAAAAAAGCAATTAAGTTTTTTTTCGTTCAATTGCCAAAATGAATTAAAAAGGCCCTTTGACCATAAATTTTCACAGTTGACCGTTAAAGTTAGCTGCCCCTAATTTTTTTCAATTAAATTCACCCCGTGTCACAATCACAGCGTGACATGTGAAAAAATTGTAAAAAATAAAAATCAATAAAATTTATAAAAATTATTAAAATTTAATAAAAAATAATAAAAATTAGAATAAAATATAAAAATCGTAAAAAAATAAAAAAAAATTGTAAAATTTTATAAAAATCATAAAAAATTATAAAATACATAAAAAATGCTCTCTAGTCATTAACTTTAACCGTTGACCATTAAAGTTAACGACCTTTAGTTTTTCAATTAAAGCCATCACGTGTCGCAACACAAAGTAACATGTGGCAAAAAATGATAAAAAATAAAAATCATAAAATTTATAGAAAATTTATAAAATGCTTCTTTTGGTACGATAATTTTTATAATTTTTTATTAATTTTATATTTCTTTACATTTTTTTATAATTTTCTTATTACTTTAAAAAATTTCATAATTTTTTTCTATATTTTATAATTTTTTACGTTTTTTTTTATTTTTTTATAATTTTAAATATTTTTTATATTTTTATTAAAATTTAATAATTTTTATAACTTTTATTTATTTTTATTTTTTCTATTTTTTTCCCACATCTCACGCCGTCATTGTGACATGTGGTGGCTTTAACTAAAAAAAATTAGGGGCAATTAGCTTTAAATGTAACTCCCCTAGCCCGACCTAGACGTTATGGTCGAATCTGGGAGTGTTACGAAGAAGGGTTTTAAATTACGTCTTTTAAGTTAAAACGTATCGTTTTATTAGTTTACCAATCGAAGTCTTAATATCTGGAAAAACTTGAGCTTATAATCTTATTTGAAGCCATTTTAATTTAACAAGAATTTGCAGCATAAGTTTGAAAATCGTTTTATTCGAAACCAAGCTCGTGTTTCCAAAAACCATTTGTTAAAACCATTTGTTTGCATAAAATGTTTTTGTCAACATTGCAGAAAAGAAAGCAAAACAAAATCCAAATCCAAAAGTTAAAACCATACAGTCCAGAGAGTCTCAAAAATTATAAAATCTCAAGAAAAACCAGATTTTAAAATAAAACCGTTATTACTAAATAATAATAGTTCTCTGTCGAGTGGTAACCGCTGAACCTCCATCGCACCGACCCGCCTAAGTTTGTGGATTACTTGAATAGTACAGACAAACATATGTGAGTTTTCGTAAACTCAGTGTGTAACCCAATAGATATAGCCATGCAACATTCACAGAATCTCAAATGCCTATAGAAATAGAATCGGACCTAAATCCTTAATAGATACAAATATCAAAATCAAATGTACAGAACAGATATACAGAATCTTACCCCTATCCTCTACACACCATCTCCGTCCTTCCCATCACACCATATGGGGTTAAAAACACCCACCCAACTCTACATACCATATAGTGTTGATATGACACATAATAGATAATATACAACCAAGCTATCAGATAATAGGCAAAAGGTCACCATACAGATCACTTCCTCCACATATGCAAATCTCACCTCAAACACAGACACAAAATACGAATACATAAACAATAGATTTAACATGCTTAACCCACTCGTATACGGATAACATACAAACTTAAACAGTGCAATCAGACATACATATCAACATCCTACTCAGATCAAGTTATCATAATATCAAATCACATGAAATAGGGTTTGATTGGCCCTTATCGACCCTACAGTAGGTCCACAGTCGATCGGAACGACTCGTGCGACCTTTGGGAAAATTTTAGAATTTTGGGTCCACAAGCCTTTGTGGTTTGTCTGTATGGGCCCACACACCCAAATTGGCCTTGCCTGTGTGGCCAACATGGACTGGCCCAAAACCAACACGCCCAATCCGGCCTAGCCTATGTGGCCCACACAGCCACACATTCGCTGTCACACAGCCGTGTCTTGCACACAACCACACTTACGACAATCACACGACTGTGTCTCCCACACGGCCGACCACACAACTGTGTTCCGTCGATAGTGTCCTTTTTCAGCTTTTTCAGAACCTTTGTTTTTTGTGTTTAGGGTACACAGCTGGTTCGTTTTGGAAGAATTCACATGTAACAGCCCATTTTAGGGTTAAATCAGAATAGTGGTTTTGAGACCACAAATTCAAAGTGGAAATAATTATTTTATTACTATTTTAAGGTCTACAGCACGATAGAATAATTGTGTGAAAATTTCGTTAAGAAATTTTATTGATTGAGTACTCAATTTGACTAGAAGGACTAAATTGCAATAGGTGCAAAACTTAAATTCTATATATTAAAGGTTTCAAATTGCTATAAAATTTTAAATTGGAGGTCCTTAAATGGTAATTAGACCATTTTTTAAATTGGTGGACAAATATGGACATGGTTAAGTATGTTTTTAATGTTTTTCATTAAGGGTATTTTAGTAAATTGGTCATTAAATGGATTAATAAGTAAAATAAGGCCAAAATTTTGTTCATCTTCTTCCTCCATAGTCGGAAATTAGGAGAAGACATAGCAAGGGTTTTTGGCCAAGCTTTCAAGCTCAATTGTAAGTCCATTCTTATCTCATTTTTAATGATTTTTATACTTTTGATATCGCTGTAACTTGATCTATTTATTTCAAGGACTAATCTGAAATATATTTAAAGTCTAAAATTTTATCCATGTTGAAAATGCTTGTATTTTGATGTTTGATGGTAGAAAATGCATGTTTGTTGTTTGTTAAACAACATTTGTAAAGTGATTTTCAGTAAAAATATCAAATAGGGACTTATTTGTAAAGTGTTGAAATATGTGTGGTAGAGTGTGAATAAATTTAAATTTTGGTTTGTTACGAGTAAGGGTAAGGTTCGGCTAGGCTTGAGTTGGAAAGAAATTGAAAGAAATTCATTTTTACGAGCCTAGGGACTAAATTGTAAAATGTTGAAATATTAGGGGCAAAAAGTATTTTTTGCCATAATGTGATTTTGGGCTGAATTGAATAGCTTGATGATTAAATGAGTTAAATGTGCTATTATAGATCAAGAAAAATAAAGTTCAAATCTAGATCGGGGGAAAAACAAAGTAATTGACGAATAGATCTTTTTTTTTCTGTTTTTGTAACCGAGGTAAGTTTGTATGTAACTAAGCTTTGTTATAATTGTATTTTAAATTCTTTAATTTTGTATAAATTGTGTAAATGAATCTACGGCCACGTTCGGCGACGTTTTGGAAAGCGAGAAATCCCAATTGAACCTTAAGAATAGATTAGGATACAAGTGACATGTCACTAGGGTATTATGTTATGTGATCCGGGTGCTGGCCCTATACGTCTTACCGGTGGCTGAGTATACCAGCATATGTTGCAGTTACTTGACAGCTTGTGTGAGCAGTGTCATGTAGCTACGTCTTAACTGACAGCTTGTGTGAGAAGGCCCGTTGGTGGCTCGAGAGCGAGCATATGTGTTATGAGATAGATATAGCAATGGCTACATATGTGACACCTTGTATGAAAGGTTTCCCGAGTATCCGCTATTATTATTTCGAGTGGTTCATTGGGTTTGTCAACAATGAGAATAAGTATGAAATTATTACGAGATGGTACAGGTATGTACATAAAGCTTATATTACTAAATTCGAGAAATGAAGATTTCAAGGTAAGCTGTGATGGAATGAATTATAGTCATGAGATTATGGTAAATTACATTACCTTATATTATATTACTTGAATGTTAAATGTATGGTAAGATTTTCTTATTTCTTTCATACGAGCTTACTAAGCTATATAGCTTACTCTGTTTTACTTTCCATGTTTATAGTGTCACCAAGCTAGCTCGGATTTAGAATTCTCAGAGATCGCATCACACTATGAAACTGTCATTTTGGGTATCGATGATCTTAAACATTTTGAGTGTATGGCATGTATAGGGAATTGGTCATTTTGTTATATGTGTCATCGTGATTTTGGCCAAATGTATTAGCTTGTAATTGTCAAGGGCTTGATTTGGTATTTGTCCATGTAAATGGGCTCCTTTTGGTTAAATTGTCTGTAAGCTCATATATATATACATGTATGTGCCAATGCCCCTTTGGTGATATGGTTTATATTGATTTGCTAAATGTTGATTGTGGCTTAATGACTTGTTGTGGAATGGATGAGTTTGGTTTATTGGTATGATGGATTATCTTGATAAGTTAATACAAATTGAAAGTAGCCTTAGAGGTGTTTTTGAATGTGAAATTGGTATGTTTGATTTGGCATAGTGGAATGTCATGAGCATGATAGATAAAGGTATTGCATTGACATGTGTTGCTCATGATTGTAGATGTTTTGGTTGCCTAAGTATACCATGATTTATGTCATTAAATTTGTGTATATGTATGTGAAAATGAGGGTGGAAAATGGCTTGGTAAATAGTCCTTATTTTGTCCACATAGATAGACACACGCCCATGTGTCTTACACACGGCCTGTCCCATGGGCATGTGTTTTGGCCATGTGTCCCCTACACCTTAATTTTGAGAAACAGAATGCTCAGAATTGAGCACACAGGTAGAGACACAGGCATGTGTCTCAACCATGTGAGGGACATGGCCTCGAACATGGGTGTGTGTCCTAGCCGTCTGAAGTCTGCATCTATTTTATGAAAAATTAATTAACCACACGACCTAGAACACGGGCGTGTGACTCGGCCGTGTGACTTCAATTTGTTCATGCATTGCAAAATAGAGAGTTACATAGGTTAGGGACATGGGCGTGTGTGACCACACGGGCGTGTCCCAAACCACACGGGCGTGTCCCAAACCACACGGGCGTGTGACCCCTGTACATGGCAAAAAATTTCTAAGTTTTGTGAAAATTTCCTGAGTTATCGATGTAGTCCCGAACCACTTTCGAAACATGTTTTGGGCCTCGTAGGCTCGTATTAGGGACTTTATGATTGAATACAAATGGTTTTAATTTGGGTCCAAATTTATGACTCGATTTGTATGTTCGGTTGCAATGTAAGTCCGATAATGCCTCGTACCCTATTCCGGCGTTAAATACGGGTAAGGGGTGTTACATTACATCCCTGGAGTGAACAGCACCTAAAATTGCCAACCAAAACAGCCATAATTAACTTTAATTCACAAATCCAACCGAGACACCTCTTGGGCACAACTTGAAAAACACAATAGAAAATTGCACTAAAACGATCCAAAAGCTTACTCTTGACAATAGCAGCCTCGAAACTTCACTACACAACTGAAGGGTCTCAGTTTTCCTGAAGAGCACCTACCAAAACGATATACCGGATTAACTCAAACATCAACAAGAACAAAAGTAAAAAAATTAAGACTCCCACAACACCACGACGAACCCTTACCTTCAAAATCGTACGACAAAAAAAAGTAAAACACTGAGATTAGAAGAGGAAGTTTCTACAGGAATTAAAAAGGAAGAAAGAAGGAAAAATTGAGAGAAGAAGAGTATAGTAACGTCAGAAAGACAGAGTTTTTTTAGGGGGGAAGAAAATAAAAGATTTTTAACTGAAATTAATTTTTTTATAACACACCCTTAAAATCTCTCTAACTCCCCACTACTACACTAACCCAAACCAACCATTTCAGAATTCCAAGCCCATTGAAACTCTGTCAAACAGCCAAGACAAAAATTTACATCCACACTCGCACGAGGATTCAAACACGAGACCTTAGGCAAGCTAACTCCTTACCACTTGATCCAACAGGCTCACTCTGATATGAGTTTACAAACAATATTATATAAGCCCACCCAATAGGGATAAGGCTTGGATAAAAAATAACAAAATTTTCTGAATGTGGGACTTGAACCCAATACCTCAAACACACAATTAGAACACTTAGCCAGTGAAGCAGATACATATTTATGTCAAATTTTACAAAAACAGACATATTATTCAGGGCGTTACAACTCTACCCCCTAAAAGAAATTTTGGCCTCATAATTTACCTGATCTGAACATATGGGTATACTGTTGACACATCGTGTCCTCAACTTCCTACGTGGCCTCCTCGGTGCTATGATTCTGCCGCAAAACTTTCACTAACGGTATGGACTTCCTCCTCAGAACGTTAATATCTCGATCCAAAATTTGAATCGGCTCTTCCTCAAACGTTAAGTCCGGTCTAACCTCGATCTCTTCAACAGAGACAACGTAAAATAGACCAGATTGATACCGTCTCAACATCGAGATGTAAAATACATCATGGATACGATCTAACCCTAGAGGTAGCTCTAACTGATAAGCAACTGGTCTTGCACGCTTCAGAATCCGATACGACCCAATGAACCTAGGGCTCAACTTGCCCTTACAACCGAACCTTAGAATTTTCTTCCAACGAGATACCTTAAGAAATACGAAATCACCCACAGAGTACTCAATATCCCTCCCTATCAAATTCGCATAAGACTTATGTTTACTAGAAGCTGTCTTAAGATAATCCCGTATCAATCTGACTTCATCTTCAGTCTCAGAAATCAATTCAGGACCCAAAACCCATCGTTCACCTAACTCAGTCTAGCATAGCGAAGTACGACACTAAGCCTCGTAAGGTGCCATCTAGATACTAGATCGGAAACTATTATTGTAGGCAAACTCAGCTAAAAGCAGAAAATCTTCCCAACTACCTCAAAAATCAATCACACAACTCCGAAGCATATCCTCTAGTATCTGAATCACTTTCTCAGATTGACTATCGATCTGAGGATGGAACGAAGTACTGAAGTTCAATCTCAACCCCAGAGCTTCATGCAATTTCTTCTAAAATTGAGAAGTGAAGTGAGGATCCCTATCAAATATTATCGAAATCGAAACCCTGTACAGTATTACAATATCAGAAATGTAGAGCTTCGCTATCTTGTGTAGAAAGTAGTCCGTTCGAACCGAAATAAAATGAGCGGACTTGGTCAATCGATCCATGATGACCCAAACAGTATCCCTCTTAGTGGATGTTAAAGGCAGCCCACTAACGAAGTCCATCGTCACACGTTCCCATTTCCATAAGGGAATTTTGATGCGTTGGAGCAAACCCGAAGGCAATTGATGCTCAGCCTTAACTTGCTGGCACATCAAACAATGAGCAACAAAATTCGTTAGCTCTCGTTTCAAACCCGGCCACTAGTACAGTTCACAGAGATCCCGATACATCTTATTACCACCGGGATGGATAACATAAAGGCTACTATACGCCTCCCTCAAAATCGATTGTCTCAAATCAAAATTGTTTAGTACACAAACTCGTCCTCGGAAGCATAGAACTCCATCTTTATTCAATCCAAAATCAGATGTACTATCACTTTCAACCTGACGAAATCGCAGACTCAGAGACTCATCCCCTAACTGTATTTCTCGAATCTGTCCAATCCAAGTCGGCTTAACTTGCAACTCGGCTAACAGACCCCATCATCAAACAAACTGAGACGAGCGAACATTGCCCTCAAATCAGTCATCGCTCTATGATTAAGAGCATCAGCCACTGTATTGGCCTTATCGGGATAATACTCTATCGTGTAGTCATAACCTTTGAGTAGCTCAATCCATCGACGCTGCCTAAGACTCAACTCCTTTTGAGTAAGGAGGTACTTTATGCTTTTGTGATCGGTGTAGATAATACACCTCTCACCATACAGATAGTACCTCTAGATCTTTAACACAAACACCATTGCAGCTAACTCGAGATCATGCGTCAGATAATTTCTCTCGTGTGACTTCAGCTGCCAGGACGCATAAGCCACAACCTTACCATCTTGCATTAGTACACACTCTAGAATGACATGCGATGCATCACTGTACACTATAAACTCCTTACCATATTTAGGCTGTCTCAAAACAGGAATCTGAGTCAAAACAAACTTGAGCTTCTCGAAGCTCAATGTTACACATCAGTCCAGACGAAAGGAACATTCTTGCGTAGAAGATTAGTTAGAGAAGCTACAATCAGTGGGAACCCCTCAACAAACCTCTGATAATAACCCGCAAGAACCAAAAAACTATGGATCTCAAAAATGTTCTTAGATTGTTTCCAATTAAGCACAACCTCAATCTTCCTAGTATCAACGCGAATCCCTTCCACAAAAACTATGTGCCCCAAAAATGTTACTTCCCGTAACCAGAATTCACATTTGCTCAACTTAGCATAGAGCTGCTTCGCTCGAAACTTTAAAATGCTCATCATGCTCAACCTCAGTCTTAGAGTACACTAGAATATCGTCATGAAGACGACGACGAATTGATACAGATATAGCTTAAAAACTCAGTTCATCAGATCTAAGAATGCAGCCAGAGCATTCGTCAAATCGAAAGGCATAACTAGAAACTCTTAGTGCCCATAATGAGTCCTAAAATTCGTCTTCTGAATATTAGCTTCCTTAACCCTAAGCTGATGATACCCAGACTAGAGATCTATTTTTGAGAATATAGCAACCCCAAAAAACTAATCAAACAGATCATCGATCCTCGGAAGTGGGTACTTATTCTTCAAAGTTAACATATTCAACTGTCGATAATCGATGCACATCCTCATGGTACTATCCTTTTTCTTTACAAATAGAACTGGTGCCCCTCTCTAATTCTTGCCTCTCTCTCAGTTTTTACTTTGACGCTCCACGCGATTTGTAACACCCCTTACCCGTATTCGAAGCCAGAACAGGGTACGAGGTATTACTAGACTTAAACGTAAGCAAACATACAAAATCAAGACATAAACTTCCATCCAAATTTAAAACTTTTCATTTACACTCATATCGTCCCTGGAACGAGCATACGATGCCCCAAACATATATTGGAAGTGGTTCAGGACTAAACCGAAAACTTTGGAAAATTTTACAACACTTAGAAAATTTTTTATGTTCGTGTGGCTTGGGACACGCCCGTGTGGGCAGACCATGTGGTCACACACGCTTGTGTCCCTAACCCGTGTAACTCTCTGTTTGTCATCCAAGAACAAATTAAAGTCATACGGCCAAGACACACGCCCGTGTCCCGTGGCCGTGTCCTTCACACGGCTGAGACACACAGCTGCGTCTCATGCTCGTGTGCTCGATATTGAGCATTTTATTTTGCAACAATTTATGTGTAGGGGACACACGGCCGGATCACACACCCATGGGGCTAATCATGTGTCACAAACGGCTTATACACATGCCCGTGTAGAGAAAAATAAGGCTATTTACCAAGCCATTTTGCCATCCTCACTTGCACACATCTACACAACATCACATGGCACAAATTCAAGCATGTAAGATCAACCAAACCATTCAAAATTATGAACATCACATACCAATACCATATCAACATTTATCATACACATAACATTTATCATGCCATAAATCATTCATGTCAATTTCACCTTCATTAGGCTTCATTTAGCTACTTTCTAGTTACCTTATTGTACACACAAATTTATCATCCCATCAATAGACCACATTAGTAAACATTCACATTCATGTCATAAATCACATTTCCAAACAATTCACATTCACTATGCATACCATGATCATATCACCAAAGGCATTGACATACATATGAATATACTTAGGCTTACAACCATGTTAGCCAAATAAGTCAATTTACATGGTCAAATATCAAAACAAGCCTTTGACTCTTACAAGTCAATACATTGGCTAAAGTCATAATGGCACATATGACCTAAAAGACCAAGTACTTGTACATGCCATAAACTCAAAATACTTGAATTCATCAATACCCAAAATTGATAGCTTGATAGTGTGATAGGATCTCCAGCGATCTCCAACCCAAGCTAGCTTGACAACATTATAAAACATAGGAAAGGAAGGGGATAAGCTATATAGCTTAGTAAGTCCACATGAAAATAATAAGCAACTCTTATTAGGAATTTATCAAGTTCAACAATTTAAACACAAAATAATTCCAATTGCTATAAATCTCATAGTTATAATTTTATTCAATCATGATGTTTACTCTATCAACTTATAAGCATAATTTAACAAATTTTGGCATTAGCCTAATAATGGTAATCTTTCCATTATAATAGATTACCGCAATCAACCAATCATTTCAAACCTCATAATAACATGCACATTAATAATGAGTATTCACATTTCAAGCATTATTTTAACATCTTTCAATTGTCCAAAGCTCATATCTTCCCATAATCATTTTAATAGGCAATTATGTCAATCTTTCCTCTTTCTCATATCTGATGAATCACAGTTCATGCGAATAAAACATGCTAGATCATAACTCAATTTGGCCCAAAAGCCAATTACACGATCGCCAACCGAACTTACCATATATTTCGTACATCACAAGTATAGATCAATAATCACAAGACTTTTCGCAAAAATATTCTCATAGAAACCATAAACTCACAACATCATGAAGTCAATGCTTATAAACTTTATGTACATACCTGTACAAATTCGTAAAACATACATGCTCTTTCTCTTCTTTGACATACTCGTTAAATTATCCGTTGAACCCCTTAGAATCACTACAAGAAAACAAACTTTTAGCAGCATTTTTTTAGCCTTTAACGGCGCTTTTAAGCGCCATAGAAACTATTAGCGGCGTTTTTCCCAAGCGCTGCAAAAAATACCTCTATAGGAACCGCCACCAAATTTTGCAACGTTTATTTGAAAAAAAACGCAACAAAAGATCAAGACTTTTAGCGGCGTTTGTGAGAAAATCGCCGCTAAAAGTCATGACCTTTAGCGGCGTTTGTTGGGGAAGCGCCGCTAAAGGGCTTTTAGCGGCGTTTGTGAGAAAATCGCCGCTAAAAGTCATGACCTTTAGCGGCGTTTGTTGGGGAAGCGCCGCTAAAGGGCTTTTAGCGGCGTTTGTTGGGGAAGTGCCGCTAAAGGCAATGACTTTTAGCGGCGTTTGTGAGAAAAGCGCTGCTAAAAGCCATGACTTTTAGCGGCATTTTTTGGGAAAGCGCCGCTAAAAGCCATGACTTTTAGCAGCGCTTTTTTCACAAAGGCCGCTAATTTTGGCAGATTTGAAATGTACATTTTTCACCAATATCCAACCCTTCTTGCATTAAATCCAACCAAAAACAGTAAATATAACATGAAATCCAACCAAAAACAGCAAATGTAGCATAAAAAATACAATAAAAAACATTAAATCTAAATGATACTTCAAATTCAACGAAAGATCTATGATATAATTAATAAATTAAGTAATATTCTTACAATAATGTTAAATGTGACAATGTTAAAAACATTCTTACAAGGAGAAAACTAATGTCTAAGATGGCGGCTTTTGCGACTGCTGTAACATCTGCATCATTTACTGAAGTTGTAACTGGAGTTCATCGTACGTTTTGCTTTGCTCTACTGCCATCGCTGCTGCCTCTGCCTTCATCGCTGCTACCGCTGCCTCCCTCTCTGCTGCCTCCGCTCTAAGTTGTTGCTGGAGTTCTTCATATTTTCTTTGAACCTCGACAATTTACTCAACCGTGTTCACTTGCATCTAAGCTATCTGGTCTCTTAACCTCTGAACTTCAGCTTGAGCTTGAATCCCAAAAGGCATGTATTGTTGGGAGCCGGACCTAAAATATTGGGTCGAGGTAACACCAGATCCTTGAAATTGAACCCGACCGACCTTTCAGGACCCAAAACATCAGTGATAATTCTATTATCAATGTTCTTAAGATTAACAGAACTATCAGTTGAAGCAATCGCTTCATACTCCGCCTTCTTCTCCTTTAGTTTCTCCTAAAAAATCAATAAAAGAGTTAGAAACAAAATATATAATAAAAAGGAATGCAACATAACTTAACATTATTTAAAACTACTAATGATGAATTAAACCATTATAATTAAACATTATAAATATTTATAATAAATCAAATTTTATTAAGTAAATATATCATTTCTCCAGCTTCGAATGTCATAGGAGATCTATCTTTCTTGCTATGCATAATCTCAAAAAGCTGAAGGCGTCCAACTTTGTGACCAGACGAGACTTCCTACAATAAAGTAGTAAAAATATTATTTAATAGTAGAAAGTCATTAATATTTGAAAGAATTACTAAATTCATAATACCTCGGCCTCAGCTACAAAAGCAAAACTTCTCGACCCTGCCGTGTGCGTGAATTTTTGTTTTTGTCTGCTGCTTGTTCCAACTCGCTCATGGTCCTACATAATGAAATTATTATTACGTATATAGTAAACACTATATATAAGAGTTTGGA
Organism: Gossypium hirsutum; assembly: GCF_007990345.1. Classification (NCBI taxonomy): domain Eukaryota; kingdom Viridiplantae; phylum Streptophyta; class Magnoliopsida; order Malvales; family Malvaceae; genus Gossypium; species Gossypium hirsutum. The sequence goes on along the minus strand of NC_053430.1, from coordinate 50,321,666 downwards.
AATACGTAATACATCTCCTTTCTTCGAATTGCAGAATCTAACCGCATCTTCCCATTGGTACCTCAACATTCCCGGCAGGACATTTCTCAATTTTTTCTTCAAGGCTTATGTCTTTCTTCAAATATAGTTTTTTCAAAGTGCTTTTATGGTCTCTCCAATTTTTACCCAATGCCTTCTTGATATAGTCATTGGAGACCTCTAAAGCAAATATCTCCTAAAAAAACACAAGTTTAGAATGTAAATATAAATGAAACTTAAACCAAAGTATTATAAATTAGATTCACGTTTTGTTACCTTAATATTATAGAGAGTTTGATTTTTGTTGCTATCAAGCATGTGATGTCATGATTCGTAGTTGATGGGCAACATATTGGCATTTCGTGATATAATGCCCAAATAGCCTGCTAAAAGTCGAGCTTCAGATCCAACAGGCTGACCATGACTGTTTCTATTTACTTTGACACGCTCGATAAGATTTAAGTTGTATAAATCTTTAAGCAGCATACGTCCTCGACCTCTGCGCGTCCCACCACTTTCAGCTAAAAACGGTATATTATTATATTAAAATTGACAAATAAATCAATAATAAAAGTCAACACATGTAAAATGAACTTAACATTACTTTGAAATTCTGCAGGCCCGTCAAGTGTCTCCAGCACATTCGAAGATCCAACAACTGTCTGCTGTTCACTATTTGCTTCTTTCGAATTTGGAGTATTCTGGACAATACTTAAATCTCGTAATCTTCTTCTACGCATTTTTCCTGCAATACACATAAAATAGTTGAAGTTTTAGTAACAAATTACAACAATAATAGTACATATAAAATAGTTAAATTATATAACATTACCAAGATTAAAATTATAATATTACATATAATTAAAAAATCATAAAATCTTACTACATCATTATTCGTAAATATCTTCATCCACATCATGTCAAATCCATTGATGTTGTGTACTAGTACTAGGGATATTTTCATCTAAGTTTTGTTCTGGAAATGGTAATGTTTTTGATCTTTCAACGATGTCATCTCTACTTCCATTACCCATGTCAAACAAGCCTCTAGGGGTGTTCCGGAGTACAACATACCAACCCTCATCAGTTGAATCTTTCGAATATAAAACTTGTTTCACTTGAGAAGAAAATACATATGGCTCGTCCATAAATTGCTGTCCAGTGTGAATCAAGCGAGAGAAATTAGCCATTATAAAACCAAATTGATCTTTTTTAATTCCCTGAACAGTATTAACATTAGCCCAATCACACCGAAATAAGACAACTTTCCATCTGCCATAATAATCCAACTCAATAGTGTCGGTAAGAAGTCCGTAATACTCCACATTACCCTCAACCGGATTCCTGCCCCTAACACTAGCATAACTTGTAATTGAAGAATTAACAACAATTCCACAATTTTGTGTTCTCATTCTCTCACGATATTTTGTATGAAATCTGTATCCATTGATGAGGAAGGCACTATATCTTTTTATTACTCTGTTCAGACCTTGGGAAAGCCATTTAATTTCGTCATTGATGTCCCTCCCACTCCAAACCTATTGAATCGAAAGTAAATTGAGTAATTATAAACGTATTATGTAAAAACATTCTCATTTGATTAACTAAATTTCGCGATTATATGTAACTTATTAACTAGTTACATACCGTTTGGCTTAACCATTCATGAAAAGATTCTATGAATAACTTATTAATCTCTCGATGTTGTAATCTTCAAGAGCGTGCAAGAAATCTTAAAGTTTGTTTGTACTCTCTATATTAAAAACAAGTTTAATTGGTTAGAAGATAAACAAAACAAAACGACGAATATGTGATGAAATTTTAGAACTTACTTCCGTAACGGTTCAACTAAATCGTGGTGAAAAAGTACATATCGATGTGCTTGTATCCACAATATATCATCTAATTCTACAATTTCAACTTTCCCGAATGGTTCTCCATAACTTTGGAATAAATAAGTTTCGGCAAAGTTATGATCATTGAGCCCAACATTTCTACTTGGTCTATTCAATCGTGTTTCAATATCTTCTAAATATCTAGAACAGAAGGTTATGCACTCCTTTTCCAAGTAGCCTTCAGCAATTGATCCTTTTGGATAACGCTTATTGCGACAATAAGATTTCAATTTGCTTAGGAACCTAAACACAATATACAATATTTATCAAAAGTTGTAACTAAATGTATAGAGGCGAATTAATAAATACTTGACAAATAAATTAGCACCTTTCTATAGGATACATCCATCGATAAAAAACCGGTCCACCAAGTATTGCTTCGTGAGGGAGATAGATTACTAAGTGCACCATAATAGTGAAGAAGGAAGGTGGAAAGATCTTCTCCAAATTGCATAAAGTTAAAGCGGCTCGATCATGTACTTTCTCAAGTTCTTCAACATCCAAAACTTTGCCACAAATAGCTTTCATTATATTGGATAGTTCAATTATACAGGATGTCACATTTTTTGACATGCAGCACCGTAAAGCAATTGGGAGTAAATCTTGCATCAAGATGTAGTAATCAAATGATTTTAATGAATATAATCTTCGATGTTTAAAACTAACACATCAAGATATATTTGACGCATACGCATCTAGGACCTTTATATCCTTCAACACCATGCAAAACACCTCTTTCTCTTTCTTTGACATTGAAAAAATAGAAGGCGGCAACTGATATTTCCCATTCAGAAGTACTTGAGGATGAAGATCACGCTGAGTTCTCATGTTAACTAAATAAAGTCTACTCTGAAGATTGTCTTTTAATTTTCCATCGACATTCAAAATTGTCCCAATTATGTTCTCGTAGACATCCTTCTCAATATGCATGACGTCAAGATTGTGGCGTAAAATGCTATGCTCCCAATAAGGCAACTCAAAAAAAATACTCTTTTTCCACAAGTCCGCCTCATTAGGATCATCCTCTTCGTCAGATTCATCACTAGATTCATCCCTCAATTTTCTCTTTATTTGCGTGTTAGGTGGTTAATTCATCTTCCTATAACAAAAGTTGATATCTTTTAACATAAACAAGATTTCAGATCCAACGGTCTACTCAGGAGCTCCTCTATACTCTTCAGTACCGTCAAATAGAGTTTTCTGAAATCTAAATTTATGATTTCCATCTAACCACCGACGATGGCCCATGTAAGAGAACTTCTTCCCATTATACAACCACTTCGAACAAGTTTGCGTAACACAACAAGGACATGCATAATGTCCTTAAGTACTCCAACCCGATAAATTAGCATAAGCCAGGAAATCATTAATTGTCCATAACAAAGCTGCACGTAAATTAAAGTTCTCCTTTCTTAATACATCATATGTCTCAACACCCGACCATAACTGTTTTAACTCTTCAATAAGTGGTTGCAAATAGATGTCAATATCATTTCCGGGACCTTTCTCTTCAGGGATAATCATTGATAAAATAAATGAAGATTGCTTCATGCAAATCCAGGGAGGCAAATTGTAAGAACAAGCACTACAGGCCAAGTATTGTACGAAGTACTCATGATTTTAAAAAGGATTAAAGCCGTCATCTGCTAGCCCAAGCCTCACATTCCGAGGATCGCTTGCAAAGCTTGGAAATTTACTGTCAAACGATTTCCGAGCTAAAGAATCAGTAGAATGCCTTAATAATCCATCATCAGTTTGTTGATCATTATGCCACCTCATAGAATCGGCCGTCTTTGACAACATGAAAAGCCTTTGAAGTCTTGGTATTAGGGGAAAATACCGCAAAACCTTGACTGGCTTCTTTCTTAACTGTGCCCCACCTTCATCTGCATTCACATCTTCTATATTCCCATTCATCCAACGAGACTTACCGCAGACATGACAAGGCTGTTGGTTCTTCTGATCACCCAAGTACAACATGCAGTCATTTGGGCAACTATGAATTTTATCGTACCCAAGGCCCAAATCTTTTATTAGTCTCTTCATATCTTGACAAGATTGGGGGATTTTTGCTAACGGAAACATCTCTCTCAGAAACTCTAACAGCATTTTAAAAGAGTTTTCAGTCCACCCTCCCAAACATTTTAAGTGAAATAGACGAATGCAGAAGGACAATTTTGAATATTTTGATCCCTCATAAAGTTCTTCGTTCATTTTATTAATTAAATTGTAGAACTTCGCTGCTTCTTAATTTGGCTCCTCATCAGGTACACTTGTTCCCGTTTCATAAAAAACATTTCCACCAATATTACAATCATCGGATGTAATAAAGTTAGGTGGAAACGATTACTCACCATGATTGTGCATATTAAATGCATCCCGCAACATACCTTCCATGTCATCTTGTCTAACACACTGATGGTAAGCATTATCAAGATAAGTCAGATTAGTCGTTGAAGAGGTTCTACTAGATGTACACTCTCCATGGAAAATCCATTTTTTATACCCCGAATAAAGCCATCAACAATTAGATGTTCATAGACAACTTCACGAAAATGCCAATTGATGTTGCCACACTTCTTACACGGGCAAAGAATCATATTCTCTTGGATTGCATTTTGAAATGAAAAATTTAGAAAAGTTTGTACTCCATTTCGATAGGCGTTGCTTGCCCTTGACAAATTCATCCAACTCCTATCCATTTCGTTGTTCTTGAAGTCTAAAGTTTACAATAAATTACGGTTACTAAAATAGATAATACATATCAAGTATCTAATGGGTGTAAACTAATTCAGGTAAGTTGCGGGGTTTTCACGTGTATATTTATGTATTACGTAAGTTAAGTAAGTTTTGTAAGTTATGTAAGTTATGATATGATATAAATTTATGTAAGGTATGTAAGTTATGTAAATTATGATATAAAATATATTTATGTATTACGTAAGCTATGTAAGTTATATATTTATTTATTATTTAAGTTTTGTAAGTTATGTAAGTTATGTAAATTAAGATATGAAATATATTTATGTATTACATAAGTTATGTAAGTTATATATTTATGTATTATGTAAGTTTTGTAAGTTATGTAAGTTATGATATGATATATATTTAACATTAAGATAAATATTATTTCCCTTTAAAAAAATTATTTTAATTAAATAATATTTAAATAAATTAATCCAAATTATTTGTGATAATTTTAAATGATATAATATTTTGATTATTTTTCATATTATATACCTAAATTAAAATATTGAAGTAAATTTAAGTGGGGAAGCGTATCAAATTCAAACAAACACAAAACTTAGAAATGAATGGTTTTTGTTTTGTTAGTTTTAAGCCCATCAATTACCTAAATTAACCTAACAATAAATAATTATGTAAAATAAACGAGTTTGATTAAAATGATAAAGTTGACATAGTAAAACAATTTAATATAATTATAAAAGTGTGAACCATCAATTAAAACTTAATTTAGTTAAAAATGTATTAAATTATTTAATTATTTTCTAAAATAATAAATATATTGTAATTTTTTTCTTTTTATATTTTTATATGAAGTCTACAAAAAATAACGCATATTAAAATTTTAACACAAAATCTCTTAAGTTTTAATATTTGAACATTGTTATTTTGACTATAATCTTATTTGTTTTTGTATGAAGTATTTATAAGTACATTTGTTGTAAAAGGTTTTTCTCATCAGCATCACAACATAGATGTATTGTATCCAATAATAGGATAAATGCATAATCAAATTTACGTTATTTGATTTTCATTTTTAAAATATCTTTGTTAAGGAAAAAAATAGGAGGAACTAGCATTGGATAAATAGTTTTGTTAAAAAAAACAGAAATGATCTACTTTAGAGAAACAATGAGGTTCTGAGAGTTTAGACCTTATCCGTTACTGGTAAAGATTAGCAGCCTTCACTTCAATACAGCCCCTCAGATTATTTTGTAGAAACAGCAACTGATCAACAGCAGCTAGATGCAACCTTACAGTAATAGGGTGTAAGAGTTTCAGATCATCAGAACCATTCCTGCCTGAAATCAATGATAGCAGTAACAATCAGAATAGAAAAAATGGAACACCATGTACTCTTCCCTATGTTTAAGCCACACAACCCATATGCAAGAAGCAGACTACAAATCAAATGTTAGAAGGATTTATTTATACTATGAAGATAAAGGATTTATTTACTACAATATTTCAAGGAGAGTTGCTCTTTGACCCATTTACATCAAAACTCAAGTATTTTGACAAGAGCCGGCACAAACTAGAGCAATAAATTAAAATCTAATCCATAAGAAATTTTTTTACCACATCCAAAGCCACTGTAGTGATTTTAAACAATTAAACCCTTTCTGGTTGTATAACACATACAGTAAATTTCCTTTTGACCACTATGCTAAGTATCATCATGTAGAACTCCAATGGCAGTGACCCAAATCATTTACTGATAGCTAAAGAGGACTTAGTTGCAGATCTCTACTCAATTTAATGCTGTTAAGCCTTTTAGCTAATAGCAATGAGATTTTTCAAGCTAATTTCTCTCCAAGGAAGTGACTCAAAGCCTTCAGCAACAGCTAAAGGGAACTAGTTTGAATCTCCCTATATTATTCCATTTGACAGCAGAAGAAATTATTTTAATAAACTAGTCTTTAACTCTAGAGTAAAAAAGCATCATTTCAATTGCAAAGTTGCCCTACTTGGATAGAATTAAAGCACTAAAAGATACTTATAGTTATAGAAACTTAAGGTTAAATATTTAAAATATTAAATTAAAGTGAAATAAATTAAAATATTTAAAATAAAACTTTAATTACAACTTAATTTAAATTATGTAATGTTAAAATAAAATAAAATATTGAAATTAATTTTCGGGATTCAAATAAAATAAAATATTTAAAATGAAACTTTAAATATAATTTAATTTAATTAGGTAAATTGAAAATAAAATTAAAGAAAACAAATGTATGCCATGAACACCAAACATTGAATGAACTACAACCCATCTATTTACAGATAAACCTTCATACACTTAGATACCTTAAAGGAAGAACTGCCTTGAGAACAGATGGAGCGTATGATGTTTCCCTTTCAGCTGCAAGTCGTTGAGCCTTCTGAAACTCTTTCAAAACTGCTTGAAAATCTTTTGCAAGTTTAGCATCTGCAACCTTCTTGCTGGCCAATAATTATTAAAGGAATTAAAAGGCATCAAACACTTCCTCAAGTTTATAAAGATATAAGCTAATACAATGGTAAATTTGGATTTTAGCTCTCATAAAATATATAACTTAATTTCAATCCAATTTTTTTTTTTGGTTTTGACACTGATCAAGCGATTTAGGCAATAAGTTCATTAATCTATGCATGAATTGCCACAAACATAATAGAATGAATATATATGGACTAAACGACTCAGCCACCGAGAGATTTGATTTGACTGCACCGTGCCAACATAAAAATTTCAACTCAATATCAAGCAGATGAACCACAAATACACAGTCCCGCCATTGAAGCAGAAAATAAAAATGAAGCCATATATCAGAAAGTGGTATATTACTATAATAAAATATAGAATGGTTAGGATTTCCAAACCTTAGCTTTATATAGGAAAAGAGTACTAACCTGTTTACAAAGAGAAAGTGTAATTTTTTCTTCTATTACACCTAATTTGCGTAAAGGACATAACTAAAGGACCCTCATCGTTTATCAAAGCATGCATCATCATTGCTGATGATCTTGGTAAATTAGGAAACAAAAGCTATTAACCTTTCAAGTTTCAGGCAAAAATTTAGCTTCTCTTTTCGATATAATCAACCATATTTTCAGTTCCAAGACCTCTAGTTTTACTGATACAGGAAATCTAAGCATGCCCAAGAAAGAAAAAGAACTTAGCTGCTTTTTCTTTGCCATATAAAGATATGAAAAAGCCATTTGTTTCACCAATCATCACAGAATCTAACCTAACTAATTTATCTATCTCATCTTTGGATTTTTCACTAAAAATTAAATGGAAATAATTTGTAAATGTCCTCATATATGAAAATAGAAGCCATTCAAGGGCCTGCTCCAACTATGTTTTAAAACTTGGACAACAAAACTAAGATTGTTGCGAAACTCAAATCTGGGAAGATAGATTTGAAATTCCTCCAAAACCCATAGGTTAAACAAAGAAGAAATCAAATTGTTCTCAAATAAAAGAATAGCTTACCTGAAATTTTACACTCCAATGAAGCAAACGAGAAAAACATCTGATTATACCAATTTGTTGCGAGTAACCTACAAAACAGAAATGCGATTCAAGTCCGATGTATGTTACCTCGACAATGAGACTTCACTGCAGATGTATGTTAGGGATTAGAAGAAACTAGAGAATTGGGGAAATCTGTTTTGGGTTGGGGGGAATGGCTAAGTGTCGGGCATGAGAAAAATAAAATATTTCAGAAATTAAAACGACGTCGTTTAGGCTAATCCAATCTCCAATTAAATTTTACTTTAATTTTTTCACATTTATAAATACTTAACATAAATTTACTTAAACCTAATGATATTGTTTTAATTTTTTTTATAAATATATACATGTTATTTTTATTTTATATTTATTAATTTTTAAAATATAAACAAGTTAAATATTTTTAATTATTATTTTTTTCTATTAGTCATTGAATTATATGTAAGTTGTGGATTTAGTCCTTTTACTTTAATTTTGTTATTTTTAGTCATTATAATTTTCGAATTTTGAAATTGGAGTATTAATTAAATGGTAGCTATTAAATTCATTAAGTTTTGCTATTTCTAAAATCTAATGTAAAAAACATATTACTCACAAAAAGTCAGTTACAGATTAAACGGTTGTTATTTGTGTCAAAATTAAAATTTTAAAATTCAAAAAGTATAGGAACCAAGAATGATCTAATTGGATAACATGAATTCAACCTACAACTTTACGCACAATATAATTGCTATCATTTGAGTGATCATGACTGAATTTTTAAATTTTGAAAAGTACAAAAGATAAAATTGATCGATTTGAAAAATACAATGACTAAAACTAATCAAATTAAAATATAAGGACTAAATACACATTTTACATATAGTACATGGGATAATAGCATAATTTGAATTTTTTTTTTAAAATTAATACAAGTATGATTCAAACCCATATTACTCTTGAAATATATGAAAACGACAACGTTTTCCTTAAACTACTATTTTTTTGCAAAAAGACGCCGCTAATCTCCTAAATATCCAATTAAAATGACGTCATTTTCGTTATACTATTTTGCTTTTTTGCAGCATTTTTAAAAAAAATGCCAAAAAACGCGCTACTCCCTAAATTTCCAATTAAAACGACGACGTTTAAGATGAACTATTATGTTTTTTTGCGGCGTATTTCTCCTCTAAATCTCCAATTAAAACGACGCCGTTCTCGTTATACTATTTTGCTTTTTTGCGGCTTTTTTTTATAAGACGCCGCTAATCCCCTAAATCTCCAATTAAAACAACGACGTTTAGGATAAACTATTATGTTTTTTGCAAAAAAACGCTGCTAATCCCCTAAATCTCCAATTAAAACGGTGTCGTTTTCGTTATACTATATTGCTTTTTGCGGCGTTTATATCAAAACGCCGCTAATCCCCTAAATCTCCTATTAAAACGTCGTTTACGAGAAACTATTATGTTTTTTGCGGCGTTTTTTAAAATCCCCTAAATCTCCAATTAAAAAGATGTCGTTCTCGTTATACTATTTTGCTTCTTTGCGGCTTTTTTTTGTAAAACGTCACTAATGTCTTACTTTTTATATTTCATTAATATTTGTTATATTGCATATAACTTTGAAATTTTAAGTTTAAATTTCACTTAAATAAATTAAGTGTAGAAGAATTAATTTGAATTGAATTATTTTTAATATATCAAAATATTTTTAGATTAAATCTTAAACCATTTAAGATATATAAAGTTTATCTATTATCTCTTAAATAATTTAAACTATAATCATAATTTTAATATATTCAAATAAATATTATCTCTTTTACAATTATATAAGAAATTGTTTAATATATAAATTAAAAAACACTAATTAATCTAAAACCTAAGCCTCTAACCCCTATCCCATAAACACTAAACTCTAAACCTTAAACCCTAAATCCTTAACCCTTAACCCCTAACCCCTAACCCTTAGACTCTAAACCATAAACCTCTAACCCTTAACCCTTAACCCATAACCCCTAAACCTTAAACTCTAACTATTAAACCATAAACCATAATCCCTAAACCCATAATTCATAAACCTTCAAATAGTAACTCTTAACCCTTAAACCCTAAACTATATATCCTAAACCATAAATCCTAAACTATAATCATAATTAATTCAATATTTTAAATTCAATACTATTCAATATTTTAAATTCAATACTATCTCTTTAATATATAAATTAAAAAACAATCAGTCATATACCAAAAAAACTTTAAAATTATTCTAAAAATATATTTTCCTATGTTTTTACTTTCAAAATTTTTCTACGCCTCATTTTTTTTGAAGAATTTAAATATTTAATTAAAAAATTATACCTTTTTTGCGGCGTTTTTAAAAACGCCGCTAATGCTCAATATATAGCGGCGTTTCCAAAAAAGCGCCCTAAAGCAACTAAAAAGCTCAACATAAAACGATGGCGTCGTGCATAATTTATTGCGGCGTTTTTCGGAAAGCGCTGCTAATGGTGGACCTATAGCGGCGTTTTTTTTAAATACGTCACTATTGCTCGATCTTTCACGGTGTTTTTAAATAAGCACCGTTAATTAGTCGATCTATAGCGGCATTTTTACAAAAGCGCCGTTAATGGTAGATCTATAGTGGCATTTTTATAAAAGCGCCGCTAATGCTTAGCATAAAACGACGATGTTACGCATAATTTTTTGCGGCGCTTTCTAAAAAACATCACTAAAGGTGTTCATATAGCGGCGTTTTTAATAAAGCGCGGCTAATTCTCAATATTTAGCGACGTTTTTTATTAAAACGCCGCTAAAAGTGCCGCTAAAAGTCTATTTTCTTGTAGTGAATACTAAAAGATACTCGAGAATCTCGTACTCATACTACCGTACCAATGTCATATCTCAGATATGGTTATATATGTAATCTCGTATCGATGCCAATAGCCTAGCTATGGTCTTACACGAAATCTCATATCGATGTAATATCCTAGATATGGTTTTACATAAAGTCTCATATAGATGTCATATCCCAGATATGGTCTTAACATAGTCTTAGTAACCCTACTGTCATGACATTTGTATCCTATCTATTCCTAAGGTTCAACTAGGATTTGCGCTATATTGAAGCCCCGCCGGTCATTTTCATAGTATCGTACTCTATAGCATTCACATTTCATTTCAACAATATAGCATTTACCATAATTATATCAATTAAGCATTTATACATATATAATTTAATGCCTATTAAATATACGAACTTACCTCGACATAAAAAAAGGGCAAAAAAGGCCTAACATTCAAATACTTGTTTTTCCCCGTTCTAATTCTAATTCTCGTTTTTCTTGATCTATAATATCACATTTAACTTATTTAATCATTATAGTATTCAAATCAGCCCAAAATCAAATTATAGAAAAAATTATATTTTTGCCCTAAAGTTTCACATTTTTACATTTTAGTACCTAAGCTCTTAAAATAATTTTTATCAAATTTCTTAATTACTCAAGCCTAGCTGAATCTTTATTGTACTCATACCAGCCCACACTTTTCATTAAATCACACTTTTACTACTTATTTTATAACTTTTACAAATAAGTCCTTGTAGGCATTTTCACCAAAAATCACTTAGAAAAAGTCGTTTATCATACACCAAACATACATTTTCTACCATTAGACATCAAAATACACAAATATCCACCCAGGGTAAAATTTTAGACTTTCATCATGTCTTAAATTAGTGGCAGAAATAGATAGATCATGTTATAAGGATTTCAAAAACATAAAAAGCATTAAAAACGGGGCTAGAACGGACTTACAATCGAGCTTTGAAGCTTGAAAAACCCTAGTGATGGTTTCTCCTTGTAAAATTCGGCCATGGGAGGAAGATGGACAAAAATTGGCTTTTAATTTGGCTTTTTAATTCATTTAAATACCAAATTACTAAAATGCCCTTAATAAAAAACTTTAAAAACATACTTAACCATGTCCATTTTTCTTCAACAACTTAACTAATGGTCTAATCACCATTTAAAGACCTCCAATTTAAAATTTCATAGCAATTAGACACCTCTAGCATGTAGAACTCAACTTTTGCACTTTTTATAATTTAGTCCTTTTGACTAAATTGAGGGTCCAAACGTCAAAATTTTTGAACGAAATTTTCACGAAATCATTTCATAAAATTGTATACCATAAAAAAATAAAAATAAATTTTCTACATCAGATTTGTGGTCCTGAAACCACTGTTCTGACTAAACCCAAAATCGGGCTGTTACACACTTAACCTCTTCGACGATCTTTGCCTTATCTACCAAAACAACAAACTCTTGCTCCCTCTGTGGAACAATCAAAACCCTCAGACTATCCCTTAAGCCAATCTTGAATTGGACATGTTTTTCATACACGAATAACACCATGCCTCGAGCGTAGTGGCTCAGTCTTAGAAACTCAGACATAGACTTATCACTTTGCGTTAAATTTATAAACTTCCACCTATGAGCATCCATATAGCTCATGCCCACGTACTTCTCCTGGAAGGTAGTTTTAAAGTAATCCCAGTTTAAACGATTCGATTGAGTACCCTCCTCAACCGATAACCACCACTGATAAGCTTCGTCGCGAAACAAAGAAACTATACCTTTTAGTTTTTGATCAAGAGTGCAGTCAACATCGTTCATTATCCTCTCAGTGGCCTCCAAACAATACTCGGCCACAGTAGGGTGACTCTAGTGACGCCCCTAAACAGCTCAACTCTATTGGACTGGAGTTGTTCAGTAATTGACCCACAACCCTCAGATCTAGAATGGGGTCCAGCAACCCTCTCCAACACTTTCAACATAGCTTGAGACAGTGCATCTTCCCCAGCCGAGTAGCTTTAGACCCAGTCTCAGTAGCAGGTGAAACCGATATCTCACTCGTATCCAGATTCGGCATACTTCCCAGAGAAGAAAACTCAGCTCGAGTTCCCCTACATCGCCCACCGCACCCACAAATATCTGGACTGCATGTTCCATGTGCGCTCATCGTAATTAGAATTTTATCTACATTTTAAAATTTTATGCATCAATTCTAGTGTTTATTAGCAGATATTATATGCTTAATTTATCAGAAGTTCAGAAGTATTTCAAAGGTTTTAGTCTCTAACTAACTCAGTACAGTTTCAAGAAGTATTAACTACAGTGTTTTCTAAATTTAGAGATACTTACAGGATCAGCGCCGGAAACTCAGTGCACTACATACTTACACAATTTTGGACCTCAAAAATTCACATCCCGAGCTTTTCAACCTGGCGCTGGTACCATTAAATGTAACACTCCTAACCTGGCCTAGACGTTCTGACTGAATCTGGAAGTGTTACGAAGAAGGGTTTTAAATTACATCTTTTTAAGTTAAAACATATCATTTTATTAGTTTACCAATCAGAGTCTTAATATCCAGAAAAACTTGTCTTTATAATCTTATTTGAAACCATCTTAAGTTATCAAGAATCTGCAGCGGAAGTTTGAAAATTATTTTATTCGAAACTAAGCTCGTGTTTCTAAAAACCATTTGTTAAAACCATTTGTTTGCGTGAAGTGTTTTTATCAACATTGCGGAAAAGAAAGCAAAACAAAATCCAAATCCAAAAGCTAAAACCATACAATCCAAAGAGTCCCAAAAATTACAAACTCTTAAGAAAAACCAGATTTTAAAATAAAATCATTATTACTAAATAAAAATAGTTCTATGTCGAGTGGTCTCCGCTGAGCCTCCGTTGCACCGACTCGCCTAAGTCTGTGGATTACCTGAACAGTACAGACAAACAGATGTGAGTTTTCATAAAATCAGTGTGTAACCCAACAGATATAGTCATCAACATTCATAGAATCTCAAATGCAGTCAGAAATAGAATTGAACCTAAATCCTTAATAGATACAGATATCAGAATCAAATGTACAGAACAAATATACAGAATCCTACCCCCATCCTCTACACACCATCTCCGTCCATCCCATCACACCATGTGAGGTTAAAAACACCCACCCAATCCTACACATCATATAGTGTCGATGTGACACATAACAGATAATATGCAGCCAAGCTACTAGTTAATAGACGAAAGGTCGTCGTACAAATCACTTCCTCCATATATGCAAATCTCACTCCAAAAACAGACACAAAATACAGATACAGAAACAACAGATTTAACATGCTTAACCCGCTCGTATACAGATAACATACAAACTTAAACAGTGCAGTTAGATATACATATCAATATCCTACTTAGTTCAAGTTATCAAAATATCAAATCACATTAAATAGGGTTTGGTTAGCCCTTACCGACCCTAGGTAGGTCCACAGTCAATCAGAACGACCCGTGCGACCCTAGGGAAAATTTTAGAATTTTGGGTCAACATGTCTGTGTGCTTTGCCCGTGTAGGCCCACACGCCCAAATTGGCCTTACCCATATGGGCTATATGGCCTGGTCCAAAACCCACACGCCTATGTGGCCCACACACCAAATCTGACCTAGCCCATGTGGCCCACATGGCCACACATGATCATGTCTCGCACACGGCCAGCCACACACCTGTGTGACGTCGACAGTGCCCTTTTTTAGCTTTAGCTGAACGTCAATTTTTCATGTTTAAGGCACACATCTAGTTCGTTTTTGAAGAATTCACACCCCCGGAGTGAACAATACCTAAAATTACCAACCGAAACACCCACAATTAACTTTAATTCACAAATCCAACTGAGACACCTCTTGGGCACAACTCAAAAAATACAACAAAAAATTGCACTAAAATGATCCAAAAGCTTACCTTTCACAATAGCAGCCTTGAAACTTCACTACACCATCGAAGGGTCTTGATTTTATTAAAGGACACCTACCAGAACGGTACACCGGATTAACTCAAACATCAGTAGGAACAAAAGTAAAAAAATAAGACTCCCACAACACCACCACGAACCCTTACCTTCAAAATCGTATGACAAAAACAAAAAGTAAAACACCGTGATTGGAAGAGGAAATTTCGACATGAATCAAAAAGGAAGAAATAAGGAAATTTTGACAAAAAAAAGTATAGTAACGTTAGGAAGAGAGAGAGTTTTCTTCTTTTTTAAGGGGAAAAAGAAAATAAAATATTTTTAACTCAAATTAATTTGTTTGTAACACATCCCTAAAATCTCTTTAATTCTCCACTACTCCGTTAACCCAAACCAACCACTTCAGAATTCCAGCCCCACCAAAACTCTTCAGACAACTAAGACAAAAATTAACATCCACACTCGCACGAGGATTCGAACACAAGACCTTAGGCAAGCTAACTCCTTACCACTCAAACCAATAGGCTCATTCTAACTTGAGTTTACAAACAAAATTATATAAGCCCACTCTACAAGGATAAGGCTTGGATAAAAAATAACAAAATATTTCGAATGTGGGACTTGAACCCAAAACCTCAAACACACAATCAGAACACTTAGCCACTGAAACAAATACATATTTATGTCAAATTTCACAAAAATATACTTAAATTATTCAGGGCGTTATATTAATGGTCAACCATTAAAATTAACGGTCAAAGGGCCTTTTTGATGCCTTTTGGCAATCAAGTGCAAAAAGAAAAAAACAGGGGCATAATTACTTTTTTTCCAAGTTTGAGGCCTTTTTGATGTATTTTGACAGTTCAAGTACTCAAGCGAATAAATTTTGAAAAAGTTTGAGGGCTTTGTACACCTTTAAGCCTTGACATTTCAATTGACTAACAATAGAATGATTTCATAGTGTTCATCAGTTTGTGGATTAGAGTCCACACTCTAAGCAAGTTGAGCTTCAAAAATAGCAGAGAGGATCGTGTTGGTCAAAAGCCAAGAAAAGACTTAAATTTTTCGTTCTTAAAATAACTAGGTATGAATTTGGTAAAAGGGTTTATTTCTATAAATAACATAATTACTCGGGTTTTAGAAAAAAATTAGTTTTTCATTGTGCAGTAAAATTGTTTTCTAAACCGATTTTTTCCAAAATTTCTGATATATGAAAATATTTCTATGAATAATGTGTTGTTTGTGGCAGGTTTGCCATGGGATATTACCTATTGGAATAGCTTCATTGGGGGTGAAATATTGCAGTTTGTTAAAAAATATGAAACTGACAATTTGGCGCTTGAGGAGTGTCCACTTCCTAGCAACCAAATTTGTATGGAGACAATTTCCATATTTAAAGTGTTGGTCATTTATCAAACAATTTATATGGGTTATGTTGATTGTATGGAGGATTTTTAGCACATTATAGAGGACCATATCACTGGGGAATCATATATTGGACATTGGAGTGGATCGCGTTACCCAAGTCAATCCTTTGAGTTGTGGACATTGGATTGTAATTACTTTGATTGTTATTTTTATAATGTATTAAACTTATATTATTGTTGTATTGGTGGGATTGAGATAAATCCTCATATGTAAGCAAATCTCGAAATAAGTCTATATAATTGAGAGACTTGTATAGGTGAATGTATTTAGAGAATTAAGTATTTAATCTATTCTTGTAAGGAACCTTATTGTATGAGTGCATTTTGATAGTAAAACTTTGTGTTATGGTTTTACTTGCTAAAATTCACAAAGGGTATTTAGTGGTAAGAGTATTAAGTTTTCAAGTTACAATGGTGAAGAAAATTGTTAGGGGGCGTGACAGATTATGATCACCTGTTGTTATTGTTGAAAAGAATAAGTATTTCTCATTAAACTAAGCCTCACAAACGTAGAGAAATCGAACTGTATAAACAACTTCTTTATATTTTTTTTGTTTTCTATTTTTTATTTGATGGCTGAAACCTAGACACATTTCACTTGTGTAGTCTAATTCTCTTATGATGGTTGATGGACTGTCATCTGTGTAAAAAGTAGCCAGAATTAGTAACATATTATGTTAAATACTAGGGATGTTTAATATGCGTCGTAGTCATGCTGATCTTTCGTATTATTAAATGACAAATTATGTTTTCTATAAAATATTATACACAAAACAGATTATAACCAACTCAAAAATATTATAAACATGTCAAACTATTTTAACCAAATGTTTTATGAGATCCACAAAATTATTTGAATTTCATTATAAATGTTGTTATATTTAGAGCTTTTTAAGTCAAAACTAAAATATATTTAATAAAATATTTAATTTTTTTATATTTTATGTGATTTTATACCATGTTTGTTATCTACTTGTCTTATGGTACATTAACCATGTAAGTGAAAATAAAAAATAATATTAAATTTTTATTCAATAGTTATTTTTTTGTAAAATAATTATCATCACTAATTTATTTTCCTAAAAACTTGTTATTGATAATAAGGTAATAAAAATTTACATAATACTAGTGTTTTTAATTTATTTATAATTAATTTATGAGGTGTTTATTTTTTTTATTGAATTAATATCTACTTGATTCGTGACATCAATTCAGTCAAAATTTTTTATAATAATATCTGTGTTTCTTTTTTTTTTTTAAAATTTATGTTATTTCAATGTGATATAAATTTTGAGCATTTATAAAAGTCGAGAGTGCTTTCTTTCTAGTGATTCAGAGAAAAGGTAAGATACTGTAGCTGGGTTGAGGGTGAGTGGTGACATTTTTTAGGGAAGTATGGTGAAGGACGAGATCTCCCTTCTAGAGGAAGAACTCGTACAACTATCAATGAAGAGTTCGTTGTTGGTCCTGATTGGAAATATGTCGTTAATATGTTCTGTTTGGACAAAAAAAGTCATATACTCCTGACAGTTTCAGGGCACAAATAAAAAGTATCTGGAAAAAGACAAAGAAATTTGAAATCCAAGTGGTGGGGAAAAATCTCTTCATGATTTTATTCGTCAGTGAAGAGGATTTGGATATGATTATGGAGGGTAGACCATGGTTTTTTAAGTGACAACTTATCATTTTTTATAGGCTAACGAAACCTGTAAACCAAAATCAGATTACATTGGTTTCGTCTCTTTTTTGGCTTAAGATTGGTCCTTGTCCGCTAGAATGTGATAAAAAGGATCTTATGCATGCCATTGGTTCGACTTTCAGGGGGGTGATAAGATCGGAAATAAAAGGAGATGTTTTTCGACTGAAGGCACAAATCGATGCACAAAAACCTCTGAGAAGAGGTATTTTCATTTCAACGGAAGTAAAGGAAAAGGTTTGGGTGGCTTTCAAATATGAAAACTTACAACTTTCTATTTTGGCTGCGGTAAAATGAGATATGGAGTAAACGATTGCTGAAGCAGTGTGCTTATGTTGATTTTTCTGATCAGAGGATAGCGGAGGTTTCGTTTGTGGTGAAGCGAATGGCTATAGAAGAGAAACTTCCAATTCTGGAAACTACTGTTTATCACCAAAATTTAGGGGATTTGGTGGCTCCTTTATTCCTTGAAATTATGGAGGATACTGTGAGAGAGGAGCTTTCTAAGGAGATAATTGAGACTAATATACAACAGGAATGGAATAAGATAAAATCACAGATTGGGCTCGTTATTCCAATTGTGGAAACTTGTCATAAAACAAAAAAGGCCAGTTGAAAACGTATCGCTAGAATTACAAAAGGAAAGTATCAAGAAGGAGAAAATGGCACGGGATAGCAAAAAGTGGGAATACAAGACCCTGAAGAGGTAGGAAAGCAATATTCAAATTGGGGTAATAATAAAAAAACTAAAAATTATGAAAAAGAATCCTGACAATTTCAGTGTTTTGAAAATAGAGTCGGATTCGTAGGAGCAGATTGTTGCTTCTTTTCAATAGGGATCGATGACTGCCAATCAGCAATCTGACCAGGAACAATGAAAATCTTATGTTGGAATGTTCATGAATTGGGGAGTCCATGAGCAATACAAAGACTTCGACAAATGGTGAAGTTTGATTATCCCCAAATGCTCTTTTTCATGGAAACTAAACTTGATGAAAATAGAATGGAGAAGGTGGGAAGGCGATGTGGTTTTAATTATGGAATTGAAGTGGAGGCGAATGGTTCAAGGGGTGGGCTGTGCTTAGCTTGGAAGGAGGACGTTAATGTGCAGTTGAAGAGTTATTCCAATAACCACATAGATGTTCTTATTAAGGAAAATGATAATGATAAGCTTTAACGTTTTACAGGTTTCTATGGTGCACCTTACGCGAGTTTTAAAGAAGAAACATGGAATCTCTTGAGAAGGTTAGGGAATGAAAAAAAAATTCCTTGGTTGGTGTGCGGAGATTTCAATGAAGTTTTATACTCTTTTGAGAAGGTTGGTGGGGTACCAAGAGAGGAACACAGAATAGAGGCTTTTCAAAAGGCTCTTGATGATTGTCAACTAAGGGATATAGAGTACTCGGGGAATTGGTTCACTTGGGAACGAGGAAATCGACCCGAGACTAATATTAAGGAGCTGTTGGATAGAGGGGTTGCTAATGACGATTGGTTGAGTATGTTCCCTCATGCGACAATTAAACATTTACCGAATTCTTTCTCAGATCATTGCCCGATCCTACTAAGCACTGTTAGTGAAACAAGAAGAAATAAGCAACTAATTTTGAATTTGAGGTGTGGTGGAAGATGGGGGAGTCTTTAGAAGGAGAAATTAAGTGACTTTGGGATTCGACTAGAGGATCTATTTTCGAAAAATTAAAATAATTGAGTACAAGTTTGATAAAATAGGAAAAAAGGATTAAGGTGAACCGCAATGAATTGAAGTGTACCCATTCTAAAAAGAAGGAAGATCTAATGGCTGAGGGTCGAGATGATAATAATTTGGCAGCACTCATAGATGTTAAGATCCAACTGAACTTTGAGCTTGATAAGGACGAAGCTTTTTGGGAAAAAAGGGCAATAGTTAATTGGCTTCGTTTAGGTGATAAAGACACTTTTTTTTTCCATAGGTACGTTTTGACTCGAAAAAAAAATGCTATTGGAAGTTTGGAGCGAGAAGATGGAAAGGTAGTAAGCATAGAAGATGAAATTGGGGAGTTTGCTACGAAATATTTTCAAAATATGTTTTCTTTGAATGGGATTGGTGATCTGTCGTATATTTTATCAGAGATTAATACTAACATCTTTCTTGAGGAGAACTTTTCCTTTTAGCAAAGTTTACGGAGGAAGATGTTTACACAGCATTAAAATAAATTTGGCCTATAAAAGCACTGGGATTTGATGGTTTCCCAACTATGTTTTTCCAGAAATATTGACATATTGTCAAGAATGATGCTCTCTCCTATTGTTTGGGGGTTCTTAATGAAAGTAATGATCTTGAATATGCAAATGTTACTAAAATTGTTCTTATCCTTAAAATTCTAAATCCCAAAAACCTAATGAATTTTAGACCCATTAGTTTGTGTTCTATTTTATATAAACTTGTGGCAAATTTTTTAGCAAACTGACTTCAGAGCATTATTGGGAACTGTGCCGATTGTGCTTAAAGTGTCTTTGTGCTGGGGAGATTAATTTTTGATAATGTTTTACTCGCTTATGAACTGTTACACACGTTTCGCCATAAGCACACTGGAAAGAAGGGCTACATGGCAGTTAAACTAGATATGAGTAAAGCCTATAACAGGGTTGAATAGGCTTTTCTAAAGGCAGTAATGTTAAAGATGGGTTTTGCTACTAATTGGGTAAGGGTCATATTGAGATGTATTTCATCAAATTTATATTCGGTAAAGGTTAATGGTTGCACAGAAAGAAGATTTCAGCCTTCAAGGGGCCTTCATCAAGGGGACCCTTTCAGTCCTTTTTTTTATTTCTCATTTGTAGTGAAGATCTTTCAACTTTGATGAGGTTCGCCATGGATGGAAGGTTTTTGAAATGGGTGAAGGCTAATAGAGAAAGGCCTAAAATCTCACATCTCTTGTTTACGAATGACAGTATTCTCTTTGGGGAGGCAACAACTAGATATGATCTTTTATTGAAAGATATTCTTAAAGAATATGAGAATTTTTCTGGTCAATGTGTGAATTTCAGTAAATCAATAATTTTCTTTAGTTTAAATGTATCTGAGGGGGAGAAGATTCGGGTTTCAAATTTGATGAAGGTGTGTTTTTCCAACAATGCTGAAAAGTATTTAGGGTTGCCAAATATAGTGGGAACAATGAAGAAAGAATCTTTTCAAAACTTAAAGGATAGGATTCAAGAGAGAATCGAGAATTAGAGCACGAGGCTTTTGTCACAAGGGGAAAAGGAAATTTTTATTAAATCAGTCTTGCAAGCAATCCCCACATATGCAAGTCATATTTTTTGTTGCCAAAGTCTTTTTGTGGAAAAATTGAAAACATTATAGCAAAATATTGGTGGCAAAAGAGATAGGGAAAGTGAGGGATACATTGGTGCGAATGGAGGCATATGTGTAGATTGAAAGAGGATAGGGGGATGGGTTTTAGAAACATGAGAAAGTTTAATATTTCTTTGTTGGCCAAATAGGGGTTGAAGATTATAAATCGTCCAAATTCACTTATTGTACATTTGCTAAAAGATAAATACTTTCTGAGATCTGATTTTATAGATGCTCATTTAGGGAATAATTCATCTTATACTTGGAAAAATATTTGGATGACAAAAAGGGCTTTAAAGGAGGGTTTAT
The DNA here is from genome assembly GCF_007990345.1 of Gossypium hirsutum. Taxonomy (NCBI): domain Eukaryota; kingdom Viridiplantae; phylum Streptophyta; class Magnoliopsida; order Malvales; family Malvaceae; genus Gossypium; species Gossypium hirsutum. The sequence continues at coordinate 50,299,954 of NC_053430.1, read as the reverse complement.
ACTGGTATGTTAGTTTGAGGAATAAAATCTTAGTATACGATGATACATGGATTCCCGGTAATGCAAATTTTAAAGTATCCAAAAATAGTCGAATATGTAGAATTTAATGGTGTCGAAGTTAATAGATTCTAATGAGCGTATCTAGAAGCAAGGGTTAATAAATGATACGTTCTTGCAATCGGACACTGTTAATATCCTTCAATTTTCGCTTGCTCAAAAAGCCCATGAAGATTTTCGGGTATGGAGTGAGGAACCTTAGGGGGGTTTTTGGTTCGCAGTGCCTACAAACTTTTACAAAAAAATTTGGAAGATCCTACTGCTTATACATTACAGACCAGATCTAGTGCTTTCTACAAACTTTTATGGAACCTAGACCTCCTGAGGAAAACTAAAATTACAATTTGGAGGATTTATTAGAACTATCTACCTACGCTTGCTAACTTAAAGTTTAAGAAGTTGGCCACAACTTCCTACTACCCTCGGTGTGGAAGTGTAAAGGAATCAATAGATCATTTGTTTCGACACTGCCCTATAACAGTTGAAGTTTGGTGAGAATTAAACTATTCGCACTTTCTGAACATTCAAGCTATGGAGTTTGAACAATGGCTTACTTGGGTTTTCGAGACTTGCACCACCTATCAGAGGAATATGTTCTGTTGTGCACTCTGGGCTATCTGGAATGACAGAAGCAAAAGGGTTCATGAAAAAATTTATTATAGGCACGGACAGTGCAAATTTTGTTTCTAGCTATATAGAAGAACTTAAACGGTTGGAGGAAAACATTTGTACTAAGAGAAGGGAGGATGTGAGTTGGAAAGCTCCACCGAGTTCAATTATCAAAATAAAATTTGATAGTGCTTTTGATGGTGGAAGATTCTGAGCAGTGTTAAGAGTGGTTGCTAGGGATGAAATAGGAACAATGTTGTTCACTCATGCGAGTTTCCATGAGGGAGTAGTGTCAGCCTTTGTTGCTGAAGCTTTAGCTTGTCAACTCACGGTTAGTACGGGTTTTGATAATGGATGGATACGAGTCATTATCGAAGGGAACTCATTAACAATGGTCAAGAAATATAAGTCTTTGAAACTTGATAAATCACAGATTGGAGTTTTCATAAGAAATATACAACAGATGAAGAGTAATTTTCAAGAAATCAGTTTCAATCATGTTCCAAGATCAGCAAATCATGCTTTGGTAATAGAAATGTTGAAAGGGAGGAAATCAGTTTACCTAGAGGGGAAACAATATTCGTCTGTGGATCCCAAGACAACGATGGGAAGACCAAGAGAACTGAATTGATTAAGAAGGGAAAGTTTGAAGAATGGAGGAAAGGAGTTTCTTTCTTTTGATGTTTGATCTATCTTTTTTGGATGTGCCTTATTGGTTTTGTAAAACCTTCAGTTTTGAGCATGGATGGATATTTTTGGGATAGAGAAAAAACAAAGGAATTGATTGGGTGTAAGGGTTGGTGTCTCACTGCTTCTAGAATTCTCTTTGTTTTGGTTTTTGTGTAATTTATTTGTCATTTATGTTTTAGTTTTGTGTGGGTCTTCTTTTGGGTTTTGTTTGGTGTTTTGGACTTATGTTCGTTTTTTTCTAATTTTTTGGTTTTTGGATTAATGAGAAGCAAAAGCCCAATCTATTTATTTCAAAAAAAAAAAAAATAGAGCATTTATATTTAACTTAATAAAAAAATCTTCATGTTCTATAAAATTATGTTATTTTAAGTTGATATAAATTTTGATTTTTGAAAATATTTTATATTTTTATTTAAAAAATAGGTTTCATTTTTTATTTTTAAAATTAGAAAACATGTTTGATAAATAAAAAATAAAAAATAGTTTTCGATAATGAAAACATGAAGATATATTTGATAACTATTTTTACATAATAGAAACATGATAAATATATAGGTTTGAACCAAGGTACTTGATTTCGTATTTAAAAAACCATTAAAAATATTTTTGTATTTATAGGGTTAGAAGCACAACCAATCATTTTCACATTTACAAAAGCATTTTAGTGAAAGTAATGAATTGTTTTTATTTTCTAATTTTCATATATTTTTAAAATTTTCAGACCAAACATATTTTCTTCATTAAAAATGAAAACCAAAAGGACCTTTAATATAATCTAAATATTCTAGTTACCGTATATAATTTTGACAAGAAAGTCGTTGGGACATTAGTGGCTTTTTAGAAGACGAGAGTGTTAATGACACCCACCAGCTGGAAACAAAAGCTGCCTTTATGTCCACTCTTTGAAATATCCAGCAAAATTTTTTAAAACCCCTTTACTCCTTTCCTAAATAACGGAATTTTAAGCTAATATATATGAAAATTTTAAATTAATAAATAATAAGCTTTCAAAAATATATAATTTAATTATGAAATTTCTAAATTTGCAGCTCAACAACAAATGTTTTTGCATTACTATTTATAATTCCATAGTTAAATTTAAGTATCTTTTTTCAACAATAATTTGGTTGGGTCGTATCCAATTAAATAGCCGTAAATTTTTATTTTAAATTAATTCTTAAATCATTCCATGAATATTGAACTTTTTATATTTATGCTCATTTTCACGTCAGCCCAATTCATTCAAAAACCCATTTTATTATAAAATGTAAAAAAATAATTTTTCAATTGATATTTTATATCTTTTATAGTTAAATCTAAATTTAAAAATATTTTTTATTATTATATAAATTAAATTTGGGTCAAACCAAAATACGAAAAATTTGATTTAAACTTAATCCAAAGTCGAATAACACCTATCAAACTGAGCAAACTACTCGACACTTATAAAAAACCGTGTCTTACATTTATTTATTTGTAACGGCTTTTGCTGTACATATATGAGAAATTAAAAGATAAACTTGATCATCATGGTGTTTAATTGCTACCCCTTATCTAAAAATTGCACCCAACAGAATCTTTTTGCATGATTTTGGTTTGTGCTTTTATGATTCAAGATCAATTTATTTCTTTGCATATTCATGTCATATTGCATGATTGAATATCGAGGTGAGTTAATAATTATCGTATGAATGGATTTGTTATGATTAATATTTATTGCTGAGATAGTGGACTGAATTGAATAAAATGAAAAGTATTATGATTTAGTGTGAACATGATGTGTAATATGAGAACGGATTGAAACATGTTTTATGATGAGTTTTTTGTGTGTTGTTGATGATTTGGAATGAAAATTGTGAAATTGAATGTGAAATTATATATATGAATTGGATTGAATTGAAATGAAATAAGTGATTGTTGATACAGTGTACATGGTATGAAAATGAAAATGTGATCGATTACAGGGTATGATAGGTAAATGTGAATGCTTACAGGGTATGGATGTGCGAATATGAAGGATTACAAGTTATGTTAATGCTAATATAAATATGTGATGACCATGTGAACTTAGTAAAAGGCTAGGATACGACTGGCATGCCAACAGGGTTATATGCACGCTTGTACAGGTTATGAGATGATACATATATTATGACAGGTTATATCGAGATCCAACATCTATTGCAGATCATTGAGTATTGTTTGTCTCTATAGCAACTTTGGTGTGGTAGAGGGATGTAATTGAAAATGTTTATACATTTGATCCCTACAGGCTTTGCACTTCGGTGCTTTGGTATGGCGTAGTTTAAGCTCCTATGAGCTATCTGGTGTGACATAGTTTACTCATGTATTCAAATCCTTTTACTAGGGTTCATTGGGTGAAACGTCGAACTCAAATCTTAAATCAGAAAATGAAATAAAGTGATTTTTTGGCAAGTTATTAAAATGTATGAATTGAACTGGTATGAACTTTTGAATTAATATTGTTGTATGATATGATTTGATGATATTGAACTATATTTGTGTGTCTATAATTCATGATAAAGAAAGTATATAAAATATTATACGAACCGGTTAGAATCATGCTTGAAAGTGATAGAGCTATTAAGCTTGAAAGTGATTAAATTGGTATAATGAGATTGAGTATTCAATTGAATGAATAACTATGTATAGGTATATGCTTATAGATGAAATATGAATTGAATAAGTAGGATATGAAATGAATGTAAAATGGAATGGTAAGTATTAAAAAGTATGGTATGACACAATCATATGAATTTGTCAATGAGAATATGTTTCAATTGGGTATGCTACAAATGAAAGAATTGGTATCCTAATGTTGAATGTTAAAACATGGTAAGTTATGTGCAAAAAGTTTAGTGAATTAGTATGCAAATTTCTATATATATTCATGTCATATGTGAATGCAAACTATTAGCATAATTGGTATATGTGAATGAGTTAGACATTAGATTTGAATTTTATTGTGTGCTTTTGCTATTATAACTTTGACTTGAATCATGAAAGTACCACTGAGTTTTACCGCTCAATGTACAGTTTGTTTATTCTGTGCGCATGTAGAGGTGGATTGTGAGGTCTTGAGAAGTAGCTCAGCATCCAATTGGTAGCCTCAGACTCAGTAATGTTTGTATAGCCCCTTTTTAATCTTGATATATGGCACGTACCTAGGTTTCAGAGTCAGATTTATATTGATATGGTCAAATTGAATTCATGATTGGCAATGTAGTTTAATTTTAATGCATCTGGTTAAATACTTATATGAAATTGATATACGTGGATGGAAATGGTTTAAATGATTTGATATGTGGAAATTGTCATATGTATTAAAGTTGGGATAATGAATTTGTGTAATGTATATGTATATATGATACTAAAGGCTAGAATTAAGTATATGGGAATGGTATTCTTTGCTGAAATGGTACAATTGTGGTATTGGTTTGTGTCTATAGGTGATGCAATTTGGTACCATTTGAACCATTTTGAAACAAGCGGTCATGTCGTGACGTCGAGCTCTTTTCATCGTGACAAGAAATCACAAATGAGTTACGTTGCAACGAGGAACCGTCGAAGTCGCAACGTCAACCTGATATTTTACAAACTTTATAATTTGGTCCTAATTCGACACCGGGTTAGCAAAAGAGCTTTTGTAAACTTGTATAAGTCTTGAAAATGATAGAAAATCATATTAAGATTAATTAAAATTTTTAATAGCATATATAAAAGATTAATTAAAACTGTTAATAGCATATATAAAAGGGTAAATTGAATCATAGTTGCTCTAACAACCAATGTGGCATCCCGTAATTTAGATTCGGCGATCAGGTCGGGTATGGGGTATTATAAGTTCTCTAATTTTCTTTTCTATTTTATTATATATTTTATCTCTCTTGATATTTTCTCTTTATTTTTCACTTTTACTAGATTAGTTTAGAATAGGTTAAATTCTGATATCAATTGTTATACGTTGAAAAAGTTGTGGATTTAATTCCTATAATTTTATTTGATCAATTTTAGTCCATTTACTTTTCAAACTGGTCACTTTTAGTCTTGACCCAAAGAGTAACAATTAAATTCGTTTCGTTAAATTCAATTACTAGTCTTGTACTACATTTACAATTGTAGATTTAGTTCATTTTCTCCAATTAGATCATTCTAAGTTCCTATACTTTTTGAATTTTGAAATTTCAACCTTGATACAAATGACAGTCATAAATCCATTAACTAGATTTTTAGTGAGTAATATGTAGAAATAATATGCTAACATGACATTACACATATGATAATATATTTGTCACATCAGATTTTAAAAATAAACATAACTTTACTTAATAAATTTAACAATTATTATTTGCTGGGGACTGAAATTTTAAATTTTAAAAAGTATAGAGACTAAAAAGACCAACTAAAAATATAGAATTAAATCTACAACTTTTACAAAATACAAGGACTAGTAACATAATTTAAGCTTTAGAATAAAATTCTTTTTGTTAGATTTTAAAACAAGTAAAAGTTCTAGAGTTTGACCCAAATAAGTGGACTGAGATAGATCTTGTTTGGGCCTAAAGGCAGATCAATTGTTTAATCTTTTATTCAATTTGATTTACGTGGTAATTCAGATACTAATATGTTTGGTTCGGTTAGACTTTCCATGGCTTTTTTTTTTTCTTAAATGTGCTAATTAAGTTCAATTTAATACCTATATTTTCTTTTATCCATTTTAATGCCTGAATTTGGCAACTAAAAGCGGGAAATTTACGCCATTTTTTTTCTCAACTTTTTATTGGACAACATAATTAAATTTTAAATTTTTGAAAAATTAAAATATAATTTAATAATGTATTAATTTATAATTTTATTATTTTTAAGGAGTTAAATAATTTTTTTATTATTTTTAAGGGCAAACTATAATTGTATAATATATCAAGTTTTAATTTAATCACTTAAGAGGTAACTATATTATAATTCTTTCATTTTTTGGAAGGGGGGAAAGGCTCTCCTCTTATGTGTAATTGAGTTCATTTTAATCTCTGAATTTAGATTTCATCGATATTTGATGGTATAATCTTTTTTTGACATTGTGCCACACTATCACTTGAAATTAAAAAAAAATTATCAGGTGATAGCATAACATAATATCAAAGTGTTATATTATCATTTTTTTTATATTTTTTAAATTGAATGACCAAAATAGACCTAATTACTAAGTTAAAATACCAAAATGAAAAAAAAAATCATAGATATCAAAACTTTTTACATTAACCTTCTCCGTTTATAAGTTAAACAATTATTCAAATCCAACTAAAAAATATTTTTATTTCGAAACTAAAAAAGTTAAAATACAGTAAAATTTTAATTTAAAAGGGATGGATATTTGAGTTTAAATACTATTCAATTATACATTTGTGATAACCGAAAAAAAAAACTTTCTTCAGCAATTAGATTTAATTTTCTATATTAATTTGAAATATTATTTTTGTAAAGCCATAGGAATGATATTTAAGCATTCACCTATTCAAGTTTTGGCAACACAGGAGATGAAAGTGGTTGATTATTGTTAGGTTATAAAGTGGTTGACTAAATAATTAGGGATGAAGTGCCTTTCTTGGGATCCAAGCATTCATGATTAGCAAGCTGAAATGAATGTTAAACAACCTAATGTCTTTCTTTCCCTATTCATTCACATGTAAATAATCTAGGCTTTGATTCCATTATATGTGCGAAAATCTGGGGAACGGGACAAGCAAAAAAGGTGATGGCAGATTTAACAGTATATACCAGCCCTGAAAAGATGAATGGGAATGTTGTTTGAAATCTCCCCCTCTGCAAAACAAAACAGGGCATCGTATCTCGAAACAATACAAGACAAATTATAGGGAATAAAGAAATAAACCCATAGCTGTATTTTATGGAACCTTTGACTCCTTTTTCTTTCTATTTTCTTTTCTTTTATTTATCAAGTTTTCCGTTAATCATTAAATTATTCGTAAATTTTTATTTTGGTCATTGAATTATTTTAAATTTTTTATTTAAGTTATTAAGTTGTTAAAATTGATACTATATAGCTTTCACAATTCACACTATCTACATCAATCAAAAGCTTTTTTTCCCTTCTCTTCTATAGTTTAATTTTTTTAAGAAATAACTTTAGACATCACAAATCTCCCAACCGAAATTTAAACTGTTATTTTCTTTAACCTCTGACACTGGCTGTCAAATCAACTTATATCTAAGTTATATTCTTCTATTCGTCGATAGGTACAAATTCACCGTATTGATTGTCAAATTATTACTTAGAACTCACTGACAAAACTTTTTTTAAAAGAAAAAAATTTAATAGTCCAGTGACTTAAATAAAAAATTTTGAATAGTTCAGCGATTTAAACGAAAACTTTAAAATAATTTAATAATTAAATTGTAACTTATTTTAGTTAAATGACCAAAATAAAAATTTACTCAAAATTTAGTGGGTAAGAGTATAACTAGCCTTAAATGAAAGAAAAAATATATAAAATTAAAAGAGTGGCGAACTGTTTTGTGAAATTAAAAAAAAAAAGATGGAAAATCCAGATTGAGTGTGAAGCAAAAGGAAAAACAGCATTTGTTTAGTATTTTAATAAATTGGGATTAAAAAGAAATTGGATACTTCCGAATCTTAATGGAATGAAACAAAAAACAAAACCCAAAGCGATTACATTACGTCAAAATCATGATTCACTTGTGTGTTTATAAATAAATAACTCAATCTCCAATCAATAGTACAAATATTATTCAAATTTGGTGGTACAAAATTTTCTTATTTTTTTAATTTCATCCTTCACTGTCCAAAACTGCTCCCATAAAACAGGTTTTTTTTTTTTTCAAAATTCGTGGATATGATTATAGAAAAATGCAAAAGGTAGTGATAGCTGCAACTCATGTAAAGGGATGGTATCATTATAAAGAAATAAATTGATGTAAACAAGTGCTCACACTACACAAAATGGGGGGCCCTTCCCCTTCTTTTCTTTATAACCTTGCCTAACCCTTTGGTTTAGTATCTCTATGACAATTCACAAAAGAGTAACACCTTGTACATATATATTTTTAATGCATTTTTTGATTTTTGTATCTATGTTATTATTTAAATATTTGATTCAATTGGTGTCACAAGTTAATTTAACATCAACTTGATTAAGAAAATTACGCAAATATTTGTTATATCTCCTCTAGATTTGGACACATGTTAACATGACAAGCTATCGGAGAAACGCTCGTAACCAACTCTCTGGCTCTACATTATCCGATCTTTTCCACTTGGATGCCTCAAAGGCTAATCCTCTCGAATCTTTGCTCTCCACATGGCCCTCGATTTTAGCAAGGGATCTATACCACCTACTTCCATAGACAGCCCACCTGCTTGGCAAGCATCCTTAACAGACATCCATTCTTTAACTATGAACACACATCTGAAGACTATTGGGCTCCATCTGATCGTAACAACATCGTGATACCAAAATAGAATGGGCCCGATGATGCACATCCTTTACATACTCCTTGGTGGCAACCACTTTATAACGGATTGCCACGTCACCCTAGCAAACAAGAAGACCTATTCTATAAATACCATTCCATACAACGAGAAATGGATCTTTTTTAGCCCTTAAGCAATCTTTGAGCACTTATCCTCCTCAACCTCCTCCGCGGCCTTCTCTCTGCCAACAATCGCATTGGGTTGATTATTTGTTTGTGTCAAATTATAGAGTAAAAAAATTAAAGGCCCCAAGGTTAGGATTTGGGCACAATTTTCGAAGGAGCTTCTCGAATGTTTTCATATTTAAGTATTTTAAATTAAATTTTAATTATGTTAGATTTATAAAATAAATATAAAATACAACTTAATAAACCAGGATCTGTCATGTCAAATCATCAAGAATAAATCAAGAACAAAACTAGATGCGGAAGTGTACCTGAATCTATGGATTCCTTGAAACTTTCTAGATCTTAGGGATTTGATCTTCCAAATTAGCACACAAGAAATTCAGAGAATATCTGCTCTCTCTTTCCTAATGATGGGATATTAGAAAAGATATATTGTGTGTAATTTGGGGACTATAACCCTAATATTTATAACCTTGGTATATTAGTTCTAATCAAATCCTAATTAGTCCATCATTAATTAGAATTTGATTAAAAGAGTATCTACACATATTTGACCCATACTTTATTTAATAATTAAAAGCCCAATAAAATTCTAACCAAATTAGATCACTTTTAATTTGGGCTAACCTATCATGGTAGTAAATAATAACATGTAATTATCCGTATTATATATGTGATGTCCAAATTTTCCAACAATCTCCCACTTGGACCACATATATATACTAATTACATTATAATTACATGTCATTACATAACCTTATGAGCAAAAAATTTTACTATCATATCCAAAAGGCATTTCAAACAATCTCGTCCATTAATTATGTTAACATAGAACCAAGGTGACTTGCGTTACAAATATCATAACTAAATCCATCCATGATCACGTATATTAACACAACCAAATGACATAGATCAAGTATGGATGTGTATCATGGAAATTACATGCAATATGATCTAAACATGTCTATTTCCAACTGGTCCTCTTTAAACTTAAGTGAGGTCAATTTCAAAATAATAAACAGAGTGAATAAACTGAATACTTCATTTCTGATCAGAAAATAGCCAAATACATAAATGTTTGAAATATAAACTCCCACTAAATCATGATATCCTCAAACAATGTAACACTCATGTGAGCAGTGTGCTCATGAAAGACCTTGAGTGGTAAACCTTTTTTGAGCGGATCTGCTATCATGGAGTTTTTCCCAATGTGCTCTATGGATATTTAACCATTTTGCACTCTTTCTTTTACAACTAGGAACTTTTTGTCAATATGTTTTAACTTAGATGAACTCCTATTGTTATTGAGATACAGTACTGCTGACTTATTGTCACAAAATAATTTGAGTGGTCTTTCTACATTCTCCAAAATGCGCAACCCTGTGACAAAGTTTCACAACCATATTCCATGGCTTGATGCCTTATAGCATACTACAAACTCTGCTGCCATAGTGGACGAAGCTACAAGTGTCTGTTTGACACTTTTCCAAGATATAGCTCCTCTGGCTAACAGGTAAATATAACCTGATGTAGATTTCCTACTATCTTGGCATCCAGCGAAATCAGAATCAGAATACCCTACGACCTCCAAAATATCTGATCTCTTATAAGTAAGCATGTAATCTTTTGTTCTCTGAAGATATCTCATAACCCTTTTGGCTGTTATCCAATGGTCTATACCAGGGTTGCTTAAATATATGCCTAACATCCCAACAATGTACGCAATGTCCAGATGCGTACATACTTGAACATACATTAAACTCCCAACAGCTAATGCATAGGGAATCTTTTGCATTTCTCAAGGTTACTTTTAGGGCATTCAGTAAAACTAAATTTGTCTCCTTTAGCGACAGGGATGTCACCTGGTCTACAACTCTGCATACTAAACTTTTTGAGTACTTTATCAATATAGCTCTTTTATGATAATCTAAGAATACCTCAAGATCGATCTCGATGTATTTGAATTCCTAAAATAAAAAAGGCGTCCCCAAGATCTTTCATCTCAAAATGCTTGGATAAAAACCTCTTGGTTTCGTGCAATAAGTTTATATCATTAGTGGCAAGCAAAATGTCATTAACATATAAAACCAGAAATATGTACTTACTCCCATTGAATTTGTGATACACACAATCATCAACAATATTCATCTCAAAATCAAACGAAATAATTATTTGATGAAACTTGTGGTACCATTGACGGGAAGCTTTTTTAAGCCCATAGATGGATTTTGTTAATTTGCAAACCATATTCTTTGAGTCTTTCGACTCAAAATTTTCTGGTTGCACCATATAAATTGTTTCTTCAATGTCACCATTAAAAAACGTAGTCTTAATATCCATCTGATGTAACTCAAGATCAAAATGAGTAATAAGGGTCATGATTATCCTAAAGGAGTCTTTCGATGAAACTGGAGAGAAAGTTTCAGTAAAATCAATACCTTCTTTCTAAGTATATTTTTAGCTACAAGACGCGCCTTATACCTCTCCACATTACCATTTGCATCCCTCTTGGTTTTAAATATCCATTTACAACCAATTGGTTTTGCACCTTCAGGTAATGGGACAAGTTCCCAAACTTTATTGTCTTGCATAGATTTATACTCATCTTTCATGGCATCAATCCATTTTTGAGAATTAGAACTTTTCATGGCTTGATTAAAGTTGATTGGATCATCTTCCATCATTCCATTATCATCCTCATATTCTTGGAGAAATGTAATATAATCATCTGGAATAGCATTTCTCTTTTCTCTTGTGGACCTCCTTAATGGCACTTGTTCTTGAGGTTGTTGAATTTGTTCTTCTAGAACAATTACCTCATTTTGAATGGAGAGTTGTTCAACATTGTCTTGTAGAGGTTCTGGATTCACTTCTTAATCAATGATAGGTATAAGAACCTGAACATCGTCAAAAGTGATAGTAAGAATTGAGTTAGAATCTAATTCCTCCTCAAAATCAATGTCTCTAACCTTATTCTTCCCTCCAAACTCAACATCCTCAAAAAATGTTACAGTTCTCGTCTAAAAAATATTCCTTATTATAGGATCATAAAATTTATAGCCCCTAGATCACTCAGAATAACCAATAAAATAGTTTCTTACTGTTTTGGAGTTTAATTTCTTTTCATGTGGCCTATAAGGCCTTGCCTCAGTTGGACATCCCCAAATGTGAAAGTGTTTTAAACTAGCCTTTTTACCTGTCCAAAGCTCATAAGGTGTTTTTGTAACTGTTTTATTGGGTATTCTATTCAGAATGTAAGCTGTTGTCTTTAATGCTTCTCCCCAGAAGGACTCAGGTAAAGTAGAATGAGCAATCATGCTCCTTACCATATCTTTAAGAGTTCTATTTCGTCTTTCAGCTACACAATTCATACTAGGTGATCCTGGCATAGTGTACTATGGGACAATACCGCATTCCTCTAGGAATTTCGTAAATGGTCCTGGACATTATTCACCTGAGCCATCATATCTGTCGTAGTACTCACCACCACATCAGATTTGATGCTTTTAATCCTTTTGTTGAGTTGATTCTCAACTTTAGCTTTATAAGTTTTGAACATGTCCAAAGACTGAGATTTCTAATGAATGAGATATAGGTACCCATAACATGACTAATCGTCTATGAATGTTATGAAATATTGTTGACCATTCCAGGATGCCGTAGGAAATGGCCCATAGATATCTGTATGAATTAATTCTAAGACATCTGTAGAACTGTTTGCACCTAACCTCTTGGTTTTGGTCTGTTTTCCCTTAATGCAATCGACATAGACATCAAAGTCTATGAAGTCAAGGGACTCTAAAATACCATCAGACACAAGGCATTCAACTCTAACTTTTGAGATATGACCCAAGCGCCTATGCCATAATGATGCTGAATTTTCCTTATTTAATTTGCGTTTAGTACCACGTGATTCCACATACAAGGTTTCATTGAAACTGTTTCTAACAAATAAAGGTTGTCATAGGTGTTTAAATAACCAGTTCCAATAACATTTGAATTTAAAGACAAATTAAATTGATTGTTTCCAAATGAACAATAATGTCCAAATTTGTCCAAATAAAAATAGAAACTAAATTCCGTCTAAATGACGGTACAACAAAAGTATCTTTTAAATCCAAATAAAAACTAGTTCCTAATAACAACCTAAAATGCCCAATTGCTTCCACTTCTACCGATTTTCCATCACCCACAAAGATGTTTCTTTCACCATCACTTGGCTTTCGGTAACTGAGGCAACCCTGCATAGAAACACTTATGTGAGTAGTAGCACCAGAATATATCCACCAAGTGTTTCTAGGTACTGAAGCTAAATTAATCTCAGAACAGACCAAATTAAGAATTATACCTTTCTTTACACGCCAAATATGATATTTGGTACAATCTTTCTTTACGTGTCCAGACTTAATACAAAAGAAACAGCTCTCTGTAGCTTGTTGTTGTTTCTTTTAAGCTGGACCCTTAGCAGCTTCATTCTGATATTTTCTTTTCTTGCCCTTCTCCTTAGGGACATTGGCCAAATGAGCACTTTCAGACTTATCATGCTTCAACCTTTCTTCCTCTTGCGCACAATGAGAAATGAGCTCATTTAGGGTCCATTTCTCTTTTTGACAGTTATAACTAATTTTAAATTGGTTAAACTGTGCAGGAAGCGATACCAAAACCATAAGAACAAGCAATTCCTCAGAAAGCTCAATCTTAGGTTCCTTAAGTCTTGAAGCAGTATGGAACATCTCCATAATGTACTCCCTTACGTTTCCTTGACCCTTATACTTCAAGACATCAAAGAAGTCAAAAGTGATGTCATCTCAACCTTATCATTTTTAGCAAAACATTTCTCAATTTCATCAAAGAAACCTTTGGCCTGAGTAATCTCTTCAGATTCTGTGCCCCTAAAGGCTTCTGGAATGTTGTGTTTCATGATCATTAGACTCATGCAATTTGAACAATCCCACCTCTCAAAGTCCCTCTTAATATTAAGGGTACTTTCCGCAGTGAGAGGTGTAAGTTGTTCTTCCTTAGTGCAAGGTCTATGTCCATACAACCAATCACTATAAGTGCCTTTTCCATTCCTTAAAATTAGTTCCATTAAGCATGGGTATAGAATTTATATTAGCAGATATTGTGGCAGCAGAAGATGAATTAGTTGAAAAGAGAACAAAAAACAAGCTTAAATCAATATTCATAAGTAAACAATAAATTCAAGATAATGGCTAATCCCATTTTAAGATACCAAACACTACATTAATGTCAAGTCTTTGGACAGTAATATTAACAGTAAGCGGTACTCTTGTTGTAGCAATCAAACATTGACAATAAACTATGTCAAGCAATGAATTAATCTTTGGACTAACTTATTGCTCACATAAAATACCTTATAATTGTCACACATTTATCACCACAGATGTCGTTGTAATTCTGCCAAATATTAACTTGTCAATCAATAAATGCACGAATTACAAAAACATATAACCATATTAATATTTTAAACAAACTAATCCAGACAAAAGAGGTCACTTTGGCGACATTTTGTTTCAACTAATTTATTTAAAATATTAGGCATCCTTAATTAAAAACCAAAATCTGAATTTATTTGTTCCAAAATATTTACCTTAATTTTATCTTTCAATCAAATTAAAAGATATATATTTATATAATTTTTCAAAACCTCATACATTAAACCAATCAAAGCATGCATATATTATATATTTATATATATACAAAACATATATATGAATCAATTTCTATATATAATTTATATATTTTTTAAAATTCATATAGGATTACAATAATGATAATCACATGCCTTGCAAATATACAGGAACTGAATCGCAATATTTTCAAATAAAGCTTAAAAACGTAGGTATCAAATAATATTACACAAATATTTTAAACTTGATAATTAAATCTCTTAATTTGAAAATCACCTATTTTTTTTTTAATATGAATTCAAGATAATAAAAAACTTTAATATAAATCTTCAAAAAACAACATATATATCCGAAATATAAAACCCATGAAATTTTATGAATCAATTATTCAAATGAAGAACCTGAATCAATTCCCAATGATTCTATATGATAAGGCTCGGATGCCACTTGTTAGATTTATAAAATAAATATAAAATACAACTTAACAAACCAGGATCTATCATGTCAAATCATCAAGAATAAATCAAGAACAAAACTAGATGCGGAAGTGTACCTGAATCTATGGATTCCTTGAAACTTTCTAGATCTTGGGGATTTGATCTTCCAAATTAGCACACAAGAAATTCAGAGAATATCTGCTCTCTCTTTCCTAATGATGGGATATTAGAAAAGATATCTTGTGTGTAATTTGGGGACCATAACCCTAATATTTATAACCTTGGTATATTAGTTCTAATCAAATCCTAATTAGTCCATCATTAATTAGAATTTGATTAAAAGAGTATCTACACATATTTGACCCATACTTTATTTAATAATTAAAAGCCCAATAAAATTCTAACCAAATTAGATCACTTTTAATTTGGGCTAACCTATCATGGTAGTAAATAATAACATGTAATTATTCTTATTATATATGTGATGTCCAAAATTTTCAACAAATTATTGTTTTAAGAATGTAATAAGTTTATTTATGGACTATGGCATGAAACATTATTTTGGGGATTATTATTTTAATTTGTATGACTTGATTACATGACACTAGAGTTTCAAAAACTGCTCAAACAGGTATTTTAATTGATTTTGCTTGAAACTCGATTTTTAAATAAAATTTGTCAACATCACATTTTTTCACTACCAATACCGAGAAATGAGTTTTAATAAAATTCCAAATGGTTTTAAATAATGATTGAATTTTTACAAATGAAATACTAAATATATCGATTTCTAAAATTATCAAGTTTTTGAGAAATTAAGAAAAATGTTGCATTTCATTTGTTTTGAATTCATAAGCCAATGATTTTAAAATATGTTAAAATTTATGAATATCTAATTTAGGCCATTTTTCGATTTCAATGGATTTGAAAATTTACGCAAATTGTTTAAAAAGTATATTTGAAAGGTTATTTCAGCCATTTCTGTGGTTAATGTAGCCTTTTTAATTCGGCCATAAAGTTTGGGTCAGATTTGGGATGTTATGGTATTTCCTAGACCTTTAGCATCTAGGTGAATTTTAACATCTAATACTCATGACAAATAATTCTTGCTTGACAAGATTTCACATTATAATCACTAAAAAAATAGTAAAATAATAACAATTTTCAATAGTAAAACAATCCAAATATATATACCAAAGTTGCGGAATAATAATATGCATGTCAAATATTGGCATAGAGAGGAATAGTCATAATAATAAGTTAAAACAAACCGAAATAATTGAAATTTCTTTTAGTAACCTTAAAAAAATATGTATATATAATTATCATTATAATATGTATATAAAATTGATTTGTATGCTTTTAATATATTTTTTTATAAAAATATGATGAATAAATTAAAACAATGTTGAAAATAAGTACACCATATATAGTTCAACGGAAGTTTTACGGGCAAGTTATAAATAGTGGCAATGACGTGAACTTCACTATGAACTTGTAGAGGCTCGTGTTGATAACGTCTTATAAAACTAAAAGAAGAATATAATGATATGGAAGGATGATTTAACTTTCAGTTAGGATACAATAAGTTTGTACATGCCCTCTATTTGTAAAACTTCAAGTACCATAAGTTACAAAGCATTAAGGACCAACATTAAAGTAACCTATAAATGACTTAAAGGTTACAAGATAATGATTTTAGGGATTATGGATAGGAAAAATTTGAGGTGATTATGGACATCCATTTATCAATGGATTTACAACAATTTAATTTTTATTTAATATTGAATTTCAAAATTTTTATAATTAAAAATGACACATGTTAGTTATTGATTGACTCCATTTTTATTTAACAGAAAGTAACGAAGGTAACAGTAGGGTTCATAATGGTCACATTATTATAGTTTAGATATCTAGTTGGATAAAAAAACAAATTAAATATGTCACTAAAAAAAAGTTACATAATTTAAGAGATTAAGCGTTTTAAATAACAAAAATTATTATGACTTATATAATATTAAATTAAGTTAATTTGATATAAACTAAATTCGAAGAAAAAAATCAATGGACTTATGAGGTATGTAATGTATTAATTAGAATAGAAACAACCAATCCAAACACGAATTTAATAGGTTTTGAAGGAAATTTTTTTTTTTAAAAATTTCTTTGACTTATTATTATTATTATTATGATGTGAATGAGTTATGATTATCACAATTTTAAATAATAATTATTATTACTTAAAAATATAATTTAATATTTATTATCACAAATCTATTAAAATTATTATCTCTCATATTTTAATAGATTACTTTTCTTAATGTAATTGAACATTTTAAACATAAATGAAAAAAAAAATAGCGGAATAAATTGAGAAATTGATCATACAAATTTAACGTGAAAAAACACTTCCAAAGAGGATAAAAAAATCACGGGTAAAGATAATTTTACTATAATGGAAAAAGAACGAAGAGTACAAAAGATGGAGATAAAACTAAACCCCAAAAACCTAAAAATAAAGAACCCTCAAAACGTAAATACAAAATTCTCTAAATGTGTTATGAGTTCTAATATCTAATGAGTGTATTTTATAAGGTTGTAAAATAGCCTATTTTATAGGCTAAATTCATAGGTCAAATAATAAAAAAATAATCTAAATTAATTAGTGTTTGATTGAAACAAATAAACAGAGTTTAACTAGAAGATTATTTCTCAAATTTGACTGAAATAGGAGTCAATACTTAACAAATCTCCACCTTGACTCATATTTCCACAACACCATCTTTACCAAAGCCCGTCACGAGCCTATCTTGAACTATGCAGGGAATTAACTGAGTCGAATCTGTGCTTAGAAACTAGAAGACTTCTAGCCTTCAACTTGTACACAGCCAAATCAAAACTAACCTGGGTTTGATTTTTATGAATATGGTGCCCTAACTTTTCAAAACTTGCATCCAAAAGAGAACCTCTCTTCAACGAAACGGTCATACCTTTTTCCCTCCTATGACCAAGTTGCCTCCGCTCCAAACGAGTTGACTTCAACTCTAACGGACGAGGGACGTCCGATTTCACCGGTCACTGTAGAACCTTCTAGAATATAAAGATTGCTAGTTCTTTTACCTTTTAACAAAACAAGAGCTCCACAAGATACTTTAATGCCGCTAGACTCGATGTTGATTCTGCATTCTTTCAAGTCTAAAATACTTAAGGAGATGAGATTCTTTCATAAATCAGGTACATACTTGACATCTGTGAGTGTCCTAATCGCCCCATCGTGTATCCTAATTTTAACAGTACCAATACCAATTACCTTACTAGATGAATCATTTCCCATGCGCACAACTCCACCTTCAACCGAACTATACGTGGAGAACCATTCTCTATTGAGACACATGTGGAAAGAACATCCCGAATCTAGGACCCACTTGGACATGAGCTTGGAGTTTTCACTCGTTGACACTAACAAGAAATCATTACTACTTTCATCGGCCAAATTAGCACTATCTATATCTTCTTCGTTACTCTCAGGAACTCTTTTATTTCGCAGTTTATAGCAATCTGCTTTGACGTGACCTAACTTTTTACAATAGCAACACATTTTGTCTCGTTTCTTTGATGCTAACAAAACAAAAGCTTGCTTATCTGCCTTGCTATCCAAACCAAACTCATTGTTGAGTTTGTCTCTATTCAACAAATGACCCTTCACATCTTCGAACAAGAGTTTGTCTCAACCATAAATCAAGGTCTCCCTAAAAGACTTGTATGAATGGGGTAAAGAGCACAATAATAGCATAGCCTAATCTTTATCGTCAATATGAACCTCAACATTCTTTAAATCATTTAAAAGAGTAATAAATTGACTAATGTGATATCTAAGAAACTCACATTCGTTCATGTGAAACGTAAATAGACGTTGTTTCAACACTAAACGATTAGCTAAAGACTTAGTCGCATAAAGAGTCTCTAACCTTTTCTACAAGGCGGATGAGGTTTTCTCCATCAATATCTCCTGCAATACCGTATTCACGAGGCACAATTGGATTACAGACAAGGTCTTTTCATCAAGCTCTTCCCATTCTGTTTGATTTAGATTCTCAAGCTTTTTCCTGGTAACAACCTTTTTCAAGCCAGTTTGAACTAGAATTGTCATCATCCGAACTTGCCACAGGTTGTAATTTGTCTCACCATCGAACTTCTCAATTTCAAACATTATTGCTGTCATATCTAAATGGGTTGATCTATAAAAATTAAACTAGCTCTGAAACCACTTATTAGAATCAACCAGATTAAGCAACAAGTAAAAAAATAGCGAAATAAATTGAGAAATTGAAAACACAAATTTAACTTGGAAAAACCCTTCCAAAGAGGATAAAAAAATCACAAGCAAAGATAATTTTAGATGGAGAGAAAAAATAAACCCTGAAGACAAAAAAACCCTCAAAACGTAAACACAAAATTCTTGAAATGTGTTATGAGTTCTAATATCTAATGGGTGTATTTTATAAGATTGTAAAAGAGCCTATTTATAGGCTAAATTCATAGGTCAAATAATAAAAAAATAATCTAACTAATCAGTGTTTGATTGAAACAAATAAATAGAGTTTAACTAGAAGATTATTTCTCAAATTTGACTGAATAGGAGTCAATACTTAACAAAATTATATTTAAAAAAGAAAACTATAGAAATTGAATATAAAAAAGAGAGATGCACCACTTTGTGATCCTTAAATGATGTATGATATGATTTCTTTTATATAAGATAATATAGATGTTAACAAAAAAAAATCTCGTAAAAGAAGGGATAGTTTTATGCCGCCTCTCTATCTCTATATTTGAATTCATTTACAGTTGGCGGTTTAGCTCTATATATGAATTGATCAGTCGGCCATATGAAAGAGTTCATTGCCATGTTTTCTAACCTTTAGCATAAGTCTTAGACATGAATGCCCCTGTAGATGCTCCGTCTAAACTAAACCTTAAATTCTCGTCCATACCATTATAAAAAGTCTGTAACTGCTACCAATCCTAAAGACATGGTAAGAACATTTAACATAAGTTTGAAGCGCTTCCACGCCTCATAAAGTTATTCCCCATCTAGTTGTTGGAAGTTAGTGATGTCCATCTGCAACTTCATCGTTTTGATTGGTGGGAAATATTTTTCAAGAAATCAGATGACTAGTTCATCCCACATTGTGATGGAGTCTATCGGCTATGGATCCAAAAACATAAAAGTGTCATCACACAAAGAAAATGAGAATAAATGAAGATGTACAGTGTCATTGGATACCCTCATTACACTTGAAAGTATCACAAAAGGTAGGAAAATACTTAAGGTGTTGGTTGGGGTCTTCATTCATTGGGCCCCAAAATTGGATATTACTTTGTATCATTTAAATCATAGTTGGCTTAAACACAAAATTGTTGGCATTAATGGTGAGTCATTTGATACTGCCTCGAAAAACATCTAAGTTTGGCATGATGTAATCTCTCAAATTACAGTTTATTATTTGTCTCAGTCGAAGAAGAGGTTCAAGCTCCTCTAAGTTGGGAATACTGAGAAATGTGCCCATATTGTAATAAACATGTAATTATTTTCTATGTATTTGAATGATAAATAAATAAATTTCACATTTCACTATTATGTCTTTTGTAATTTTGTCTTTCATATTTTGCATGCATAGCAAAATTAGCTCATTGATTGTTTAAGTTTAAACTAATGATAAGTGGCATTGTAAGAACGCGTACATTGCGAGAAAGACAACTTACTTTAGTAGATAATCTAAACAAGTCTGTAATCTTGTAAAAAATAAAAGTGAGCATTTGATTCAAATACTGAGAAGAATTATTACGTTATCTACAATTCTAATTGGAAAGATGGCTAGTCTTGATTATTAGAGTAGTTGACTCCATGGATAAAGACATAGATGTATTCATTGGCAAAATGATACATTGGATTAGACCCAAGATGAATTAATTCTAAATCCATTTGTCAATTAAATCACTTGTGACATTCATGGTCTAATTTACCTAAATCCTAAGTTAGTCACTAACCATGTGTATGTAACTCATATGCTTTGATATAAGTAGAGGCTTATGCTCTAAAGATGATCGAGCCGATAGTCGGTATGTTGGGTACATGACTTGTGCATGGCATAGCTTTACTAGTAATAGTGGGATTCCTAGCTCAATTAAAGAGTTAACGATATCCTCTCATTGGCATTGTGTGGATTGATAAATATGGAATGTGGTCACGAGTTGTTTGTTCTCGAACGAGCAGTTTATCACAATCATTTGTTGATAGTGATCATATTAATCATTAAAAAGACACAATGGTGACAATGAAATAAAATAGGATTGTATTGAGTGAACGAATTTAACTAAAAGGAATCAAGGATATCATATGAGGGTAACATACACATGACGAGGTCATTGGACAAAACACTTGGATGAACTGCTTTTGCAAAGAGTATACAATAAGGAGTTTTCAATCATGGTACTTTTTATGGGCTGAATCCATGATTAAGTAATAGTGAATTATCTAAATGATGCTTCTGGACATAATTGCAATTACTAGAGCCTAATTGTATATGTCTGATTGGTCCCTCCACTCGCTCAACAAAAGTTTGATCAGACTGCTTTTGAATTAGAAGAAAATTTTGACTTTGAAAATAATTTAATTAAGTCAATTTATTCAATGTTGAATTAAATTTGGTTGTTGTAAGAATTATTCAACTAGAGAATTTAATTAAAGAATTTTCTTGAAAATTTAATTTGGAAAATCTAAGTGATTTTTGAAAAAATTAATTTTGATCAAGTAAATTAAATTAATCAAATTAATTAAAATTAATATGATATTTTTGGAAATCAATTTTCAAGTTAGACAATTGACCTAATGTAAAATTGAACTTGAAAATTGGACCTAAGATCATAAATTGGGCCCAGGAGCCCAAAACCTAGACCAATACCCAAAAACAAGGTGAATCGGGCCTAGTATGTAAAGCCGAGTGGACAGCCCAATCGGTGGCTAAATCGGACCGGTCAAGTCGGTATTAGCTTGGACTGAATCAACAGAAACCGTACAAGCTCGAGGTGCTGGCGACTGCGACGACGGCATTCCTATGGCCGAAAAATGGTCAGCGGCGGTGGATCTTCAATGGTTGAGCAGTGGAAGAATTACACTCCTACTAGGACTCTACTAGAGAATTTGATTTCAGATTAACTATTTCAAAAATAATATTATTTTAATAGATTAATATTAAATTTAATTTAATATTGATCTTAATAGTATTTTATTAATTTAATATTAAAATTATTATCTTAACATTAATTTTAATTTAATTTTTATCTTATAGATAAATATTCTATTAATTTAATAAGATTAATATTAAATTTAATCTGATATTTATCAGAAATATTTAAACTCTCCCTATATAGAGAGAGCCTTAGGTCATTTTTTTTCACACACTTGAATTCTAGAGAAAATTGTAGAGAGAAAATTCTCTAAAGAAATTATTTCAGAAAATTTCTAGAGATATTTTTCGTGTTTACAACTTGGTCCAAAAGTTTAGAGCAATTACAAAATTATCTTATTGGTAAATTTTGTGAAAATTTTTCTGATTCGAAGCGAGCTCACACTCGATAGACGTGAGTTTGAGGATAACGGAGAAGACTAATCGATCAAAGTGTTAATTTTAGACAAATCTAAAAGGTACAATTTTGATTAAGTGTTTATTACTTTAGTTATCACAACCAAGTTCTTGTTTTGGAATAATTTTTTTAAAACTCTAGTTTTTCCCTAAATTTATTTTTCGCTGCTTTTTTCAAACTCGATCTTCCTATAGGGAAGGCCTACAAGTGGATCTTCAGAGAGTGGATTGTTAATATGATGGAAAAAATCCAGTTTGAAAACAGTTTTCTTACACAACGAAAAAATAAAATTTTGAAAACCGACCCGATTTGTGATATTTTTAGCAATAAACCTTGAACCAAAAGCATACCTGTGTTTTCATATAAAAGGATCCTTGACATTTTTCATCTTTCAACCAAACAATCTTCTCTGCTATTCTTATACCACGAACTACTTTGAGTGTAAACTTGAACCAATTGAATCAAAATACAAAACTAGAAAAAGTTTTCTTTTATCTTTAGGATGGAAACGAAAATTCTCTTTTTTAATAAAAACTGGTAGAATTGTTATTTTGGGAAAATGTATTTAATAATTGAGAATAAATTCGCTTTGTTTTTCGGTAGAGTAACAATCTCTTTAAATTACGTAAATAACTCTACTGGTGTCATCTACTTATAGGGAGAGAAGGTAGAACTTTTATTGAATTGTAGAGATTTTTTTTTTCAAATAGAAAAACAACTTTCTAGTCCAACTAGAAGAGGGAGAGAGGCTAATAGGGTGTATTTCCCCTCATATGTATTATGATGGGGATTCAAGCCTCTCATTGTATTGGGCCAAATTATATATGCTTTTTAGACTTTTAACGCAACACTTTATGGTTTAATCCAACTCAATACATAATTTTCTATTTTCCAAAATAAACATCAATTTTCCAATTAAATAAATTTCTCATCCCAAATTTACCCCCAATAAAATTATGACGATTTTACCCCTAGTAAAATTTCCAAGAAAATATGTTCAATATTGCACAACTCAACTTGTTCACTACGACTGAATAGTTTATTTTTATTTTCGGGCTTTAAAACTGCTTAAAAACATAAAATCATTTTTCCGATTTCAATGTATCCATTTCGTAGAAAATCATTATCATTTCTTAATGTTTTCCATTTCTTTGTTTTTATTCATTCCATTCATTTTGATTCAAACACGCAATTAATTTTGGGTTTCAACGAGCTAGCGGAGGGACTGATTAGACATATGTAATTAGGGCTTAAATGATTTATAATTAAGTTTTGACTTTTCGCCTATTAATTATAAACTCATTTAGTCACGAAGTCATACCACTATAGTATTGTGACTAAGCTCTCTCTAATCAACATACCATTACGAAAGCAACTATTCAGTGCTCGTCCAATGACCTTGCCATAAATGTGTTACCCTTATAATATATCTTGATCTCTTTGGGATAGTATTCGTTCCCCTAATATGATCTTATTTTAACTCATGGTAACCATTATATATTCCTTAATAAAAATTTAATCACTATCAAATAGTGATCAAGTCATCCATCACAAAGACGATGACCCATGGCCAAGTTTACTTTTCATCAACCATGTAATGCCTATGAGAGAATATCATTTACCCATGTCTCGGGCTATGAATTCCACTATTTTGAATAATGCTACATACTACAGAAGTCGTACACCCAACGCACTAACTTTCAGTTCCTTCTCTATTCGAGCTCAGACTTTTACTTACATCAAAGTATACGAGTCATGCATACATAGTTCACCATCCACTCAGGATTTAGGTATGCCAGACTATGAACGTCACAAGTGAATTGCTCCATAAACGGATTTAGGATATATTCTACTTGGGTCCAGTCTGATGTACTGTTAGTCTAGTTAGTCACATCTATGTCTCTATCTTCGGGGAGTCATCCACTCTGATGCCTAAGACAAAGTATCTACCTAATTAGAGTTGATAGATGACATATTAGTCTTTCAATCGATTTGCTCATTTTCTATTAGACTAAAGACATGTTTAGGTTCGTCTACTAATACAACATGTCTTTCTATATTACGATCCGATCACATAACATTGTTAAATATTATTCAAACAATAAACAACCAGTGAGCAACATTTGCTTCCATTTTGCTTTGCATGCAAAAATCATGTCAGGACAATATACAAAGTATTAATGTAATTCATGAATAGTTTTATTAATCAATCTATTTGAGAAATTACAAGTGTACTTAGGCGAAAATACAAGACTTAGGACACTAGATCCAACACAAAAATCATTGGTTCGACCGGTGATGAGTCGTATCTCAAAAGTTTCCCTTATCTTGTGTTGGTGATATCTTTTCTGACTCAAGATCAAATGGGACTAACTCATTGTTACTCCAAGTTATACACTAAGAAATGCAACCATGACAAACACAAGTAAGGAAAATAACAAAACAAATGCAGAGAGAAGTACAAGAATAAGTAAAACGTTGTATATATAAATCTTACTTTCACTAATTATCTCTCTAGAAATGTATGCAAAAAAGTCAAAACAATTCAACTTATCACACACAAATCTTCCTGACAACGGTTCCAACAACTTGACCACCTCACGTCAGTGTACAAACATCGAGCAGAGATTTAACACAAATATAGATTTAAAAGTGGTTTTAATTGCAAGTGTGATAGGTTAATTGTAATATTTATAAATGTTACAATGGAACACTAAGAGTATTCCAACGATTGAACCCAAGATAGATCAAGTGATAAAGTGGATGGAAAATAATCAAGAATGCAAGTCTAGCTCACTAATAACTAAGTGTTATATTACAAAAATCCATAATTCAAGGTTGATTAAATTAAACTATACCTATAATGACTAAATTGAACAAAAGTCAAAATTAAAAAAGTATTAATTCTATAAAATAGTGGTCAATTGATATCCATGTTGCTAATTAATTATTGAATTAGGGATCTAAATTTTTTAAACTCTTAATTGGTCCAATTTTACCTTTCAAACACCATTTTATCTAATTAGATGATTTAGTCAAATTTATCTCTTGACCTTACCAAAATAAATCAGGAAAATCAAATTTTTTCACAATAGGATCTCCCCTCGATCCCACCTATCTAAATTTTCCCCTAGAACCATCAATCTTAAGTTTTGAAGTTTATTCGATTTAAGTTTAATTTTTATAATTTACTCCCTAACCCTAAAATTAATCATGCAACATCTCAATCAATCAACCACTATAAAGCTTAGTTCCTACTCATCATCAAAGCACAAAGCCCAACCAATTTTAAGCTTAAAATGAATCATCAAATAATTGTAAAAGACATAAGGGTTAAGAAATGTTTAGTGAATCTTGAAGATGTCCTAAATTATTTTTTCCTTATTTTAAGTCTCAAGACAAAAACCTTTTGTCTCGAGACATCTAAACAATAAAGTTAAAATAGGAAAACAAGAGAGGTCTCGAGACATAAAGAACCTTGCCTCAAGACACAATTTCTAATATCTCGAGACATGTTGATTTCAAATCTAAAATTATCAAAAATAAAATAAGGGTTGTCTCGAGACATGAAACCTCTTGTCTCGAGAAACAACATTAAAATTTGAAAAATGAGTTGGATTCGAGTCCTAACTCCGCTTTTGACCCCGTTTAATTCTAAAACACCATTTTTGAGATCATTTGATATGGATTATTCACGCTTGTTCATTAAATTAAGTATGTATGTTATGTAATGTGATTGAATGTCGTTATCATTGTTGAAATAATTTGAAATAGTCTTAGTTGCTTTGACAACGTAGTGTGATATCATGCAGTTAGATCCGTGATCGGATCGGATGCGGGGTGCCACAACACTATTCCTATAACATATACCCATGCAGTGACTTGATATCCCCTACCCATGAGAACATCTTGTCATCAATCAACCACATATTAAGTTCAATGTAATATTATTGTCTTAATCCACAATAATATTCGACTAAAGATAATTTAATAATAATCATATTATTCTAGGGATTTTGCTATTAATCAGTTTATTTAACACTCAAAAATAATGATTGAATATAATTATGGGAATGTCTTCTCAAGATTAGCCTTTGGGCCTAGTTCAACATGATTAGTCTCTTTACCCATCCCTCAAACTTTCTCCTTTATCATACTCTAGCATCTTGGAAAAAAGAGAAGACGTAGTCTATCAAAGCATGAGCCTTTAAAGGATTAAAAGAGAAGACTACTTTAACGATTTCAACTTTAATGATAGGTTGTAAGAGTTGTCAACTTAAACATTTGTTAGAGTGGTGGAAGGAGAGTTTGAGGGTTGGACATCCATTGGGGCTTTATCTTTTGAGGAAGAGAAATTGAAGTGAAATAATCATGAATGATGTGATCCATACTAGTTTTATCAGTCTTCTAACTTCCCTAGCTGTTTGATAATCCTATAATCTTATTAAAACTTTGTCAAGTCAAAGTAGTGAGAAAAAAATCTTTTATCTCTTTCTCCCTTGTTAAGCCAATTCGCCTAGATTTTATAACCCTAGTATCCCCTTTTTGTTTAAAGATGTCTTGATATTCCAAAATAAGGGATTTCTAAAGCTTAATGTTAAATCAAATAGCAAAATAGTTCTTATTAAAAATGTCATCCATTTTTATTATTAAAAATTAGCATGACTGATGGAATAATCAAACACTTGAACATGGTGTGTCACGTGTACATCATGTTGACGTACGGAGACCAATTTTTAATAGCAAAATTTGATGAATTTTTAACAGAATGACTATTTTCTATTTGATTTAACATACATGAACTAATTTATTTATTTTTTTAATAAAAAAATTTAATTCGACTTTTAATATAAAAATCTCTATGATACATTTATTGATAGATTCAAAATAAAATCAACTATTGTACTATATATTTAGTTTCATCTCTAACTTTATTTTTATTTTTATTTTTTGGGTGAAAGTGGAAATTGGGTAGGAAAAATAAACATAAACTAGTCGCTTACATGATTGCATCAAAAGGGAAAAAAAGAACATTAATAGCTTACATCATTAATAGATATATAGTTTTAAAAATTCTGATTCTTAAAGTTGTATGTTAATGTGAAGCAAAGAGTAATGCTAAGTCCTAGGAGCAAGCTTCTTAAATGTTATATTTTTATTTTCCTTATGTCATCAAAAAAGAAAACTTCTGTAATTGGTTATTGGTTTAAACATACCTGTCTGTGTCATATATGCTTTCCTTTTTTTCCCTCACGGTGTAAGAAAAGGATATATAATAGTTTTTTTCACCAAGGGTAAATAACAGAGTGTCTTCACTAAATTATGAAAGACAAAAAGAAAGGAAAATATTAATTAAAAGAGTTAATGAAATAGTAAAAGGTAAGTGGGGGACTTGTCTGCGAAATGCACATGTCCTTTTCCATTCAACTGCTACAACCAAGACGAGATAAATTTATTATTCTATTTCACTTTGTCCTCTGCAATTTTTTAACTTTAAACACTGTTACCTTGTACATAAGTATTGTGTCTTTCTACTATTAAAATTTTAAACTCGTATTAAAGCATGTAAAGAAAAAAAAATGGGTTCAATTTTGAACTTTTTTCATTATCAGTCACACTCTTCTGCACAAAGCACCAGGTTTTACTCGTGTGGGGTTAAAAAGCCCTAAAGAAAATAAATAAAAGAGAAAACAAAAGATTCAAGCATTGGTATATACGTTCATCAGCGACAAACCAGGATTGAAAAGAATTAAAAAAAAAAAGTTAAAAAGAATAATTTAAGGTTAATATGTAATTTGTCCCCTACATTTGTTTAAAATTACTTAATTGGTACCTGAATTGTATTCTGTTATATAAGTTACTACCTTTGCACTAACGCTATTAGTTTATACTGCTGTGGCATTGATAACCTGTCCGTTAATGATACATGTCAACCTCTTAATATACTACATGGTAGATATAAATTTCAAAATTTATAAAAAATTTAAAATATATAAATTAATAAAAATATATTTTTTTCCCACATCAATATTCAATTTAGACAAAAAAAATTATTCTCTTTTTATTAATTTTTTTAATACTAAGAAACTGTTACATGTTACCGTTAGATCGACTATCAATATCGTGTCAGCACATATTAATAGTGTTAGTGTAATAATATTAACTTAAATAACAAAATACAATTTTAAGTACTAAATAAATACAAAAATAATTTAAAAACAAATTAAATACTTTTTAAACAAGTAGACAATAATTTAAAAAACCCATATCAAAAGTAACCCTCACAGTTTCTCTTACTTGTCTTTTTACCTATTTGTCCTTGTGTTGACAACTGTGAAAACTCGTTGTCTGGGTAAATTTTCCTTTTACCCAACGCAAGGTTTTATTGCTTTCGTTTCCCTTACTCTTTTACCCTCTCACTTCTCCTTTTAAATTGGTAGGCAGGCAGGCCAGGCTCCCACGCTCACTCAACAAACAAACAAGGGAAAAAGAAAAGCTCTAATTTAGGTCTCTCTTTGCAGTTCTTGACCCTTTGAAAAATTCAGGTCAACCTTCAACATTCTTCCTATTTCCGACTTCTAACTCACTTTCCACCTCTGTCACAAAATGGATGTAAGTAAATTGAGTTTCTTTTTTGGTTTTGTTTTTGCACCTGCTGTGTTGTTGGTGATGATGAGATAACTTACTTGTTCTGGGTTTTTGTTGATGCACAGGATTACTATAGAAGGAGCCATGTTCCAGCTTTTGGTAGCTGGGATTGGAACAACGACCTCCCTTTCACTCAGTGTTTTGAAACAGCTCGACCAACTGGGATGCTTCGTTACAGCTACTCCGAGGATCGTGACTTGTACGTCGCCGGTGATCTTTATGAGAACGATGTTGTTACCCCTGCCATGATTGTTGTTCCTCGCAGAAGGGTAAACCACTAAGAACCACAAAATTTCTTATTCTTTAATTCCATTTTTTTCTGAGTTTTTCTTTTCCCATTTGTGCATGTGCATTTTAGATGCTTTTCTTCTTTTCTTTCATAATTATCTTTGGTGGTCTTTTTGATGGGAGTGAAAGGCTATTCATTGAATTCTACATGCGTTGTTTATGAAAAGCAGTTTCTGGCTTGCAAACAAAGGTTCGAAAATGTCAAAACGGAAAAAAAATTCATACAAAGAAGCTTACTTTGTGTTAATTTAATATTATTACCATAATCAAGAAAGAAGCTGACCCAAATAAAGTGAGAAATCCAAAATTGGGTATGCTAAATACATAGCAAAAACTGCTTTTTCCAGTGGGGACCATAAACCTTCTTTCTTTCTTTCTTTCATTTTTTTGTCATTTCTAAACTCAAATTAATGCGAGCAGATTCCCCTAATAACGCCATTTCCTTTTTCAAAGCCTAAAAGAAAACCAAAAAAAGATGGAATTGTGATGAGCAAATGATGGTAAAATTGGGTAATAGTGAGTGGAAATTTTGCAGACCAAAGTAGGGCAGACGCATAGTAAAGAGGGCAAAAAGCAAAGGTGGGAAGTGAGTGACGGGAAGGAAGCTCCTGAGCCAAGGCCAAGGCCAACGCCCAAGCCTGTTGATGAAGACCTCTACAAAATCTCCCCTGACCTCCTTTACGCAAAACCCAAAAAGGTACACTCCACTTTCCATTACCATTTAAAAAAAAAAAACCCACATTCAGAAGGCTTTAAAGTTGAAATTTAGCATCCGCTTTCTTTGATTTTGATGCAGAAGAGAGGGTTAAGCTTCTTCTCAAGCTGCCTACTGCCAACCTGCGTATCGTGAATCTTCTGCCATTGCCCATTGACAAGTGCATGCAGCATGTTTTATATATATATATTATGTAAATATTATAGTTTAAAAGAGTTGAAGAAGAGTCAAGGGATGAAGCATGGGATTTGTACTGTTTACCCTTCCCCTTTGTATATTAAGGGGACTATTGGGTTGAGGAGAGAATTAATATACTGATTATCAAGTAGAACAAAGGGGTTTTTTTTTTTTTTTGGTTTGGTAAAACCATTTTTTTCTTGGTAAGGCTATCTTTTGAAAGATCTTACAATGAAAATCGAAAATCTTGGTTTACTTTTGGAACTTGGAAATGGAATGAAAGAGAAAAGGAAAGTAAAATGAGTTTACATTTTGCTTTTTTTAGTTTATTTATAAAATGAGTAAAATAATGTCATCAAATAGTAAAATTTTATTCATTTTGATTGTTAATAATTATGTCACTTTTTACTAATACAAATGAATGAACATTTTAATTAAAATGTTCAATTTAACTTATATAAATTTAATTATTTATTTTTTAAAGTAAAAAAAAAAGCAAAATGTAATAAGAGTTTTAGTAGAAGATATTTTTATGATGCAAAAAAATGAGAAAATACCACTTTCAAGAGTTAGTAAAATAATTCTACTTACCTTATGTTATAGCACATTGGTTTTTTGTTTTAGAAAATATTATTAATGTTCATCATGAGAGATCACGTGGTTCCTTTGATTATTAAATGTATATTTTCAGGGCTTTTATATTTCAGTTTTGGGCAAACTCTTTTACCAGTTTTTACAATTTCAGCAAAAACCCAAGAAAAAGAGTATTGAGAGAGTGGTTGGAACTTGAAAAATATGGACCAACTTTCTCTCTTCTTGGTATATGGTTAGGGTACCATCTTTCACTGTGTATGGGACTCTTCTTTGCAATATTAGTATTATTATGATAAGAATGAGTTCATCACTCTTTGTTTTTCTCCTTTGAATTTTATTGTTTATATGTCTTTTTTTTAAAATAAAATAAAATGCATCAAAATATATATCATTAAATTCTGCTATTAATCTTTATACTTTATAAAAATTATGGATTTAATCACTATTTTTAAATTTGATAAATTTGTCTATGTAAATTAGTTAATTATAGTTTTGACTCATTTTCTCAAATCGCATCATTTTAAATCTCTATACTTTTTTAATATTTAAATTTTAGTCTTGGCAATCATCATTAATCCCTTACTTGAATTTTTAGTAAGTAATATATGAAAATAAAAAAAATAACATGACATGTTATGCTTGCTGCATCAGATTTTAAAAATAGCATAATTTAATTGAACAGATTTAACAATTAAATTTTTATTTAAAAACTAAAAACAACTAAATTATAGAAATTAAATTCATAATTTTTATAAAATACAGGGACTCATAATAGAATTTTAAATTTTTTCCTTGAAACCAAAATGTGCAGCATTGGGGCCGATAACACCGTGGTGTAGGTCCTAAGGTATATTTATTTTCAAGTTAAATGTGATTTGAATTTAAAATATTAAGATTTGCACATTACAATGGTCACAAGTTCTTCTGTTATTATATACCTACATATTGGTATAAAATATATTTTTAGACAAAATTAGAAGTAAAAAAAATTTTAGTTTTTACTAAAAAATATTTTTTTTGACCTAAAAAGACTATACTAAACCATAATAAATTGAAATGGAGAAGTATTCAAATTACTATTTAATTAAAAACAACATTTTACTTAATTTTAATTATAGACCACCCCCACCATTCTTAAATAAGGGGTTTTCGTCAATGTTCGAATCGTCGGCAACAATGCAAATTGGGATGAAAAAAAATAATGGAAAATATATGGATTTTCTGCCATAAATTTAAATCATGGATCTGGTTTGCACAGCATTCTAAACTTGATAAAATCAAATACTAATAATTTCAGGATCCAAGAAAAATGTTTCTTGATAGCATAAATTAGATGAATGAGCTTAAAAGGTCTTAATTCTTACTTTTCTATCATTTCTCCATTAAAATTTTATTTGAAAAATGTCCATTCATTCAATGCACTCCTTTTATCCTCGTCATGCCGTGTTTTATTTATATTTTTATTATTTAAGATCAACTGAAATTATAAACAAATTTATTAGTTTTATAAATTAATAAATATTATTTGGAGGATTTTTTTTTATCTTTTTATATAAAATCCAAAAAATGTGTGCATATCATTTAAACCTAAAACATCATAATCTTCACTATTTTTACTTTACTTTCTTAATTAAAGCTAGTCTTGGTTTGTCATAATCTTTATAATATATTTATATAATTTTTATGCATTAATAATTTATATTATATCTATGTTATTATTTAAATATCTTATTGTGTTAGGATTACGAGTTAACTAAACATCAACTCAATTAGGAAATGGCTAAAATTTATTATTTATACAAATTAAGTTATATTATTATAAGAGTGTTGCAATGCCCAAAAAATCATAGGGTAAGAATTAATAAAATAATCATGAAAGAAGTTTTAGTTTATGTGATTGAAAACTTAGGACATTTCCTAGAGAGCCAAGGTTCAAACCTTACTTTTTTTCATTTTTACCTCTTATTTTTCAGCAACTAGGGAACAAATTCAAACTAGTATATATATTAAATGTGGTAAAAAAATAATTAAGAATGTGTTTGTTGCTTTATTAGTTAAGTCTTAATATATTTCTCCCTTGCACCTAGATTTAAATCATGCCAACTCCTTTTCATTTTTATTAATTTCGACGTAATGGTTTAATTACCAAATCAGCCCTCTAAAGTTTGCTTAACCTAGCCATTTAGTCCATTACTAATCATAGTAGAATTTTGATTATCTTTTTTAACCTTATTTAGTATTTCTTTTCTCTCATTTAAATACGTCTTTTATATTTTATTTCTCACTTTTTCTTTTCATAAATTTCCATATTCTTTTGTAGGAAATTTATTTGTTGAATCCCAAACCCAAATTCCACCCCATTCAAACCGTTCTTCGCATCATTTTAACATAACACCGTCAAAATCCGTTTCTAGCGTAACACCGTCAAAACCCTAGAAATCTTGTATACTATCTTCCTCGCCAATTTTCCAAAATCAATTTTGAATCTTTTAAGAGTTTCCCCGAAAATCTTGTTAAACTCAATAAATTTTGAACATTGATAATAATTCTTGTGTTTTTGTCAATCGAAAGACCCATTGTAGGTATCTTGGATCAGATTTGGATGTAAAGATAGTCGAACAAGACCCCAGAAGTCAGGTATATGTTTCTTTATAAGAAAATCAAGGCAAATTCGAACTCAGTCCAGACCAAATGGGCTGCCACCATTTGAGAAGAAAAGAAAAAAATATGTAAAAGAGTAAGAGCTTCATAAAAATGAAACCACAAACATGAGAGTTGTACCCATAAACAACTTGAAAGAGAGGTAAAGCTCCATAAATATGATACACATAATCAACATGGTATTTGCATCTAAAAACAAACACGAAGAGAGCCAAAGCTCCATAGATATGAGACTTACAATCAACATGGTAGTTGTATAAAAAACAAAGAGAGCTGAAGCTCCCCACATATGAGATTCATAATCAACATGTTAGTTACATTTAAAAACAACATACAAACAACATGTAGATAAAATCCAACATAAAATGAGATAATTAGAATCCAAAAATAATATAGAATAAGTGAAATTGTTAAGGAACTAACATGGCAAAGATGTAATAAAAAGCAACCTAGTAAAAGAAGACCATAAGTTTAAGTCTAAACTTGATTTGTAGAATTTAAGGTCTATGACTACAATATCATGATTGTAGAATCTGAGTTATGTACATAGACTCAAGATTATAGAATTCAAGGTTTGCGGTTGGATAATTGTTACCAAAAAATTAGAGGTTTATGGATGTAGAATAGTGGTTATAGAATCGTTATTATAAAATTTGAGGTTCATGGTTACAAACTCATGACAATAGAGTTTGAGCTTATGGTTATGGAGTCGTGACTATAGAATCTGAGGTGTGTGGATATGGAATCTAGACTATAGAATTTGAGGTACAAAATATGAGTGTTAAAAGAGCTTTAAGAGACCTATAAATGAAAAAAAGTTAATGAAACCCAAAAATGGAGATGAAATGTGTTAGGAAAGCTTATTGAAACCCACAAATAGAGTCAGCTTAAAGAGACCAAAAAATGATAGAAACTTCAAGAATCCAAAATTGAAGAGAAAATTGTTGATAAAACTTCAAGATACCCAAATAATAGAAAAAGTTTCAAGAAAAACATAAAATAGAAAATGTTTCAAGAAATCCAAAAATAAGAAAAGCATCAAGAAATCCCCAAAACTACAGATAAATTTCAAAAATGGAGATAAAATATGTTAAAAAAGTTTTACCCAAATATGGAAGTAAGTTCAACAAATGGAGAAAATGCTAAGTGTAATGACCCGGTTTCCAGTAGTGTTAGAAAATGCAGCTTTGAGACCCCATTTTCGTAAACTGAGTCCTTAAATATTAAATAAGGGTATTTACAGAGTTAGGGTATAGGTGAACTGAAATTTATTTAAGCAATTTAGCTAAAATTGTGTTTAATTTTGGCTTAAGGATTAAATTATAAAAGTTTAATCGCTACAGATTTTTAATTAGATTAAGGCTCAGGAACTTAAATAGCAATTATCGAAAGGACAAAAAAGGCTAATAGCCCAATTTTAAGTGGATAATAGTGGGATGTGATGTTTATTATCATTAGCATAATTCAATTAAGGATTATGGTTTAATTAATTATGATTATGTAAATTAACTAAGTTTAATTAAAATTAATCAAACTATATAAGTTAATTAAATGGGAAAAAGATAACAAAGTAATCATTTTCTTCCCAAAAAACCACCATCCACCATTTGAGAATAAAAGAAAAAGCTTTCAACCTAGTTTCATATTCGACCCTTAATTTCAAGTAAATCTCTTGCCATTTTCCTTTTATTTTTGTAGATTTGAGGTTATGAGAGCTTGATTTAGCTATCCCATGTTTGTAAAACTGTTGAACTTTTTGAAAGTTTCCATCATTGAGAATTGAATGAAATTGGTGTGAAATTGTTAGAAATTAAGCTTAGATTATGAAAATTACTAAATTGTAAAGCTAAATTCTTAGTTTAGGACATTAGGGACCAAATCAAATTAAATAAAAATTTGTTATGAATTATTGGTAGGGATAGAAAATAGAAGGTCCCTAATATGGTGGAATTGGATTCTAATCTGAAGCCTTAAATTGAAAGTTATGCTTGTCCCTATTTTAGGGACTAAATTGAATAAATTGTAAAATATGTGAAATTTGGTATTTGATTCTAATTTGTCTGGAAATTGATAATTTGGTATGTTTTGTGAACAAAAACACCGAACAACTAAGACGGAAAGGAAAAGCAAAAATCGTTGACGCGAAACTTCAGTTTGTACTTTTATGATTTGGGATAAAATATTCGATTATGTATGCATTTTTATTTATTGATGAGTCGTTGGGATGATTCTTTTGTGAAAATATGAA
This sequence comes from Gossypium hirsutum, assembly GCF_007990345.1. Classification (NCBI taxonomy): domain Eukaryota; kingdom Viridiplantae; phylum Streptophyta; class Magnoliopsida; order Malvales; family Malvaceae; genus Gossypium; species Gossypium hirsutum. Next base: position 50,263,876 of record NC_053430.1, on the reverse strand, counting down.
ATATTTTAATTGATTTGTTATGGTTGAGATTCAATATCGAAACAGGGACTAAATTGAATAAAATAGAATAAAAAGTAATATAATTTAACTGATATGTGATAATTGGTATGAAATTGTGTTGACATCGAAATACACCTAGACGAGGGGTGAATTGGTGCTTTTTAAAAGGTTTTCGGGAAATGGCAAAAATTAAACGACTCAAGAAATTATAGTGGTTTGACATCAATTGCCTGCATCCACTACCTTAGCTTTTTTCAACTAAGGATTTCCCAAATCCACTAGATTTGAACCTTTAAGGACAAGGTTTAACCTTACAAAATCCTATCTTTTCAAAGATAAGATAGAACCATTTCCTCTTAGGGTTTTTTACCCAAAACCTTAAGTAACACCTCACAAATGAGAGAAAAATAATGATGAATAAGATAATACCTCTAAAAGATAGATAATCAACAATTAAGTACTCTCACACAAAGTTACAACACTTGAAAGGATGATAAAAAAACTTAACCCACAAGTGTGTCTAAGAAATATTTAGTGAAAGATTGATAAAGATTGGAAAATTGAGTTCTTGGAGGTTAGGTACTTGTTTCTTGTCTTTGTTGACTTCAATGGGGAGCCTTGACCTTGTATTTAAGTCCTCTAACAACCTTGTGGACGTTAATAGCTGTTAGAAACAAAATAAAGTCGTTGCAACCATAAAAACCAATATTAAATGCAGTTTGCAACTTCGTTGTATCAGTAGAATGATTCTTGTATAGGTAGAAGTCTTTCCAAAATATTATCGTTGGGCTTGTTCTATCAGTGTAAGTTCCCTTATATCAGTAGAACTCTAAAGGTTTCATTTGATATCAGTAGAACCAATCAGAGTATCAGTAGAAATGCAGGGGATACTGAACTTTGGTTGCTGTCTTGACTTGTTTCGGTAGAAGTCCTCAAGGTATCGGTAGAACTCTGGTGATTTCAACTCGTATCGGTAGAAGACATCAGAGTTTCAATAGAAATGCAGGATAGGTTGAACCTTGACTACTGTTTTGACTTTTTACGGTGAAAGTCTTCAAGGTAATGGTAGAACTTTGAGGATATAGTAGATCTAACCAGGGTATAGATAGAAGTCCCAGGCCAAAACTACCTTGCTTACTGGAGTGTGTTCTATCGATAAAAGTCCAAGCTATATCAGTAGAACACAGAGTTGTTTTGGTAGAACTTCCAGTTCTACCGGTAGATTTCTATAGCCTTTTCAAGGTCATTTTCATCTTGATTTCTATCGACACTTGTCCACCTAAGTATCGGTAGAAGTCCTTCTGACTTTAAAAAAAACTTGTTAAAAATCAAGTTAATTCAAGGCTTTTTAAAAGTTTATTTTGTCGAACACTTTGAAAATAATTTTCAGGACTTATAAACAATTTTTACAGATTTAAGTAGGGGATTTTTAATTTTCTTTTTGTTATATCAAAATACTTGAAAAACTAGAGTTAACAAATTGAGTTGAAATATGTTAATGTTACATGATAGATTGATGATGAATAGTGAATAATGTAATGTGAATTGAACATTAATACCCTATTAACTAGTCAAGCTGAGCCGGATATAGTTGGCATGTCATAAGATTAGGTTTTATATGAGTTTATGTGCTTATGTGCTAGGATACACTTCATGTGTAACACCCATAACCCATTTCCGTCATCACAATAGGGTTACGCAGTATTACCATACAATTCGAAACATTCCATAACAAATAGCTTCCAAATCATCAAATTAATTAACAATATTCATAAATAATTCAGAATGAAGCAAGACATACATTCATGGGGTCTTAAATCAAGCCTACGAGGCCTTAAAAATAGTTTAGGAATAATCAGAGACCAACTCGAAACAAAACAATAGATTTAGGACAAAAATGAAAAATTTCAAAACAGGGGTTACACCGCCATGTGTCCAGGCCGTATGATAGAGCCCAGACTATGTAGCTCAAGACATGGCCATGTGGCTACTCCACACACCCGTGTACTCACCCATGTAACTCACTAATTTGGGTCAGGCGACTGTGTCGCAGGCCGTGTGCCAGCCCATGTGAACCCTACATCTAACACGCCTATGTGAGTTGCCCGTGTGTGGCACACAATCGTGTGTTAGCCTGTGTCCCAAGACGTGTATGCTAAAAAATGACTGAAAATAACTTGCATTCAATTCTAACATACCTTGCTTAATTCATATCAAAATTACCATTCCATACTTGACCACTCATGCTTAAACTTGGAACTTAACAAGCATACCACACTAGTTACTCTTTCCACTACATCAAAAGCACAACACATAACACATTGCAAAAAAAATTGTGAACCATACAATCATGACTAAATGATCATATTACATGCCATATAAGCCAAGTTAAATTCAAAATCTACCAAAGAGGTCCTCGGATAGTGTGATTCTTTGAGTTGTTTCGATCTCCCAATTTCCACAAAAATGTAATCTACAAAGAAGAAGACAAGGACACGAGTAAGCTTTCATAAAGCTTAGTAAGTTCGTCGATTAAATAATAAAGCTTACCAAATCAAACATAAAATACAAATAACAAGATTAATTAACATAGTTCCTGTCAACAAGGTTATAAACAGAATTCCTATCAATCACAGCTCTCAACAAGTGAGTAATGCTCAAAAATAAAGACAAATCAATTTTCCACATTTCAATAACATTTAGTAATATTAGACAATGCCCGATAAACGATATACAGATATGAGTATACTGTTAACCATCCAGAACACACTAAATGCTCATATGAGCTAATCCAACCGAAAAACACCCCTCAACACTAAGTGTCTAACTCGTAGGCCAACACCCACCCTCGTAACACATCAGAAACACTGTAATATAACTCAATAGTCCGCAATAAATGCAAGACTTCAGTATATTCAGTGAACAGAGGATAAATAGAAGTCATCATCACATCTCATACCAATCCTGTACCACGTGTAAATAACCTATTGACATGCCAGTCATACTTTATCCTATGTTATCTGGCTCAGGATTTATAAACAGAAAATAGTGCCATCGTTTCATCCCATTAGCTCTCATTTATAAGAAAAAAATTTGTATTAATCAACATTCAACAATTTAATTTCGTCTAATATACATTTAAAAATGAATTAGAATTAAACCGGTCGAACTTACCTGACTAAACTACAACACAATAAGGTACAGAGACTATTCCGCAATTTTCTATTTTCTGTGATTATCAGCTCATTCTTGATCTAATATGAAACCAAATCTTGACCAAAGTTTTCAAGCCCTAACATAAAAATGGCTATTTGGTTCTTTCCACAAGAAGAAGAAAGGAAAAATGATGATATTTACGTCAATTTTTTAATTTTAACCTACCATTTAATTATTTACAACTTTAACCTTTTAATTTTAACTTAATAATGTACTAAGACATGTCCATAAATGTCCACTATAATTACCTAGGGTATAGTTACCATTTAAGGAGGGTTTAATTGCACAATTAATTTTTCAATTATTTTAAATTAACAAAATAAGCTTAATTTCAATTTAACCATAAATTAATTAGGACTTAATAAGGAAATAGCCCAAAAGCTATTGGATCAATCATATCCACCACCGCTTGGACTTTTTGACCATGATTTAATAACCATTTTAGCCCTTTTACTATTTTAAATCTATAGCGACTAACTTTTACCTCTTTTACAATTTAATCCTTTTTAATTAATTAATTATCTAAACGATAAAATTTCTTAACCATAATTTAATATGATACTAATGACTTCGTAAATATTAAATACTTAGTATTTACAAGCTGACACGTCAGAGTTGTGGTCCCGAAACCACTTTTTTTGACACAAATGAAAAATAAGTTGTTACATCGTGTGCCAATATGCACTTTACGTTCTAGTTTCCCTTACTCGATTTTTCTGTTAATGCACTTCAGTGTCATTTGGTTGGATGATCCGTGTATTCGTCCAATTCCGAGTTAGGTTAATAGGGGTCATTAATGATAAGTTTGATAACTTATACCGAAATGAATTAATATGTTGCTTGATATTTTGAATATGTTCATATATGAATTGAATTGAGAAGTATGTATCTTATTATGTAAAGCAAGTGAAATCAAGCCCTAAGAGCCGAATCGAATGTGAATGAGTCAGTAGACTCTAGAATCGATAAAATGGTAAGTATAAGGTAAGCGAATTGAATTAGTTATACAAATTTGATAGAAGTGATGCCATTGCCATAGATGTATTGATGTTAATTAATGATTGTATAGAAGTTCTAAATGGTAGAGGAAAGGGAAGATGAATAGATTCGTTATGAACTTGTTTGAAATAATGTCAATGTTATTTATGCATATGTATTGAAATTTTATTTGAGTATAAGCACAAAATGTTCACTTGAAAAGTATGTAACAAATGATGGAAATAGTATGATTGATGAATGTCTAGTTAGGTTGATTTGTTAATTGGTATATGCATTATGTTGTAACAATGCAGCTATGTTCTTATATCTTGAATCATGAAAGTACTACTAATCCCTAGTGCTTATTGTATGGTTTGTTGTCTTCGTGTGCAGATGCAAGTTCTCTCAAAGTCCCAAAAAGGTGAAGTCAGCATCCAAACCACATCTATCGACTCAATATAGTTTGTATAGTTCTCATCTTTTAATCTAAGGGCATGTACTTAGGCTTTTATTGTTCAAAGGTTATAAATGGTCAAAATTGTATTATAGTGTTTTAGATATAATGTGATGGTTGATGTTTATGCATATTTGGCTTGGTTGTAAATGATAGATCGTTGAATTAGTTGTAAAGAAAGGGAGTATACATGTTTTTAGGTCGCCCAAACTTATACAAGTTGATTTCTCTAGAAACAGTTTGTCATGCCGCGACGTCAAATGATTGTCTTTGCAATGAGACCAGGTTTTCATGCCACAGTGCGACGTTGAATATTAAACGTTTTGACAAGGCTTACTCAGTATGTTGTATCGTGATGAGGAACCCCCTAATGTCGCGATTTCAACTTGATGTTTTAGAATTTTTAGAATTTGGTATTATTTCGGCCCTAGGTTAGAAAAAGAACTTTCGTAAGCTCAAATAAGACCCGAAATTGATACCATATTGTATTATACACATAATTTACTTATATTAAATGTATAATGACGTTGGTTTGAATATGATTGGTTATAGTTGCTCTTGCAATGAATATGATACCTTGTGACTCGGACCCAACGATAGGATCAAGAATTGGGGTGTTACATTAAGAAACCCAAAAATGGAGCAACAAAATTAGGGATGGAAAAATAACATAAAAGATCGATGAATTCTGACCAAATTTTACTCCATAGGGTTGGGTATTTTTTTTGTTGCTAAAATTGAGTTCAGGTTGAGTTGGGTTAATTTTAAAAACTAGTCGAGTTAGATTTAGGATAAACCTGCTCCACCTTGCCTCGAGAAATTTATAAAATTAACTCTATTTTAATTTTTAATTATAATTTAGCCCCAATCCAATTTTAATAGGAAAACTTTTTTGGTTGGATCGGGACCATTTCTGCCACCTCAGTTTTTCTTTACTCTGAAATGGTGATTTTCCCATCGAATCACCATCTCTGCTAAATAATCAACAAGTGAGTTCAATCCCCCCCCCCCTTTTTTTTCCCAATACCCATAAGATAAATGCATGAGAAATTGGGTTGGTAACTATAAATAAAAAATTGCCATACAAATTCCTTGTGTAATAGAACGAAGTACAAACGAAAGATTTGGTGTTTCTATAGAAATTTTCAAGAGCCTATTTGGTGTTTTATTATGATTCCTAGGGAATCAAAATAGACAGTCAACAATGTCATGCTTTAGATGTTGGCGACCATCTCTTATTTTCAAATTTTGGCAGCAACAAAAGTAGCAGAAAAGGTTAAAAAAAATTGTTTGATGTGATAAAACTGAAATAAGTTTGGGTGGGGTTGATTCAGTTCGGGATAGGGTATGGAATAAAATTTGGGGTTTGGGAATCGGGGTGGGTTTATTCTTCTAATGTCGGGTCGATTCGAGAGTCATGGGTCGGATATGAAAGTTCGGGTTGGAGTTGAGGTGAGCAAAAATTCATCCCGCCCCCGTTACCATCCCTAAATATAACAAACCCAATAATAAAATGAGAAAGATGGAAGAGGTTTGAGAGAATTAAGCCATGGGTTTTTACTAGATTCCCACAAACGACAAAAGCTTATTATGGATGGAGTTTAGAGATGGTGTTGAAGGAAGGTGAGATGCTCCTAGTTTCCCAAAAGACGAAGGTGAAATAAGGGGTGTTAAAAGTCAATTAGGTGTTTGGTTAGTAAAAAAGATGAATGTGAGAAAGGTATAATATGTTTAATACTAGGAATTTCTCTCTAACAAAACAAATAAAAGATGGAAAAAGGACTTTTGACTTTTCTACTTTGTGTTAAGTACATAAAAAGAACAGAATCATTTCAATATAAATTTAGTGTTTTAAAAACTACTGTAATATATCACAATATATATTCCTAATTACTACCTTCATTGCTTTATTTCATTCAAAATAACTCTCATATCAAATGAATAACATTTAAAATTTCGTTTTCGGAATAAGTTGTAAGCCTTCATTTGAATAACATAACGTATATGTGTATATAAGTAAAAAGAAAAAAGAAAAAAAGTGAGAACATTTTATATTGAAGGAAAAAGATTTGAATTGAAATGTCTTTGAAATTATGCATATATATATAAATTTGTGAAAAACTTGAAAAACTAATAAAGTGATTTTTTAGTTACGAGAAGTTATTTGAACAAGAAGTTTAAATAAGATTGATTTTTAAGTGGGTATTTTCTTTTTTTTAGAAATGTGGATAGATTTTTCTTTTAGAAGTAAATAGTTTGTTTTATATAAATTTCAAAGGAGATGGAAAAGTTTTTAATTGTCGGTTAAGTTGTCGTGAATAGGGACTTACAAAAATAATTTTAGATTGAAAAAGTAACAATTAATATAGATAATTGATTACGTAGTTTGAATCTAATCTAATTTTTATTAGATTTTATTTAGAGAGAAATCCAATTTTACTTTTTAAAGGCCTTAATCAAAGTAGAATCCACTATAATCTTCATAGTACAAAAAATATTTTAAGCTCAATGATGCTCGTATTCTTTATAGCTTCATTCCTATACTATTATAATGAAATAACCTTCCCACTAAAACTTTCCGCCCACAAATAAATAACACAGTTTGTATATATATATATAGTACTTTCACTTACTAATATTCCCCACACTAAATAGACTAAACTCTCTTAATTCCACACTTAAAATAGTGTGATCAAAATAGGTTTCAATCACATATTATGGAAAAGAATAATGTAGAGATATTGATCTGTAAACCTTTTCGATCCCATTCTCATAAAGAAAGAGAATCACACTTAATTTCACTTTGTTGCACGTGGTTATTATTATCTAAGGTTTTTTTTTTTTACTATAATTTGACTCATCACATTAAATTTAATGAAGTCTTTTATTATAATATTAAAAATCTTATCACATGCATATATATATATATGAAAACCACATATTTAGAATATAAATTTGTGTTTAAAAATAATATACAATAAATAATGAAATGTATGATTTGAAATTAATTAATTATAATAACATATGAAATATGTACAATATTAAAATAAAAAAATTATATTAAATTGTGAGTAAAATGAAATTTAAATACATAACTACATCACCTTAAAAAAAATACAAAAAATACATCATATTAACAATACTAAATGCACTACAATTGTTTATCATGGTATTGACATCAACCGTGAGTTAGTGTCAAGTTGACTTATTGCACCAACTCAATTAACAATATTATTAATATATATACAACTAATAGAGATAATAAATTGTGCATATTAAAATAAATATATTAAAATTAAGTTTTGGTTATGTGGTAAATTAAAGGTTTTAAAAATTCAATTGGTGTGGGTTCAAATTAGGACATATAAATATTTTAATTTTTATTGATTTTTGTTAAAATAAAAAGACTAAAGTACCATCAAATAATATAACTTAATTTAGTTACAGAATGACATTTTTTATAATTTATTTAATCGAGTTGATGTAGAGTTGACTCGTGATTCCAACTCAATTAGGGATTTGAAAAAAAATATAAATATATTAGTGTTGATAGTATAAAATAATAGAAACTTGTAAGGATTATGATTTTAATATTTTAATTTCATGAATTTGTTTAACTTTTATTGAACTTATAATAAATTTAATGTTCTGGATTATACCTTCACTAAACAAAAATTCTGGTTTATATTAAGGGTGAGTGTTTGAATAAATTAAGTGAAAAAATTTTGAGTTAGTCGAGTTGACGAGTTTTATTTTATCATCTAAATTCGATTTGAAATTTTTTCATGTCGAGTCGAACCGAGTGAAATTGTTTGAGTTAAATTAAAAAAAAATTAAACATATCAAAATATCTTGATAGAATATAACTAATTCCATATTAGAGCACATAAATTTAAAACAATATATATTTGAAAACTATTTCAAAGTAAAATAAGAGAAAATAAGATACTTTAGTATTATAAACTTGAATTGGTTATTTACTTGTTTATATATATATTTTTTTTTCAGAATTTTTAAATTATGAAATTTTGGAAATTTTTTTTTATAAATATTTGTATTTTTGAAAATTTGAAATTTATTTTGAACTTTTTTTGCATTTTTTTTTGTTGAAAGAGACCAACTTGTTCATTTTGGAAATTGAAAAGGACCAAAGAGATATTTACACCAATCCGTTATTCAAGTAATTTGAAATGTAAAATTCAACTTGACTCAAACTCAAAAAACCGAATTACTTATTCGAATTGACTCGAAAAAACCAAATAACTTGATTAACTCAAAATTCATAGTTTTTTTCAATTTTTTTAAGTTGAATCAAGTTTTACTCACCCTAATTAATACAAAAGGGAAGTTTAGGGAAAAAATTGTTTGCATATTCTTTCAACCACGTAGATAGAATTTGTGGCAAAAAGTTCAAAAAAGAAAGTAATTATAATTTACAAGGTCAGTACTTCTATCAAAGAATATGGCACCAGTATTGATTTTGGCTCAAAATTAGTCTGCTAAATTGACTCAAGTTTTTTTCCCTCCTTTTTCGTCAAGGTTTGTCAACATTTTATTGAACCAAGAAAAAGAATTTAGACATCTAACAATTTTGAAGTTCCGACCTGAAAATCTATAATTACTTTGCTCACCTCATTTGAAGATTCAATAAATGATCTTACCCAGACGAGAAGGTATGTGAGACCAATGACATGTGACTGCTTAAATGTGCTTTAAGTTGTAACTGTAATTGAGTAGTCACTAGGCATATTTAATGAAAATTCAGAGTGCAGCAGTAAATTAAATACAGAACGTAAGTGATATGCTTCTTCGGGCATTGAGTGTCAATAAATGTGGTGTTTTACCTCCCACGCCCACTCTAAATCTATTGAAGAACAGAGTGTCCAGCAAATCAGGGAGAAAAAATGGCAACTCAAAAGTCAAAACTGAGTCTGCAACAGTGCAACTCAGATCTAAGTCTCTTTGTCTGGTGGCCATCTACATCATTCCTGGTTGTAAAATAGCAACTGCTGCTCAATGCTCATTCTGTACATTCTTTTATTGAAGGATAAATTTGTCACAACACTTTTATTAGAAATTGAAATTTGGTACTATTATCTTCTTGTACTTTTGAGACTAGAACAATAAAATAATTATAATCAGAAAATAGATTTGTTATTGTAGAAGTAAAACTTTTTCTAAAGCCTTGCATATGAAAGTAACTATAATCACATATAAATTTTCAGATACAACATAGTTTCCTTTAAAAAAGGAAAAAGACTCAGTGATCATAAAATTCAAACCAAAAGGTGGTAAACTAAACATAGCAATCAAATTTTTACTACTCAAATTCTCATAAAAACCAAATATTATTCTTCATCTCAAATGCACCTTATAAGAGAAAAGGATTAGGAATCTTGAAAAGCTCGAACCCGAGCAGTCAATTCTCTTACTTGGCTCCTCAATCGCTCCGGATTGCAAAAGAAGTCCACAAACACCCTCCTTTGAAGTCCAACCTCTTGGGAATGATGTTTTACAATCTGCATTTCCCACCCATAAATTGATAAAAAGTAGATAATGGCTTGGGTTGGTATGTTTCAAGCTGAATGTTTGGAATGTTATGCCATAAAACATTTTATTAAAATAAGCTACATGCCTAACACGGATTTGCTCAATCTTTTTATATCTCTATATCTATTTCAGAATGTGATATACATAAGTGTTGGACTTAACCAATGCATATGATACTAAAATTTTCAGAGCTGCATATAATTGAGTTTAGCAAACAGCTGCATTTAAATTTTGGTGCATATGCAATACGACCACACAAATAAAACTTTCATTCAATAGGTTTTTGGTGCCAGCCTAAATCTTCAGACCATTGTCTGCCATCATGTGAATCTGGTCTATATGTTAAACTCACGTAACACTAACCTCAAAATGATTATATATTCTTGAGTAGATTGGAATGGGAACTGAAAAATGGTTGTAATCATATGAAGTGATATGCAAGAATTCATCCATGAGGAAAACTGCTTTAATAACTCCAATTACCTCATTCTTCTTGCAATGCTCAAGTGTAACTTCCTCTACTGCAGCAGAGAGTTTTGCATTTATCTTTTCCATTTCATCCAGCTCTTTCATTAGAGGCTAAAAGAGGGAATCAAAATGTTAGCAAAGCACGTTAATTTCATCATCAAATGAAAGACATAACAACACTATGATAATAACAGAACCATGCTTCAAGTGGAAATGAAGGGGAAAATGGACACAGCTTTTGCAGTAATTGTTGGATATACCCGAGGTGTCAATATTGGTTGAGCGGTTGTTGAAGATGCAAATAATAATTGCTGCAGACTTTGAATCAGAGTGCACCTGGCACAATAAAGAAAAGTTATGACTACCAGAAACTCAAGATTCATCAAACACAATTCTAATTCAGAATGTATTTAATTGTGTTTCCAATAGTAATGTTGAAGACAAATTCTAAAATACAAGCAAAAATAGAGCAACTCACAGCTCATTGATACATCTATTTCTGTCCTCTGGTAGAGAATTCTCAAGGTCAGATTGAAGAGCCATCAAGTCTGAATGCAGACCAGATATTTGCTGTACAATGCCAGGAGCAGATACGTATGTTGATAAACCAGCCTGTGCATCTAAAGGAAATGCCAAAAGCAACCACAAATCAAAATCCTCTCACTAAACAAAACCCCATATAAAAACAATAATCTGGTCTAAATATGTAAGGATGGGGACATTACTTGAATGGATACTTAAAAGATCTCTAACACCATGCAGAAAAGTGTCTCGATCATCCACGGCACCTTGCTCTTGGACCTCAGAGGCAGCTTGAATTAGTGCCAAGCAACGCCCCTAAATGATAATAAACAGCTTTCTAATGTTAGGATTTCCAAGGAAATCTCAAACAGTATCCTGGAAATAATACTATTCCATGTAGCTTTGAATCAGGATGCAAAGCAAATGGATCCAAATAGAACATCTGAAAAAACAGTCTCTAGATTCAATATCAAAGAACTTTTTAACTAGTAGCTGAGAATTAGCCTCGTTAGCAACACCTGTAGTGTACTAAATGAGAATGTCCAAAGTACTAATCTCCCTTCAAAACAGTAATAAAACTAAAGACAAGAAAAACAGAGGAAAACAACCAATTGACCAAGAAGCTAAGCACCGTATAGGAATTTTAATGAAACACCTTTTTCTTAATTCCGTCTTCATAATAATGCTAAATAATTTGGAGCTGATAGTGCTCTTTCCGTTTTTCTTTCGAATATCAGTCAAAGTAAAAAATTAACTTACCCTGTCGGTAGAATTTCAACCCAGTATGGACCAACAAATAGAGATTTCAATTCAACCTCTATCACTCAAGGTTAGACACTAACATGGATCAATAGTGTAACATCGCAATTAGTAGAATTGCAAAGTAGGAGAGCAGGAAGTTAGAAGTGATAGATGTATTCCCTTTGGAAATCATGATATATATACGCATACATATGAACACTGATGGAAATATAAGGTGCACATAAACAAAACACAGACCACCACATAAGTTCCAACATACCACCCGGCCTTTGGTTGCTGACAGGTATGCCTGAAGCTCTGACTCGATAACTTTAAGCAATGAATATGCTCCAAGCATATTCTTCTTTTCCAATTGACAAGCTATTTTTAAGAGCTGATGCCTTGTAAGATGATTGATCAGATGATTGATAAACTGCAAAAGGAAATTAAGAATGCTATAAATTTGGTGATGAACTTAAAGTTTGAAAATTTTCATTACTTCAAAAACCATGTATAACTAAAAAGAGTGAGGAGGGATGGGCCAGCTTTAAACAACTCATGATAGTTGCTTCAAGTGGTTGTGACGCTAGTAAAAACCTGAACTTTATACTCGTCTGTTATCACAGTAACATTTCAAATCTAACCCAACAGTTGACATGATTGAACGCCACTGACATGTCAAAGGAACATTTTCTTTTGTTAACAGGCACTGTAAAATGGTGATTATTCTACATGAATGTTCTTAGTTTCTCACCTTGCTAAATGCATTATATCTCAAATAAAAACTAAGAAGCATGAGATCCATGGCCATAAAAATTTGGGTTATGCCTTTTTATGGAAAAAAGTCGAAGCAAGATATAATTAAATTAAAACCTTTGCAGAGTAGCCAAACATACCGCCTTTTGTCTGCTAATATAGAACTCTTGCCGCATAACCTTTAGATCATAATCACCTAAAAGCGGATAAATTTACCACAATATTAATCGACAGGGTGATCACAGTGACGCAACCGTTTACCTTCTGCTTTCAGTTCTCAAAAAGAAAGGCAAGGAAACTATACCTTGCAAAATGTATGTGTCCTGGAGTTGCGCCAGCTCCCAGCAAAGATCTGGAATAGTCTGGATAAGGAAGGTGGAAATGAAAAATAAGAGTCGACTTAAGTAAATACCTGAACTCCAACAAAGTGATTAGCACATATAGAATATATATAACATCATCTATCTTTTACCAGTACAACACCATATTTTAGCTCATGTTCTTGAACATCTCAAATGGGGCACACTAATATCACACAAGATTTAAGTCTATATATAATTAAGCATCAATATAATACCAACAGGCAACACAAAGCGGCCAAACTTGATTATAAAGTCACAACCAGCCCAAAACATATCTGATGACAGATAACACCACTTAACATCTCATGAAACCCCATATTCTGAAACCACTGCCACCAACACCAAAAACACTACTGATCTTGACATCCTTCTCATCATTACCAAAGAACCATTACTTGAAGTTTTATTAAACCCTTCAGCACTACCTTAAAACACCAAAACCCTGTTTCCAAAACCAGTCAAAAAACACTTGCTAACATATTAATCATCATTTCTACTGGATGCATCATTACTATCCTAAATTTCATAACTTGCCATTCCATCAGACCGTAAAGACTATTCTCCTAGTCTTGCATACAATCATAATAGTTGCATAAGCCAATGCAGAAACAATAATCAGAGTAATAGCAACTTTCCTATTGGTCTCTTACCAAAATACAGTTTCCCCAGAACCAGTTTCCATCTCTAGCAACCACAAAACAGACCATTAATTTTTATTCCATAACAGTCAAGCCTCACATTTCTGATTCCATGCTCAGGAATGGACATTGCCATAATCCTAAATTTCTAAACTCCACATGCAATTAAAAAGACAAGAAGAAAACCATCCTTTCATCTAGCATTCTGCCTCTATAAGGATTTCTCTAAATCAGCTCAGATTAATAAGTATCAAGTACATCAAGAAAAAGCACAAATCAAACTTAAATCTTCATTTATTAGGGTTTTTAGTAGCATAGGACGTTTAATATATTTATTGGATAAGGATTTTGTTTATAACACCAAAACACATTTTAAATCTAGTGTTTTCAGGAAAGCAGCATGACTAGACAATCCCACAAAAAGGTCCTTGATGAAAACATTAATAAATGCCTTAATACATTCCAAAGTCAACTAAGGGTGTTTTGCGGATAATATTTTGGTATCAGCATCATGAAAAATTTTAATGGAGAATTCATGTAATGAAATTGGAATAAACATGAGTGAAAACTTGACAAAAATGTACTCTAACCAATGTTATTCATTGGGAACACAGGTATGGCAGGGAACAACTACTTATGTAAAAGATTTAGGTAAAGTGAAGAAATGCAAAAAAAAGGGAAATAAAAATACACAAACAAACCTCAGTTAATAACTTCTCTTCTTTGTGATAAAGGTTTGAAACCTCTCCCACCAATTCAGCATGCTTTCTTCTGCATATCATAATCAACATAACATAAGAGTACGTAGCATCATAATAAGTAGGAACATTTCTATAACTCCTTCCAGGGATGATGACCCACAGCCTTAAGAAACTTAAGCTTTTAGAAGCAAAGCTACTTTTAAAAAGGAGAATATTTCTTAGCCGTATGATAATAAAGTAATTAAGTCCATATAAACATTTGATTATAATTTTAGGGTTGGGATGGATAGTTTAGGACAAAATTTCTTTTTAAATGATTTTCTTTTTTACCAAATCTTGCCGTGACCAGCATCTGGATTCCCTTAAAACAGATCAAAGGCATTTCTCAGTGCAACAAAGTTCATTTGAAGACAACAAAGGTGTTGTTTTACAAGGTCACTTGCACAGCATGATGGATGCACTAATCAATAATTATGGTTAATGAGAACACAAAGTTCTGTAATTTGTACACTATGCTTCTATAAAAATAATGAATTAACTCATGAAATGTAAAAGCTTACCTAAGGGAATGAAGATCAAGATGAATATGAGCTTCATCTGATGATATTTGAGATTTAAGCACCATGAGAATGGCTTGCTGCTTGGCATTCTCAACCTGGGCTTCTACCCATTGTCTTTCACTTGTTCCGAATCTGTCAAATAATGACCAATAAAATTAAATTAACATCACTGCCACATCAATATGACATGCTACTGAAGAGCTCATCTCAACTGCTATAACCAAACTTGTTTTTATCTGTTTATGCTTTTTAACCTCTATATAACTTGGTGCAAGTGTAAGAAAATAATTTGTCGCAATAATCATTCTACTTTTTATTGTAGTAAGAGCAAATGCAATATGGAGAGGAAAAAAAAATTCCCCTAACTCCTATGAACCAAAATTTCCTCCAGCAATCGCTAACATTCAAATAATTAAATTAGTTGAACAGCAACAAGTTAAAAATCAAGATTAAAAAAGAATATTTAGAAAGCTATAAGGCTTAAAGAAAAAGGAAAGGGCATACATGGAGCGAAGCCTCTGCAATTCAGATACACGTTGATGATGGGACTTTTCTAGATCTGCTGCATTTAGATAATAATAGAAAAAAGTCAAAAAACTTGTAAGTTCACCAGTTCATGTGTTACTAAATAAAACTAAGACTACATAATCTGGCACAGCTACATTAAGTCAATACACTGCTATCTTTAACATATAGTATGTGTGCATGACATCATTTTCTTCATACCTTTGCATGTACATCATTTTCTCAAAAGTTAAAAGTACAATCTAAAAACATAAGCTAGTACATTTAGCATGACTTGCAAAGCACATAACAGAATACTATCAAATTCTTCCTTTAATTAAGCTTTTGCATCAAATCATGTATAAGAAATTGAAAGAGGCTTCCAAATGTTCTACTTAGATGAGTAGCACAGGGAATAATACAACAAACAAGCAAGATGTTAGAAATAACAGATGTGTATATATACATTCAATGAATCATATTCCTCTAACAGAAAGTTTAAGTTAAAACAGAAAAATAACTGAAGGAAATTTTTAAGAAGGTAGAACCTTAAGTTACATATATAACCCCCACCCTTTTTTAAGAAGAAGCAAGCCATTTCACAAAGCCGGTTGTTACTGTTTGTACAATGCTTTTGCTTATTTTGTAATGAGATACTTATAAGTTTTACCACTCAAAGAGACTTTAAAAAAGCAGCAGCTGATACTCATTATAAACATTAGTCTTTTTAACAGAAAAAGGATATGCTTCATCATTTCAAATAAATACTAGGAACATACAGTAAAAAGAAAGACCCCTCTGGTGAGATGAGTAAAGACAAAAGAAACAAGAAGACAAGGACAAACGAATTAGATTAAAGGCACTACAAGACAAGAGAAAGACTTTCCCATTTTCCACTAGAAAGATTATCCAGGAACAGGTTCTGATGATTATTCATTCAACAATAAATTTATGTAATAGCAGTGAATAGACAAATAAGAATAAACAAAAGAAATACTTATTCCTTGAATCTAAAGTAAACCATTGCTGTTGGCCTAAAAAAATGAGCATACCATTTGCTAAAAGGAAACCAAAGAGCTTTACTCTAAGAGCAACAGTACGGAGTACCTCTTACTAAGCTGTTTGAGACATCATCAAGACTAACCCAGGAGCATTTTGATTTACCCTCTTCAGCAACTAATCGAAAAGGAACCTGAGTTTAATTACTAATTGAGTCAACAAAATTAATAGAATAAAAATATAGAGGCCTCCATATCTAAAGACAAGATAAACTGTTGCAAAAACCCTTGGTAAGCCACAGTTTAACTTATATTAGTTGGAGGATTAAGCATTGCTAGGAAAATGAAACTTAGTTACAAAAAAGCATATAAAGCCACAGTCAATGACTACCAAGAATCCAATGGTATTCCATAATATGATAAAAAAAATGCAAGAAAACTTAAACCCAAGTAAAGACATAAAAAGTAGCAAGACACCTCACAGAGATAGTAACCCACAAAAAGAGCTGTAGAGGAAATATTGCGTTGCTAGAATTGAAATGAGGGCAGAGGTCCATAGTATCAAAAATTGAAGTCACTAATGCCCAATCCTAGGGCAGCTCCAATGCCTAATGAAGGAGACGAAGAGAGGATTTCTAACATATTAGATGTTTGCTATCCCATTCTCCACAACTTTGGGTTTAGCTCTTCTAATGTGCACATCAGATAAATTTTAGACCAAATAGTTTACCAAATGAATTATTATCACAAGTAGCAGCATGAAGACTGAATACAGCCAGTCAGCCCTCAAGACCAAAAGTAATAAAAACTATCAGCAGCTTCGATGCCCTCTGACCACTACAAGCTCACGAGAATGAGTGATGCATTCTAAGAAACTAAACTCCTGTAAATTAGCAACCGATGCTTTGCCATATTCACTAATCAACTCCTAGTGCAAATGCTTCAGAAACAAGAAGGTAACCAGCACTAATTTGGCATAAGCGCGAAAGGTAGGGATACATCATATTTATATGCAGGTGGCCAGAAATAATAAAGTCTAAAGTACAAACTAGAACTTTTTTTGCCATAAGGAGACAAGAGGCTGATGGAAATGTATATGCAAGCGTTTCAGTTTGTGAGCTGCCCCACTATATACTTCACAGAGCTGTGTCCATGTACATATATTAGAGGAATTAAAATTAACATCATTGCTATAGAACGTGAGAAAACTCGTGATAATCAGATATTGAGTAAGCATAGTCACATGAGTAAGCTTACAGTATAGTAAAATGCTTGGGTGAACTATTAAATACAATCTAAATAATCTGGTAATATATATGCAATCTGCTCAAAATGCCACATTTTGTTACTCTCCTTTGGGGTGAGATTTCTTTTCTGCCTCAAACTTTTACATTATCTCTCCCAAAATCTTTTTCAAAGAAATTTCTTCCCCTTAGTTTTATACTTTAGGTAAAAATTGGTGCTTAACAGAAACTCTTAAAGGTCAATGATAAAATTATTGAAGACTCTGCAGCAGAAAGAAACGAGATTTAAAAATGGCGTTTCCAGATCATACCGTGTCTAGTTGCTTAGCAAACCACTGGTTTAACTCCATTATGCAGGATGAATCTCCAACCAAGTACGGATGGAAGTCAGAATAAGCTAAGTAGATGCCTTCCTCTGCATGTACACATCATGAGTAAATGTTCATCAACAAGGTGCAAGCAACTAAGAAAAGTTTCCCTCCACTGTTACATTCCCCTAATGCTAGGCACACATTACCTCAGGCTCCTATATCTATTTGTTATTTGACATAGTTTTTGAGAACCAACAAAGGCTAACGTTCATTTATCACCATGGAAAGAACCAAATACACACCAAAAGTTACAAACCTAATGCAGCAGGCTAATGATATTCAAAGTAACCCATGCAAAATGATAGGATTCCAAAATGGGAAAAGGGGAACAGGGAGGAGGTTATTGACTAGGCTGGTTTAAGATCAGTCTTTCTTCATCCAAGTCAAACCCAAAGCTGGCTAACCCTCTTACACAATTGGGTAAAAAGAAATGCATTGTTTTGAAAAAGAACATAACAGCATAGAATCTAACATCTCAGATGGAAAGAAAAGAATAAAAACAGTACCATCTCCAGAATGGTAATGCGCCAGCTCTTGTGCTGTAGATGCTATTTTTCCAAGAACTTCGTTCATCTAAATCACACACACAAAAAGAAGACCACTCCTTCGATGTTAAAGCAGATAAACAGTATCCTCCAAGAAGAAAGCAATGTAAATAAAAGGACAGCTTTTGATATTAAATTTTCATGTTATTCCTTTTATACTTGGTGCTGTGCAGCCATGTAATGCAGCATAAACAACTCAGAGAAATACCTTCCACCTCACTTTGATCAAATTTGAACATAACATGTTTCAAACATTTAAAGAATTAGAGATTCCCTAGATTTACTTACCTGCAAGTTCCTTCCCGAGAGACTATCATCTATGGTTGTAAGGTGTCCATTAGCAGCAGATGTTGCTGCAACCCGTGCTCGTCTGCCTTGGATCAAAGCTGAAGCCTGACCTGTAAGCATGTCAAACTGAGACTGCAAATGCCTAAGTTGTTTCTGTAGCTCTAAAGCTTCAGCTTTATATGCTACAGTTGCATCCCTAAAGACAAAAAAGAAATCCATCAGTATAACATGCACCATAATTAAAGAATTCTTTCGCTTCCTGGAGTATGCACATAGAATCCTCTCTAAAAAAGCTATATCAAGAATGATGCATTCAGACTATCCAAAAATATCACACAAACACTATTCCCTAGCTAAACGTTTTCAGGGTTGTCAGCTTAAGCTTGAGTTGTATTATGCTTAACCTCTTTAAATAACAGGGAAAAAAAAGGATGCTAAGGAAACAACAATAATGAGGCAATGTGAAGCATGTGTGCAGTGCAGAGAGAGAAAGTGAAAGAATACCTAATATCTTTCAATCCTTCTTCAGCTCCAAAAACCGCCTCCTGGTTGTCCCTCCTCGACGAGAAGGCCGAAATGCTATCATAAGCAAAGTCCAAGTCTTCCCCCTATTTCATTATAATAAACCGATATTAATGGCTAAGCCCGAAATTTGCAGAAAAAGAAGAGGAAATGAAGCAAAATTTACCTCCAACAGCTTCCCTTCTTGTACGATTTGCTCATACCTGCACAAATTGAAATTGATCCCGTGAATGATAACCTAAAAGAAGGTTTAATCAATCGATGCTTATTCCTAAAGAAAAAGGAGAAATATAAAGGGAACTGACAGGGAGAGTTGAGAGAGGGAGAGGACATTGGAAGGGCAGAGGGAGGAGCAGATCCAGTCAAGAATGGTGCGGGTGTCGTCGTATTGGAAAGGCCATTCGAAGCTATCGGGGTCCAATTTCTCTGCCCCTTCGTATCCCAAATCCGCAAGTAATGTGCATAGTCTCGCCCCACTCATTTTCACTTCCTCTCTCACACTCTCAGATCTTTATCTTCATTTCAAAAATGTTGTTAGTTTCAAACATTCCTTTAGTGAGAAAGAGAGAGAAGGGTTGTTTTGGCGCCGGCCTCACTGAAAATCCTAAAAATAAAAATAAAATGAGAACCATTTTAGGCTGTAAGAAAGCATTTTTTTTTTAATCCCCACTCGCATACTCATTTTTATGAAACATATTACGTTATTACTTTATAGAAATTTTATATAATTTTATATAATTTTATGTTAATTAAATAATTACTTATTTAGTTGAATTATCTTTTCATTCTTCTTGTTATAGAGATATACCAGCAGTTAAGCTAGTTGGTTACGCTTACATTTAGCTTGTACATGAGTTCATGATAGTATCAATTTCTCAGCTTCATTCTTGTTCATCTTTAGTTGTTTTCTTTATGCCATTCTTTGTTATTGTTTGAGGTTCTTGTTATTCCTTTTTCTTTTGAATTAGGTAATTCTACATTATATCTTGTTTCTTTTTTTTCTTCATTTATTTTCAATTTTGTTTTTAACTTTTTATTTCAAACTTGTATTATATTTATTTTTTAAGGCATTTTAATTGTTTACTCATTCGATTAAATTGTTAATTAATTTAAGGTGTAATATATTTATTTTTATATTCTCGATGTTGCGTTATATATGTTCTTGAATGTGCATATTGATTTTTTTTTTAATTTTACATTTATGTATTAGATGAAATTAAAATAGTAATCTACACATGTTGGTATGAAGTCTACATTTTTAATATTTGTACATAATACCTCTTGTAGTTATTCATCATTATTTTTTTATTTATTTTTCGAATGGTCATTTCGATAATCCTGAACCTTTTATAAGCTCTTGAATATTTTTAGTGCTAACTTTTATACATTTTAGTAATTAAGTTTTATTTATTGAAATTTTATTAACTATGTAATGTTTCATATTCTAAATATTGCTGTTGTATATTAGGTTGAATCTTGCCAAAACCTTATTTGTGATTCTTGATATCTTAGCTAAAAATTATTTGTCATGAGTATTGGGTGCCGAAATTTATCCAGATGCTAAAGGCTCAAGGAATACAATTTTAGAATATGAAAAGGGCATCTAATCAAGATAACTAAAAAGCAAATGGATTTTATCTGTCATTGACCTCCTCCAAACATGTGAACATTTAGGCTCCGTTTGTTTGCAGGTAAAATGTTTTCTGGAAAATGATTTCTGGAAAATAATTTCTTGAAAAATGATTTCTGGAAAATGATTTACTTTTCTGGTGTTTAGATGAATTTGTGTAAAATATTTTCTGTTGTTTGGTAGATTTCCTGAAAATATTTTCCTGAAAAGCTGTTTTAATAAAAATTTATATATTTAAGAATTTATTATCTTTTCCTTATTTGATTGAGTTTACTTTATATATATATATTAATAAATTTATATTTTAAATTGTTTTTACATGTATTGCAATAATTTATTTATAAATAAATAAATCATTTTAAATATATAATAATACTCAATTATTAAATTAGAATATTAACCGTCATAAATTGAAAACAACCAAAGTCAAATAAATTATTTGTAATTGTGTTATAAAAAAATAAAAAATAAAGATTGAATAATTATAAATTAGCTTCCAAACTACAATTAATACTAGAAATTAATAATATTATCCAAATACATAATTAGTATTACACCACATGATAACAACAACATTATCCAAATACAATTTTAGAATATGAAAAGGGCATCTAATCAAGATAACTAAAAAGCAAATGGATTTTATCTGTCATTGACCTCCTCCAAACATGTGAACATTTAGAGTAAAAATTGTGTAAATAAAAATATAAATATTTAAGTGCGGTATCTACAATCGTACATGTTAAATTATAATATAGATTTATGTTACAACGGAACATCGTTAAGTATTCCGAAGATTATTACCAATGGATTGCATATTGGAGAAACTATTATTAAATTAATTATAGAAAATAATTACTAATCTAATCAAGTCACGAATTAGTAATGTGAATCAAAATTAATATTTTAATTAAACTAATTAAATTAATATACCTAAACTAACCTAATGGAATTTCCTATTCCTAGTGTTGACAATGCAAGCCTTTAGCCTAAGATTGATTAAATCCCTAATTATCTAATTAAATAATTACTTATCCTCGATTAAGTTATTTATCACCCTTAGTTAAGAATACCTTTCCGGCCTCATCTTCACTAAAGATTACCACCTAAGTTACCCTTCTGGTCTCTTCCTAGGCATACGAATACCCTCTCTATCTCACCACTTGGCACAAGTTATACATGACAAGGCACTCTACCAGTTTCACCTATCTAAATATTCTATCAGGGGGCATCACTCCCTAATATACTAAGTACTCTTAACTAAATACCTAATTTCAGATCAATAATTACTTAACAGATAAATTAGTTTGTTAACCGAAACATGCAAGATATAAATAAAGCGCAAGAAATTATTCAAACATTCATATAAATGTTAATTGATCAGGTTAACGAAATATAAAAAAAGAAAGATATAAGAGAATGCTTGTGAATATATGTTGAAGCGCGGGCTCGAAGGAAACTCCGCTCGTAAATGTCTTCACATTGGCATAGAGAAATTCCGACTAAGCGAACATAAAAAAAATTCAAAGAAAACTGAATAGTAAAAATTGTCTGTCTAAGTCTGTACCCCCAATTTCGATGACCCTAAGGTTACTTATGTAAGCTGCGGGTTACTTAGTGCCTAGATACATTTAGATACTAATTAATACAATATACTCTTAAAGTTTTAGGGTCTAAATATGGAAATATCCCAATAGTGTTGTCCAAAGAGTCAACTCATTTTGGCCTACCTTCGTCATGTCATCATGACGTGGAAAGACTCCTCATCACGACGTTGCCACCGTGAACTCATTCCTATAATCACTGCGTCGTCATGACTAGAGGAAGTTCCTCGTCATGACGTTAAGTGATTTTCTAGCCTTGGCAGCTTTGTTGATCTATTTTGCAACATGGCCTTCCTTGTATTGTGGCCCGACGATCATTTTTTGTATTCTTGGACCTGAATTGACATCCTACACACTTAACTACCCCATTAGTCACTCTCGATCAAGTTGGCCTTCCGGGTCATCAAAACAGCAAAAAATGTGTAAAAACACTTATTTTATTAATATTTCATTCCCAACCTACTAATATAAAAAATGTAATAATTAATTATAAAATGCCAAGAAAACAATCTCGTTAAATACAGATAAAATTTTAACGATTTTACCCTATGTAAAATTTCGAGAAAATCCATTCAATATGTCACAACTCAACATGTTCACTATGACCAAATGATTTATTTTCATTTAATGGCTTCAAAACAGTCCAAAAACATAAACTCATTCTTTCATCGTTTTTTAAGTAATCCTATATAGGATTGCAAGTTCCCATTTTTATTTTCATTTCTATTTTCATTTTTGGAAACCTACATTCATTTCCAAATGATTCCATTTCTCCATTTCAGAGAAAACATAATCATTCATGAATGTTTCCCATTTCTTTTTTTCTATTCATTTCGTTCATGTCTATTTAGATACGCAAATCATTTATGGTTTTAACAAGCTAATGGAAGGACTGATTGGACATATATAGTTGATGCTCAAATGATTTATAATTAACTTCCAACTTTTTGCCTATTAATTATAGACTCATTTAGTCACGAAGTTATTCCACTATAATACCGTGACTTAGCTCTCTTCAACGACATACCATTACTAAAGTAACTATTCAGTGCTCGCCCAATAACCTTGTCATAAGTGGGTTACCCTCATAGGATACCCTTAATCTCTTTGGGATAATATCCGATCTCCCAATATGATCCTATTTTATCTTATGGTAACCATTACATCTTCTTCCTTGAAAAGCCAATCACTATCAAATAGTGATCAAGTCATCCATCATAAAGACGGACGACCTGTGGCCACGTTTACTTTTCATCAACCATTTAATGCTAATGAGAAGATATCATTTACCCAATATACTTTTTGGTGGACAAGTCGGTTTTTCAGGATCAATTACAGCACCAGCCCTCCGGCACATCTTCGTGATTAGGTGCGAGTATGTGATTCCTCGTGTATGCCCTTCGGCACATTGTCGCATGTTCACGAAGATCTAGTCTCCCATGTTGACCTACTAGCCTTGCAAGATAACGTACAAAAAAAGAGCATGATTACGGATAACTTCTATGATGTGCTGAGTAGGGAATAATTTTGTGCCAATAAAATACATCCACATATTGGCTTCCAAGGTCATAATTGATTGTTGAAATCGTAATGGCTCCTAGGTCACCTATTTTCGGACCCAATGGTCTCAACCCTCAGTTAAAAATTTAATTATTGCATCATAATCTACCTCGTCTTCATTTAAATTTTAGTAAAAATCAACAGCATAGTGAGGTGTCTTATGAACAACCTCAACTGCTATTTGAAAGATGTCTATGCACACGCTTTTCACAAAGACTTTGTTCTCTTGGGTTTTAAGAAAATTTGCGTATAGTTCCTGAACGATTGATATTACAATCGATTTGAGTGGTTGTCGGCAGAATGTATTCCACCATAATCGATTGACCTTTGTAATTATTGGGTCGTGAAATGACTGCGTGGTGAAATCGAAGCCACATTTTGGGATCAATAGTTTGTTGAAATTTTTTATTCAAGCAACAACATTATTGGAGACGAACTGTCTCCTTGGTTCATTCAGGACATCGCGTTCCTCAATTTTTCAAGATGCTAGTCATTTATAATGGCAACGAATACAATTCTCACAATCAATCAGACAAATTAATTTCAAAAATCCAGGTTCTCTAATCCATCGTTCAAAATTCAACAATAAAGTAAACAAATTAGAGAAAGATGTCACCAGGCTTTTCTTATTGCCGATATGTCTATTTTTCCTCAGCCATCGTGTTTGACTTTGTTAGAGATTGATTGCCCTTTAGAGGAGAGTTTTCGAGTGGGAGAAAAGGAAAAAAAATTGAAAAATTAATGTCTAAAAATATGAAATACACAGAGTAGTGGTTGATTGAGGCATTGGAATAGAGGAAAATGATGGAAAATGGAAAAGGAAATCGTTTGGGTGCAGTTGAATTAAGGCTCGTCATGACGAGGGCCCTTTTATAATCATCACCTCATCACAACGTGGCTTTTTGGTTCGTTACAATGTTGCATCGACGTTACAATTCCCAAGGTCGTTACATGTACGTTTCTTCTCATTGCGACGTGGGGCCTCACATTGTGGCAACGCGATGCTTCTCGCCGTAACGACACAGGCTGTTTGTTTCCTTATTGTGAAGTTGTAGAACCACGTTGGGATGTGGTTGGTACCGTCAGGATGATGCGATTTTTCCCATCATGACAAAGATGGCTCATTGTGAAATCCCGATGGTGCTCGTCACGACGCCTCGACTATTTTGGCCTCCTTTTTACGCGAAATTCCACATTCTCAATTCTTCTATTTCCCCCTCCCCCTATTTTGAGCTTAAAAACCATTAGTAAAACACATAAAAATACCTTAATTAAAGATTAAACTCAATAATTAAAATATTTAAATGAAAAAAAGAATTTAAAATTAAAAGAATTTTAAATAAAGTATTTTTTTATTAGGACGATCCGTATTTCAGCTAGCCTTTGAGACTTTGATATGTATTTTTTCCCTCCATCGAGATATGTAAACCAACACCTTCTGCCAATACCATTGTCGTTGCCTTATCTTTCACTGGCGTGACATCCATATTACAAGTCAGTGCCGAATCCGAGCTAACCCTAAAGTATTTTTCATGGTATTATTGTCTCGAGCTTCCTCCCATCCATGTCACAAGAAGCTTTGGTTTCCCGAGCTTTATATTTATCGACAAACGAGAATGAGATGAACTCGTCTATTTCTTTGGTTGGCACCTTCTCGGTTATGGCTAAAAAATATATCGTCTCGTCTACACTTTTATTCAGAAACGATTGAAGCTCCTCTACCTCTAATTCTATTGCTAAATCTACTACTACATCTATATCTAGGTTAGTTGGATCAGAGGCATCTACGATTATATTCAATTCATTCTCGTCTCAGTTTCAAACTCTTGTTGACTTTTAAAATTTAATTTCGGATTGTTGTTGGTAATGCATTGGTCCTTTGGATCAGAATTGGGGACATCATGTTCAACCACTTTCAATGGAGTACTTGCTTTATATCTTTTCTGGAAGAATTCCTCTAGTTGATCCAACTATTTTTGGATTCTCTTTTATTTAGCTTGGAATTCTCACTCACAGCTTTCTTGTTCGGACATATGGTCATACAAATCACAAGGAGTTTTGGTTAAATACTCGGATACCCCTAAAGGTTGCTCATGTATCTCTTCCATTGTTTTATTTCTTTATTAAAGCAGTTCTATCATAAGCGATATTTGGTTCTCCATGATCTCCCTTTGATTGTGTACTCCTTCCTCGTATACTTCGTCTTCCTTCCATGGGTTCGTCGAAGCTCCATCCGTTTCAGATGTATACTTGTTTGAATTTTGTGGGAGCTTTTTCTAATACTGAGGCTACTCATATTACTAATCGTAAATCCATTGGTTTGTCGAAGCTCCGTACCACCAATTCGATTGAGCTTGTTTATACACATCCCAAAAAAAAATCACCATCCATGATTAAATTTGATAACCAACAAGATAAATAAATAAAATTTAAAATAAAAATACTTAATTAACTAAAAAAATTCAAAATAAAATTATTTAATTATGTACAAAAAAATTAGAACACTATCTAGCTCGTTCTTCTTTCGACTAATATTTATTCTACAATAATCAATCTAACAAAAGTTTCACTATCACAATCCCCGGCAACGGCGCCAAGAACTTGACTGTCTCCAAACATGCGAATGTTTAGAGTAAAAATCATGCAAATAAAAATATTAATATTTAAGTGTGGTATCTGCAAGCATATGGGTCAAATTGTAATATAAATTTATGTTACAACAGAATATTGGTAAATATTCTAAGGATCGTACCCAAAGATTGCATATTGCAAAAACTATTATTAAATTAATTAAAGAAAATAATTACTAATCTAATTGAGTCACGAAGTAGTAATGTAACACCCCTAACTCGATGGGAGGATGTGGCGTATACCATTCAGCCAGATAGTCCCCCAAAAACACTGAGGCGTTACTGCCAGTTTAAAAACCCTTTAACTTAGATTAAAATTTTTAGAATGATAGATTTAAAGAGTTCTCTTTACGTTAAATTCTATTATTTTTCTTTCCTTTTTGTAATATATTCTTTTTTTTTAAAGAAGGTTACGATTTATAAAAGAAGAATCTGTTATCCATCTATTGTTCAACTATGGTACATACATATAGGTGTTAAAACTTCATAATCAACAAATCACTAAAATTATTCATGCACGTCCAGAGTGAGGGTAATTCACTTTTAAAATAGAAATGACAAAGTTAATTACAAAATTTAAATTCAATATGCATGTATGTGCCATCCTCCAAATTCCCATGCATGATACAAAAATAAATAGGTGGCTCACTCGCAAACACAGCTCTGGCGTTGCCCCCTTCAATTGATCATTCTTCCACTATCAAAATGCCTAAGAATGAAAAGTAACGAAGTAAGTTCAATTGAATTTAGTGAGTTTCAAAAGTAGACACAATAAATTTTACAAGAATTTCGATAATCAATAAGCATCAGTACTCGTAAGAAAAGAACAACAGAATTTTTCGTGAGACTTTGTCACGCAGACATAATACATCAACTTATACACATAAAATACTCAGATTTTTCAAAATTGGTGTTGGGTGTATTTTTTAAAAATTTTCTCATCAACTTTTTATAATCTTGTTCAAGCCTTCTTCTCTAATGTCAAACTCAAACATGTTGAGTCTAACAATATCGTTATTGCCATCACATCCTTTTTTATGAACATCCCCATTCGTCTTATGTTGGAAGAGTTTGGAAATTTGCTTCATTTGCCTCTCGGAGGTAACTCCGATGAAAAGGGGTTGTTCAATTCCACTTTCTTTATTGAGTTTGGACATTCAAACTCAATATCTATGATCATGTTCTCTATCTAATTATCATTTGAAATTTGCGTCCTATCAAGAAACATGCCAAGCTTCATCACACCGATTATTAATGGCTTGATTCTACCCATTCCGATAAGAATCCTGACCTAGCCCTTATTATGTACAATGACATAACTAAGGCTATCGAGAGGGCGATGTCTCAAACCTCACCCTTCCCCATGGCACTTATTTGTCATATATTTTTAGGAAGTTAGGGATTAGTACCCTTGGAGACACCCCCATTTCCTTTAATTAGCCTATTAGTTATGGGGCACTTCACCATGCCGGTTATCATTATGATGCCAACTCCGGTGAATGGATCAAGAGTGGTCATCTGAATGCAAATGAAAATGACAATGTCAAAGGCGCATTTGAAGATATTCTGGCATCCAAGCATGTTCCTCCTCTGGGTACTTTATCTCAGGTTGTTCAACCTTCTTCAGATATTAATATTGTCATCCTTTATGCTCTACACTCTTTGAGTAACGATGTTCAAAGAATTAGATATGAGGTTAGATCTCATAGAGATGAGGTTAGCTCTCGACTATTGACTTTAGATATGCAAATGGCATCACTTTTAGCACATCACCCCCGACTCCTCTATTTTCCCCTAGTGATGAAGATTAGGATAGCTTTGATACATTCATATCATTTTCATGACACTTGCATTACTATTTTTATTGCTTTCTATGTTTATGGTTTATTGCACCTTATTGCTTAATCAATATTTAAAGAAACTTTGATTTTTTTATTTTTTATTTTTGAAAATATTAGTTCATTCTTTCTTTAGTTTTATATATAATCTTAAACTAACCGTCTTTTTCTCCTAAAGCTTTATTTTGATTTTTTTTATATCACAAAAATGGGGGAAAGTAAAGGTAAATTTATTGATATTGTGCTAAATTAAATTAACTTTATGCAAATTATTTGTCCATTCTTTTCAAAGTAAAAATGAATGCCAAATTTTTTATTTTATATCAATTTTTTATTTAGAACTTAAATTGAAAATGAATTTTATTAAGGGGGAGCAATTTATTCAAAAACAAATTTACCGAATGTTTAAGTTAAAGTTGAACAAAATTAATAAAATGATTTCTCAAATGAAGTCTAAGAAATAAAATTTTGAATCTTTTCTTTGAACTCTTAGAAAATTTTTGAATCAAATTTAAAATCAAGTTAAAA
This sequence comes from Gossypium hirsutum, assembly GCF_007990345.1. NCBI lineage: Eukaryota > Viridiplantae > Streptophyta > Magnoliopsida > Malvales > Malvaceae > Gossypium > Gossypium hirsutum. The sequence continues at coordinate 50,234,668 of NC_053430.1, read as the reverse complement.
TTATTTTAGTCAAGTAAGAATTCTTTCAACTAGTCAAATTATTTTTAAAACAAGTCAGTATAACTCTAGGCTAAAAAGTACCGATACTTTTTGGCCAAGTATCGATAGTTTTTAAAATATTCTCTAGTATCAATCCGGTATCAATACTTTTTCATATGGTATCGATAAAATGTTCTCTGGTATCAATATCTTTAGCTCCAAAAGTCATTGAATTCTGCATTTAATGCAAAAATTACTAATACATTTTTAGCAGGTATCGATACTCGCGGTTGCAAGTGGATTAAATGCACTGGTTTTCACATCACTAACGGCTCTATTCGTATCTCCAACAACCACAACAGTTGGAAATCAATTAGGGGTATAAATACTTGCTTCCAAAGATCCTACAACAACAAGAGAGATAATTCAAGCCTAAAAGATCAATCAATCAACCTTTGTGCTCAACCTTCCTACTTTTCTTGTACACACTTGTGAGCTTTCATTGTTATTCTTTTAGCTCAAATGTATTCTTGTTTATTAGTGCTTAATTGGCAAATAATTCAATCTTGTAAGGATTTCTTCTTAGTTTGCTATTTGTATTTACTCTTTGAGAGGGTTTGTATCTTAAGGTTCGGGTGGAAACCTTAAGGGAGTTTGTAAGGTTAAAATTTGTCTTCAAAGGTTATCAAATTAGTGAATTTGGAAAAATTCTTAGTTGTGGAAAGCTAAGGTAGTGGAGTAGGAAATTGGGGTCGAACCACTATAAATCGAAATGTTCATTGTCTCTATCTTTCTTTTTAGCAACATAAGGGTCATTGTCTCGAGATGATTGACAAATTGTTTCGAGACATTCAAACATCAAAGATAAAATAGTTTTTCAAGAGAAGCATGTCTTGAGACATGAATCCATTCTCTCGAGACATGGTGTGCAACTTAATAGTTTGGCCCAAGGTTCGTGTCTTAGCCCCGAACTTTCACAAGTAGGCCAATTGATCATGTCCACATTCAATTGCATAGGATTACTCAATTATCTTTGAAATTCCATGGCATGATTGTTGTCTATTGCTTGATTGAGTTCCTCTAGCAACGAATGTGGTATCTTGCATTCAAATCCACCAACCAGTTTAAGTAAAAGGTGTTATAGAAAAAAAATGTAGTCAAAATCATCCTTCAAAGTTATTGAAAACTTATGCTATTAATATGGTATGAAGGGGCATTTGTCACGTGCCTGACATACATCTAAGCATCTAGTGAAATTTATCAAGCATCCATTAAATGGAATGATAGAATATTGAGATAAAATTTTGCATTCCAAAATGATGAAATGAAAGCTAATTTTTCTGCAAAAAAAGTAGAGTTTTACTACGATGCTAAAGCTAACCATGCTTCTAATAATTATGATTTTCATGAGATTTCTTTGAAGATCATAATGTGAAAAATTAGAATATTTGATATTATCTTAAAATTATGTTTTTCTTGTTTTTATGTTTTAAGTATTGTTTTATTTTTCTTTCTCAGTTATATATATATTTTTTATGACTATTTTCAATATTTCTTATAGTGTATTTTATTTATTCATCATAATTTTATTGAATTAAAGATTGATGGAGACATGTCTTGCAAGTAAGTGCCACCACACATACTATACTGAAAGATAAGAAATTAGCCTATTTATTTTGCATCGCTAGTAAGGTGGTTAATGAAAAATGTAAGCTTCCTTTTCGAAAGTTTACAAGTACAAATACACATCCAAGTAACCTCCAAGTGTAAAATCAAACTATTACAACACAAACAAAAATGGCTTGAGAACTGGAATAACGAATCAAACTACTCCAACACAAACAAGCTACGAATTGAAACAATCTGGACTATGAATTGATTAAACCTACACATGGCACTAGCATATGACACACTTTGTGTATGGTGGGTCTCGAACCTAGGCACTTAAGACCCAAGACCTCTACTTTTTCCAATGGCGATTAAATTTATTTACTCATAGATTCTAGTACAAACAAACACATTTTCTAAATCAATTTTTCCATCACACCCTTTTGCAATGATCTCTACAATACTTATTTGAATATGTTTAGGAACATAATTCCACGAATTTTCGATACCTTGGATGTTAGTAAAGGAATGTATAGTTTGCTTAGAATTACATGGCAAGGAGAGCAAGAAATGATAATTCAAGTTTTAGTTCTACATACATTTTCTATTTAGGTTATTCAAAATTTTTCTTCTTGGTATTATTCATGTTATGGTTGCAAATATATATATATATATTCGCTGATTTATTTGAATGCTCTGCTCTGTTTCGGTGAAAATATATGAACCATGAAGATGTCTGTTCTTATTGAACTCTGGGATTGTTAGAATGAGAATTTCTTTTTCACATTTTGTGATGGGAATTGAGATCGAGTGGACTAAATGCATTTCGGATTAAGCTACTGAAAAGAAATATAATCATCTTAGCCAATTCTGAAGTTAAAGAGTCCTACATCCATTCCCCAGGCAAAACAAAGAGCTGAGGGAACCTCCAAACTACAATTGCAAAATGCAGATTAGTATTTGCCACAAATCCTACATGCAGAACCTGCCGAGCATTCAAAACACAACCTAGACTTCCTATATACACATGCAGTTGCCATATCGATACTCAAGCAGTAGCTATTTTTTCCCGAAGTACGAAAATAGTGTTGGCTGCTTATCACCACCACCTTTGATGTTTCCCTTTTTCCTTGCAGGGCTTGTTTCGATTTTATCTTTAGATGGCTTGGTATCAGCTAAAAGCTCCTCGTAGTCCCTTTTAACTTGGCTCTTCCCTACATCCCCAAGGGATGGAACAGGAACATTAGACTTTGAATCATGGTCCTTATCTATTAAGGATGCAAGTCTATCATCTGTGCTTCTAGGATCCTCCTTTAAGTTATTCAGCAAATTTGTTTTGACAGATTCATCACACACACTTTGCTCCATGTTTGATTCTTGTTCCTTTTCAACTTTCCTTGTTGAGAAGAACTTTGAGATAGAATTCTTTTCTTGTGTCTTCAGTGGTACCTACGAACATAGTTGAAGAAGTAATTAGTGGATTTCTTGGAATAAACCCTGACGCCATGAAATTTTAGTTAAATGCAACCATTTTTCTGTAAAAAAGCTAAGCAGAGCTAGACAATGAATCCAAGTTAAAAATCATTGAAACCAAACAGAAACTCATTCTTGGAGTTGTATCTAGACCAATGATATCCCTAGATTATGAAACCAAATAACATAAATTCCTGCTGGCACTACCTCTTTAACGCACTCAGGTCCTTCAAAAGACAGCTTACCAATTGCAGGCGTTACTGGATACCACACCTGAAAGTCAAATGTTAGCATATAAGAAAAACAAACTCATATCTTCATTATCATTCAGCATATCTAAAATGCAGTTGTACCCTTGTGATTTCTCAGATTCAGAAAGCTCTTACCAAATCTGGATTTTCATACGGTTTAAGCAGCATATCAGTTTTAGAACCATTTAGCCATGCATCTGTTGATCCCTTGTCACCCAAAATTACCGGCATCCTGTCTACATAGACATTAATTGAATGTGTTAATACAAGGATTCTTAAATTTCCAACGATTAATGGCAGGAAAATCAAATTATTCAAGAACATATTAACATAAACGGAAACAGATAAAAAGACGGCCAAAACACTGGCAAACCTGCATCTGAAAACTGATCCGACTAAACAAATTTCCTCATGTAGTGCTTAGCAGCATATAGCAACTCACTATCATCAAAATATATTCGCATATGCAAATCTCAAGAACTTATCATGATTCTTTGGAATATCAAATAGTAATCATACATTTGAGCCTTTTTCTTTATTCAGGTCATTAACATAACTTACTATTCTCACATTATTGTAGATGAGACATAAGCATATTCATCTATAGTCTCCAATTAGGTGATGCTTGCATCCAAGCAGATTCTAGGAGATGGTGGTAGCTAGTGGAATAAATTATGTACAGATGGAAAGAAAACAATATCTTCCTCCGACTTAATAATACTCCTCATTGATTGCTTATCTTAATTTTGACATTGATTTAGGGGAAAAATTAAGGGAATACAACTTCACAGCAATAGCTCAATGTGACAAACCTTATATGGAAAATTTTACTCCTAAAAAGGACCACCTCATATTTATTAAAAAGAAAGAGGGCCTATAACTGTCAGAGTTAAGGAATATTGCACTGCTGAAACTAATAAACAAATAATTCAACAAACGAAGTTTCACACGGAAAATATTTGACTACATGGGTCATATGTTCATAGTTCAATATGTTGCTGAAAAACTCATTAAGCACAAAATAAATTTACAGTATAACTCACCATGAAGCCACTGAAAAGTTGACGACGCGGAAGTAGTAAGTATGGTAAAAGTGTGAAGTTTCTCACCTGCAGGAAGACAATACACTAATGTGTTATTCACTCTAATTATAATTTCAGAAGAAAAAAGAAAACCACATCTTGAATCTTAACAAGAGGTATCTTATTTCATCATTACTAAATTTAAATCAGCATAGCCCAAAATAAGTCATTGTCTAACCTAAATGAACAAGCAGGGAACCCATTAAATTAGCAGAGATAATAAAAATAGGGGAGGAGAAATTTAGTTACTTCAAATTATAAAGACCGGAATATGAAGAAAGGGCTTCACCTTCAGAGTTCTCCCAAGAATCATAAAGAGCAGCAAACACTAGAGGCCTACCATCCTTGAAATGAATGTAGTATGGCTGTTTCTTCGAAACATCTTTCTTCCACTCATAGAACCTGACAAGAGTAACTGCTTCTTTATTGAACAAGATGGAAATAAAAACAAGAAGGAAATTAGGAAATAATGACACAAAGGATGAAAGAGTAAGTTCTTCTGGTAAGATCACTTGCACAACTACAAGAACAGAGCCTTCATGAAAATAGACCAACTTCAGATGAAGGGAAAAGAAATACCACAGTAATCTTTTTTTTTTTTGGCCAGAGTAATCATTTAACTTAGAATTACTAATTTCCTTTTAGAAAAAGTTTTTTTACCCATACAGTCTTACAATGTGGCATAAAATCAAATACATTTTCTATTTTCTCTGCTTAGAAAACAACCAACAAGAATTAGTTACTCTAATTTCTAACAAGCAACTACAGGAGCTTAATCTCATCTATCACACCATGGAAGATATCATAAAGAAACAGAGAAATTCTATTCTGTAACATCTAGTATCAATTCTCAGTTCAGTTTTCAGAAGCACGCGAGGTATTATTGCAGTTTTCAGGCTTCAGCTACGGCATCTTCATAAATAAATCAAAGGGCTTCAAAATCTGAATTTTCAGAGCATAAGAACAAATGCAGCAACAAAATATGTGAATTTTTCATAAATAGATCAATGTACCATTCTTAGTTCCATACCCTTCAACTGCCACTAAGCACCGGCTTTTGGGAAGGAGGCGCCGGAAAGAAGCCTTTTCACATACTGATTCTGATCGAGCGTTGAACTGTGGATTTGAAAAGACTCACTTAGCAGAAAAGATTTCCCCACTTTGTGATGTCAGAAGGTATATAGAACTGTACTTGTTAAAACTGGTAGCAATTTTTGAGCAAGGATAGACATTTAAAGGCAAAATTAACTTAAAGCAGCAGTGACAGTATCATCGGAAGATTTCGGTAAAATGTTTTTTAGGTGTGTCTGGTTGTTTCTTTTAAAAATGTATTGGTTTTTACTTCTTCAGAAGTTCAAAACTAAAAGTAGAATCATATCAATGAAATAGGTAAAATACAGAAATATAACAAAACATTCAATCATATTTATTCCCACATAAGAGAAATATGCATTCTTCGACATATTTTCATAAACCTTCAACCTAAGCTCTTTCTTTCAAAAGCAAATTGCAAATAAAAAAGATGTTTGAAACGAACGCCTAAATAAATAACAAGAGAAACTGTCAATAAATTCAAAAATGGATTTAAATTGAAGACTATGCAAAGTTGAACACACTTATTGGAATAAGAGAAGCTTAAATAAAAAGATTACCATCTTGAAAATGTCAGGCTTATCGGATTTCTTAGTGAAACTAGGGATTAGTTGATAAAGGGACGCACGCGGACCAAGATCGAGTTGCCAAGTCACGAGAAACTCTTACGAAAGATCCTAGACGAACAGATCTGAAATCAAAAACAAAGAACAAGATTAAACCGAATCAGATTTGAATTTAAAATTCCCAAATTCAATTAAAAGAGCAGCAAGAAGAAAAGAAATAGAATCGATGAATCAAACGAAATTGAGAAGAAAGAAAAGATGCGAATCTGCCAAGGGATTGATTCGGCCAAGAATGCCCAATTTCCAGCAATCAATTGATTCCCAAATTGAAAGAAATCCAATCGGCCAAACCCTAGGAATTGGGGATTTTTGGGTTCGAATGGGTGCTGCCAATAGAAGAACAACTTAAACGATGAGATCTTGAGTTTAATCAATGCTGGAAAACAAACAAGAACAGCAAAATATTAGATATAGATTCGGCATCAACAGAAATAAAGAAAAGAAATTGAACAGCAAAAATTAAAGGATAAGTCCTAAAGATCCTTGAAATCCCGAAAGATTTCACAAATCTCTTCAAACGGCTCTAATCTCCCCTCCAAAGAATATCGATGGCAAGAAGAAGGTTGAAGATGGCTCCCACAATCAAAAGATTGTTAAAACAACTTCTAAAGAAAGCTCAAGAGAGAATTCTTGGAGAAAACCCCAAAGAAAATTTTGCACTCTAACAAACTGAAATTTAATATATTGAATGATAATAAGATGTTTTTACAAAGGGTGGCTGGCCAATGCTTATATAGGCTTCCAACAAATCCTAATCTCACAAGTAACTAATAAAAATTAAACCTAATTAATAAAATAACAAGGTAAATTCAGCCATGCACTTATATGGGCTGTTTTGGGCCGAATTTTACATGTAATGCTCCTAAAGATTAAAAAATTAAATTAAACAAGTAAGATGTTTACAAATTGGGCCCTTTGACATTTTGACCTGATTTTCAACTAAGTATGAAGAAATTTCTTGATTGGGCTGGATTTTGGTTATTGGGCCTCGCCTTCAAGAATTTGGGCTCGTGATCCATCTCCTACCAAAATTGGGTCGTTGACGCTCGTAATGGAGATCCAATGCGTTTTGGCTGCAAGATTTGGTTTCTTGGGCCAAGATTTCCAAGATTTGAAATCTTGATTTTCTCTTCGAACAGCAAAATTGGGCCAAGATTCGATTTCTTGATTTTCTTGAAAACAAGAAAGTGAATCTTGATTTTCTTGTTCTCTCGTGTATGCATCTAAGGCCTTGCTAACAAGCTCTTGAATGGTCCCATTTAGTTTGGACCGCATTTGTCGGGCCTTTGATCTCGTTATTGGGCCTTGTGGCAATTTGAGCCCATCACGTTCTTGAACTTGGATTGGGCCTTTATGACTCGTATCATTCCCCCTTCCTTAAAAAGATTCGTCCTCGAATCTAAAAAATCAAATGGGGACAAGTCCGCCACATTAAAAGTAGAACTTACATTGTACTTACCAGGTAGATCAATTTTATAGGCATTATCGTTGATCCGCTCGAGTACTTGGAAAGGCCCATCGCCCCTTGGGTCCAACTTAGTCTTCCTTTTTGTAGGAAATCGTTCTTTCCTCAAATGGACCCAAACCCAATCTCCGGGTTCTAGTACAAGCCGTTTGTGCCATTTGTTTGCTTTGTTGGTGTTGGCGTCATTTGTTTTGGCTATTCGCTGTCTAGCCTTCTCATGTAAGGATTTCACCAACTCAGCTTTCTGTTCGCCATCTAAATTCATAACGTGTTCAAGAGCTAATGACGCAAGATCAAGTACTGTTAGTGGGTTAAAACCATAAACAAGTTCAAATGGGGAATAACCAGTTGTAGAATGAATAGATCTATTATATGCAAATTCAACAAATGGTAGGCATTCTTCCCAATTTCTAATGTTCTTTCCCAGAACAGCTCGTAATAAAGTCCCTAAGATTCGATTAACTACTTCAGTTTGACCATCAGTTTGGGGGTGACATGTAGTAGAATAAAGCAATTTAGTACCAAGCTTACCCCACAATACCTTCCAAAAGTGGCTAAGGAATTTGACATCTCTATCAGAAACAATTGTTTTAGGGATGCCATGAAGTCTTACCACTTCTTTAAAGAATAAGTCTGCCACATGTGTAGCATCATCTATTTTGTGACAAGGAATAAAATGTGACATCTTTGAAAACCTGTCAACAACAACAAATATACTATCTCTTCCTTTTTTTGTTCGAGGCAAACCTAAAATAAAATCCATGGATAAATCTACCCAAGGTGAAGTAGGAATCGGTAGAGGAGTGTAAAGGCCATGAGGCATTACCTTAGATTTTGCTTGTTTGCATGTAATGCACTTGGAACATACCTTTTCCACATCCTTCTTCATATGTGGCCAATGGAAGTGTTCTTGCAATATGTCTAGTGTTTTGGCCACTCCAAAATGTCCCATTAATCCCCCACTATGGGCTTCATGAATCAACAATTCTCTCATGGAACACTTTGGTATGCATAACCTGTTTAAACGAAAAAGAAAGCCATCGACAAGATAAAATTTTTCAAAATCAGTATGTCCACAATTCTTATAGATATGGCTGAAATCAGTATCATCATCATATAACTCTTTAATATGTTCAAACCCTAAGACTTTAGCATTCAATGTAGTTATTAAAGTATATCGTCTAGACAAAGCATCTGCGACTACATTATCTTTACCTGTTTTATATTGAATCACATAAGGGAATGTTTCAATGAATTCTACCCATCGGGCATGTCTTTTACTCAACTTACCTTGTCCCTTTAACCATTTAAGAGACTCATGATCTGTATGTACGACAAACTCATTAGGCAACAAATAATGTTGCCATACTTGAAGTGCACGAACTAATACCAATAGTTCTTTGTCATAAGTCGAGTAATTTAACTGTGCACCGTTCAATTTCTCACTAAAATAAGCAATAGGTTGCTTATCTTGCATTAAAACGGCGCCGATTCCAATTCCTGAAGCATCACACTCAAGTTCAAAAGTTTTAGCAAAATCAGGTAATTTAAGCAAAGGAGCAGAACATAACTTAGCTTTTAGAGTTTGAAAAGCTTTTTCTTGGGTTTCACCCCATTTGAAACCCACTGATTTCTTTATAACTTCAGTCAATGGGGTAGCAATAGTAGAGAAATCTTTCACAAATCGTCTATAAAAACTGGCTAAACCATGGAAAGATCTCACCTCAGTTACCGATTTAGGAGTCGGCCACTCCTTAATTGCCTTAACTTTGTCCTCGTCGACATGAATACCTTGAGCACTAACTATGAAACCTAAGAATATTAGTTTATCACAACAGAATGTGCATTTATCAAGGTTGGCAAATAATCTTTCAGTTCCTAGAATATCCAAAACGGTTCGAACATGGAAAACATGATCATCTAATGACTTTGAGTAAATTAAAATATCATCAAAGTAAACTACTACAAATTTACCCAAATGTAGCCTCAAAACATGATTCATTAATCTCATAAATGTACTAGGTGCATTAGTAAGGCCGAAAGGCATAACTAACCATTCATACAATCCAAATTTTGTTTTAAAGGCTGTTTTCCATTCATCCCCTTCCCTCATTCGAATTTGATGATAACCGCTTTTTAAATCAATTTTTGTAAATATTATTGAACCATGTAATTCATCAAGAATATCATCAAGTCTAGGGATTGGGTGTCGATACTTTACCGTTATCTTGTTGATTGGGCGACAATCAACACACATACGAAACGTACCATCTTTCTTTGGCACCAATAAGACAGGAACAGCACAAGGACTTAGGCTCTCACGAATGTACCCTTTGTCTAGTAATTCCTCAACTTGCCTTTGCAATTCCTTTGTCTCCTCGGGATTGCATCTATAGGCTGGTCGATTTGGGATTGAAGCTCCCGGTACTAAGTCAATTTGATGTTCTATCCCTCGTAAAGGTGGTAAACCTTTAGGGGCCTCACTAAAAACATCCTCATAATCCTGCAAAAGAGATTGAAGCACACTAGGCAAATTTTCGTTAATGTTAGATAAAGATAAATAATTTTGCCTAAACCTCACAAGGATACAAGGCTGTTTATTAAGTAGGGCTCTCTTCACATCTTTTTTTGTTGCCAAAAGATTTTTTCCGCTCATTTTACCACTAGAGGATTCACTCACCTTTGGGCTTTTTAAATTTTGACTTTTTCCACTACTATTAGCCTCTTTTCTCTCTGTCTTTTGTACTTGCTCTTTCTCCCTTACCCCCTCACAAAATTTTATCATCCTCAATTGATCTTTATATACATCAGTAGGATTTAAAGGAGAAAAAGTGAATTTCTTGCCTTTAAATACAAGGGAGTATCGATTAAGTTTACCTTGGTGTGTAACATCGCGATCAAATTGCCAAGGTCGTCCCAGGAGCAAGTGTGCCGCATGCATGGGGACTACATCACACCATACGTCATCCTCATAATTGCCGAGTTTAAAAGTGACCAAGGACTGTTTCGTAACTTTAACTTCGGAACATTCATTAAGCCATTGAAGGTGATATGGCTTAGGGTGTTTGGTACAAGGCAACTTTAAAGAATCCACCAAATAACTACTCACTACATTCGAGCAACTCCCACTATCAATAATGAGTGAACATAAGTTACCTTTAATAAAACACCGAGAATGGAAAATATTGGTCCTTTGGCTCTCATCATCTTTCATTTGAATGTTAAGGGTTCGATGAACTACAAAGCAATGGAAATTAGCAAAGTCCCCTTTTTTGGTGGTTCGACCAACTCTTCGCCATTATCACTGTCATCCACAAGTTCTGGCATATCTGGATCTGTTTTATCAGAGTCGGAAGTGTACTCACCATTATCTTTCAGAAGAAGTAATCTCGTGTTAGGGCATTCCCTACTATAATGACCACGCCCTTTGCACTTAAAGCACTCAATCTCACGAGTCCTCTTCGCACTCGAATCTCCTAAATTGGGCTGCTTAGAAGGTGTTTGCGTTTTAACAGGAGCCCCTTTTTTCCAATCTGATTGCTTGCTTCCATTACTCAAAGAAGGCTTGTTAGTAACGAAAGGTGATTTTGAGCTCTTAAAATCAGAATTGGAATTGTTACCTCGGTAATATTGCGAAGGCGAGAAGGAACCAAACCTTTGTTCCTTTAGTTGTTGCTCGATCTCAATGGCTTTATGAACTGCTTCTTCCAAATCAATGTAAGTTTGTAGCCTCAATGTATTAGCTATCGGCCTGTTCAAACCATCAATAAATCGAACCATAGTTGTTTCTTCATCCTCCTCCACATTAGCTCTCTGAATGAGCATCTCCATCTCTTTAAAATATTCATCCACTGTCCTACTACCTTGGATAAGTCTTCTCAACTTTGTTTTAATTTCTCTATAGTAGTGAGGTGGAATAAACCTTTTACGCATAATCTGTTTCAACTCATCCCATGTCGAAATCTCACCTTCATAATTCCAATGGCGGTTTACCCCAAGTTGAGTCCACCAACTTAATGCATAATCAGAAAATTCCAATGTTGCTAACGCTACCTTTTCATCATCCGGACATTTATAATACCGAAACATAAGTTCAATCTTAGATTCCCATTCACAATAAGCGTCAGGATCATTCTTACCACGAAATTGGGGAATTGTGAATTTCGGTTTTGCCAAAGAAGGTTGCCCACGATCATGAAAATCATCATCCATTCTAGTGACACGTCGAGGGCCGCGCCTCTGGGGTTGGTTATCCCTATCTTCTTTGATTGGATCTCGATATTGAGGTTCTTGATTCAATCGCACCTCATTGATGGTAGCAGTCAAAGCTCGAAGAGCAGCAGCCTGTTCATCCAACTGTTGTTGGAATTTTTTAAATATGTCACTATTATTATCACCTGTAGACATTTTTTTTAAAACCTGCAAAACACTCAACACTCAAAAATAAAAGTTATCAAACCTCACCGTTAATCACTCAAAAGAAAAAATCAAATTCTCAATGAGGTCGAATTCAATCTTGTGAGTTCTTTATCAGAGTTTATATCAACCAATTAGAGAGTGTGAACCAAACTACCAAAGAATCCTAATTTGCACTAGGATGCCAAAAACTGACGAGACACCAATTGATTCGTGTTGCACCGAGGAAGAAGTTGTGCACACGTTTAAATCCTACTAACACAAGAAACAAGAAGGTGTTAGATAACGTAAAGGAAGAATAAAGGTAAACAAATGAAAACCTACAGCTAAGAATCAATAAAAATTGCTGAAAACAGAAAACCTGAAAAACTGCGGAGTAACTTGACAACTTCGTTCGAGGTGTTACCGATCTCCAAAAATCACGAAATTAAATCTGGAGTGTCCTTATATATTTAATTTTTGATCTGGAAATTTTGGGCACCAAATTCAACCCGCTGAATCTTTTTTTAAATTTTTATTGAATTTTGTATTTTTTTGATTTTTTTGACTTTTTTGACTGATTTTTTTGCGGGAATAATTTTTTATATTCAATCACAGTGCCAAAAATATGTATGTAAAATTTCAGATCAATAGGACAACGTTTACCCACTCAAATGAATTTTTTTTGAACAATTTTTCTGGGTAAAACTGCTGTTTATGCTTTAAAAAATAGAGATCAGTTTAGAAATCAACCAAGAACACCCAAAACGCCCAAAATCTGATATCAAATGATAAAGGGACGCACGCGGACCAAGATCGAGTTGCCAAGTCACGAGAAACTCCTACGAAAGATCCTAGACGAACAGATCTGAAATCAAAAACAAAGAACAAGATTAAACCGAATCAGATTTGAATTTAAAATTCCCAAATTCAATTAAAAGAGCAGCAAGAAGAAAAGAAATAGAATCGATGAATCAAACGAAATTGAGAAGAAAGAAAAGATGCGAATCTGCCAAGGGATTGATTCGGCCAAGAATGCCCAATTTCCAGCAATCAATTGATTCCCAAATTGAAAGAAATCCAATCGGCCAAACCCTAGGAATTGGGGATTTTTGGGTTCGAATGGGTGCTGCCAATAGGAGAACAACTTAAACGATGAGATCTTGAGTTTAATCAATGCTGGAAAACAAACAAGAACATCAAAATATTAGATATAGATTCGGCATCAACAGAAATAAAGAAAAGAAATTGAACAGCAAAAATTAAAGGATAAGTCCTAAAGATCCTTGAAATCCCGAAAGATTTCACAAATCTCTTCAAACGGCTCTAATCTCCCCTCCAAAGAATATCGATGGCAAGAAGAAGGTTGAAGATGGCTCCCACAATCAAAAGATTGTTAAAACAACTTCTAAAGAAAGCTCAAGAGAGAATTCTTGGAGAAAACCCCAAAGAAAATTCTGCACTCTAACAAACTGAAATTTAATATATTGAATGATAATAAGATGTTTTTACAAAGGGTGGCTGGCCAATGCTTATATAGGCTTCCAACAAATCCTAATCTCACAAGTAACTAATAAAAAATTAAACCTAATTAATAAAATAACAAGGTAAATTCGGCCATGCACTTATATGGGCTGTTTTGGGCCGAATTTTACATGTAATGCTCCTAAAGATTAAAAAATTAAATTAAACAAGTAAGATGTTTACAAATTGGGCCCTTTGTAATTTTGACCTAATTTTCAACTAAGTATGAAGAAATTTCTTGATTGGGCTGGATTTTGGTTATTGGGCCTCGCCTTCAAGAATTTGGGCTCGTGATCCATCTCCTACCAAAATTGGGTCGTTGACGCTCGTAATGGAGATCCAATGCGTTTTGGTTGCAAGATTTGGTTTCTTGGGCCAAGATTTCCAAGATTTGAAATCTTGATTTTCTCTTCGAACAGCAAAATTGGGCCAAGATTCGATTTCTTGATTTTCTTGAAAACAAGAAAGTGAATCTTGATTTTCTTGTTCTCTCGTGTATGCATCTAAGGCCTTGCTAACAAGCTCTTGAATGGTCCCATTTAGTTTGGACCGCATTTGTCGGGCCTTTGATCTCGTTATTGGGCCTTGTGGCAATTTGAGCCCATCACGTTCTTGAACTTGGATTGGGCCTTTATGACTCGTATCATTAGTCCCCATTTCATGCAGTGAAGAACGACTCCTGCTACATCGGTATTAGATCCATCGTCCCGTCGAACAACAGGAATATTCATTCCCGGGCCAACATTATATGACGGACGGTACCTATATGGTTTTCAAATCAAATTCCAAAATCGGAAAAAAACAGAACGCACCCGCGAGAGGTAGGGAGGAAAAAAAAGTAGAAAAATATTAAAATAGAGAACATTACCGGTCCATGTTAACATGGCGGATGGGGCCATCATTGCGATGGCAAGCTCTGGGAATGTCATCGGCGCGAAGAGTACAACGAGCTCTTCCGCACATCTCTGTTTGCTTTGAATTAGACTTGTGTGAATTTTTTTTTTTAAGTGATGAATTATTGCTAATATTTTTATGGGCGGGTAGCAAGTGCGGGAGTGAGTGGGAGTGGCCAGTGGGGGTGTGTTTTCTCTTTATTTTTTACCGCTTTCAAGCGAATGTTGGAGAAACCTTGTCAGAACCGTTGGATCTCTGGGTGCCTAGAGATTGGTGGTTCTAGTCCAACCAAATTCCTTTCTGGTTTTGGTAAACTACAATTAATAACTTATGTTTTATCATTTAGTTTTAAAGTTACAAAATGGTAATTATTGAATTAAGTAAATGTTTTCATTAAAATAATTAAATTAGTGGAAAATTTTTATTTAAAACATTGAAATGTTAAAGTTTTTTTTATTCTAAATCATTTAAACAACTTCAAGCAACGATGGAATGATCAGTACGGTAGATTAATACTTATCGACAAATAGAAGAACATATTTTAGATTTAAGTCGATGTGACGGTCAATACCGAAAATCAAAGAAGAAAACTGTTTGGATTTTGCTTCGTAGATTCGTGACATTTGTAGATTGACGCAGGCTGTACGAGCAGAAAATGTTATAAAACAATAATTTTAATAATTCAGTGACTTAAATAATTTTTTTTGAATAATTTAATAACCATTTTATAACTTTTTAAGTTAAAGGACTAAAATGTATTTACTAATAGTTTAATCACATAGTTTTTTTTCAATTGTGTTGTTTTCGTATTTCTTTCTTTTTATACACGTTTTCTCATATTTCAAATTCTCTTTAGGGTAAATTGTATAAATGGCCATTCAATTATGTTTGCATTTCTATTTTGTTCACTTAACTTTAAAACTTTTCAATTTAGGCACTAATGTGCCTTTTTATAACTGGTATAATAACACAATTAGTCCTTAATACTTAAATATTCTACCAATTTGATCCTAATTCTAAATAATTCAATAAATTTAACCCTTCACATTTTCAAGTTCCATCAAAATGATCCTCAAACTTCCTAACCAAAGGTTTCAACTTAAAAAAAAAAGCATTTCACATCTATAAACTAAGAGATTATTATGTGTTCTATTTTTTAAATTTTTAAATTCACAATAGATAATATGTATCACTAATAATCTGATTTAGTGTCAAATCATTTACCGAATTAATTAAAAACTAAAATTATGTCCGTCAGAGTGAAAAATATTTTTAAAAATATTAAATTGTTTATATAATTTTATTATATATTATATTTTTAAAATTTGTATTTTTTTATTATTTTTAATGGTGTTTAATTAATTTCTAACACTAACTTCTTAAAAATATAAACAAGGGTTATGTACCGAATTGGATAATTTCAACCATAAATAAAATAATTAGTAGATGTGGAATGCTTTTTTTTTTAAGTTGAAAGCTTTGGTTAGGAAGATTTGGGATCAAATTGATAGAATTTGTAGATGTGAAGGTTAAATTTATTTGAATTATTTAGAACTAGGATCAAATTGATGGAATATGTAAATATTGAAGACTACATGTGTTATTATACCAATTAAAAAATAATTTCTGTTATCAATTTAATAACATATGACTAAAATAGGCCGGATTCAATGTTAGTGTCTAAATTAAAAAAAAATAAATTAAATAACCAAAACATGAAGCTGCGCATAGTTGGGTGGTGATTTAGTTTACCCTTCTTTTTATAATATCATTAAGCCAAATTAAATAGACAGTACTTATAAAGTAAATTTAAAAGTAGATTATCTTTATGGTTATATAGTTAAAATTTTATATAAAAGATAATGAAAAATAAACGTGAAAAAAAATATTAATTTCCTTTCAATGGTATGTTTTAACTTTTTAATTACATGAATAATTTTTCACAAAAGACTCATATTTAAGGGAAATTAAATCTCAAATAAAAGTTGAGAATTGAGTTTTAATTTGATTAGTATGAGTACTATTATCAATGTAGGAGGACGTAGGTTTGAGTGCATTGAAGCACATTATCCTCTTATTTATGGGTTAGGGAGGGACTATAAGTAGTTCTAAATATTGTGTAAAAAAAAAGAATAAGAGATATGATCAGAACTTATAATGAAATTGTTTAAAAAAAATTTCAAATAAAAATTAATACTTTTTATGGTACCAAATATAGAAATCATTTTTCCACAACTTCCCAAAAAATAAATAAAATTTCCATCTATTTTCAGGATTATTTGGCATTTGTGTAAACTTTATGATCCTCATGCTACAAACCTATAATATATTATTAAGAGATTTGAATTTCAGTAAAATATATTGAAAATTAAGTCAGGTGTTTAGCTTATAGAATGAAAAAAATTATTTTTGGCAACAAGATTATTTAGTTGGTAATGAAATTATTAAAATATAAGATTATTTATCACATTATCAAAAATGTTCCATTATTCTATTTGAGCTGAATTTATAAAATTGTCGTTCACCTGAATTTGCTTTTCTTTTTAGTGTATAGTAGGATATTTTAAAATGTTAAATGCAAATATCACCAAAACATAGATATTTTAAATTTTATCTTAATTATTAAAACAACTGTAATATTTATCCACTCAAAAATAAGAGAAACACAATTTTTTTTCTTTTTAATAAAAATTATTTTTTATTTGGTCTAAAGGATAAAATTGACTAAAACTAAAAAAAATAAGGATAAAATAGTCATAAAATGAAGATTATTCTCAAAATTTAAGATTACCTAACACATGATATTGAGATTATCCTTCTATATTATTAATAAAATTCTTGATTGAGTTAGTGTCATGGGCTAATGGGTACTATCTTGTTTAGTGAATGACTAATAAACCATTTTATTAAATAACTACTACTATTACTTTAATGACCTTTTTGTCTTTCCATACTTTTATATAGTTTTTGAATGAAAGAACTTTGTTTCATTGAAAACTTCTTTCGAAAAATAATTTCTAAAAAATAGTATGATTTCTTGAAAAATTTTGTATTTTTTAGTGTTTGGATGGTTCTAAGTAAAATATTTTCTTATATTTGGTAATTTTTTCTAAACTCATTCGAAAGTTGTTTTAAGATAAACAAACAAATTAAAAATGTTTTATAATCGAAAAATGATTTTTAGTAGTAAAAAATAATTTTAAGTGAATTAACATTGTTTTAGAAAAACAATAATTTGAAATTTTTTTGTAAGAATTTCATTGAAATATATACGCATAATAATAAATTTAGCCCCTACCATTTACTCATTTTGTCATTTTGGCCTTCAATTTTTAAAATTTAATCAAATTGCTTGCTTTTAGGTGAAAAAACATACTAACTGTTAAAATTTTAACAAAATTGATGTGGCCACCAGTGTGTAGTCCACGTATAATTCATAAAATTTTAAAAAAATAAAAATATTTAAAAAATCAACAAAGTTCATAAAAAAATTTTAGAAAATTTATCCATGACAACAGCAAAGTATACATAAAATGCCACGTGAGCTATCACATTAATGTCATTTAAAATTTTAATAGTTCAATCAGTTTTTCTATAAAAAAACAAGCAACTTGACTAAAATTTAAAGGTTAAGGGCCAAAATGACCCTAATAAAAGGAACAGATGTATCATCCCTAATGCCCCTGAGATGAGAATAATGTTATTTCAAGATTTACACATGTTAGAATTTTTGAAGTATATAAAATAGGAATAATTAGTGTTAGTAGTGTAACAGCCCGAGTTTGGAGCTAGTCGGAATAGTGGTCTCGGAACCACAAATCTAAAGTCAAATAAATTATTTTATTATTATTTTTGAGTCATTGCATGTTTATAAGAGAGCATGAAAAATTTAATGGTCTAACTTTAGCGTTTATAAGCCCAATTGTGAAAAAGGACTAAATCGCATAAAGTGCAAAATTCTTGAATTGATAGCTAAAGGTGTTAAATAGTTAGAGAGCTAAAATTAGGTGTCTTTAAAAGGAAAATAGACCCTTGGAAGAAGGCATAGCTGGCTATAGAGTCAAAGAGGAGACAAATTTGTCAAAATTAGGTGAGTTGGTGACCAATTTTGACTAGATTAAAAATAAAATAAAGGGAAATGATATCATATTTTTTTTCCATCTTCTTCTCCACTTAATTTTCAGAAAAATTAATGGTTTGAAAGCTTGAATTTTTTCAGCAACTTGAAGCACTCACAAGTAAGTGATTTTAATTAGTTTCTTGAAGATTTTTATATTTTTGGACCCCTTGAAGCATGAGCTTTCAAATGAGGGTACTATTTTGCAAAATGGTTGAAAGTATAGGGTTTTTCCATAAGATCATCTAGGGTGTTTTCTGAAATTTTATGGAAGAATATGAGTCTTGGGTGTGATATAAACAACTTTTGTGAAAGGTGTTAGCATGAAAACACCTAAAGGGACCATTTTGCATAAGTTGTAAAATAGGTGAAAAATGTGTGAAATAGTCGGATTTTGGAGTTACTATAAAGTAAAAAGGTTCGGCTAGGCTTAAGGTGTGAAGAAATTTGATAAAAATCAATTTTCAAGCTTAGGGGTAAAATGGTCATTTTGCAAAAGTCTAGGGGCAAATTGGTCATTTTGCCCAATTATGAATTGTAAAGTGCCTAGATTGATAAAGTGACTAAATAAGTGCATTTTTTATTATAGATCAAGAAATACTGAATCCAAATCCAAACTAGGGGAAAGCCAAGCAAATCGACTAAATTGACTAGTCGCCACATTTTATAATTCGAGGTAAGTTGTAGGTAAATAATACAACTACAATGTTAATGTATGTGTTGAATTGTATTTGAGATTAATATAGCATGAATTTCTTGATTGTGAAATTGAGAAAGCATGATAGTAATAGAGATAGTAGAGTTCTCATTTGAATTTAGGAAATAAATCGGATATTCATGTCATAACATATGGATTATTGTGAGCTAGTTTAAGACATGTTTGGGACATGCATTGGCCACATTTGGGACATGCATTGGCCACATTATGAGAGCCAGTGTAAGACCATGTCTGGGACATGGCATAGGCATTGAGATGAGTGCTAGTGTAAGACATGTCTAGGACATGCATCGGCCTCGAGACGTAAGCCAGTGTAAGACATGTTTGGGACATGCATCGGCTACGAGATTATAGTCAGTGTAAGACCCTGTTTGGGACATGGCATTGACTTGAGATATGAGCCAGTGTAAGACCATATCTAGGACATGACATAGGCACCTTACCCCACGTTTGAGGCTATGGAAATATCCGATAATGTTCCAAATGGTTTAATGGAGAAAGTATGATCTCAAGTTAACGAGGAAAAATTTTAACTGCGTTGTGAGTGGAACAGGTACCTATATGATATGTATGAAATGTGAGCTCAATATATGCTATATAAGGTGTATTGAATATTGATGAGTAAGTTTTGCTTTTTTCCACTTGTGTATTATGATACTTGTTTATGAATGGTAAAGTTATGTTGTATATTTATTTATGTGCAACTTACTAAGCTTTATACTTACTCCCTCTCCTTTTCCATTTCTTATAGTGCTGCCTATCTAGCTCAAGGATCAATGGAAGTCAGAGATATCGATCACACTATCAATTGAAGCACTCGGTATAGTTTGATCTATATTTTTGAATATGGCATGATAGGGCTTAGACTTTACTATTTTTGGTGTCATTGAGAACTGGCCAAATGTGTTGGCTTGGGTTGAAAACCCTTCATTTTGTATTAAGCCTCAAATGATGGTAATCATTCATTTTGATTTGTATGCAAAGATGTTAATTTCATAGATGAGTATAATGCACCCATGGAATTTTGTTCATTGTGGTTGATTTGGTTGCTTGAGATAGCCTTGTATTGGCTTTGGTTGTTAATGTGCATGTTGTGTAGGTAAGGGTGGCAAAGAGGCTTGGTAAATAGCCTTATATTGTCCACACGGGTAGACACATGGGTGTGTGTCTAGGCCGTGTGTGACACACGGTCTGCCCTACGGGCGTGTGGTCCGACTGTGTGTCCCCTGCAGGTAAAAATTTCAAGTCAGTAAGCGTGGTAGTAAATACACGGGCAGAGACACAGCCTTGTGTCTTAGCCGTGTGAAGGACACAGCCTAGCACATGGGCGTGTGCTTTGGCCGTGTGACATTTTGGGGATGCTGAAGTCAGAAACAAAATGTCCATGTTTTTACACACGGGCTAGGACGCGGGTGTGTCAAGGACGTGTGAAGCACACGGAGCTGTCAAGGCCGTGTGAATCACACGGGCCAGGGACACGGGTGTGTGCCAGGCCGTGTGAAAACCCATGTAGGTATGCAATTAGAATTAATTCCACACGGGTGGAGGACATGAGCGTGTCCCTGTATTGCTTAGGCCGTGTGAGCCACACGGGTCATCAACACACCCATGTTGAAAAAGGCCACACAGGCATGTTGTCCTTCCACGTGGGCGTGTGTTTTCTTTCAAAGTCAAATTTTCTATATATGGATTAAGGGCCCGGGTTGATCCTAAATAGTTCCCAATGGTTGATTAGGGGCTCGTAGGCCCATCATAAGAGGTTTAAAGTAGAAATTGAAAAAGTTTTAAATTGGACCTAGTCTGGGTGACTTGTGAAAAGTTGTGTGCATAAGATCGAGTTAAGTAATACCTCGTATTCCGCTCTGGCGTGGGTTACGGGTATGGGGTGTTACAAGTAGAGAAGGTAATTAGATATCATAGGGAATTAAAAAGACTTGTGAATTGAGGGAAATTAATTCGAAGTATTAACTAAATCATATTAGTGTGGAAAGTGTTGGGAAAAAGTGTGAAAAAAAAGTATAAATGGTTGATAGCAAGATAAATTTGTATTTTTAATGCATTTAAACAAATTGGCGTGTTCAGGTGGGAAAAGTCAGTTGAATTCTGTCAAGGGAGATAATGATCAGATTTAAACAACCTACATGGTTGAGGCTATTAATTCGAGTTGGGCTTTTCAGATCGCAAGATTATCGAAGTCTTAAATTACGGGCACGTGTCACGTGGTTAGAAATTTAACAAGGGTCGATTCGCAGGTCATACCGAAACCTACTACAAGAGGAAAAGCTAGTGATTTCAGGTGTCTTCAATCGCTATAACCAATTTACCGGTTGGAAGGAAAAACCTTCTTTTAAGGATCGGTTCAAGTTCGGGGTGTACCAAGGCTAAGGCTAAGTTTTAAAATATTTTATTCACTCATTTATTTTATTTGTTTAAATTTATTTTTGCAATTTCGAATCTGTTTTTATTTTTATTTTATTACACTACATATTTACTTATTTTATTATCTTTATCAATTAAAACCCCCAAATTTTTTTTACAGCTTACAACGCACAGGTCATGGGTACAACTGTACCGCGACAATAATTCTGGTCACAGAAAAAGGTGAAATTGGATAGCCAATCCTTGTGGATTTGACCCTACTGCTCTATATTGCTATTTAGTGTTATCTTGTCATAGGAATTTATATTTGGTGGTTTCGATGCCCATCAAATTTTGGCGCATTGCCGGGGATTGGTAAAATTTTCTATTTTTTGTTTGTTTTCTTTATGACCATGTCAGAACCAGGGACTCTAGCATTTAAACCGAAAATAGAAAAGTTGGCTCGAACACTTCGGTAGTTTTTCGGCACAATAAACAACCACAATCCGGTTTTGAAGTAGAATTTTATACTGAAGATATTTTTTCATTTGACGAACCAGACGAAAGGGCAGATCAAACTATACCCCAACTCGTAATAGCACTAGATGAACAATAGCCACTATGCATAACTTACCCAGTGGGTGAAACATAAATAGAGTTAAAATCGAGATTAATTTATTTATTGCCCACTTTTCGCAGTTTGAAAAATGAGAACCCCCACACTCATTTGAAGGAATTCCACATGGTTTGTTTAAGCATGAAACCAGAGGGAGTAACCGAGGATCAAATTAAACTACGAGCTTTTCCTTTTTCATTAGTCGATTCAGCTAGAGAATGACCATTCTATTTAGCTCCAGGATCTGTTAATACATGGACTAGTATGTCTCGGTTATTTCTTGACAGGTTTTTCCCAACAACCCGAGCAGCGGAATTAAGGAGAAGAATAGTCGAAATATAACAAAAAGAAACAAAGTTACTTTATAACTATCGGGAGCGATACAAGAAGTTGTGCGCGAGTTGCCCACAACATGACCTATCTAAACAATCGCTGATGTGTCACAAAACTAACTAAAAATACGACAAAGGCAAGTACACCTATCGATAAATAGTATAGCTATGGTGAGTAGAGATATCGTATCCATAATGACTCAAAGTATTAGTAATTATCATTTTTCTATTATTTAACTGACAATTTGGAGTGATGGGTTTTAAACTAAAATTACTAAACTAATTTAGCTAAGAACTCAATAGAGAATAAATTAGGAAAATAATTGAAGAATAACAAATGAGAGAGACAATACCCAGGAAAGAATCCACCTAGACTTCATCTATTATTATGAATCTGAATTAAACGATTTATTCACTTGGTAACTTGATTCGTAGAAATTCCTAAATTATGCTAATATCTCTTTCGAGAGTAAGAGCAACTGACTCTAGGTTGATTAATTAAAATTTCTTTCTAATTAAAACCCATATTATCGCATTAACTCGATCTATGGATTCCCTTATTAGATTTGACTTTGATCCGGTAGATTTATGCCATCCTATTTCTAGAATAGCTTGCAACTCCACACAATTATGCTAGATATACTCTTAAACAAGAACTTTTGCTCCTTTGATTTAAGCACATTAAACATGAATTAATATCCCGTAAATATTAAAACAAGAAATTAGCACACATAACTGAGAACAAGAACCAATCATTTATCATATAAAACAAAAATCAAATAATAAAATTCATCATAGGGTTCATCTTCCCTTGATATCTAGGGAATTAGTTCAATGGGGTTCACTAAGGGTTAATTTAAAAGATAGACTTTTTATCGGTTAAATGGGTTAAACCTAAGCGCCTTTATCATCCCAGTATATCAAATCAAATGTGTGGTCTCGACATGCATAATCGAAGTAAGTTCTAGAATAACAAATCAAGTTGACACACTCATAATCAATAATATAATGAGCATGAAGAATGTATGCTCTAAAGGCTAAAAATCTCACAAAAAAATTATGGTTTTGATGTTAAACTTGCAAATTTAAAACTTCAAGATAATACCTCAATTCAGGGAAACAACTTAAAATTTTTAATTCTGAAAAAAAAACTTATCATGCTTGATTCTTTCATGTCTTAGAGTTTAAATCAACCAATGCACAAATATCTACAAATTAATCCAAAACACATCAATAACAATGTAACATCCCAAAATAGGGCCTAAACGAAACAATGGTTGCGAAACCATAAATTCGAGGTAGAAAAATTTATTTTATTATCATTTTCAGGTCTATGGCATGATTGCATGATTGTGTGAAAATTTCGTTTAGAAATTTTATCGATAGAGGGTCCAATTTGATATTTAAGACTAAATTGCAAAAGTTGTAAAATGTGTATTCTAGTTCACAAAGGTACTAAGTACTTGTGAGTAATGGGTTTTTAAAGTGGAGGTCCTTGGATAGAATTAGACCATTATACTGGTTTGGACAAAAATACCTAAAGGAAGATAAAACACCATAGTTTTTAATTAAGGGCATTTTGGTCATTTAGTTATTAAAATGAATTAAAAACAAAATTAAAAGCCAATTTTTTGTCCATCTTCAACCCCTTGGCCGAATTTCACATGAGGAAGACATAGCTAGGGTTTTTCAAGCTTCCAAGCTCGATTGTATGTAACACCCCTCACCCGTATCCAACGCCGGGACAGGGTTCGAGGCGTTACCGGACTTAAACATTTACAACATGCAAAATCGGGCCACAAAATTTTTTCCAAAATTTAAATATCTTAAGCACATGCATATCGTCCCTTATATAGGCCTTTGAAGCCTATAACACACATGTTATAAAACTAGGTCCCTATACATGACACTCACTTGATATTTCTAATATTTGAATTAATTCTCCCAAAAGTGATAGCTTGATAGTGTGATTCTGCCTTCGACGATCTCCAACCCCGAGCCGACCTGCCAATACTAAAGAAATGGAGAGGAGGGGTAAGCTTTACGCTTAGTAAGCCCATATGAAATTAATAAGCAATTACTAACATGCTTTTCAAGATAAAACACTATAATTGTACAATTACACATGTTTAGGTTAAGCTGTTTTATTGAGTTAAAATTACTAAATCATTTATATCTGGATCTACGAAACTCCAAATTAAGTTCTGTTAATTTTCCTTGAAAGTAAACTCATATACCTTTCTCCCATAAAATTTTCAGAATTTTTGACTTAGCCAATTAGTACAGTTTATTCATTAAAATTTCCCCTGTTTCAGTGTTAGTCTACTCTGACCTCTGTTTACTACGAATCAATTTTCTCTCTGTATAGAATTCAAAGAGCTATGAAATTTATTTATATTAAAAATATACTCAATAAGGAATCTATATATGTAAATTATAACTCCTAATTATTTTTTCAAAATTTTTAGTTAATTTCTCAAATAGGAACAGGGGATCTCGAAGTCATTCAGACACTGTCTCACAAAAATTTAAATATCTCATAACATAAAATTCAATTGCATGTACCGTTTCCTCTATGTGAAACTAGACTCATTGAGATTTAATATCATATTTTATTCATCCCCTAACTCAATTTTCACAATTTATGGTGAATTTCCAAAGTTGCATCACTGCAGTAACCCAAAATTGCCAAGGCTAAATTTACTCAATCACAACTATTATTCACTAAATCCATACAATATCATTTCATCCATCATGGAAAAAAACACATAATTATGCTTCATAGGCATAGATCCATAATATCAATGTCATCAAGTATCAAGACTTATTCCTCATCATGTCATTTTCATAGTATTCACCAATACTATATACATCATATATCAAGGCATCACACATAAGTTTAGTGTACATACCTGTACAACTTGCAATTTAACTTAAGAACATACTCACCAATGGCTTGTCTCATTGGGACCATTATCAAATACTCCGTCAAATTACCCGTTGAACACTCGGAATATAATCGGATACACGGAATGCATGCACATAAGTGCCACGCCCATAGCTAGACAAACTCAATAGCCTGCGGAATATGTGTAGCCAAGCTACCATGTAACCCACCCATAAGTGAACTCGGACTCAACTCAACGAGCTCGGGTGTTCGCATCCATAAGTGAACTCGGACTCAACTCAACGAGTTCGGAACTCAAATATCCTAGTGACATGTCACTTGTATCCTAATCTATTCCTAAGGTTCAAACGGGATTTTACCTCGATCATATGCCTTTTCCATCTTTCTCATGATGTCAATATCGATACTCCGGTGGCAACTCATATTTTTCAAGTATTCCACATAATTTGTATAATAATTCAACAATAATCATAACATGCAACAATTCGTAAATAATAATCATCATACCATTATAAATACATGAACAACATATAGTAATGTTACATCATTTACATAATATCAAATTATTCACATATATGTATACTTACTATTCATATAATATCATAACATTAACATTAAAATACACATTGCATTATTACAATCATATGAACTTACCTCGTATGCGAAAATGATTATTTTTATCATTTTGTCCACAACTTGGTATTTTGCCGATTTTAGCCCGAATTTCGATTTTCCTTGCTCTATAATTTCAAATATAGCCTAATTAGGACTCATATTATTCAAATCGACCCAAAATCATATTTTGGAAAAATTATAATTTTGCCCTTAAACTTTCACATATTTACACTTTTGCCCCAAATCTCGTAAATTAAACATCACCCTATTTTCTTATTTTTTATGACATGCTGATCATTTTTCCCTTCTGTAACAACATCCAATTCTCGCTCTAACATGTATTTATGAACATTAGGTATTTTTACCGATTATGTCATTTTACTCGTTTTCACGTAAAATCGCTTAGCAAAAGTCGTTTATCTAACACCCAACCTTCATTTTCTATCATTAGACATCAAAATACATGCATATTATTCATGGTTAAATTTTTAGACATGATCCTTAGCTCAAATTAATGGTAGAAATAAGTAGAACAAGTTACCGGGATTTCAAAAATACATAGAACATTAAAAACGGAGCTCGGAATCACTTACTATTAAGCTTGGAAGCTTGGCCAAACCCTTAAGCTTGGAAGCTTGGCCAAACCCTAACCATAGCTGCTCTTGGTACATTCTGCTGTAACAAGAAGAAAGGGACACATTTTGGGTTTAAAATTTGTCTTTTAATTCATTTTACTTCTAAATGACCAAAATGCCATTTTTACTATTCTTTCAAAATTTACCCAAACAAGGCCATTTTTGTCCAAAAAGTTATACAATGGTTTAATTATCATTGAAGGACCTCCTATTTAAAATTTCATGACAATTAGACACCTCTAACATATAAAACTCAACTATTGTACTTTTTACAATTTAGTCCATTTTACTAAATTGAGTGCCCAAACATCGAAATTTTCGAACGAAATTTTCACGAAATCATTTCGTGAAATCGTAGACGATAAAAATATAATAAAAATGAAATTTTCCTCATCGGATTTGTGGTCCCGAAACCACTGTTCCGACTAAGCCCAAAATCGGGATATTACATTGTAAGTCTGTTTTAGCCCCATTTTTAATGTTCTTTACATTTTTGGAGTCCCGGTAACTTGATTAAGCTTATTCTAGCAATAATTTAACCTAGGGTTTATATTTGGAAAAATACCCATAGGTGAAATGTGTTTATTTTGATGTTTTAGGGTAGAATATGAAGCTTGAAATTGTGTTAAACAACTTTTGCTAAGCGATTTTACGTGAAAACGAGTAAAACGATATAATCGGTAAAAATACCTAATGTTCATAAGTACATGTTAGAGTGAGAATTTGATGTTGTCATAGAAGGGAAAAATGATCAGCATGTCATAAAACATAAGAAAATAGGATGAAGTTTAATTTCTGAGCCTTGGGGAAAAAGTGTAAATATGTAAAAGTTTAGTTGAAAAAATATAATTTTGCCAAAGTTTGAGAATGTGAGTATTAAATAAGCTAAATTTTTTTATTATAGATCAAGAAGAACGAAATCCGAAGTTAGACCGGGGAAAGAAAAAGATAGTGGACTAAATCGATATAGTTGATCGTATTTTGTTTCGAGGTAAGTTTGCGGTAAATAAATGCAATATTCTATTATTTTATGTTAATGTTGTTAATTTCCAGCATGTGTATATTTATTTTATGAAATTATTCAAAGAAGACTCAAGCATGAATTGACGGAGAAGTAATTTCAGAAAGCCCCGATTGAACCTTAGGAATGTGTAGGATACAAATGTCATGACATTAGGGTTTAAGGATACCATGTAAGACCATCCCAAGGCATGGCAATTGGTAAGGTTTCTAAGGCAAGGAAATCATGTAAGACCAAATCAAGACATGGCATTGATAAGTTACTATAAGGCAAAGGTCCCATGTAAAACCTTGCCAAGGCATGGCATTGGTGAGTTCATAAGGTAAGGATACCATGTAAGACCATGTCAAGACATGGCAATGGTAAGTTTCAAAAGGATACCATGTAAGACCATGACAAGTCATGGCAATGGTAAGGTACCCGTGTATCCTTAGTATTCCAAGTGGTTCAACTGGAAAATTTAAAGAGAATGTCAAGGTAAGGTAAGGTAAGATGAGTTATGCTAAAAAGGTAAGACAAGTTCATGCTAGAAGAGAAAAGATAAGTACATAATGTTCATGTATGATTGATAAGGAAAAAGGTAAGTAAAATGTATTAATAAATTTGATTAAGTAAGTATTTAAGTAAGTGAGTAAGTGAAGAAGTTTAAAATATGTCTATGACAATTAATGATGTTGCATTAAGTAGTATCATGCCAAGTAGTAAGATAATTCTTATGAATGTTGTTATTTATTTGCATGCAAACTTACTAAGCTTAATGCTTACCCCTTTTATTTTCCTTCTTTTTCTAGTTTTGTCAAGCTAATTCGGGGATCGTAAAGTATGTCGGAGGTCTGGGCACACTATCACAATGATTATTTTGGTATAGCTAGACGTTTCATTTTGAGTATGGCATGTATAGCATCGTAGCCATTTTGTATGTATGATCTTATGACATGGCTGATGAATGGTATGTAAATGCTTGATAATGATTAGCTGTTGGAATGGCTAATCAAGGACATGTTTAGTGTTATGTA
This sequence comes from Gossypium hirsutum, assembly GCF_007990345.1. Lineage (NCBI taxonomy): Eukaryota > Viridiplantae > Streptophyta > Magnoliopsida > Malvales > Malvaceae > Gossypium > Gossypium hirsutum. Next base: position 50,205,943 of record NC_053430.1, on the reverse strand, counting down.
TGCCTAAATGCTAGTTATTCCATGGAAATCATGAAAAATGTGAAATTAGCTTTAAAACAGTATCGGACAGCAGTAATGATGTGAATTTGAAAAATCACTAAAAATAGTAGAGATAGATTTAGATAGTGAATGAGATATATAATTAAATATTATTGAGTCTATTTTCATATGAAAGAAACAGAGTAAATAAAGGAGTTGTATTTTACGAGATATTTGAATTTTGGTGAGATAGGGTTAGAATGATTTCTGAATCCCCTATTCTGACTTTAGAAATTCACTAAAAATTGTAAAAATATAATTAGGAGTTATAATTTATATTTATAGATTCATTATTGATTCTAATTTTAAATAAAATAAATGGCATGGTTATTTTAATTCTTTACAGGGAGAAAATTAATTCGTAGTGAACAGAGGTCAGAGCAGCCGAACACTAAAACAGGGGAAACTTTAACTAATAAACTGTGCTAATTGGCTAGACCAAAAATTATGAAAAAAATTTAATAAGAAGATATATGAATCTAGTTTCAAAAGAAATTTACAGATTTGGATTTCGAGTTTCGTAACTCGAGTTATGATTTATTTAGTGACTATGACGCAGATGGACAGTTTATTTATGAAAGATGAAATAAATTGTTTTGATTTGTTTAAATGATCGGAAATTTTTTATTGATTCCGGTTTGTTCTCGAACAATTTCAATTTCATGTTTTAGGGTCTCGGGGACCCTTTTTAAGGACATATTGAATGAATGAAACTAAATTAATTTTAAAAGCAAATTTTTATGCCCGAATTAGTAAGCTAAGTCAGGTAACGCCTCGTTTTCGACTCCGGCGATGGTCTCGGGTAAGGGGTGTTACAAACAATCCCAAATAAAAAATAATTCACTCTAATAGAAGCATGAGAATAGTACTTAAACACAAGAAATGATTCATAGATTTTCTAATAATTAAATGAATAACCTCCCCACACTTAAGATGTACATTGTCCTCAATGTACAAATAGATATAAGCATGGTATAAGTAGAATATCATAAGAGAGAGAAAAAAACTGAAATTGCCCTGAATATGGATTAATTTACCAAAATAGTGAAAATCGAAATTGTAGGCAAATTTAAATGTAGGGCATGATTCCGAGCAAACTGATAAGATAATAAACACAAATAATGAAGAGGATTAAGAGGTTACAAACTTGATTAAAAATAACCATAAAAACAAAAATATAGTTCAAAAGATAATAAATGAAAGAATTCTAAGAAAATAAAAATAAAAAATAAAAATAAAATAAAGATAAAAATAAAGTTGAAAAGAAAAGAAATCAAATCAGTGATCTTCATCATTAGAGGCATAGGGATCATGAGGTGTCTGTGCTGAAGAAGATATATGGAGGTGCTGACAGATCTACTACAAAGTTATATCAATACCATCGGACTGCTCAAAATAGTGCCGCTTGAAATGAGTGGACCGCTCGAAGAAGTCCGCGAGGGTAGCAACAGAAGTAGTAGTATAATGATTCTGAGATGTATGATGAGGTGGATCGTCGTGGTGGAAAGAGACATCATCAGTGAAGTCCCCATGCTCATCCTGTGGGTCAGAATGAGATTATCAATGTTGAGAAGGATTCACTCCACGCAGTCACTCGATCATCCTTATGTGACTCATGCTTGATAATCCCTATGGAGACATCTGTCCAAATAGTGTTATAGAGGAGGACTAATCCGGAGTGTCGAGGAGACCAAAGTGTCATGCGATTCGAGTCACGTAAGGGCCGAAATAGATAGGACCCTTCCTATTGCGTTCTGTCTGATGGCTGCAAGCTAGGACGATGAAGTAGGCAAGATCAAAGGTGTGCCCCATGGCTATGCTCCATAAAAAATAAGCGTCGAATGTACCGATGACTCTAGTGCTCTTTCTCCGACTGGTCAATGTGTGAGCCAAGATGGCATGAATATAGCGCAAAACCAGAGGTAAGGAAGTCGCCTTCGACTGACTCGGATCATAGGATGTTGTACTAGCCGTAAGCTTTGTCCAGCATAGAGATGATGAATATTGGATGTGCCGGTATAAAGTGAGAAACCCCTCGACACTCATGAACTCCTCAGTATAGAGTCCTAAAGCAACTCTGAATTCCAGGATGCTTATATGACGCGTCGTACCACCGAGTTGGAAAGTAATAATGTACGACTCATCATGGGTCGACATCACATCCTGTAAGAGGAATGTCGAACAAAACTCAAGAGTAAGCTCTGAGTAGGTAGGCTCGACGATGGAGAAGAACCGATTCCAAAGAGCTGTGGCAATCATTGCATGCACTCTATTAGCTAATTGAATCTGCTTCAAGGTTGCCCAATCAATACATCAGCCTAATCCTAATGGCTGCTGTCGGAGATGCTGATAGAGGTCCTCACTGGGACCTTGTGAGAATAAAAAACATGGATGCCGTGCATTGGCAGAAAGACTTGATGAAGAAGTTGCGCTCGGGGTCTTTCACTTTTTCGAATTGGGAACGAGGGCCTTAGATTTTTTGCATGTGTTGGTCATGGTGTATGGTAGGGTGGTGGCTGTGGCGGTGACCTTCGAATGAGGTATGGACGACGACAGGGATTGAGGAATGGTTGAAGGTGAGGGATGATGGGGTCTTTTGGAGGTGGGGGAGTGGAGGCTGTTTTTCGAAGGGGAAAGGGAGGGTTTGGGGTGGTTCGCTGCTGGAAGGAGGGGATAAGGGGGAAATTAGAGGGAGGAAAGGGGTATGTGGATGGTGGTGAGGTGTGACAGCTTAGTTGTGATAGAGAAAAGGAGAAATGAGGGAAAGGGGAAGAGGGGCTATTAGAGGTGATCGTTAGGGGATTAAACAGCCAAAAGCGCATCATTGTCCGCATTTTTTACTAAAGCGCCTTGACGTAGACGTACTTTTGCCTGACACAAAGAAGAAAATGCTAATGTGGAAGGGTTTTTTTGGGATATCCCCTAAAAACACATCCACATCCACGTCAACGTGTTTTTGGGTTTTTGATCCATACCCGTCACTATTTTTAGAAACAACCCATTTCTGTAAATAATTTCAGAAATAGGCCTTTATTGATACTAAAGCCTTAGAAAAATCTCGTTGCATAGTTATGTTACATTCAGCTTATTGTTTCTTGTTCACAACATGAAGAAAAATGCAATGTAAAAGGTAGCTTCTCATTGAGCAAAACAAAGAAGAAATATTAGATATGTGAAGTGAATGCATAACTTTGTCAAAGCCTGCTATAATCCTAAATTCTAAATGACCAAAAGCAGTATCTATATGGGGTTTCATGTCATTCTTTCCATTTCATTCTTCTGTGGACTAAAGATAACTAAAATAGGCCTGATCCATGAAGAAATAAAGGGTGAAAAACTCAAAAACATGGTACTAAACCAAAAAATAATATAGTTGTTCATAGATTATAAAGATGATCAAGTTGACAAGGGGTATATTATTGATTATACACACCTTATTCAAATATCTAGATATATCCATACAATTCAAATAAGCTTAATGATAAAATTTTCCTTCAAGAAGATTATAATTGAACCATAGCCAAGAAAGCTCTTGATGTGCCTAAAGGAAACCAGAACAAGTAAACTGGACAACACTTTTCACAATCCTTATATTTGGAGGACAAAAATAGTATTTGGATGAAGTCAGAAACCTAGTTTCTAATATCTTCTCCATTTAGAACCACAAATGCCCAGCCAAAAATCGAACATACACTAGAGTTGATTTAAGGGTAATGACAAACACATTTGTAGTGATATGCACTATTGATTGGGTCATTTCCTTCAACTGGAACTTGCTCAGCTCTACATTTGTATTTGCATCCTCTACATTCATTATAAGTGCAGGTTGGCGCCGTTGATCCTATCATCAATCTCCTTGAATTTTTTTTCATTTCAGCTTCATTGCTTGCCTACAAAATTATTCAGTCCAACCATAAAAGAAGGAAAGGAAATATTAGGATTTCTAATGAGAAAATGAAAAATACCCTTAGCTGCAAATTTAATGGAGGAGAATGAGATGCCTGATGTTGGAAAGGAAGTAAAACTTGAGTTGTAGATCCTGCAAAGCAAGATGTAACTTTGTTTAGCAAGAAAATGGAAGAAAATCACTATTTTAGACATAGAACTATTTGATTTGAACTCATCCCGGAACTAGGATTTAAGAAATTATTCATAATATAAGCTTAGGAAATGAATTTCCCACACCAAAAGCCTTGTCAAGGTTCTGTCAAGGGGATTAATAAAAGAAGATGAAAATGAAAAGGTGGTCTTTGTAAGGAAGAAAAAGGAATGGCTAGAGGCTGATTATGACCTTGTATTACATGCGCTGCAAGGAAGAAAGTGAAGAGTATCAAAAGTAAGAGGCTTATTTTAATGTTACCCATTCTACCCACCACTTTGTATCGGAATCAAAGTTTAGAAGGTGATATATATATATATATATATATAAAGTTGTGGAGCAGTATACATGAAGGATAAATAAGGGAGAAGGGTAGAAAAGAAGTGTGGTGAATTAATAATGACTATAATAGATTAGACTGCACACCTGAAATGCCCATTACCCATTCCCCATCCCTTAAAGGACCTCAAGGGTGGAGTTACATTGATATTTTGGTTGGGCTTAAAAGGCATATCATTATATGAAGTATATGGCATTTCTAGGATTAGGAACTGTTGAGATCCATATGCAGCCATTGAATCAAAGTAGAAACGTTAATATATGTAGCCATGGAAAAAGAATGATTTATTCTCTTATTTATAACATAATTATACATTTTTGTACTGTAGAAGTGCAACCTTCTATGCATGCTAAATAATTTAGGTAAAAGAACTGACGTACTTATAATATAAGCTTAATAAAAAACAATAGTATAAATTCAACAGAAGCCTACCCATTTCAAAATACAATTTGGACATACTTTTTCTTTTATTCAAATATTAATCATTAATTTATTTTTTCTCCAGTTCTGAACAACCCTTTTTTTTTTTTTACTTGGACACACTTTTTCTTTTATTCAAATGTTAATCAAGATGATTCAGAAAAAAATCACATGCAAACTACAACGGAGTGTGAGATACTAAATTCATAATAGTAAAAGTTGCTTTATTTTTACTAAAAACTTGATATACATCTGAAAAATATATATTTATATTTAAAAAATAACATACGAAAAATGTTATTTGAAAATAAAATTTAAAATTTAAATGTACAAAAATATTAAAGTAAAATTTTATTAGCTCAATTGGCATAAGTTTAAATTCCCATATGTATATATATTTTTTATTTTTTTAAAATAAAATGATTAAAATATTCTCAAATAATATAATTTATTTTAAATATAAAAGGATATTAAAATAAATGTTTTAACTGAGTTAAATCTTGATTAATAAGTGACACCAACTCAATAATTTTTTTTTATAAATGTGATAGATATTTTAGATAAAAATTTATTGACAACTATATTACACTTCATAAAAATAAAAAGAATTAAAAAAATTAAAAAATTCAAAAAATATAAATTTATTTTAAAAATTATCTACATCAACACTAAAGTACACATTATTAATATTTTTCATTTAAAATAAAATAATAAAAGTAATAGAACGATTATATTTAAAGGGGGTGAAATTTGGCAATATTACTTTTTCTTTATTTGGTTAAAGTGAAGTTTGGCATTACATGATTTTATAATTAAACGTCCCTTGGCTTTTAGTTTCTGAGTAAATCAAATCAACCCATTAATTCCGTGTCTTTCTCTCACTGTCTATTCTGATTCATGTTCTCTTGTGTCCTCATCAATGGCCTCCGACTCTCTCCACCTACATACCCAATTAATATAATCTTTTAGGGTGATTTTTCCGCTTGGTCACCCACTGCTTTTATTTTGGTTTAAAAATATTTACAATTTCGTCATAGAAGGTTTTTATTTTAGTCCACTAAGCATTAAATTTTTAATTGGAGTTGATTGTACAAGCTAAATCATATTTACATTTTTATTTAGTTATCAAATTTCTAGATTGTTTTTATTTTGATGACCAAAAAATAATTTTTAAATCTTGATTGAGTAAAAAAGTTAAGGATTAAAGTGAAAAAAAGAAGATAGAAACTAAACTAATGTATTAATTTTTTTTAAATGTGCTTGTTTATCCTATTGTAAAAATTTTAAATTTCTTTTTTTTTTCAATTTTGAAATTTAAATTTCAAACATCAAAATTAATTAAATAAGTTATTAAATCTCAACCAATTTGTTATTATAATATTGAAATCAATAAAGTTAATTAATTTATGTTTTCAAATTAAAATAATTTCAAATAATCCATCTTTAATAATTGTCTATGGAACCCAAATTTCTTTTGATTATATCATCTTAAATCTTTCATGCTAAACTAAAAGCAAAAGAAAAAAAAAATCCTTGCAATTAATTTAAAATAATTAATTTAAGTAAATTGTTGAAAATTTTTATCCCTTAATAATGTCAATTTACTTGTTACTATAATATTGAAATTAATGAAATTAATTAATTTAATCTTCTTGTAAATTTTAAAATTTTATTTTAGGACATTAAATTAATTAATTTTAATTTAATAATAACAAATCAATTGATACTATCAAGAGATAAATTTTTTAAACAATTTATTTAATTTATTTTAATATTTTGAAATTTAAAATTTCAATATTGAAAAGAAATTTAGAACTTTTTTCAACAAAGCAGTAAACAAGTATAGTTTGAAAATTACTTTATGCATTATTTTAATTTTTACTATTTTTCACTGTAATATTTTTTTACCCCGATCAATACTTAAAAAAAGATAATTTTTTGGGTGACCAAAATGAGAGTGTAAACCTTATGTGGCATGTACAGTCAACCGTCGTTAGAGATTTAATGCTTGGGTCACTAAAATGAAAGCGCTCTAAAAGTTGGATAATGAAATTGTAAGGATTTTTTTTAGGTAATCAGAATGAAAGCGCCCTAAAAGTTAAGTGACTAACTAAGCAATTTATCTTGTTTTAGGAGGTGGAATCCTCTTGCACTACTTTCGTATAATTTAGTATGATTGATATTTTAATCATTTAACCTTTAAAATTTTCATGATCATTATAATTGTCATGCATATAAAATTTTGAACAAATTCAATGTCTCTATCATATTAATCTAAAATATTTTAAATATTACTATTTATTAAACTCTTGAAAACTTGTTTTACATGAATAAATTGTTTAATTTACGTTAAAATTGACATACATAATCCATATCAATGGAGTATGAAATATGTGGATTAAATCATTACAATAGTAGTTGATAGAATTTTAACTCAATTGGCATGAACATTGTTTCTAATACAGGAGGTTGTGGGTCTGAGTACGTTGAAGCATGTTATCCTTCTATATTTTATAAGTTAGGACGGGTTATGGGTAATTTTAGGCATTGTATCAGCGATTCTATTGGTTCTTTCTTTGGCAGCTTATAGTAGTTGATCAATGACCATTGCTGGGTTTCGCAAACACAAAGCCCTTCAACTAAGGAAAAATCAGCCTCTTGTGCAGACATTACAACACTCGTCATTTTCAGGGTGTCCATTGATGAAGATTGATCAATGGATGCCGAGTCAGGATAAAATAATTTTCAAATCAAATGCTCCATTTAATATTATGTGTACGTCCAAATATATCTATTCTCATATCCATACACCCATTTCCATGTTCCGCTCTTCTTGTTTCTTCATCTTCCAGTGAATGAATGTGCCTTCGCTACTGCTGCCAGGTTTATGAATTATGATGGCTGAGCTAAAAACCATATCTATTTAATGCCCTATTAGCTCGAGCTACCCTTCATCTACCTGGATCAAATTACTCACTAATAAAGACACCCATTTTTAATACTTGTTGTCACCCTTCTCTTATTTTTAATTTATTTTATTTCATTTTTAATAAGTTTTCTGAATTACTTTCTTGATTTAGGATTATTTTTTTAATAAATAGAGGTTTCTGCTAGAACCGTAAAATAATATTTGATATAAAACTTAATAAACCATAAACTAAGATGTGTTATGTTAAATTATTAAGAATAAATCAAGAACAAAACTAGATGTGGAAGCGTACCTGAATTCATCGATTTCTTGAAATTTACGGATCTTATGGTTTTAATCTTCCAAATTAGCACATAAGTAAACTAGAGAAGGTGGCTCTTTCTTTTCTAAAGATGATGTATTAAAAAAATTATCTTATGTGTAATTTGGGGACCATAACCTTAATATATAACTTTTGCACATTAACCCTAGTTTCTAATCAGCCTATCATTAATTAGGAATTAGTTACTAGAGTATCTACACATATTTAACCCATACTTTATTTAATAATTAAACCCTAATAAACCTTAACCAAATTAGATTACTTTTAATTTAGGTTACTTTTAATTTAGGCTAACCTATCATGATAGTCAAATTAGATTACTTTTAATTTAGGCTAACCTATCACGATAGTAAATAATAACATGTAATTACCTTATTATCTATGTGATGCCCATATTTTCCACCAATCTCCCACTTGGACCACATATATTAGTTACTCTATAATTACATGTCATTATATAACCTTATGACCTTAAAACTTTACTATCATAACCAAAAAAGTATTTCGAACAATCTCGTCCATTAATTATGTTAACATAGAACCAATGTGACTTTCATTACATATATCGTAACTAAATCTATAACACCCCTAACCCGTATCCGTCACCAGAGTAGGGTTACGAGGTATTACCGATCAATAAACATCATTTAACATACATAACTCATACATTTATGCATTCATACTCAAATACCATTTAATCACAAACACATTGTCCCTTATAAGGGCCTACGAGGCCTTAAACATGCTTTAGAAGTGATTCGGGACTAAACCGATAACATATGAAAGTTTTGGAAACTTAGAAAAATTTCAACCATACAGGAGTTACATGCTCGTGTGAATAGGCCGTGTGAATCACACGACTCCAGACACACCCGTGTCTCAAGCCGTGTGGAAATAGGGCATACATACTGACTTGTATCATACGGCCGAGGACATGTCCGTGTGCCAGGCCATGTGAAAACTGGAGGGTATATTGACTTGGCCACACGGTCGACCACACGCCCGTGTAACTCACTGACTTGATTTCTAAGCATCATCAGGGGACACACGGCCGTATACCATGACCGTGTGTCGAACATGGCTGAGACACACACCCGTGTCTCTGCTTGTGTGGACAAAAATAGGCTATTTGCCAAGCCATTTTGCCACCCAACCAAGTATACCTATAAAAGAGCAAATGGTACCATTTCATCATACAATTAGGTAGCCAAAATCATCAACCAAATGCACAATTCATACCATTATAATTTCATCTATTCCAAATCTCAAATCACTACCATTTACTTAGCCAAATACATGCCAAAACAATATCAAACAATATGGCTCATTTACCATAATTTACACATACATAACTTACCCTATAAATAACCAACATAACATTTAAAATCATATATCATCAAGGCATTTCTCAAGCATTTATACTTCACAAATCAATTAACCATTTGAGCAACTATAAAACCATCACCACATTCATACCAAAACATACCAAAATAAGCCATCACTCATGGCTATAATATACAAACCAAAACATTTACATTTACAAGCCATTTTAAATGGCTAACTTCATAAGCTTCACATATACCATAATGATCAAAGTCCCTATACATGCCATTTACTCAAAACTTAACTTAAAAGTACCAACTTAGATGTTTGATAGTGCAATGATGTTCTTGACGACTCCTGGATCCAAGCTAGCCTTGATTCACTATGAAACATAGAAAAATAACACAAAGTAAGCTTTATAGCTTAGTAAGCTCGTATGTGAATAACTTAATTCATCGAATCAATGCAAATCAACCAATTACACATGACAAAGCCATGTACACATTAACTACAAACCTTTCTCATGTCTCAAAACATGATCAAATATCATCTCATCAAACTTTCACTATTTAATACTCGAATAGGTTCTATACATACTTGTATTGCCTCGTACTAACCTCTTCCTTAGCCACATCGTTCGTTCACCTGTTGAACCATTTGGAATAGAAATCGGATACTCAGGAGCCTTGTACGATAAGTACCTATACCATGGCCCGTAGCCAAATCAAGGTAAATTATCCGAAGAACTATTATCATGGCCTGAAGCCAAATCATCAGATATGCATGGCCAGAAGCCAAATCGGTAAAATATGCACCTGAAGTGCTAGTATCATGGCCCAAAGCCAACTCAACATATGACTTACTGACATGTCAATAGTATCCAAAACTATTCTTAAGGTTCAACCGAGCTTTCACACTTTTCGTTTCTATTATCGAATGCATTCATAGAGTCATTTTCACAATTCATACATTATCTATAATCCCATTTTAAACAAATTATGCAATATTAAAGCATTTTAACATACATTTATAATGTAATCATCACATACGAACTTACCTCATATTTGGATTTGATGGATTGGGTCGACTACTTGATAACCTTACTTTTTTCCCGATTTAAATCCGAATTCTTTCTTTCTTGATCTTAATCAAGTTAGGAATGTGCCGAACCTTTGAAACCCTTTTAATGGTGTTTTATTTCCTACTTTCGGCTAAGTGAAGAAGAAAACAAGGTGATAGCTTGTTTTTTTTTTAATTTAATTCATCATTTAATACTAAATTACATTATTAACCTTGTTATAAACCATTTAAAATCATCATATTAATGTACAATATTGTCCACCCACCATTTTAATGGTGCAATTACCATTTAAGGCCACCATAATTAAAAGCCAAAGCTATTTGACACCTTTAACTAATAGAACATGCATTTTACATTTTACGCGATTTAGTCCTTTTTACCGAATTAAGCATTCAAACAGTAAAATTTCTTTATGAAACTTTCACACATACATGCTATTATGTTGTAAACACATAAAATAATATTAAAATAATTTTTTGACATTGTATTTGTGGTTCCAAAACCACTTTTCTGATTGAGCCAAAATCGGGCTGTTACAACTCTTCTCCCCTTTAGGGATTTTTATCCCCGAAAATCTTATCAATGAATAGGTTCGGGTAATGTTTTCTCATGGCATCATTAGGTTTCCATGTAGCTTCTTCAACCCTGTGTCTATGCCATAATACTTTCACTAATGCGATTCTCTTATTTCTCAGCTCTTTGATCTCACGAGCTAAAATTCGAATCGGTTTTTCAGCATATGACATATCAGACTGAATTTTAACCTCGATCAGGGAAATGGCATGTGAAGGGTTATATCGATATCGTTAAAGCATCGACACATGAAACATATTATGTATTTTCTCTAACTCAGACGATAAAGATAGTCGATATGCCACTGGCCCAACTCGCTCAGTAATCTCATATGGTCTGATGAATCGCGGACTCAATTTCCCTTTCTGACCAAACCGCAATATCTTTTTCCATGACGACACTTTCAAAAACACTCCTTGATCTAGAACTCAATATCTTTCCATTTCAAGTCTATGTACGATTTCTGTCGATCCGAAGTTACTTTCAAACTATCGCGAATTACTTTCACTTTTTCTTCAGTCTCTTTGATTAGATGAACCTCGTGAATCTTATTTTTGCTGAGCTCACTCTAGTACAAAGTGTTCGACATTTACGACCGTATAGAGCTTCGTACGGTGCCATCTTTATACTCGATTGGAAGCTATTATTGTAAGCAAATTCAATCAGCGGTAGATATTTCTCCCAACTAACTTCAAACACAAGAATGCAACAACGCAACATATCCTCAAGTATCTGTATAGCTTGTTCAGATTGACCATCCGTTTGTGGGTGAAATGCAATGCTAAAATGCAACTTTGAACCCAAAGCTTCTTATAATTTCTTCCAAAATGGTGAAGTAAATCTTGGATCTCTATTTGAAACAATAAGGAGGGGAACACCATGTAATCTCATAATTTCAGAAATATACAACTCAGCTAATTTATCAAGCAAGAAATTGGTACGTACCAGAATGAAATGAGCTGATTTCAGCATTTTTCTTTTTCGGAGATAAGGGCAAACCCGATACGAAATCCATTATTACTCTATTACTCTATCCCACTTCCACTCAGGGATCATAATAGGCTGTAATAAACCTGACGACACTTGATGCTCAGCTTTGACTTGCTGACAAATCAAACATTTTGAAAATTTTTTTGAGATATCTCGTTTCATGCCGTGCCACCAATAAAGCTGTTTCAAACCGTTATACATTTTCGTGCTTCCTGGATGTACTGATAAACAACTACGGTGTGTTTTGTTTAGAATCTTCCGAATGAGCTCAATATTTCTTGGTACACATATTCTATCCCAAAACATCAAACAGTCATCAGGCCTTATTCGAAACTCTGAATCAGAAGTCGACTTACACTGAGCTCGTTTTCCTTGCAATTCATTATCAAATTTTTGAGCCTCACAAATCTGCTGTAGAAATAGCCTTGAATTAGTGTTTTCCAAATCTATATAAATGAATTTAACTATAAATTTCATACATTTTATATTTAAATGGACTCAATTTACGTCCTAGGTAAAATTATCATTTTGCCCCTAACTTTTTCATAAATTTTGATTTTGTCCCTAGGCCTGGAAAATGAAACTTGTGCAAATTTCTCCCTATTCCAAGCCTAACCAAAGCCCCATTACAAATTTACCAACACATGTATTCATAAAATTTTATAATTTTCATCAAATTTTACAACTTTTCATTTTAGTCCCTGAATCATGTTTTCATCAAAAATCACTTTGTAAAAGTTGTTTATTTATGAACAAACTTTCATTTTCTACCATAAATTTCTAATTTTCAGCATATTCATCCATGAACCAAATTTCATACCTTGATAACTTTTCAAATTAATCCCCTAAATAGAGAGATTAGACAATCCCAGTTTCAAAAATATAAAAATAATTAAAAACGAGACTTGATTTCATACCTTTTCAAGCTTGGTAAGTTGTCTTCCTCTTTCCTAGGGTTTTCATGAAAATTTTGGGGAAGATGATATGAAATTAGATGATTATTTCTTTTTATTTAATTACCATATTTTAATTTTAGTGATTTCCAATTTAGTCCCTTGCCTTTTCCAATTTTTCAATGGATGAGTCATCAAGAAAAATCTACATACTTTTCTTAATGCTCTAATTACCATATAAGGACCTCTAGTTTTGAATTCCATAGCTATTTAATCCTTATAGTTACTAGAATTCAAGTTTCACATTTTATGCAATTTAGTCCATCTCGTAATTAAGTACTTAATCGATAAAATTTTCATATCAAAATTTTCACACGACATGCCTATTATAATACGGATCATATATTGAAATAAAAATAAACTTTATTTTTGGGTCGAATTTGTGGTCCATAAACCATTGTTCTGATCTCATTGAAAAATGGGCTGTTACAACTCTCCCCCTTTAGGGATTTTCGTCCTCGAAAATCTTACCAGTAAAACGATTCGGGTATTGCTTCCTCATAGTATCCTCCAGCTCCCAAGTAGCCTCTTCTATACCGTGTCATTGCCAAAGAACTTTTACTAAAGCTACCTTTTTATTTTTAACTTTTTTGTTTCTCGAGCTAAGATTTTGATTAGTTCTTCACTATATGTCATATCAGGCTGGATCTCTACCTCTATCAGAGAGATAACATGTGAAGGATCGGATCGATACTGTCGCAATATAGACACATAAAAAACATTATGAATCCGATCAAGCTTTAGTGGAAAAGCTAACCGATAAGCAACTAGTCCAATTCTTTCAGTAATCTCTTATGGTCCAATGAAGCGTGGACTTATTTTTCTCTTACGTCCAAACCAAAGAACTTTCTTCCAAGGCGACACTTTCAAGAATACTTTGTCACCGACTCGAAATTCTATTTCTTTTCGTTTCAAATCAGCATAGGAATTTTGATGGTCAGAGGTTGCTTTCAAGCTGTCTCAAATTACCTTCACCTTTTCCTCGGTCTCTCGGACCAAGTCAACTCAATGTAACATTTTCTCACTAAGTTCTGTCTAGTAAAATGGAGTTCTACATTTGCGACCATACAAGGCTTTATACGGTGCCATTTTAATACTAGACTGATAATTGTTATTATAAACAAATTCAGCCAAAGGAAAATACCTTTCCCAGTTACCTTCAAACTCAAGTATACAATACCCAAGCATATCTTCCAAGATCTGTATTACCCGTTCAGATTGACCATCTATCTAGGGATGAAATGCAGTGCTATTTGAAATAATAGAGATAGGCACTCCATGCAATCTGACAATCTCAGAAACATATAATTCATGCAATCTATCCAAGGAATAATCCATACGTACCAGAATAAAGTGTGCAGACTTTGTCAACCGATCAACAATTACCCAAATGGCATCTTTGTTCTTTGGAGACAGGGGTAATCTCGTTACAATGTCCATAGTAATTCTTTCCTATTTCCATTCTGGTATTGTAACTGGCTGTAATAGCCCAGAAGGCAACTGATGTTTAGCCTTTACTTGCTGGCATACCAAACACTTAGATACAAACTCAGAAATATCTCATTTCATTCCCGACCACCAGTACATCTTTTTTAGATCATTATATATTTTATTACTACCAGGATGAATAGACATGTTACCAGTGTGAGCTTCATTCAAAATCTTCTGTATTAATTCTAAAATTTTAGGCACACATACTTTTCCTCTGAATAATAAACAACCATCAGTCTCGATCTGAAATTCTGAGTCAGGAGTCAATTCACTTTGTACCCGTTTTGCTTGCAACTTACTATCATTTTTCTGAGCTTCAGAGATCTATTGCAAAATGTTGGTCTAGCTTTTAACTCAGCTAAGATTGAACCATCATCAGACAATGATAATCGGGTATTCATTGCTCGCAAAGTATACAGAGATTTTCTGCTCAAAGTATCTGCCACTACATTAGCTTTTCTCGGATGGTAATCAATAACAAGATCATAATCTTTCAGCAAATCAAGCCATCTGCGCTGTCTCAAATTAAAATCTTTCTGTGACATCAAATATTTCAGACTTTTATGATCGGTGAATATGTGACATTTTTCTCCAAACAAGTAATGCCGCCAAATTTTTAATGCAAACACTATGGCTGCCAATTTGAGATCATGTGTCGGGTGGTTCTTTTCATGTGGCTTTAGCTGTCGTGAAGCATAGGCTACTTTCTTACCATCTTGCATCAAAAAACAACTTAAACCATTTAATGACGCATCACTATAAACTGTAAATTCCTTACCCGATTCTGGCTGGACTAACGCAGGTGCTTCTGTCAATAAAGCCTTTAATCTATCTAAACTCTGCTGGCATTTATCAGTCCACTCGAAGTTTACATCTTTTTGCAGCAGACGATTCATCAGAAAAGCTATCATTGAAAAACTTTTTACAAATCTTCGATAATAACCAGCTAGTCCAGAAAACTTCGGACTTCAGACATATTCTTCGGTGCCTTCCAATTAACAACGGCTAAAGTTTTATTCGGGTCTACTCTGACACCTTCAGCAGATACTATATGCCCAAGAAAACTAACTTCCCATAGCCAAAATTCACATTTACTGAATTTGGTGTACAGTTGTTTCTCTTGCAAAGTTTGCAACACTATTCTCAAATGCTCAGCATGCTCATTTTCATTCCGAGAGTAAACCAGGATATCATTTATAAATACCACCACAAACTGGTCCAAATACGAGCTAAAAATTCTGTTCATCAAATCCATAAACACTGCAGGTGCATTGGTCAAGCCAAATGGCATCATAAGAAACTCATAGTGTCCATACCTGGTTCTAAAAGCTGTCTTTGGTACATTTGATTCTTTTACCCATAGTTGATAATAACTAGAACAAAGATCAATCTTCGAAAATACAGTGGCACATTTTAACTGGTCAAACAATTCATCGATTCGAGGCAATGGATACTTGTTCTTTATCGTAACTTTGTTGAGCTGTCTATAATCAATGCACAGCCTCAACGATCCATCCTTCTTCTTTACAAACAAAACTGGCGCACCCCAAGGTGAGAAACTAGGTTGAGAAAAACCTCTATTAATTAATTCTTGCAACTGTACTTTTAGCTTTTTCAATTCAGTAGGAGCCATTCTATAAAGTACTATGGATATCGGTGTCGTTCCTGGAACAAGATCTATAGAGAATTCCACTTCTCAATCAGGTGGTAAACCAGGTAGTTCTTCTGGGAATACATGAGGAAATTCACATACTACTGGCACTAATTGAATCTTTGACTCAGATACTTTAGCAATTCATTATTCTCACATTTCAATACAATATATTTCTGTTTATAATTCACCACTGCATCATATCAGGTTAACCAATCTATTCCTAAGATCACATCAAACTCATCAAATGACAATAACATCAAGTCAATCGAAAAGCAATAACTTTTACCATTAATGGACAGTTCTTACAAACTTTATCCACCATAACACACTGGCCTAGGGGGTTTGAAACTTTAACCACAAATTCAGTGAATTCAACAGGTAAATTTTTAATAGAAACTAGGTTCATGTATATGTATGAATGTGTGGAACCAGGATCAATCAATGCAGTAATATCAGTATCAAGTAGAGAAAATATACCAGTAATGACATTCGGCGCAGTGGTATCTTCTCTAGCACGAATAGCATATGTCCTTGCAGGTGCTCGTACCTCAGATCTAACTGGAGTATCCTTGGTAGTACCTCGACTACCACCAACATTGCAGGGATGACGGGTTGGTCTGCCCCTCGAGACAGGATTACTAGGCTTTGGAACTGATTCTATCTCCTTTTCAACTCTTTCTAGACAATCTCTGAGAAAATGCTCAAGTGAACCACATCTAAAACAAGCTTCACTTCTAGACCGACATTCCCCATGATGAAATTTGTTACAATGTTTACATTTCAGTTTGGGGTTACCAACACTACCCACACTGGTCACAAAAGGAGATGAAGACCTCGAGTTAGAATGTTGAGAGCCCTGCTCTCTTCCAGAATATCCCGTAGAGGTGGTAACATGATTATAATACTTCTTTAATTTCTTAGAAGCAAATGATTGTGACTTAGTCATAGTTTTTTTCCCAGAAACCTCAGCCTCTCTTTCAACTTGTTTGTTTTCTTTACTCAGTTCCTTAGCTTTGCGTGCTCGATCAGCTAACACTACAAATTCCCTTATCTTGAGAATTCTAATCAACAATTTGATGTATTCATTTAGGTCTTCTTCAAAGCATTTACATATTTTAGCCTCAGTTAAAACCCATTCTTTTGCACACTTGCTTAATCGAATAAATTCCCGATTATATTCAGATACCGTCATGTTTCCTTGTTTGAGCTCTAGAAATTCTTTCTTTTTCTGATCCATGAACCTGTTACTAACATATTTCTTCCTGAATTCAGCCTAGAAGAATTCAGCCTGGAAGAATTCCCATGTGACATTCTCCCTCGGTACCACTGAGGTTATGGTATTCCACCAATGATAAGCTGTATCTTTCAGTAAGGATACTGCACATTTCAAACATTCGACAGGTGTGCAGGATAGTTCATCAAAAACTCGGATAGTTTTTTCGAACCAAAACTCAGCCCTTTCCGGATCATCATCAGCGGTAGCTCTAAATTCTTTCGCCCCATGTTTGCGAATTTTATCTATCGGAGGCTTACCAATTCTAACAGATTCAACACCCTGTGGTACCTTAGGAATCGGTTTGGGAGGAAGTGGGGGAGGTTGTTGTACAGCAAGGTTTGTTCTCAAGTACTGGGTAAACAATTCATTCACATTTGAAAGAAGGATTGTTTTGCCTCCTCACTTTGGCCCTCAGACACCGGCCTTTCACTACTGGATGCAGACGCAACTCTTTGAACTAAAGCTGAAGCATTGTTCTTAGCTTCCTCGGACTCAGCTTTAGCTCAGTTGGATGACATTACTATATAAAAAACACATTTAAAATGATTATGAGTCATCACACTATCACAATTTATATAATGGCATGTATAGCTAAACTCGTGTCTACTACGTCAAATCTGAGAATCGGCTAAACCGTAACTCTGATACAACTAAATGTAACACCCTTAACCCGTATGCGTCGCTAAACAGGGTTTTAGAGCATTACCAGAACATTCAGAAACATTTACGAATAACTTAAATAAATTACTATTTATTTACCGAGATCATTCATACGTCCCTTAATTGGGCCCTCAAGACCCAATACAAGCATTAAAATCGAGTTGAGACTTAATCGGGACCTCTAAGAATTTTTCGCGAAATTACAAAATTTTTCAAGGTGTAGGGCTCACACACCTGTGTGGTCCAAGGGACACGCCCGTGTTGGAGGCCGTGTTCGACCCTGTGTAACTATCTGACATGTACACACAGCCATGCCACACGCTCGTGTGCTAGGCCATGTGGTTAATTAATTCAATTCAAAATTTGGTGCAGGTTTCACACGGCTAAGACACACGCCCGTGTGGCATACACGACTGACACACACGCTCGTGTCTCTGCCCTTGTGCTCAATTCTGAGCATTCTCTTTCTCAAAATAGAGGTACAGGGAACACACGACTAACCACATGCCCGTGCTACCAGGCTGTGTGCCACACACGGTCTAGATACATGCCATGTGTCTACCTTTGTGGACAAAATGAAGTCATTTCTAGCTTCATTTCTCACCCAAAATTTCACCCAAGACCTGCACTTGAAACACACATCCAAAACCAACCAATTCAAGCATTTTAATTAGGAAATCCTCATCATTCAACAAGGCATATCACTACATGCATATGTGTTTATAAGCTTGCCTTGGAATAACTTAAGCAATAGCAACATTTGATCACATATACATAACATATCACATATAAATATATCATCATAACCTACTTAATCACACCAAAATAAACCATTACTATCCATTCCAATGGCTAGGTTACAAAATAACATTTCAAGTCACTATTGGCCAAGTTGTCCTATACATGCCATATACCAAAATGATTTTACTAAGTATACCCAAAATGACTAGTTCATAGTATGACGATGCTCCACTGATCTTCAACCCTCGTGAGCTTCCGAGGACTATAAAATAGGGGAAAAATAAAAAGGAGTAAGCATTACATGCTTAGTAAGTTCATATAACGGAAACTAAACTTACCAATCTTGCTTATTAAATCTAGGCACACAATGATATGTTTCCATCCATTTGGCTAAATTGCCTAATCACATACATTCAATCAAACATGTTAGTCACCAAAATCTTCATATCAATCAAGTAATATATATGAGCTCATCAAGCAATATTCTTCCATGTCATTATCATTTCATCTCAAGATTTTCATGCGACGTCATGAGTTATATGTCCATTGAACCATTTAATTCCGATGGTTGCTCACGTATTACACTCGGGGTGTACGATTCAATAATCCGTCAATTCTTATTCAAGGGTGACCATTAGGACACTTAACCAAGAAACACTCTCTCGAGCCACATATTGTATAACAGGATTACCTGTCCAGGCTAAGACCTTTATATAATGTAAGCTTAGAGGAACTCGATTAGGATTACCAGTCCAGACTAAACCCTAATCATAACGTATGCTTGAGAGGTATTATATCGATATTACCCGTCTGGGCTAAATCATTTTTATAACAAGGTCATTGGGATTACTCGTCTGAGCTAAATCCCATCTGCAACAAATGTTGGACCTTATTAGTTTTGGGAAAGCGCATATAATCATCAGAATTCAACATTCAATCAGGACTTAATCCCTTTATCACCATTTCAAGCATGTATCAATTTTCCATCATAGCATACAAGTAAAGCACATCAACATAAATCACATTACATACCAACACAACATTCAATTAACATAATTACATGCCGGATTAAGTTAGACGAACTTACCTCGACACTTGTTCGCGTAAAAAGTCTACTAATCTGAAACCTTTTCTTTTCCTCGATCTAACCTCGAATTTGTGTTTTCCAAATCTATATAAATGAATTTAACTATAAATTTCACAAATTTCATATTTAAATGGACTTAATTCAGACCTAGGCAAAATTACCATTTTACCCTTAACTTTTCCATAAATTTTGATTTTGTCCCTAGGCTCAAAAAATGAAACTTGTGCAAATTACTCCCTATTCCAAGCCTAACCAAAGCCCCATTACAAATTTTTCAGCATATGTATTCATAAAATTTCATAATTTTTCATCAAATTTTAAAACTTTTCATTTTAGTCCCTAAATCATGTTTTCATCGAAAATCACTTTATAAAAGTTGTTCATTTATAAACAAACTTTTATTTTCTACCATAAATTTCTAATTTTAAGCATATTCATCCATGACTGACATTTCATACCTTGATAACTTTTCAAATAAATCCCTTAAATAGAGAGATGAAACTATCTCGGTTTCAAAAATAAAAAAATCATTAAAAACGAGACTTGATTTCATACCTTTTCAAGCTTGGTAAGTTGTCTTCCTCTCTCCTAGGGTTTACATGGAAATTTTGGGGGGAAGATGATATGAAATTAGATGATTATTTCTTTTTATTTAATTACCATCTTTTAATTTTAGTGATTTCCAATTTAGTCCTTACCTTTTCCAATTTTTCCATGGATGAGTCATCAAGAAAAATCTACATGCTTTTCTTAATGGTCTAATTACCATATAAGGATCTCTAGATTTGACTTCCATAGCTATTTAATCCTTATAGCTACTAGAATTCAACTTTTGCATTTTATGCGATTTAATCCTTCTCGTAATTAAGCATTTAAACAATAAAATTTTTCTATCAAAATTTTCACATGACATGCCTATTATAATACGGATCATATAATGAAATAAAAATAAATTTTATTTTCGGGTCAAATTGGTTGTCCTAAAACCACTATTTCGATCTCACTGAAAAATGGGCTGTTATAGGGCGTGTCTCTCAGCCACATGACCATGTATCTCAGTCACACGGATGTGTCTCTCAACCATAGGACCATGTATCTCAGTTACACGGGCATGTTCCTCAGCCGCGCGATCGTGTACCTCTGTCAAATGGTCTGAACCTTCCCACACGATCGTGTGGTCCTGTTTTTGCAGTTTTTACTCATTATTCATTAAATGATTCGTTTTAGTACTTGAGTGTTCCTTTGCAGGATTAAGCTCTTAGTTGTGGTAGGTCTATGAAAGGTGTATTTCTATTAGAATATTTTTATACATATGAAATTCTAAGATTTAATTTTGGTTATTTGCTTAAGTTGATGACATGACATTGTGTGCAATACTTGGTGTACAAAATGACTAATTGTAATTATTGGAAATTGTGCTACATTTATTTTGTGATTGGATATGAGTATGTTTGATTTGATATATTTATATGTACGTAATAAATGTTTTACATGTGCATATTGTTTGGAATTTGATTATGAAGTGAAGGAAACTTGATTCAGCAGTTAAACTGCATTGATATTAAGTAGTGGTAAACCTACAATAAATCAAGTAGCAAATGACCACGTTGAGGTGTGTTCCGGTTGGATGGGTCTATCATAACCCAAAATTTGGTGTGTAGAGGATGGACTGGTCTAGCATACCCTATTTGGTGTGTGTCGGATGGTTGGAGATGGTGTGCAGCAGTTTGATAGGTTGGGTTTGGTATTGGTTACATTTGAGCATGAATTGCATTAATATAATTTGATTTGGTTGTGATAACATAATGTAATATTTTGTTTTAATATGATTAGGAATTGACTGTTTGTGACTATTCAATTATTGTCACTACATTGTTTTCTACTATACGACTCTGCTTATTTTCATTAGTTTAAGACTCACATTGAACCTTGTAGCTCGCCCTTAGTTTTCCCCTTTCAAGTAATCTGCAAGGTTAGGTGTCAGGCTCAGTGAATCGGAGGTCTCAAATTTTTTTGTCTCAATTTGGTTTTAATAAAGTTTATTTTTAGATATGGTTATCAATTTTCAATCGGATTTGTAAATAAGTTATATGAACTATGGTATGGTTTTAGCTATTGATTTAGATCAACAATCTCATGCAAGAGCATTGGTCAATTAACTATTTTTTCCTTCTTTAATAATTGACTAAATTTTAAGTGTCAACTTTATGAATTTCAACCAATAGTAAAACATTAGATATTTTGCTGCAAAATTAATTTTGGAATTTTGATTAATAATTTGCTCAATTCTGAAAGGTAATTTGGTTTTAAATTTATTTATGGTACGAGAAATCAAATGTTTGGTAATGTAAGATTGCGTAATTACGAGGTTTTTGTTAAACATAAGAAAAAAATGATTTTCAAAAAGAAATTTGGAAATTTGAACGGTGTTTTGTTTTGTATCCATTTTTGTGGCCAATTTGACCTCTAGAATCTAGTTAAAACCTTTGGGTTGGGTTTTGGGGTGTTACACTACATTATCAATTAGGGTTCAGAATGAAAATTTAGCCATTTCCTTTATAGGATGTGGCTGATTAAGTGTTTGAATTATTTAGAATAATGTTAATTTTATATAATAATTAGATTATATATCGGGACATAGTGGATGGAGCCAAGTACAACTATTAGCCAAGTTTTGTGCTCTTGCATGGTAAGGTAATTTGAGCCTATTTTACATGGATTTTGTGTTTTTGGGATCGTTGTACTTCAATCTAGCTAATAGTTGTGTCTATTTCTATAACTGTTAAAGATTTATGAGATTTTCATTATTGAATGCTTGAAATATAGGTGGTAAATGATTAGGTTAGAAGAAGGCTTATGAAAAATGACCACTTTGTAAGATGAAAATTTGTTAGTTTCGAATATTAGGACTTAAGAGTAAATATTTCAAAACCAATTTGAGAATTCTATTATCATTGCTATAATAGGGCTCAACTATATAATGTGTGAGGTTTAAAAGAATTGAGAGTGATTAAATTGAACTGACTCATATGCATAATAAGTTGATGAATGATATTTGGTTGATGAAAATTAAATTAAATTATGTTATAGATCAAGATTTGAATCTGCCAATGGTTGATGAAAGTTGATGGTTGATCTTGTATGAGCTTCCTAAGTATTCATAATACTTACTCCTATGTTGTTACATTTACTGTAGGTTTTGGACATTCAAGTCGTATCGATCGAATCCGCAAGAAGCTCACACTATCTGTTCAGAGATTTGGTAGACTTGATTTATTTAGTTGGGTTGTGGCATGTATATAGGTGGCTATGAGTATGTGAACTTGTCAAATTCCACATTATTTATGTTTATCTTTTGATGTTGTAAATGAAGGGGGAATTAGTCCGTTTTTGGATATGCATCTATGTAATAGGATTAAATACATTTTAGTTTAACATTCCATAATATAGAAGTCCATAGGATATTTTGCCCGCAAGACAATCCACAATTTAATTGTTTCTCTCTAAAGACTTCAAAAATTGCCCAATCAAAAAGTCCACATTCTGCCACCATTAGCTTGGAAAAACCCATCAACTCTTCTAGTGAATGTTTGGGGTTAAAAGAAGAAGAAGAGGGGTAGACACTATCTCTCAAATCTAGAGATAGGTCCCTTTCCCACTTCTACTTAATCTTGTTAGGAGAGTAGGGATACTGACTGATAACTCTTGAGAAGAGTTATATTTAAGGCCTTTAAATGGAACTAATTAGTCGTAATTAAGTAAATAGATTTGAATTTTTAGGATATTTTAGAACATTGCGTAAAAAAGCTTGATTGCAGTATAATGATCATTATTTGTTGTTTTTATCACTTGGGGAGAGAATGTGTGGTTTTGTGTGAACACAGGTGTAGGAAGAGGAACAAGATAAAGAGGGAAAATAAGGAAAGTGAAACACTGCCATGGAAAATAGTAAGATTGATTACCAACAGAATTTCCATTGTAATTCTGAGAAGATGACTCAGCAATCTATCCACGTCACTCTCAGCCAGTTGTGCGTGTACCAAAAAAAACCAAACTAAAAAGAGGAATAAAAAATGTGTGCTGAGGTGGGACGGATCTACCCAATAAAAGAAAGAGAGAGAAGAAGAAAAAAGAGAGAGGAGAATGAGTATGAAAGGAAAATTGGTGACAACAGTTTTTTCTAATGAGTATGAAAGGAAAATTGGTGACAACAGTTTTTTCTCTACGTAGAGCAGAACTCCATTAGAGAATTCCAGAGAAAGAGAAGGGTAACAACTAAGAGAGCATATCACATGAGTGAAGAAAGCGAAGAGACATCTACCCTAGATTCATGTATAATCGAAAGATAAAAGAGAAGTTGGAGTGTGGCGAGAAATTCTACATTCCTGCCTTTGTTTTCTTGATTTCTGTGATTCAAACATATTTTTAGAATGTTGATGAATGATTTTATTTAGGTGTTAACTTTTCCATCCATGAACTAAATCTTTTTTAGGTTGGAGTTATTTGGGTGAATGTTTTATCATCCTTAATGCTCATGATTTGAGATTGTCTATGCCACTATTTCATTCGATTTATGCTTATTTTAAATATACTAGATCTTGAATCGTTTGATGCAAGTGAATACTTGACAGAATAGTCATAGCACTCTAGACATAGATGTTGCGAGTTGTGCAGAGAAGAATGTTTATTGTAGTTAATAATCCATAGTTCTGTAGACATATAGTAATTGTAATTTATAGCTTAAGATCTAGCTATCAAAAGAGACAGTTTACAGTAGTGACTCTCTGAGCAGTTGATTAGACAATATTTTGCCATGGCATTATTTTGATATGAGCATTTCACCTAAATAATTCCAACCCTATTCATTCAACAACATAATTAATCTTGCTTTTATCTGTAACTTGCCACTAGATTTTAATTTCTATACCAATTCTTTATTTTTAGCATTTGATTTTATTAATTTATTATACAAACATCCTATTCAACCTGAGAGTATTTCCTGTTATTTAGCGTAGTTAATAGGATTATAATAACTTACTCAATTTCTTACCAATTTTCGATCCTATGGAGACGATACTTACTTATCACTTTATTACTTGAATGATGTGTACACTGCACAATTGCATTAGTTATTTGCACGAAGCACTGACCTGCTTGGAGACGGTCCCTCCAAAAGAAGAAGGTCTATACCTTGTCAGATGAGAAAGTAAGTTGTAGGGAGTAGAAGAGAGATAACTGTGAAAAGGAGTGGGTGGCGCCAAAGGTAGGTTTCACAGGAACTGGCATTGTTTTAGGTGCACGCATGTCCGTGGGATTGGAAAGCTCTAGTAAAAAATCGAGGAGTAGAGGAACATCAAGAAGTACGGTTCTTTCCTTGGATATCATGGGCACTTTCCCTAGTATGTGACAAACCAATAGCTCATCACCCTTATTATCGACTCTTGGGGACCCAACCTTTTCTCTGGGCCTCTTGTGGCCACTATTGCTGGCCCTTACATATTGGGCAGCATCTTCTTCCTCTCGCAAAATGTCTATTAACTATTCAACATCCATTTTGGGTTGTAGAAAGTTTGAAAAACTGGTAGAAGTAGAGCCTGCAGTAGCAATAGAAGAGTCAACTTCACTATTTACAAAGGTAGTACTGGAGGACTCACGTTGACCAGCTGCCGGTATAGAAGACCAACGACAAAGGTAGCTTTCAAATTGTATAAAAATAATTCTTATGTTCCCTTCTTCTTCTTGCTAGGATTAGGTCTAACTAAAATCAACCCTATATGACCATGCTTATTAGTAGACATCACACTTCTAGGATCTGCATCATACATAAGATCCACTATTCGGCTACCATTTGGACTTTTCCTGCTCAAGCAGTGGCAGAAATTGTTTCTAACTATTAGAAGCTTCTCTAACTCTAAAGTGTGGCCTACCTTCAACCTTTTGTGTTGAGCATTCGCAATCTCAAAATTGACAAATTGGTGTTGACGATAGATAGCTTCTTTCAGAATGGACCAACTTATGGGAAAGTCGAGATCACCATCAAGTTTTCTCTTCACCCGAGTATATATTTTACGATTGATATGGAGATGAGAAGCCTATTTCTTAATTATAAGCTCATGACCCTAGCAAGTACTAAAATGTACCAATCCTGCTGATGATCCGCGGGAGGTGACCTTCGACTGATAGAAATGTTAGAATACACCAAGCATGGTGGCTCATTCCGAATGCAACTATCGATGAAGTAGGCCACCAGTGACCACGAAGGTTGACTCGTGAGTTGGTCGGGAGCAATCTCATATTTGTTTAGTACAGTGTAAAAGAAGGGGTTTAGTAGAAGGTGGAAACTTGCTTCCAACAGATAGAGAGGGATAATGAAACCGTTACTCCAGTCACTCAAATAACACCCCTCATGTACAACTTTAAAATCATAAGCGAAGTTGGGGTGACAAAATCCTCTAGTGGCCAAGTGTCTAACCATCTCTTTCTAGGCAGTTGTATATATGAAGAACGAGGTTTCCACCAAAGCATAGTCGTTTCAATTTCGTGGCTCGTTCCCACCACCACAAATAGATCCCCTACCACGACCTCTTTGATTCCAACCAGCACGACCACTAATTCTACTCCTTGAACCCACCTTAACTCTAGCCATTTAAAGAATATTAAGATACAAAGAATCATGGAGATGAAAGATTACCTTTAGGTTGGGTTGCATTCTGGTCAAGAACGAAAAAGTACTCAGATGATGAAATAAAGAAATAGACGGAGAAAACAAGTAAGAGGGATTAGGGTTCAGAAGAAACTCTAGAGACGAGAAATTTGGAAAAAAAATTTGAGAAGTAATGATTTACTATCTCTACGATTAGTTATATAAGGCAAAAGTCTTCTAGAAGTTTCAAGTTCAAATGGTAATAAGCTATTCACATTCCCTAATCTACGTTTAACAATTGTTGGTGACTTACGGGGGTTTTTCCAAAAACCCTTGCGATTTAGAAATGTGGGAATATCTAACAAATCAGCCCTTGAAATTAAGCATCCGGTAAGCTATGGTTCTTCCATTTGGCATCCGCCAGGAATAGATGTT
Source organism: Gossypium hirsutum (assembly GCF_007990345.1). Lineage (NCBI taxonomy): Eukaryota > Viridiplantae > Streptophyta > Magnoliopsida > Malvales > Malvaceae > Gossypium > Gossypium hirsutum. Next base: position 50,178,887 of record NC_053430.1, on the reverse strand, counting down.
AAGAAGTCATTATCCGCTAAGGATATATGTTCCTACTCTCCATGGTATCTTATCTCATGTCTTTTTAATGAGACTATCCGCCATATAGACTATTTGCATGATACGATTGTAATACAATTTCCCATGCGATTTTTCACAAGAGCATCCATGCAAGGATTATAGATTGCCAGTTGCATGGGATCTACCATAATTTCATATGGACAAGTAGACTTTCTCGGTACACTTAAAGACCTTATTCTCAAGCAATGTAGCTTCTTGTTTGTTTTTTTTGTAATATTTAAATTTTAAGTTAATAAGTGTAAATACCTCATTTTTACTCATTTTTATGACCCAATTTGGCAAATAATGTCATTGGGGGCCCTAATGTGTGGTTGAGTGGTATAGGAACATGCTGGAGGTTGAAAATGAGCAAAAATGACACCAAAAGAAAGGGTATCGTGACATCCACTTTGTGTATTATGAGATCTGCCCTTAAAGAAGATCTTTAAGTTCAAAACTAACCCAGGCATCGTGCTATCCTCTACTTAGCTATCACGATACCAATATCATGAGGGGATAAAGTTAGACAAAAAGCGTAGTTTTTTTTCCACCCGACGCACCAATCACCCAAGACCTATATAGAGGCAATTTTGGCAACGAAATGTCATCAACCATCAGACTAAAACAAACAATTTTGGCTAAGGAAAGGTACAAAATTAGTGTAGTTTTTAGCTTTATTTTCTCTTGGTTTTCTCATAGTTTTTCTTCAACTTTTCTAGGTTTTGTTTTGTTTTCTCCTTTCTTAGTTTTAGAGTTTATTGTTCTGCACTTCCTTCATAATCTTAGTGTTCTTAGTGTTATTTTAGTTAGTTATCACTATAGCTTAGTTTTATTTGAACTTCGAATCCCTATAAATTGGTTGTAAGACATTTCTAATTTTAGTTTAATGTATTTCAGTTTCTATTACTTTAAATTAGCTAAGGTTTGTTCCTTTTATGTTTTTTTCTTTATATTTTCTTGTTGAATTCCTTTAATTTCATGTTCTTTAAGTTTTCTTGAATAAAGATCCAAACTTTTATATTTTTCTTAAGCTTTACTTTAATGGCTTTTTTGCTTTTCATTTCCATGTCCATTAGCTTTATTTTCAACATGAGTAGCTAAACTTTAAAGGGGGTTGGTTGATAGTGATGTGGGTAAGTTGGTTTTTTAGATAAGGGATGAAATAATAATAAATTGGACTAAATCTAGTAGACTTAAAAACTTAGGAATTGACACCTGTAAGGGAATATTTAGACAAATGAGGCCGAGAGGTAATCTTGTTGTGCACCAATTCTTTAATCCTGAATTAACTGATGAGATCGAAAGATAAACCATATTAATTTGTTTAAGTTAGTAAAACTGAGATCGAGAGATAAAATTGAGCCGCTTAGTAATTTAAGTGACTTAACTCCACATTCAAAGACTAGCAAACCACATCAAAATCATCTGACCACCATTAGTCATTTATTGGTTAATCTTGCAGTTTTGTAGTCTTTACAATTTGGTCCCTAGATTAGCATAATTAATTTTCTTGTAAAACTTTCTTGTTATGATTTGTCGTAATATAAAATCATTCTAGTAGTCGCTTAGACTCTATAGTGTACGCTCTTTATCACTCAATTATCATCTCTTTTGGGTTCAACCCACTGGAATACTTCGTGTTCCATCAGAACTATAAATATCACAACTAATTTGTATGCTTGCCGTAAAACTGCAGTTTAAATTTTCTTTATAAAATCATTTATTTTATGTGCACGCGGTCAAGTTGTTGGCTCTATTTCCAGGAAGACGGTGCAAGATTGAGTAATTTTTAGTTGTGCACTTTTATGTAGAGATAAGTAACAAAAGCAGGATTTATAGATGCAGTGTTGTATTTATGTTTTAATGAGCTTCTTGACTTTCTCTTGTTGATGGTTGAGTGAGGGTCATGTTTAATACTAATTATAGGTGGCCCGAAGGACCGTTAGTGTCTGAAGCAGATGGTTCTTTGATGCTTAGTTGGGATGATAAAAGGTTGGGTAAGTGGTTGGGATGAACTTTATCCCTCATATCCGTTCAAGGATGATAGTTCATATTGGAAAGAACCTAAGGAGGACCACTAGCAACCGAATAGGGGGAGCTCATTCGAGAACGACATTTTTGAATGCAAGGAAAACATGAAACCCATACAGTATTAGTTAGACCTCAAGTTAGCAGTCGTCAGACTCTGAGTTGGGAAGAGTGTCCTAGTGGAAAATTGTGTCGAGTCAACCATTGCCGAAGTTGAGGAGGAAGCCTCCGATAAGGATAATGAATCGCATGACTTGAAGGTTGATCTTCAACAAGAGATGGAGATCTAAGCATTGAATAAAGTATTGGGTGATACCGAAAAGACCCTCAGTTTTAATAAGGTAAGTGTAGAGGAGCCACCACATTTTTTGAACATCGTAGACGAGATCCCACATCACAAGTTGACCGAAGATGTGCCCCATAAAAGGAACATTCAAATAAAGATAGAAAAGTCAGAAGAAGTTGAGTTTGTAATTCCATCATTGATGATCCCTCGGAAAGTTTAATGGAGTGGATTCGATTTTGATGAGAAATGGCTCAAAATGAACATATTGAAAAGACCTAAGTTAAGATAGGATTGACTTGTGCAATTGTTGAAAGAGGCATTGATCAAATTAATGATTAACAAGCGAAGGGTTAAAGTTTCTAGGACTTTGTAGAAATTTCATTTCCGTGGAATGACGAATCATCCAAAAATAATGCTTTAAATCTGTTTGTGCGTATGTAACTCCCATTCTGTAAATATGTAGTGTTGTAACTTGAAGCTCCACTTAGGTGACCATTGATTTTGAAAAGAGTTAAAAAAAATCATATTTTTGTGACCTGTATGTTTTTAAATGTTTTTAAACCCATAATACCATAAAATGCCCTAAATCCCTCAGTTTTATGCCTTAGCTACATACCACCCTTACCTCTTAACCATTTATCTCTAAGAGTTCTCACAAATCTCTTGTCAATTCTTTCTAGGTTTTGACCCCCTTTTTTATGGTTTTCTTGTTACTCTAACTTACTCTAAGAGTTCTCACAAATCTCTTGCAAATTCTTCTTCACCATTATTGAACAACTTTATCTACCATTATTACGGGTGTATCGTTCTTGTTTTATTGCACTGTAAAATTTATATTATACTCTCTTTATTCTACATTAATATTCTTGACTCCTTCATTATGCATCCTAGAAGGTTAAACTTGATGGGACTTCTCGATATTTTGACTGAGTCCATTGAACATAGAAATTGAAAAATTTTGTCAATGGAGGTAAAATATTTTTCTATGAAGTTCATGGACGATCGTTCATGCATGAATGCATGTTTGACTCTAAAGCCTCTTTTGAAGATGAATTTTTGGACCTTGTGCAATTCGACGGGAGACGTGAATTTCTCTTTCGGCCTTAGAGGCTTGTAGTGCCCTTTGTGGTTCTCGAAATCTATGCTTACCTAAATTTTTTTATTGACGATAAAGTTCATTTTTATCTATGCTTACCTAAAGTATTATAAGGTTCATTTCTATGAAAATGATGAGATTGAACTATTCGGGTTAAGAAATTTCGATGGCATAGATTTGGACTCTATAATGATTTACCTGACGGAAGTTCGAGGAGAGTGGGAATGAGAGATTTATATGAATCTACCTCTCTCGTTTAATCCGGCCCAACTCACTCCATTATCCAAACTCTGGATACATTTTCTCTACACAAAAATTAGCCCTGACCCTAGTTCTAGAACTATTGATCCTTTCCGAGCCATTTTATTGGCTTTCATTTTTTTAGAGAAAACGTATTTGTGTAGGACATGGATCTACAAATTTATGCTACGTTGTGTGATCTAAGACGAAGTCGGGGTTTTCTTCCCACATCTAGTCATAGACCTATGCAAAGCTACAAAAGTGCCTATAGAGTTGCTTGAACCATTTCTAAACCTATGCACTCTAGTAGGAGCAACGTGACAAATGGGCATGAAGACATAAGAAAGGGGAAGAGTGGACATAATCGTACCCAACAAAAAAAATAGAAAGCAATTTGGAAGGAATTCAAAATGGCTTGACGAGCTAGAGGAGTCGAGATGTTACGACTCCCAAAAGATTGAAGTTATGAAGTTGTATGTGGAAAGATGTACAAGTAACCATGGGGGAGAAAAGCCAGCTTGGCCAATGAAACAAAAAAGATCTCAGGTTCAAGAAATGAGTGGGATGGAATACCAAGAGAATAGAAGGAAAGAAAGGAACAAAAAAATATGGAACAACAAACCCCAAAAAAGTTAGAACATAGTGAGAGTAATGTTCGTCTCTGTGTGACTGATGAGAGGAGGGATCTTTTTAGAAGGACCTGGAGAAGACTAAGCCGACGTTACGAATTCTTGAGCCAAGAGAAAAAGGGAAGTACCTTGTGGAGCTAGAATTGATCTCTGATGACTTAGATTAATTACATTCTTTGGCAATTTATTTATTTTTATTTATTTGTGCAACATGCAAACTATAAACTACTTTTAGATTTGTTCTTGTTGTTTCTATTTTTCATATTTTGTTTGGTTGTTTTGTTTTTGTTTGTGTGATTGTTCTATGTGTAGCGCTTTACCCTACAAGACTACACAACATTCTTGAGCTTCCAGGAGGAGGTGGACCCTCGAGCTAGTCTAACGCTCCATTCTAGCTAAGTCCGGTAACCTCTTATCTTTTTTGAGAACACATTGGGGACAATGTGTAGTTTAAGTGTGGGGGGGACGCACATAGTTGTACATGTTTTTTCTTGTTTTTATGTTGTTTAGTGTGTTTATTTTCATTTTTAGACCTTTTTTAAAAAAATTCAAAAATTCAAAAAAATATTTTGCATTTTTTTTTTACTTTTGTTGTGTGTAGTTGCATGGTGCTTGGATTATAATTAGGTAATAAGTCATTAATTGTAAATATTGAATAAGTTAGTTAATGATACCAGATAATTTCTTATTCTTAATTGTAGACTGATTAATTCAGTTAGTTAATGTGTATAATAGGCTAGAGGAAATAACCTAAATCAAAATGTATAAAGTGTACCATAGGATGAATTAAGTATACAGATCCTTGTAGATAAATTGTAATACCCCTTACCCATATCCGAGGCCGGGATAGGGCACAAGGAGTTACCGTACATTTACATTAATACTCACATAAAAAAGGGTCATAATTTCATCCAATTTAAAATCATTCATACAGATACATATTGTCCCTTATATGGGCTTATGAGGCCCAAAACACGCATTGGTGATGGTTCGAGAATAATGTCACATGCTCATGTGATGAAGGGGACACGCCTGTGTACCCTAGGCACGCCCGTGTCCCCAGGCTGTGTAACTCTCTGTTTATGACGTCAGTACCAAAATAAGGTCATACGGCCGTATCACACGCACGTGGGGCCAGACCGTGTGGTCAATTAAAAATTAAATGATTTTTCATAAAATAGTGTAGACTTCACACGACTAGAGTACATGCCTATGTGGGTAGGCCATGTCTCTCACACGGCCAAAGCACACGCCTGTGTCTTAGCTCGTGTGTTTACTACTGGGCATTCTGACTTGTAAAACTAGGGTGCAGGGGGCACACGACCGAACAACACGCCCATGGGGTAGACCGTGTGTGACACACGGTCTAGACACATGCCTGTGTGTCTACCCATATGGACAATTTTGTGGCTATTTTCCAAGCCAATTGCCACACTCCTTTGAACATGATCAAGCATAGTTTCAAAGGCTTATAAGATGGCTTGATTTTTGCTCAAAATGTCGTTAATATAGGACTATACGGAGTTCACTTAGCACATATTCAATTTAGCTAGTGACTTATGTCATTCCACAGAAATTCCATAACAAATCTTTGGCAATAACCTACTCCTCATTTATACCATTTTATCAAGATTGTGGCTACACCTGTTGATTATAATTCTTTCTCTAAACATGAATGACATTCATCACCCTAGTCAACACAAGTAACCATCATGCATAACATGAGTGTAACTCAATTCATACATGCATAATTAATTAGAGTTACAACTCAATAATCACATATTAGCCATATCACATGGCTATATACAAAATGATTTATCAATCATCAAAAGCCATCAGACTTGGCCAAATTAAATGACACATATGCCAAAAGATAAGTTACCCTATACATGCCATTATATCAAAATGAATATTTCTTTTATACCCAAAACAAAATTTTTGATAGTGTGATCAAAGCTCCAACTGTCTTCCAACCTTCACGGGTCCATAAGCACTATAAGATAGAGGAAAGGAAATCGGGTAAGCATTACATGCTTAATAAGTTCGTATAACGAAAAGTAAACTTACCGGTCATTTTAAACAAGTAATCTCAATAAGCTATACTATCCATAAATTTTGGATAATTTTCCATAAACACATGCACTTAATCAATAAGTTAGTCTCAAATAATACAAGATGCATAGATGAGCTCATCATATCATGTACACATTCTATTTCATGTTTCTCATGTCTTATATATATATCATCCATTGAATTACTAAATTCCCGATGAATGTTTCATCCGCCAATTCATATCTAGTACTACCTTCTTAGTACACCCTCGAGCCACATATCCTATAGCAAAATTACCAGTCTAGGCTAAATTCTAGCTGCACCATATACTCTAAGGGCTTTGTCGGATTACCAGTCCAGGCTAAATCATTTATATTACAAAGAATTCCCTATAAAGTCAAATCTGGATTACCAGTCTAGGCTAAATCCTAATTGAAACATATATTTGATAGGCTCATTTCGGGATTACCCTTCCAGGCTAAATCCTTTCTGCAACACATGCAGGATTCGATTTTGTTTAAGGAATAACCTAACCATCGGAATTCAAAAATTCAAATGGATTACAATCCCTTTTCAATTAATTCTTAACTTATGAATAATTTCACATAACTCAATATTCTTACATTACACATTCAATTCCACATAACAATTATAATCAACATATTTACATATTCAATGAAGTTACACGAACTTACCTGGATGATGTTTCAATTTTGAATTCCGGCTATTCCAAAACCTTTTGTTTTTCACGGTCTACTTCCGGGATTGGTCTTTCCGAGTCTATATAAGCAATTTAAATTATTAATGTATCACATTCATCAATTTTAGCCCAAATATTCACTCTATGGAAAAATTACCTGTTTACCCCTGACTTTGCACATTTTTACACTTTGGTCCCTAGGCCTGTAAAATGAAATGCATGTATTTTTCTTGGTTACACAAGCCTAGACAGATTATATACTAGCTCATAACAGCCGACATTTTCTTTTGTTTCACATATCTACTACTCATTTTACACCTTTTTACAAACAAGTCTTTTTTAGGTGTCTTCATGAAAAACCACTTAGCAAAAGATGTTTATCTAACACCAAACTTTCATATTCCTCCATTAAACATCAAAGAACATGCATGTCACATATGGGTAAGTTTTTGAACATAAACCGTAACTCAAAGTATGGGAAAAAATAGATAGATTAAGCTTCAAAGGTCTCAAAAATGCAAAGAACATTAAAAACGTGGCTAGGGAGCACTTACAATCAAGTTTGAAATGTTGAAAACCCTAGATATGGAGACTCCCAAATTTTCGGCGCCCTTAGAGAAGATGAACAACATTTTTGCTTGATTTCTCCCTTTTTATTCTTTAATTAACCAAATGACCAAAATGCCCCTTTTACTAAACTTTGAATTTTTATCCATGCATGTCCATTTTTGTCCAAAATTTTAGAACTTGGTCAAATTACTATTTAAGGGCTTCTAATTAATAATCCAACTCTATTCCATGCTAAAAGCTTCTAGAACTCAAGTTTTGCAACTTATTAAATTTAGCTCTTAAAAATAAATTGGGCATCTTAGGCATAGAATTTATTTATGAATTTTTCACACAAGCATGCATTCACATCCTAGACCTTATAATAATCATAAAATAATTATTTTTACTTCAAATTTTTTGTCTCAAAACCATTGTTCTGACTAGGCCCTAAATTAGAATGTTACATAAATAATTTGAATTGTTAATTTTTCATTTACATAAATTTATGCTTGAAAGAATTGGTATTAGGTGATTGATACAGGAAATACCTTAAGCATGTTTTGAATTAGCCTAGAGCTTACAAGCTTACATTCTACTATATACCTTTAGCACCCATATCTTTGATCCTTGAGTACCGTTTTCTTATAAGCTTTAATAGTAAAGCCTCGAGCCTAAATGAGTCTAGTACTCAATCCTTTTCTGTCCTAATTTTTTTAAAATGCCTTCTAACATTTTGGAGAAATAAAGAGGTCGGTTTGTAAATAAATTGGGGATGAGTAGGGAACAATGTCATGTGCTTAGCCGTTTCTAGTACTTGAGCCCATTTTGAGTACCCATTGTTTGAATTCTGATTCGTTCTAAGCCTTAGAATGTGTAACACCCTTAACCTGTATCCATCGCTGGACTAGGGTTAAGCGGCATTATCAAACATATTGAAAAACTTTGTATTCATTTCACAAACATCATAACATCATAGTCAAACATCAATATAAGTCACTTTCTTAGGTCAATGAGACCTTAAACATGCATTAGGAAGAGGTTGGAACTAAATCGAACCTATTTAGAATTTTCAGAACTTAACCAATTCTTTCAAACTGTTAAAGTCACACGCCCGTGCGACTAGGCCGTGTGTCACACACGGGCACTAGACACACCCATGTGAACCAGTCGTGCCAAAAATAGGTTCTATACTGACTTTTTCAGACGACCAATAGGCACTCCCATGTACTATGGTCGTGCGTGTGACAACCCTAATTTGGCCCTGTCGGAAAGTAGTTTCGGGATCACAAAACTGAGTCACAGAAATAATTAAATGTTATACTCTGTGTTTATTATATGTGAAAGTGCATGTGTGAAAAATTCATGCTTTGATTTTGTCATTTGAGAGTAAAATTATGAAATAGGACCTATGTGAAAATTTCTGAAAATGCTATAGGCCAAATTGTAGTGGGCAAATAATTTGTAGTGTAAAATGGGAGGATTTGCATGTCAAACTCCCCATTTTATGTGTAGTGGCCGGCCATGATGTTGGTGGGAAGCAACATGTGCATTAGATAATAATAATTTAAGACATGAAGTTATGGTGCTAATTGATATGTGTCATTTTATGTCATAAAATAAAGACTAAAAATAACAAAATGATGGAAGGGAAAAGTTTTGTCCATCCTTGTTCATGGTAGCCGAAAATAGAAGAAAAAGGAGAGGAAAAGAGCTCTTGAATGTTCAGTCACTTGGGGAAGAAAATCCAAGGTGAGTTCATGGTGCTTTGCTTCTATTTTGATGTTCATGGGTTTTTCTTGTTTCTACCTTAACCCATGAAGCATATTTTTTATTTTTGGTTGTGTTGTGAGCATTCAGTCATGAATGGAAATGAGAGAAATGGTTGTTGTTTCATGTTCTTTTGATAAAAAATGGAGAATAGATGAAGTTGAGCCAAGCAAATGAGCATGCATGTGCCTTAGATGCTAAGGGGGGAAAATCGGCTAACATGTTGTGTGTATTATTGCCGAATGTGAACTTGGATAATATTGAGTAATGTTGTGCTTTAAAATGATGAAAGGAAGATTATGCTTAAGTGAAGTTATAGGTATGTGATGATTGATTTGTGATATGCATGTTTAAATAACATGCATGCAAGGTATGTGTGAAAGAGTGAATTGGTAATAAATCTGCTTGGGACAGCAGCAGTAACGTGATTTTTGAAAATCACCATAAATTGTGAGAGATGAGTTAGAATCTGAATAAATTATGTGATGAGTCTAGTTTCTTATAAAAGAAACCGTGTAAGCAAAAGAATTTCCGATGATGAGATATTTGAAGTGATGTGGGACAGGGTCAGAATGACTTTTAGATCCTCTGTTCTATTTTTATAAAATCATTATAAATTGTAAAAAAATGGTTATAAGATGAAGTTTATATTCTTAGACTCCTTAATGACTCTAGTTTCAAATGAAATAAACGAGAACATATTTTGAATTCTGTACAATGATAAATTTGATTCGTAGTGAAGAGTGGTTAGATTAGTCAAGCAGTGAAATAAGGGAAACTTTAAGAAAAATCTGGTATTGATTGGCCAAACCAAAAATCCTGAAAATTTTATGGGTAAAATATATATGGGTCTATTTTCATAGAAAATTAATGGCACTTGATTTGGAGTTTCGTAGATCCAGTTATAAATGATTTAGTGACTATTGCTTAGGAAGACAGCTTGCAGTGAAATTATGATTATGTGGTAAACATTGACAAAAATTTGTTACTAAGTTGCTTATTGATTTCTTATAAGCTTACTATGATCAGTAGGTGTGAAAGTTGAATATATATATTATATTTTGAAAGTGATGCTTGAATAGTCGAATAATGACTAGTTTAAAATCTTTAAATTTTAAGCTCAAGAGCATAGAGGGGCAAATTCGGATAAAAGAAAAGAGAAAGTAATCGAATAGTCGTTGTAATTGTTCGGCAGGATTCGAGGTAAGTTCTTAAGTGTTTAAGCTTGGTTCCGTTTTATATGCCCAAGAGTTAAATTAATATGGTAAAGGGAATGTAAATTTTATTTAGTTAATGTGCCGAATATGTAATGATTTAAGGTTATAAGCCGATTATGGCTATTATGCTTAAGTTGAATTGGATTTGGAAATTTGATGCACTAAATGAGTGTTACAATGAATAAACTATGCTGTATATGTGCTGGTGGAGATATCACGATTTGTGATTATTAAATACCTAAAGGAAACCATGATGTGTATAAAATTATTATTATTAGTCCTTTGTGATAGCCGAATATGGCTTGGCACTAAAGTGATTAAATGTGAACTTCGATGAGGTAAACCATTAAAAGTGTGGTGCTATAAGACTATGGGCTAATACGATATGTGGATTCGTTCCGTAAAGTAAATTATTCAGGTATGCGATATGTACTTAGGCATGTTAAATCGATTGGAATTGAATCATGAATGTGAATTGAGAAGCATAGGTAAAAATGCCTATGACATATATGTGAGTAAGGGTAAAACCATCGTAAATTATCGATAAGGATGGGCTATGTGCGGAACCATCTTATAATTGCTAATTTGAAAGGTTGTGTGCGAATCAGTGAGCAATATGTATATATTAGATGAATCATGACCTTTTGGTTCTACTTGAACTAAGTTGCGCGATAAATAATTTATGCATATGACTTATAGTCGAATGGTCACTATGGGTTAAGTTTGAATGTTGAAATGGAAATGTGATATGTTGAATGAGATATGTTAATATATAATTAAATATGAATGATATTTGATGTGTATCCGGGCTTAAAGACCCGCAGGCTTCGTGCTGGTAAAATATTCGGGTTAAATCCCACAGGCTTCGTGCTGGTATTATATCCGGGATAAATCCTGCAGGCCTAGTGCTGGTATTATATTCGGGCCTTCGTGCCTAGCAGGCTTCATGCCGGTGATGTGTATTCGGGCCTTCGTGCCTAGAAGGCTTCGTGCCGGTGATGTGTATTCGGGCCTTCGTGCCTAGCAGGCTTCGTGCCGGTGATGTGTATTCGGGCCTTCGTGCCTAGTAGACGTAATGCTGGTGAAATGATATGTTATGTGAATTCGGTGTTCCTTGTAAGATAAGGGTTTAGCCGAATGTTAAAGATGAAATGATAGTGTATTGTATCATGCTTATATGGCCTAATGGCAAGTATAACATGTTGGTAAATATGCAATGTGCTTTTATAATCGAATGATAAGTTTGAAATGAATGTGAGTGAAATGTTATGCATAAGCTATCAAATGTTAAGTGTGAAAATGAGATGAAAGAAAAGTGTTTGAGATGTATAAATATATATACGTTCGAATGATGTTAGTACTCAATTGATATGAATATGTTATATGGAACTTGTTGATTTGATTATTCGGGCCTTTGAGCTTAGCAGACTATAATGTCGGTAAGATACTATTCGGGCTTTCGAGCTTAGCAGGCTATAAAGCCGGTGAAATGATATCGGGCCTCGAGCCTAGCAGGCTACAATGCCAGTGATTTGAGAAAAGCCTATGAATAAGGTACCTCGTGCTAGATTGTCAAATGAATACATTTAATACGTAAAGTGGGCCAGGTACGCAGTATGTACTCATATGTGAGTTTGATTTGAAGTGAATCATAAGGGAGTAATGTGATACGTACGTGAATAAATGTTAAAACTATACCTATGATCATGATACACCTGGTCAGGGTGTGAAAGTATGTGAGGGTATTTAATTTAAATATGTTATATGAATTCAGATTAAGTGTGATAAGAACGTGGAACGTGCATTATGTGCTTGTGTATATTCGGCCAGATGGCAATATCCCTAGAATTTGGCCTATTAAGAAATTAAATAATCGAAGTATAATTGCGTTTATTTGTTTGCATTGCTTAAGACTTACTAAGCTTATGAAAGCTTACTCCGTTGTTACGTTTCTCTGTTTTATAGATTGTTGACTTCAGTTACCTGCTCGGGTTGGAGTTCGCCGGAGATATTATCACACTGTCGAGCTCACGTTATCGGTGTAAGTAAATCCTAGTATTTCGAGTCTATGGCATATGTAGGGTTTTAATGTTTTGGACCTCGTAAGCTCATATATGGGATAGATTGCATGTGAAAAGAAAATTTTTAAATTGATTGAAATTTTTCAGCACGGTTTTTGTGTGATTGACTGAGTTTAAGTCGGGTAACACCTCGAATCCTATTCCGGTGAGGGATATGGGAGAGGGGTGTTACAGTGCGATACTTAGTTAGCTACTAACTTATGCCCACGACCATTATAACACGCCCGTGTGTCAAAGCCGTGTGATTTTTAAGAGGTTACTGCCAAACAAACACGACCACAAAGCACGCCCGTGGCCTTTGACTGTGTGGCACAATGCAGGCTTGGTTTAAGCCAGCTTGCCACCCCATTATGGGTCAACCTAAAAAAAAGGAATCAAGCATATATGTACAACCCAATCAACCATTCTTTATGCTAAAACATAATGTAAGATTATATCAAAAACATCATCCATTCTCATACGATGAACTCACCAAACTTACCTTCTCCTTTACCCAATTAAGACATGCCATAATTGCAAATTAACAGCACATATCATAAGCCACTATCAAATATGAGTTCAAACACAAATTAGCCAAATCTCATGGCTAGCTATATACATCACAAAACATACTTCCCAACTACTAGCCTATACATGCCATACTTCAAATATTTACATTTTGAAAAGTACCAAAATGAGGTCGATAGTGTGGTGACGATCCTTGACTATCCCCGAGCCTTCAGTAGCTACGATAACTGTAAAACAGATAGTAATCACACAGAGTAAGCTTTCAAAAGCTTAGTAAGCTTGTACTCAAAACATTCATAGTATATGAACATAAAATGATAACCTATGAGTATTTGCACAATTTCAATCCATATAACTATATCAACTCAATGTGATTCATATACATAACATCACCTACCACTTAGGCATTATACATACCTGAAGCTTTCCGTACTTATTCACTTTTGTATTTACCTCATGTTGAATGTTATAAGACTTTCCATAGGTTATTAGTATTTTATACATCAGCACACTTAGTGCTATAAGGTTAGCCGAAGCTAAATATTTCCGCACACTTAGTGCCATATCAAATAACCAAGACTAAGTCGGTATCGCACACTTAGTGCCCAAGCTAGTTTAAATTGCACACTTAGTGCCACAACTTCTGTTTCATCACCATATTATCCAATTCAATTGTATACAACCTATGTATAATAAAGACATCAAAACATACTTAACATCATATTTTAAGTACGAACTTACCTCGTACTCAAAATTTGTCGACTCGGACTATCTACTCGATAACCTTTGACTTTCCTCGATCTAAGTCCGAATTCCTCCTTTCTTGATCTATAGGTTTTCAAAATTAACCCTTTTATTCACCAATTAATACAATTCCATCTATAAATACATATTTAGGGCATTTTACAATTTAACCCTCATTTTTTACATTTTGACACTTTAGTCCCTAATTCACAAAATCACAAAATACACATAAATTGCATATGCTTATGCTTGGCCGAATTATTCTAGTACTCATACTAGTCCATACATTTCATTTATTTCACATTTTAGTCCCTCAAAATAACATTTTCACAAATTAGCCCAATTTACTCAAATCCAACCAAAATCCAAAGACGAAACATGTAAACTCAACATCAAGCTTTCATATTTCACCATTTAACAACACAAAACTCATGAATTCATCCATGACACATTTTCAAATCATCAAAAAAATCAGAAATTGAGGCATGGGCTTTATAGTACACTTAGCAACAATCTCAAAAACGTAAAAATTATCAAAAACCGAAGTAAAAACATACCCAAATTAAGCTTCCAATGTGCCGAAACCTAAAAGACTTTATGGTTTCTTTTTGTTCTTCAATTTCGGTGGATGAACACATAAATGACATGATTTTCTAATTTGTTTTCATATAAATTACTTTAATAAACATTTTCCCATTTTGCCCTTTTATAAACAATTATAAATTCACCTAACACATGCCCTTATTAGTCCATTCAAACTTCCAATGGTCAAATAACCACATAAGGACCTTTACTCTAGAAAGCCAACTCAAATAAGCACTTAAACATCTAGCACACAGCTTTTATATTTTATGCGATTAGGTCCTTTTTACAAATTAAGCACACAAACAGTTAAATTTTCACATGAGACTTTCACACATGTCAATTCACTTACCAAATACACGGAAATTAATATTAAAATATTTTTCTAACTCGAATTTGTGGTCTTGAAACCACTATTCTGACTAGGGTCAAAACCGAGCTGTTATAGAATGCTACAAGCCTAGAAGACCTTTAGGATCCAAATAAGTCACCTACACATTAATTTATGAATAGCTTGCATTTATTTGAACGAATATGAGAAATTCTTTTTAACTATATATGAGCAATCTTAATGATCTATTTTGATGGATAACACTTGTACATATGTCCATTTCTATTATCTCTACATCTTTTAACATTTTAACTTAGTGAACTAATTATGTTTGCATTAGGAATAAACAAGTTATCTAGATACCACTCTTAAGTTACACGTGAGGTGGTTCTCGTACGAGTTTGATGTTTACCACTATGTGACTTAATTGTCTGATTTAATCCAAGAGTTGCCCTTTTTTTTTGCATGTTTAGTGTGTTTGCTTGATGACACACAAAAAGTTAAGTGTGGGGGAGCTTGATCTATCATGATTTGATATGGAAAATTATGCAGTTATTGATAATGTTTAGATTTTAAGTTAATAAGTGTATATGTCGTTATTTTACTCATTTTTATGACCTAATTTGGCCAATAGTTCCATTGGGGACCCTAACGTGTGGTTGAGTGGTATAGAGATGTGTTGGACATTGAAAACGAGTGAAAATAGAACCAAAGGAAAGAGTATCGCGATATCCAAACCTTAGAATCGTACCTCCAACAAACTTGAAGACTAGAGACCACCCTTCAATGGTATCGTGATATCCAATTTGGGCATCATAATAACACCCTCAAAGAAGACCCCCAAGTTTGAAATTGACCAGGGTATCGCGATACCAATATTGTGAGGGGAAAAAGTTGGACAAACAAAGGTAGTCATTGTCCACCCAACGCACCAATAACACAAGGCTTGTGTAGGGGAAATTTTGGCAACTAAGTTTCATCAACTATTAGCCTAAAATAGCCAATTTTGGCTGAGGAGAGAGAAACACACATTATTTTAGTTTAAGCTTTAGGTTCTCTTGGTTTTCTCTTAGTTTTTCTTCAACTGTTATAGGGTTTTTTTCTCTTCTTCTTTCTTAGTTTTAGAGTTTATATTTCTGCAATTTTTTCTTGTTCTTAGTATTCTTAGTGTTAGTTCAGTTAGTTATCAATGTAGCTTAGTTTTATTCGCACTTTCAGTCTATGTACCTTGGTTGTAAGACATTTCTAATTTTAGTTTAATGTATTTCAGTTTCTTTTAATTTAAATCGACTAAAGTTTATTCCTTTTATGTTTATTGCTTTAGTTTTTTTGTTGAGTTCCTTTAGTTTCATATTGTTTAAGTTTTCTTGCATAAAAATATAAATTTTTATATTTTTCTTAAGATTTACTTTAATGGCTCTTTTGCTTTTCATTTACCTGTCCATTAGTTTTATTTTCAGCATGTGTAGTTAAACCTTAAAGGGGGTTGGTTGATGGAGAAGTATGTAAGTTGATTTTTTGGAAAATGGATGAAATCGTAATAAATTGAACTAAATCGAATAGACCTAAAAACTTAGGAATTAACACGTCTAAGGGAATATCTAGACAAGTGAGACTAAGAGGTAATCTTGTTGTGCACCAATTCATTAGTCCCAAATTAACCGGTGGGGTCGAAAGATAAATATGATTAATTTGTCTCAGTTGGTAAAATTGAGATCGAGAGATAAAATTGAACCACTTAGTAATTTAAGCAAATTAAGTCTCTCATTCAAAGACCAATGAACCATATTGAAATCAACCAACCACCATTAGTTATTTATTGGTTAATCTCATAGTTTAGTACTATATACAATTTGGTCATTAGATTAGCATATATAATTTTCTTACAAAACTTTCTTGTTATGATTTGTCGTACTATAAAATCATACCAGTAGCCGCTTAGACTCTGTAGTATAGGTTATTTATCACTCAATTGCCATATCCTTTGGGTTTGACCCCTTGAAATACTTTGTATTTCATCAGAACTATAAATATTACAACTGACTTACACACTAGCAGTAAAACCGCACTTTAAATTTGCTTTATAAAATGATTAGTTTTATGGGCACGCATGCATGCATTCACATGGTAATACGATTAATCCACCAGGTATTTGGGTATGAAGATTTTCTCAAGTACCTTGTATGGAGTTAATACATGTCGCCCTACTGCAAATAATATTTTCTCGATTATAAGAAATTTGGGGGACGAAATTTTCTTTTAGGGTGGGAGAGTTTCACACCCTAATTTTTAAAGTCCTACGTAGCAAAAAAGTTTGGCATACTAAATTGAAAGGTCCTCTAATATGGCAGGTTCTTTTTGCAAATAAGAACAAGTAGCTGGCTGGTTGAGGAAACATTGTTGCTTGTCCTCAAGTAAAATATATATGAGTATGCATGAATGCATGAATATTTTACAAAACGCATAGTTACCATATGCACTATTGAACCATGTGAAGTATATTTAATACCTCTATTCTTAGTAGGCTTCTAAATTACAAGAAAAAAAATTGGTTCAAGTTTTATAAGAATGTTTAGCAAAGAAAGTGCAAAAAATGTTTCCAAAAAATAAAAGTTCCTAATTAATTATACAATTATGCCTATAGCATACCTCTCCTAATATATTTAAAATATCTTTCCTCTAAACTCAATTTCACTATTCTCACTTATTCAATCATTTCAAGATTTTAATCACAAATATTATTTTCTGTAGGGAATTCATCTTATCACATAATTTTTTTACTTGACAATCTCAATGGAGCATACAATAGATTACCAGGTAGTATATCATGCCACAATTTGAATATATTTCAATCATAAAGCTAAGGTTTTTAACTAAAGAGATGGATTGAGCAAACAACTACCTCCTTAGCGAATCGACCTATTACTACAGTAGAGAGTCCTTAAATTATTATTAAATTGTTTTTTTAACTCTTATTTGAACTTATTTTTTTGATTAATAATACGACGGAGTAAACAAAACATTACTAACCTACTCAACAGTTTCAAACATTAAAGTGAAAAGATATTGCTAAGGTATTCCTTATCATTCATAACCAAATTATTGAATTTAGGATTAAGAAATTCTAGATGCATTAAAACAATCCTACTACAGACTTAATTGCATTGATACTTAAGTTGTTCTACTTTTAGGAATCACTTTTCGAACAATTATCCTAAGCTAAACATGCTTAATCAACGTTCACAAGTTTCTAAATTAGTCGAAGAGTTATTATCCTCATTGAATATCACCTATAACAATATACTCATTATAATTTATCAGCTATTTGACATTTTTTGTAATGGAAAAATGAATGAAAAAATGCATGAACATTAAAGCATCTATCTACAGTATACTATATGTACAACACAACACACCCCTAAACCTAAGGGATGCATTGTCCTCAATGCATGAATAATGAAATATGGAAAAATGCAAAAACAATAACTATCAATTATAAGAATGCCATGACCCTAAATATGAATGCATGAAACATATAGTATAAAATCAAAGAAAAGAAACAAAAGCCTAGATAGAATTAAGGTTACTCTATTTGGATTGGGTGGATTTCTTGGTTGCATGTTTGTAGTGTTCCTTTCTTTCTATTTCACCAACATCATCTTGGACATATTTTCCAACAGTTTGCTTGTAATACTTCTGTTTTAGCCGGGTAATAGGCATCTCTTCTTTATCATTAGTGTATAACTTCGTGAGATCATCAATCAGTTGATGAACTGTTCGTTCTTGTTCAGTCATAGGTACAATAGTCAACGTAGTCATGGTGTCTGCAGGTGCAGTAGCTTGAGTCACATCAACGTCCTCCTTTGCAAATTCAACATGGACAAATTCAATTTTCTCTTTTTTTTCCTTCTTTTTCGGTGGTCTACTTCTCCGCAGTAGGTTCTTCACCATCATCATCATCCTTTTCAGGCTCCAACAACAATTCCTTAGGAAAATCAGAGAATGGAGGCATGGGTCTGGTAAAGTGCTTCTTAAAAAAAATTAATGTGATGAATGGGCTAATGCCTACAATCATGGGCCATAGTGTGCTTGTAGAAAAAAAAGTAAATAAACTTATTGAAGAAACAAAACATAAAATTTAAAAACAATGAATAAAATAAGAAAGAAATATTAAACATTTCAAAAATTGATGGAAATTTTATCATAGATTATAGGGGATCTAAAGTAGTGCTTTAATCGTTGGCCATTGACTTTAAAATTGGAACCAGTCTTGCTGTCTTTAACATCTACACCTCTATAAGTGTAAACATGTACTACCTTGAATTGACCAAACCAATGAGATTTCAATTCGCCCAGAAATAATTTAAGTCTGGAATTGAATAATAGGACCTGTTGTCCAGGTGCAAATTGCGTGGAAAAATTTTGTTGTCATGCCATCACTTAATCTTTTCTTTGTATAACTTGACATTCTCATATGCTTGTTCTCAAAATTCTTCCATCTTATTCAACTCCAACAGGCTATGGGTACCAGCAACATGCCAATCTATATTCAATTTTTTAATTGCCCAATATGTCTTATGTTTAAGCTTAACAGGCAAATGGAAAGGTTTCCAATAAACAAGCTTAAAGGGCAACATCCTTAATGGCGTCTTCAATGTAGTGTGACATGCCTATAAAACTTCATCCAATCTAGATAACCAATCTTTTTTGTTGGGATTGACTACCTTATCCAAAATTTGTTTAATCTCTCTATTAGAGACTTTCGCTTGCCTATTTGTCCAGGGATGGTATGTCGTGGCAATGTTATGCTTAACTCCAAACTTGTTCAAAGCATTAACAACTAATTTGCAATCAAAGTGTGAACCTTCATCACTAATTAGAGCACGAGTACCAAACTTGGTAAAAATATTCCTGTGGAGAAATTTCAGTACTGATTTGGCATCATTTGCTAGTAAAGTAATAGCCTCAACCCAGTTGGAGACATAATCAACAACTAAAAGTATATATGCATTCCCCCAAGAAGGTGAGAATGGTACCATAAAATCAATTCCCAAAACGTCAAATAGTTCTAATTCTAAAATAGTTTGCAAGGGTATTTCATACCTCCTCGATAGAGTTCCAATTCTTTAATAGTGATAGCAAACTTGGAAAAATTCATGAGCATCTTTAAACATTCTCATCTAATAAAAACTAGATTGGAGAACTTCTGCTACAGTTCTTATGCCCCCAAAGTACCCTCCGGATGGTGCTGAATGAAAATGAAATAAAATACTTTGAATCTTATCATCTGGAACACACCTCTAAATGATCTGGTTTGCACAGTGTTTGAATAAAAATGGCCCATCCCAATAATACTACTTGGCATCATGGAGAAATTTTTTCTGTCATCGATTTGTGAGGTTAGGTGGCAGCAGTCCACTAAGCAAAAAAATTACAATGTTAGCATACCCTAGTAATGCCATGGCAACTAATAACTATTCATCTACAAAATCCTCTTAGATGCATTGAATATGACCGTCTTCATGTCCTGCTTCAAATTGAGACAAGTGATCAGCCACTTGATTTTCTGTGTCTTTTTTATCTTTAATTTCTAGATCAAATTCCTACAATAACAATATCCATCGAATCAAACTGGGCTTGGCATCTTTCTTTGTTACCAAGTATTTAATGACAAAGTGATCCGTATAAACTATCACTTTTGGGCCTACTAATAAGTCTTGAATTTGTCAAAGGAAAATACCACAGTTAATACCTCCTTCTCGGTGGTAGTATAATTTAGTTGTGAATTAGTCAACGTCTGACATGTGAAGTAGATTGCATGGAAGACTTTGTTTTTTTTTCCCAAGCATTGCCCCTACGGCAAAATCACTAGCATCACACATAAGTTCAATAGGTAAATTCTACTCAAGTGCTATGACTATTTGTGCTGTGATTAGTCGTTTCTTCAACTCCTCAAATGCCTATAAGCATTGATCATCAAAATTGAAAGGTCTATTGTATTCTAACAATGTACAAAAGTGTTTTAATATTTTTGAGAAAAGCTTGATGAATCATTTGTAGAATTTCGAATGGCACAAAAAACTGTGAATACCTTTAATTGTGGAGGGTGGTGGAACTTTCACAATAACTTTTATTTTTTCCTTGTCGACTGCAATTCCTTGCTTTTAAATTTTTTGCCCTAGAATGATGCCTTCACAAACCATGAAGTGGCATTTCTCCCAATTTAGAATAAGTTTGGTTTCTTCACATCGACAAATAACTAATTCCAAAATTTTTAAAAAATCTTCAAATGTATCACCAAACACCGAGAAGTCATCCATGAATACTTCTAAGAGTTTTTCCACAATGTCTGAAAAGATTATCATCATGCAACACTAAAATGTTGTAGGGGCATTTCATAATCCAAATAGCATTCATCGAAAGGAAAAAGTTCCATAAGGACATATAAATGTGCTCTTCTCTTGATCAGCAAGAGCTATAGCAATTTGGTCATACCCCGAATAACCATGCAGAAAACAATAGACGGCTTTCCCCGCTAATCGATCTAGCATTTAATCGATAAATGGTAGAGGAAAATGGTTATTCCTTGTGGCTCTGTTGTGCTTCCAATAGTCCATACAAACCTTCTATCCCTTGACAGTACGAGTAGGAACAAATTCTTTGTTATCATTGCTTACCATGGTGACACCCCCTTTTTTAGGTATACATTGAACAAAGCTCACCCAAGAACTATCCGAGATTGGGTATATGATTCCAACATCCAGCCATTTGATAATCTCCTTTTTAAGAACTTCATTCATAATAGAATTCAGTCTTCTCTGCTGCTCGATAGATTTGCCATGGTAATCCTCTAGTATTATTTTGTGCATACAGATTGCTAGACTGATTCAATTGATATCTGCAATCGTCCATCCCAATGTTTTCTTGGATTTCTTCAGAACTTTCAATAAATGAGCTTCTTGATTTACTTTCAATGCCACAGAAACAATTACTTGCAATGTGTTGTTATCTCCCAAATAGGCATACTTCAGATGTGCTGACAAAGGCTCTAATTCCAATAGTGGAGGATCTTTTATGGATACTCGAGGAGGTTTAAAAGATTTTTTTGATAAATTTAATGATTCAAAACTTTTCGTCACTCCATTCTCAAGTTGTTTAACATCCATCAGTTCACCAAGCCCTTCAATCATTTCTGCTTCAATCAACTCAAGTAAATCTGCATCATTGCTACAATTATTATGATAAAAATCTACAATTTTTTCCTGAACTATTGTGTCAACTATCTCCATAACATGGCATTCTTCATTTTTATCTACACACTTCATAACATTGAAAACATTAAAAGTTATCTGCTGATAATTAACTCTCATAGTAATTAACCCTTTTGAACCTTAATTAATATTCTGTCAGTTGCTAGAAAAGGTCTGTTAGAAAAATAAGTTTGTCAACTCTTACCAACACGTTTTCTATTGTACCTTCTGGATGTGCATATGAACGATTAGCAAGTTGTAAAGTGACAGCTGTAAGTCTTGCTTTCCCTATTCCCAGCTTCTTGAAAATAGACATAGGCATTGTATTTATACTTGCACCCAAATCACATAGTGCTCTGCCTACATAATGGTTTCCAATAGAGCAAGGTATAGTAAAACTCCCTAGATCCTTCAATTTTGGTGGTAATTTGTTTCTCAGCATTGCTATGCACCCTTTAGTGAGAGCAAAAGTTTTAAACTCTTTCAACCTTCTCTTCTTTGATAAGATAATTTTCATGAATTTCACATAATTAGGAATTTATTCCAAATGCTTCCACCAACGGTATGTTGATCTGTAGTTGCTTCAAGACATCCAAGAATTTCTTAAATTGGAAATCTTGCTTAGAGTTTTGGAAACACTAAGGAAAAAGTGGCAGTGGCTTTCCTTCCATTTTTTGCGATTATTTTGTCGTGACATTTTTATTGGTAATGCACGGTGAATCTGTTTCAACATTTTTCTAGTTACTCTTTTCCTTTGTAGCCTACTCCACTATTGGTTCTGGACTCTTCTTATGTGAAATCTGAACTACTTTCTTTAATAGTGGCGTCATTAAAACCTCTTGATAGTTGCGTGCAACTTCTGAGTAGAATAGCTTTACACTACTCCTTTCCTTGAGATCGTGAATTTTCAGTATCACTTGGCAGTACTCCTTATGGTTTTGGTGTTAATCTTTGGCAATTTGCCCTACTTGATTCTCTAAAGCTCTTAAAGATGCAGCTTGACTTTAGATGATAACATCATTCTTTGTCATGTATTCCTTCAATAAATCTTCCATCGATGAATAACTCGAGGCTGGATTTTGCTGCACATTTTGTCATGGTATAAGGTGATTGTATTAGGTGATGCACCCGCAGCATTCTGTCGAATAACATTGCTAGAATTTCCTCCCCTGGAATACTCCAACTGAAGTTAAGATGTTGCTTCCACTCCAGATTATATGTGTTGGAATATGGGTTGTTTTTGTTGCGATTGAAATCTCCCATATAATAAAATGAGGCTGGATTTTATGGGCATTCATCAAAAACATGATCTTCTCCACAATAAACATATGCTAACTCAGCTGCTTTCATTTCCTGCACTGCAGCTAGTCTTTTCAGTGTTTTAATCATATTCGTTAAAAATGATACTTGAGTTGTTAGGGAAGTGATCGTATCAAGTTCCATTGCTCCAGCAACTCTTCGTCCGGCCCCTACTTTGGTAGTGAGGTATTGATAATCATTTTTTGCTATCCTTTCTATAATTTTATAAGCTTCATTGTAAGATTTATTGAGCCAAGTCACATTGGCAGATTCATCAACCACCATCATTGTATGCAAATTCAATCTATTATAAAATATTTCCATTTGTATCTAATGTTGGAAACCATGCATCGGGCATTTTCTGATTAACTCCTTGAATCATTCCCATGCTTCATATAATATTTCATCCTCAAATTTCCGAAAAGATGTATAATCATTCCTTAGTTTGACATTCATTTTTAGAGGATTAAATCTCAGTAGAAACCTCTGACAATGTTTATTCCAAGATGTCACGGTACCAAATGGTAATGCATTTAACCATGCTCTGACATGATCTCGCAACGAATAAGGGAATGACTTCAGTTTCGGGGCATATTCAGGAACACCCTATTGCCTGAATGAATCAAAAACTTCCGAAAAAAGCCTTAAATGCAACCTTGGGTCCTCAATAGGCAACCCACTAAATTTCGCCACTGTTTGTAACATTTGAAACATTACCAACTTTAACTCGAAATGCTGAGCCTGAATATACGGCTTCTTTCTTTCTCTGATGGGTCTGTCTCTGTCATCTATTATTTAAGGAATATCAGCATCCCTTCTTTCTTGATGTAATTGCTCTTCTCTAACTTGATCATTTCTAATTATTTCCATTTCTCGCAATTCTTTTCTCTTTCTTCTTAAGGTTCTCCCAATTTTTGGATCAAAGAGTACTTTTCAATTGTTGGAGTAATTCTACTCTTGCACAAACAAAATAAAATCCTGAAAAAAAGATCAAAACAACTAATTAAGCTAAACAAACAAAATTAAAGAGGTAATAACACACCAAATATTTCATCAAAATTTTGTCGATCCTCGATAATTGCGTAAAAAACTTGTCGCATGTGACTGTGTAATGCGAATGTGCAAGTATACATGTCAAATCACGTAATAAAATGATGAGTGAGTATCATCTCCACAGGGATCGGAATTGACTGAAATAATTAGTTATGCTATTACTATGAAACTAACTAATTGAACTCAGTAAAAGGGACAAGTGAATAATTGCTAAAGAGATGAAATGAAGGATTAAGAAAATCAATTATGACTAAAAATATGCTATAGCAATTAAAATGTTGTGGCAATTCCAAAAAGTAAGAGGGAAAGAGAGTGTACTATTGGATGATAAAGGCTGAAAATATTTGGGTTTATTTCTATAACATAATAATGTCATGGCAAAATCTTGATCCTTCTACTGCTCAGGGAATCATTATTGCAGTCTACTTCTTTTGAAAGACAAACTTTGAGATATCATTCTGAGTTGTTGTATGTCTACAAACTCAAGAATGATATCTAGATTTTTCTCTCTTTCCATGTACAGGTTGCAACTTCTATGTCTAGAGTGCTATAGTTATTCTTTCGAATACTTGCCTTTATCAACCATTATAATTCAATCTAATTTATCTTTTTAGATTTAAATTAAATCTAATAACATGCTACATAGTCATCTATGCCTAGAGCTTGCATGCATGCATTAAAAATAATCTCAAATCGAATGAAACAGTATTCAACTCAAAATCAAACCATGGGCATTAAAAGTTAATAAAAATTCACACAAAATAATTCCAACCCAAAGAAAATTATCTCATAGGTTGAACATTAGAATTCATACTAGAACCATTCAACGTCATTGTTTAAATTCACAAATCACAATCTCATATAAAAAATAAAGGCAAAACTGCAGAAAGCTTTTACTACTCTAGCTTTCACTATAATAATGAGAATTGATACAAAACTCAGGGTAGATTTCTTTTCCCCTTCCTTGAATCTGTAAGTCCAATGCTCTGTAAGTTGCTACCATTTTCACTCTCCCTCTGAGAATACACGAGAAAATGATTCAGAGAGATAGAAACCGTTATTCTCTCTTTTTCTCTCTCTATGATACTCATATTTTCTCTTTTTTCTCTTCTTATTTATAGGGTAGGTCCCTCCCTCTCAGCACATACCTTTTGCTTCCTCTTTTTCAGGGTGATTTATCTGGTACAAGTACAACTGGTTGAGAGTGATGTGAACTGAGTGCTGCATCATCTTCCTGGAATTGCCATGGCATTTTTTTTGGCAATCTAACCAACATTTTATCATGGCAATATTTCACTTCATTTATTTTCCTACCCTTTTTCTTTTTTTTTTCTTCATTTTGCACTTGCTGCCAACTACAAACAACAGCTTTCTTCCCCAATAATTGATGTAACAAATAATAATATGTATAGTACAATCCAAGCTTTATTATGTAATGTCCTAAAAATATCTAAGAATTCAAACATATTTACTTAATTACAAACAATTAATCTAATCTAGAGGCTTCAAATATAACTCTTTTCAAGAGTTATGCAACCATATTCCCATTAGTTTTGAACTAAGTATATGTTAATATGAGACATGATGATTTTGGTATTTCCAGGTGGCTATAAATTGGTTTTGGTGCTATGGGTCGAAAGGACTATATATATATATATAGAAGAAGCATTCTTCTCCGATGATATGATTCTTTTATTTTTCTTTGCATCTTTTCTATGGTTTCCATGGAAAAGAGAAAGATTATGGAACGTTTGTGCATGATAGGGTGAGACTGAGGTTTAAGTCTCAAAAATTGGAAATCTTGCATGTTGGTAAGTTTTCTAATCTTTTTGCCTTAGCAGATTCAAGAAAAAAAAGATAGTTAAGGATTTTAGTTAACTATGGTTTTTAATGGTCTTAGTTGGATTCTGATATAGTTTTTAGTTAACTATGTATGTGTTCTGTGTCATTAACATTGAATATGATGAATAGGTGTTCTACAAATGGTGAATCCAGTTATGGTGAAGTGTTGATGTCTTATGTGTGCATGTAGTGTTGACATGCAAATACTCTTGGTTATGAGTCTGATCATTATGAATAAATGATATGTTTGGCGTGGTATATGTTGCATAATAAGATGCAATTGTATGGTACTGGGTTTTTTATGTTAAGTAAATAAAAGGCACGATATGATGTTGTGTTGTGAATTGAATTGATATAAATGATTGGTAGTAAATGTAATTATGTTCCATAATGGTATGATCGACGTGTTATATGTCGTGTAATAAACAGTATTTGTTGGTGAATTATTGTATATGTTATGTATGATATTTATGTGGCTTTGTACAGGTTCGAATTGCCATACACGGGATTACATATGCATTTTATTTATGTGGCTTTGAAGGAGGTTCAGTTGGACTGAGCCAGGAAAGGATATTAAATGATATAGAGACTCAATAAGCACCTTTATATGGGAGTCCCTTATGTAGGACGTGTAAGAGCCTTTTATGGGATGTTTTAGAGCCCCCCGGGGAACATATGAGAGCCTTTACTATGACAAATGGAAGTCTACGACCATAGAACTACCGTAAATGTGCATGTCCGTTAAGACGATCTAATGTCGAAGTCCATTTTGTGAAATGTACCATCCAACCTGTCCATTTGATAGGGATGAGCAAACTTTCTTTATTAAGCTGCAAGAATGTTTCCCTTATGGATCTAGGAGGATCACAATAATAGTTAGAGTTCGGTAGGATAAACCACTATTAAAAGTTCGTAATAGTAATTATTTGCCAAAAAATAGTTTTAAATGCATATTTGCAGTCACTAGTGCAAGGAGTGTTACAGAAATTAGAGATGGATTATCTTTTACAAGCAGTTTCAAGTAAGAGTTTGGGAGGATTTCCCTCTCGAGGGAATAGATGCAAAAGGAGCCACAAAGGCAATTTAAGAGAATAAAGTTAATAAGTGAAAACCACCAAGAAATTATTTCTTGTGACAATGAGAATGGCATATAACCCCAACATAGTCACGGTGTGCAAACGAGACAATGTTGTGTTAGTAAGGTATGGAAACTCATAAAGTTCTTCGGAACTTAGTTGTGTTGTTATATTGTAGCTAAATAAGGAATTGTGAATGTAACGCCCTAAAATTCTTAGATTTAAATTTCTAAATCACGTCATGTAAAATAATCTATTTCAGTGGATAGTTGTTCTATTTATGTGCTTGAAGTTTTGTGTTCGAATCTTTTCCCTTGAATTTTTTAATTTTATCTCAACCCTTGACTTAGCCTTTCTACCTTGACTTTAAATTTTGTGTATTTATGGACAAGAATGAGAATGTTGGTGAGGCATTAACTTACCCAGAGGTCTCATGTTCGAATCTGTTGTGCATAAAGGCAGACTTTTTTTTACTTCTCCCTAAGCGTGCCACCCATGTGGTTAGTAGTTGAGTTAAATTCAAACTTTGTAAAATCTTATAAGTGGTTAATTAATGGGATTTGGTGGCATATAGGTAGTTTTTTTCCTTTTTTTAATTACAAAAAAACCTCTCCCTAAAAATCTCCCTCAACCATTCACTTTCTCTATTTCTCCCTTTCTCTCACGTTCTATTTTTTGTTCTTTTCCCTAATCCTCTTTTCTTTTCTTTTCGAATCTCTATCACAAAATTCTTCATATCGTTTTGCTCATTCACTTCTTTACTTCTACGTTTGATTTTGATTTTCATCATTGTGATCAAGGCACTTCAATTTAGTACAGGTTTGTTTTCATAAGTATTTTTGGTTTATTTTTTCTTTAGTGATATGACACGAAGTGTGTGGATTAGTTTACAAATTTCAATTTATTTGTTTTTGAATCTATTTAGGTGAATATCAGGTGACAAAGATTCCTCTGACGATCTAGGTGTCGGTAGAAGTTGTTGTTTCTTTCAAAGGTAAGTGACTAATGCTCTATTTAAGGTCGAATATTGGTATTAAGGTTGAATAGTTAGTGCTTGTAGCAAAAAAAAGTGTTCGAATTTTAGTATATTACTGTTAATTTGGTTTTTTTGAATACTATTTTAGGGACTGGAATTGTGTCATTACTTCACTATTCAGAATCAATCAGGTGTGTATCTTCAATCCCGAAAATCAGTGAATGGTGCAAAGTCAAAAACCACACGGTTGTGTTCCAGGCCATGTGTGCCAAAAGACCATGTGGACCACACAATGTGTGGGCCCATTTTCAGTAAAATTTAGTTAGGGTTGTGTTTGATGTACGTTTTAAGGTTAGCCACTTTGTAAGGTCTGTTATGTGATTTGTATGACTTCTATATATGAAATCTGTGATATTGATATTGATATTGTATATGTAACGTTTGAAGCAAGTCAGTAATGTAAGTTTTGCATCTAATATGTAATTTGAGAAATATCTTAGAGCATGATTCATTTGCAAGCATTTGTGTATGTATTATGTTTAAGTATGTGCATTGGGGTAGGATCATTATGTGATGGAAGAAGTGTAGGCAGTTTAATGATCTGCCCTATCTGGTTGTTTAACAACATATCTATTATGATGGCTTGACCACACTTGTCTGACTCGGGCGGATTACTACATTATTTCTGGCAGCCTTGTCTGGCCATTTTGTATAGTGACTTACGATGACTTATTTGGTGTGTGGGGTTGGATGGGTATTTATTACCTTAATTGGTGTGTAAGGATGAACGAAGATAGCCTGTAGCGGATGGGGGTAGGATTTGTGTCTGTATTTGTATCTGTATATGTATCTAATATGTGAAATATGTTGCATTACATGATATGCCATGCCATTTGTATCTAATCTGTCTACCATGTTGCATCGTGAGATATGTCATGTTTGTAGCTGTTCGATTCATGATTTCTGTATGTAAGGGTTAAGTTGCACACTAAGCTTTGTAAGCCCACCTAATTATTTTTCTTCTCAAGTAATCAGGAAACTTAAGATCAGACAGTGTGCAGAAGCTCGGGTTGGATTCTCAGTAATACAATGGTTTTTAAGAGTCTTATTGTTTAATATGGACTTTTTAGACAATTGGTACTTTTGGACTTATTTTTCGATTTTTGGTTTATTTTGTTAGACTTTTTGATATAGTTAGCATCGTTAAACTATAAAATTGTGCGATTTCACAAACTAGAACCACGATTTTTCAAAATTAACAACTTAGAAATTTCTACTGTAAAATAAAGTAACCACTTAAATGTTTTCTGTAAAATAAATATCTTCAACAAGAAATTTTCTAAAAACTTGTAAGAGATTTGCCAAATTAATATTTTCGAAACCCCAACTTTTCAAGTTAAAAAGAAATTTAGAGTTTTAAATGAGATTGTGTAACTTCTCAAGATTCGGCCATAACATCTAGGCTGGGTGTGGGATGTTTTAGTGAAAGTTTGAGAAGGGACCAAGCTAGAGTTTACTATGCAACGGCATATTTGTTTCTTAGTTGTAGCTTGCACACAACGGGGCAACCCAGAGGCGGAGTCTCAAGGTCTTTGTTGTAAATGAAACTAGGTAGTCAAAATATTAAGTGATCATTTTAAATAAGTGAAGTTTACTTGGTAAAACTATTGTATATTCACTTAAAATTTTATTAACGACATAGATTCATTTAATTCTTGAATTTACTTGGCAGCAATATCAATTGTGTTATTGTTTTCACTATTTTATTTTTGCAGATAATAAAATTTGAAAGTATACGTGAAATTGAGTAATTTGGAATGTAGTATTCTATAATTCGAATCCAATGATTGGGTCAAGTATGGGGTGTTACAGACTTATAAGTAAATAATTAGCCATTATTTAGGCTCATTTCAGCAAGCACATTATTTTGCATATAAAAATGATTTTCATATCACCAATCAAATGAGATTGTAACAGCCCGGTTTTAGCTAAATCGGAACAGTAGTTTCAGAACCACAAATCTAAGGTCAGAAAATTATTTTAAAATTATTTTATGTGTTTACAACATGTGAATATGTACGTGTGAAAGTTTCGTGTACTAATTTTCTCGTTTAAGTGGTTAATTTGAGATAAAGGACTTAATCGCGTAAAATGCAAAAGTGGCGTGCTATAAGTTAAAAGTGTTTATTTGCTATGATTTGTTATTTATGAGGTCCTTATGATGTTATTAACCCATTGAAAATGTTAATGGACATTAATGGGAATTATATCATGAATTTTTTGTGGTATTATTTAAGGTTAAATTTATAATTTGGCAATTAAGATTAATTGAATATAACAAAGTTAAAATTTGACATTTTATCATCTTTTTCAACCGAATATGAAGTGAAGAAGAAACCATTTTAGGGCTTTGATATTCGGCGAGGATAATCTTTGATTAAGGTATGCTCTTTGCTCGGTTTTTGATGATTTCTACGTTTTTGTGATCGTTGCTTTGAGTACTAGCTAGCTCGTACCTTAATTTCTGAATTTTTTGGTGATTTTGAAAGTTTCCATTGATGATTTCATGTGTTTTTTAATGTTTGATGATGAATTATTAAAGTTTGATGATAGATATCTATGTTTTGTAAAGTGATTTTTAGTGGAAATGCTTAAATAGGATTAAATTGTGAAAAGTCTAAATTGAAAGGGTTAAATTGTAAAATAAATAAAAATAATGGGCTTCTAGGGACCTATAGAGAATTCGGCTAAGCATGAGTTTTGTCAAATTTTATGAATTTTGTGTATTTATGAAATAGGGACTAAATTGAATAAATGTGTAATTTTAAGGGATAAAGTGTAAAAATGCCCAAATATGTTTTTTAGGATGAAATTGAATGTGTTGATGAATAAAAGGGTTAATTTTGAATGTATATAGATCAAGAACGAAAGAAATCAGATTTAGATCGGAGGAAAACAAAAGTTATCGAATAGTCAACCCATCCGTTTATTCTGATTACGAGGTAAATTCATATACAAATGAATGCTTTTAAATTGAATTATATGTGCTTACTGCCATTAAATTATTATAAATGTTGAATGAGCACTTACGAGCAAGAATCGACAGAGTTTCGACATCTGAAAGTCCGGTACGAACCTTAGGAATAGTATAGGATACAGATGTCATGACATTAGGTTATCGAGATGTGATTACATGTAAAACCATGTCTGGGACATTGGCATTGTATTGAGATTAAGTGTAAAACCATGTCTGGGACATTGGCGTCGTTAATAGATTTTGTGTAAGACCCTGTCTGGGACAGTGGCATCGATATGTGTTAACATTTAAGACCATATCTGGGATATGGCATTGCACGAGCTTATGTGATTTCTAAGTATCCTTAACGATTCTAAACGGTTCAACGGGCAAAGTCAATTTGAGAAAGAATATGTGAATGAGCTAAGTGATTCAGTATGTACGAAATTCATATGAGCTTTGAGAAGAGAAGGTAATTGATGAATCGATATGTTTGAGAAGTATAAATTAATTAATAGAAAGGTTTGTGATCTTGAAGGTGTATTAAATTGTGCTTTTTTATATCTAGTTTAATTGATGGTAATGATATTGATTCATAAAATGATTTATTTGTATATGGCTTAATAAGCTTTTAAAGCTTACTTTGTGTGTTCTTTCCATGCTTTTATAGATTATCGAAGCTAGCTCGAACTCGAGGATCGTTGGGAATACGTCATCACACTATCAACTTCTTGTTGGTATTTTTGAAGCTTTTTATATATGGTATATGGCATGTATAGGCTAGTGTCATTTTGGTATGTTTTGGAACTCTGAATTTAGCCATGTGAATTGGCTTGTAAATGGTGTTGTTGTTAAAGTTGAACTTGACTTATGTTATGAGTTAATATGTGATATGTTATGCATTTATGATGCCTTATGTTTTGGTAGATATGATATGGTTATTTTGATGGGTTGATGAATAAGTATTTAGTGAATTGTTAATGATGTGTTATGCTTGAGAAATGGTCAATTTTGGTATAATTTAATATGAAGTTTGGATGCCATTTTGGATTAGTAATTGCTTGATGATTTGGGGTGTGTTTAAATGTGGATATTAGTTAAAGTATCAATTTGATTTGGCATGTTTTTGGTTGTGTAATTGAGTAGTGAAAAAGATGATGTATAAATGGCATGAAATGTATATGAAATTGCATGTTTTGAATGCCTATATATGTGATGAAATGATACCAAATTTGGTTACTTTGTGTACTTGAGATTAGGGTGGCAAATTGGCTTTGCAAATGGCCTATTTTTGCTCATACTGGTAGAGACACGGGCATGTGTCTCAGCCGTGTGCCACACACGGTCATGTTACACGGCCGTGTGTCCCTTTGGATACCCTTCGAATTAAAGTCAGTATACCCTACAGTTTTGACACGGCCTAGACACATGGGCGTATGGTTGGCCGTGTGACCCAAGTCAGTAACCCTTTTAGATTTCACACGGCCTGGCACATGTCCGTGTCCTCAGCTGTGTGGTGCAAGTCAGTATGTATGCCCTGTTTTCACACGGTCTATGACACGGGTGTGTTTGGTAGCCGTGTGAAGCACACGGCCTGTTCACACGGGCGTGTGACCCTTATATCTTTGAAATTTTCTATGTTTCCCAAAGTTTGTGAATGTTATCGGTTTAGTCCTGAACCTCTTCTAAGCATGTTTTAAGGTATCATAGGACCTTACAAGAGACAATGTGATTGATATGAATAGATTTTGGTTATGAATGTATGTATGTGAATTGTGTGTGATTTTCGGTAATGCCTCGTAACCTTATTCTAACGTCAGATATGGGTTAAGGGTGTTACATTTAATTGGTATCAGAACTACAGATTAGTCGATTTTAGGACTAACGTAGCATGTGAGAGTCTAGCTATACATACCATATATATAAACTATGATAGTGTGATGATTCCTGACAGTTAAAATGTGTTTATCATATGGTAAATGGATCCCCGTCAAGCTGTAGCTGATGATGTGGAAAGTAATGCACCTGCTCCTGCTCAAAGGGCAGCGCCGACTGATTCTAGGCCGCTTACGAGTAGGCACAAGGGAGAGGCTAAGCAAGCCTTCTTCTAGATGATGAATGAGTGGTTCACTCAGTATATTAGAACTAATCTGGCTGCTCCACAACCTTCACCCCCACATAATCCTCCACAAGTTCCTGTCATGCCACAAGTTGTGAATACGATTCAATTGAGTAAGCCTCCGGTTGATAAAATTATAAAATATGGGGCTGAAGAGTTTCGTGCTACTACTGATGATGATATTGAGAGAGCTGAGTTTTGGCTCAAGAATAGGATACGAGTGTTTGATGAAATGTCGTAAGGACTGATAATCTTGTTGTATGTTCTGTTCTTGTGCGCTAAGGGAGACTCTAGAGACGTCTAACACCTCCCGTTTTACTTAGGAGTTGAATGTGTACTGGGATTCCGCTGTAAGTAAACTTTTTCTCGTTTCGTGTAGGGAGTCAAAGGTTTCGATAGAATTTGATTGTCAATACTTGTGGTTTTGCGAATGTAATGTTGAATTGAGTGTTCGAAACTTATTTTAGGCTTAAAAGTTGCAATTGGGTGCTTCTACAGTGTCAGATAACAAATGGGTATTGAAACCCCTTTATTTTTCTACGTTTTTCTTTGTAAAAAACGGGGCTTTCGATGGCACAAGGCTGCCATACAGGCATGTGTGCAGGCTATATGGGTCACACAGCCATATGAGAGCCCGTGTGGGGGATCGTGTAACTCCTTGAGTTTGAATTTGGGGTCACACGGACGTGTGTTAAATCGTGTGTGAGAAACGATGTGCAGAAGTCACATGGGTAGGACATACGAGCGTGTCCAAGCTGTGTAACTCATTGAGTTCAGATTTGAAATCACATGGGTAGGGGACACGGGCGTCTGTCCATATCGTGTAACTCTTTGAGTTCAGATTTAGAGTTATACGGGCAAGGGACACGGGCGTGCTGAGCTGTGTGAGGTACATGGGCGAGTGCCCAAGCCACGTGACACACTAATATCTGACACATGCACCTAATCGTATTTGTGTTATACGTAGAACTGTACTCATCTACTATGTACCAGGTCTATGTGTCTAGATCTGTTTTAGGTTGTAAATCTTACTGAGGATATTGAAGTGTTATTTGAATATTCAATAATATTTGAGTTCTTGCACATGGGCTAGTCTGTTTATGTTAAGTTGTACAATGCAACACACTAACTACTTGAATAAATTTCAGGAAACTTTTAGAAATAAGCAGCTGGCAGACGTGGGACTCGGTCATCTATCATATTTATATACGTGTGTGAACCTATGTTTTAATTTTTTATTTTTTAATTTCTAGAATTTGACTATGTTCCAGATATTGGATGTTTTTATAACTTAACACTGGTGAAAGGCTCGCTTTAAGTATGACTGTGTTCTGGTAAGACAACATAATATTCTAAACTTAGCCTTCTCATCTAAGCTAGGTTTAAGGTGTTACCGGCACCACAATTCAAATACATACTTTCAACTCATAAGTATGTACTACTACTAGTATCAAAGCTTACCATTTCATACAAATTCAACTACATCCACTTATGCTTTAACTAGTACTAAGCATGCATATCTCAAATGGTTACTCCACACAACAACATCATGCATAACAAGTTTTACAATGTGAGTATTTATGAACCATTACAAATAAAATTCAAATCCTCCTATTACATGCCATATAAGCCAAGTTTGTATTCAAAATCTACCAAAATCTACCAAAAGGATCTCCCGATTTCCACAAAACACTATCTACAAGGAAACAAAACAAAGTAAGCTTCCATAAAGCTTAGTAAGTTCAACAATTAAAATGACAAAGCTTATTGAATTAAACATAATAATTCAAATAACAAGATTAATAGAAAGAGTTCATGTCAATCGTAGATAACAACAGGTGAGTAATACTTAAATAAGGATTCGATTATTCATTTTTGATTCATAAAGCTATCAGGAGTTTATGAGCAAACTTTTCACAATTCAATAACAATTCGTTTTCCCTAGAACATTGCCTGGTCAATGATATATGGATATGAGTACACAGTTAACCATCCAGAAACACACCAACCCTCATGCAAGCCAATCCAACCGTTAACATGCCTCGGCACTAAGTGCATAGCCTGTAGACTAACATCCACCCTCAGTAACATGCCAGAAAACACTGTAATATAACATGATAGTCCGTAACAAATGCAAGACTTCGATATATTTAGTGAATAGGAAATATAAATGAATCATCATATTATTTCATATCAATCTCGTACAACGCGCATTATAACCTATTGGCTTGCCAATCGTACTTTATCGTACGTTCATCCGACATAGGAGTTCACATTATAAATCAACGGTATATACAAATCATATATATAATTCTCCTTACCTTAGCCTTGACTATATTAAACTAACATTCACAAATTAATTTTACAAGATAAGCATAAAAAATGAATTAAATTAAACGAACGAACTTACCCGACTAAACTATAGTAATGACAAAAGTTTAGGAACTATTCAACAACTTTCTCTTTTCCTTGATTTTCAACTCATTCTTGATCTAGAATAATAATTTCATTCAATTAACCAGTTCCAACAGAAAAGTTAACTCATGTTATGCTAATAAGTCATTTTATGCATTTTTTTACAAAATTACCCCTAATATTTTACCTTTTATGCGATTTAGTCCCTAAGTTCAAAACTTGCAATTTAACCAATTCACTAAATCCCAACTTAGCCTAACTATTGAGGACCTCACTACAATCCAAATTTACTATTAATTCACAACAAGTACAAGTAATTTTACTATTTTCACATTTTAGTCCTTAAACGTTAAAATTACTAAAAACAACTTTACAAAATAGTCTTATTTAACAACCAAGCTTAATAATCTACTATAGAACTTCAAGAATATACTAAAATAATCAATGACATATTCCTTTAACATTTGATTCTTTTACAAATTAATCCTCGATTTAGCTAGATCAAGCTAATACGAGTTCAAAAACATAAAAATTAATAAAAACATGCAAGATTTACCTACCAAATCAAACAACCCTAAATGACCGAAAGCTTGCTTCTCCCTTGGAAATGGAGTTTTGTTTTGGATGAAAGAAATAACGAAGATGTTACCTTTTAATTTTTGTTAGCTTTTATTTTACTTAATTGATTTGTCTAATTACTAAATTAACTTTTAATTTCTAATGAAATTTCAACTTCAAACTAACCTAAACCGTCCAATAAAATCTTAAATGGTATATTTACCATTTAAAACCCTTACAATACCTTTCTTATGCCATTTAACACATTCCACTAATAGAAACAAACTTTTATAGGTTTTACAATTTAGTCCTTTTTACTTAATTAACTATCCAAACGATAAAATTTCCTAACCAAATTTTTAATACGGCACTAATGACCTTGTAAAATTTAAGTAATTAATATTTATGGGTTGATACATTAAAGTCGTGGTCCTAAAACCACTATTTCTAACATCATTGAAAAATGGGTTGTTACACCAATGAAGCAGCACATGTGCTAGAAGCAAAAGGTCACCAATATGATGGCCCAATTTACTGGATAGAAGAATTCCTAAAGGAAGTGGAAAGATTCATCGTCGGGGATAGAAGGGGTTTATGAAGGGAGATCGATGTTGAAGGTTTGAGTCTAAAAATGGGTTTGATGTGTAACAACCCGATTTTGGGCATAGTCGGAATAGTGGTTTCGAGACCACAAATTTGAAGTCGAGAAAATTATTTTATTAATTTTTTTTGGGTTATAGCCTGATTATAAGGGTGTATGAAAATTTTGGTGAAGTAATTTTAGCGTTTGAGGGCTTAATTTCGAAAAATGACTAAATCGCATAAAGTGCAAAAGTCCTATTTTAATAGCTAAAGGTGCCAAATAGCTAGAGAACTAAATGGAGGGTCTTTAAAAGACAATTAGACCCTAATATAGTGCATGTCCGGCCATAGGAGACAATTTGGTCAAAAAGTCCAAGTTTGGTAGGTTTGGTGGCTAATTTGACTAAAATAGAAATGAAATAAGAAAAAGATGATATCACATTCTCATCTTCTTCACTACCACCAATTTTTTAGCCATTTTAAAGGGTTTTGAGCTTTAAAAATTTCAGCAACTTGTTCCTCTTGCAAGTAAGTGATTTACATACTTTTTGTTGATGATTTTTACATTTTTTGACCCCTTGAAGCATAAGCTTTCTATTAAGGGGACTATTTTCCAAAATGGTTGAGGTTTTAGGGTTTTTCCATGAAATCATGTGTATTTTTCTGAAATTTTATGGAAGAATATGAGTATTAGATGTGTAATAAACAACTTTTGTGAAGGGATTTCTCATGAAAACCCTAATATGGACTATTTTGCATAAGTTAAAAATTTGATGATAAATGTGTGAGATAGTGGAAATTTTGTATTTTACATAAGAGTAAAAGGGCTTCGGCTAGGCTTTTGATATTAGGAAAGTCGAAAAAATTGATTTTCGGACCTAGGGGTAAAATGGTCATTTTACAAAAGTCTAGGGGCAAAATGGTCATTTTGCCCAAGTATAGATTATTGAGTGCCTAGATCGATAAAGTGATTAAATTTGTGAATTTTTGTTATTATAGATCAAGAAATTCAAACTTCGAACTTAGACCGAGGGAAGGCCAAGCAAATTGATTTGACTGACTAGACACTATATTTTGTAACCGAGGTAAGTTGTATGCAATAATACAACTACATTGTCATTATATGTGATAAGTTAATTTAGCACGAATTACTTGATTTTGGAAATGAGAATGCATGATGATAATATAAATAGTAGAATTCTCGTTTGAACAATAAGAAATAAATCAGGTATTCATGTCATGACATATAGGTTATTGTGAGCTAGTGTAAGACATGTTTGGGACATGCATCGGCCATATTACTAGAGCTAGTGTAAGACCATGTCTGGGACATGGCATCGGCATTGATACGAGAACTAGTGTAAGACATGTCTGGGACATGCATCAGCCTCGAGACGTAAGCCAATGTAAGACATGTCTGAGACATGCATCAACTACGAGTTGAGCTAGTGTAAGACCATGTCCTAGACATGGCATCGACATCCTACCCCATATTGAGGCTCATTGAATATCCTGTAGTGTTCCGAATGGTTCAACGATGAGAGTTATGGTTTAAAATCAAGAGAAAAGTATAACCGTGTTGTGAGTGATACAGGTACCTATTCAATCTGTGTGAGACGTGAGTTCAATATATATTATATGATGAGTATTGGATTGTGATGAGTAAGTTGTGTTTATGCCTAATTATATCAAAAGCATGTTGATGAATGGTATAGTTGTTGCTATGTGTTTGCATACTTCTTACTAAGCTTTATGCTTACTCCCTCTCTTCTCTATTTTCTTATAGTGTCACCTAAATAGCTCCAGGATCAACAGACGTCGGAGGCCACGATCACACTATCATTCGAAGCACTCGGTAGAGTTAGATTTCTTGTTTTTGTGTATGGCATATATAGGGCTAGAATTTAATGTTTTGTGTCATTGAGAAATAGCCAAATGTGTTGGCTTGGGATAAATACATTTATTTTGTATAAGGCCATGGATAATAGTCAATGCTCATTTTGATACCTATATAGAAGATATTATTTTCATGGATGAGTAAAACGCACAAATAAAATGTTGTCCATCATGGTTAGTTTGGCTATATGATGTGCCCTTGTTTGGTAGAGATTAATTTTATGCAGGTTATGTAAATAAGAGTGGCAAAGAGGCTTGGTAAATAGCTTTATTTTGTCAACACAGATAGGCACACGAGCGTGTGTCTAGGCCGTGTGTGACACATGGTCCACCATATAGGCTTGTGGTCTGGCCGTGTGTCCCCTGCACGTAAAATTTGCAAGTCGGTATGCATGGTAGTAAACGCACGGGCAGAGACACGCCCGTGTGTCTCAGCCGTGTGAAAAGCACGGCCTAGCACACGGGTGTATGTCTTGGCCGTTTGACCCTTAATAATTGCTGACGTTAGAAACAAAATTTCTAGGTTTTTTCACACGGGCTAGGACACAGATGTGTCATGGCCATGTGAGGGACACGGGCCAGGAACACGGGTGTGTGTCAGGCCATGCGAAAACCCGTGTAGGTGTGAATTTAGAATTAATTCCACACATGTGAGGGACACGAGCTTGTCCTTGTATTGCTTAGGCCGTGTGAGTCACATGGGCCAACAGCACGACCATGTCGAATTGGTCACACGGGCGTGTTGCCCCTCCCACACGGGCGTATGCCCCTGTGGCTAGTCACATTTTTCAAGGTTCGTGGTAAGACCTGAATCATTCCCAAATGGTTTTAAATGAATGTTTAGAGCCTAGTAGGCCTTTATTATGAAGTTTTTGATTTAGAGTGGAAAAGTTTTAAGTTTGACCAAATTTTGATGACTATGAAATGTGTGAATGTATGTGACCGAGTTAGGTAACACCTCGTATTCTGTCCCGGCGTAGGGTATAGGTGTGGGGTGTTACATGATATGGGTTATATTCCGATGAATTCAGGGAACATAGAGGGGCTGGGTAATAGAATTTGAGAAATAAGCCAAACACTTGGTTGAAATCCAACAATAATTTGGATCTGGTACTGATGCATGAAAGGGGAATTTTTTCTAAAGAAAATTGTAAGATTTTTTAAGAGATTGTTTAGGATTAGTTTTCTTAGCATTAAAAGTTGTGTGTGTTTATCAGTTTTCTTAGGGATTAAGCGTTCATTTAAAGTTTTTCTATTTCTTAAGAACTACCTGAAGCACTGTATAAACGTGCAATAATGACTTGGCATGTGTAAAAGCCACGACAGAATAGGGTTTTAGGAATTTTTTCAATTTTCAACATATTAAATGAATTAATAACTTTTGTTTCCAGAAAAAATAATATTAATATTAAAAAGAAAATTATAAAATGGAAAAGAAAATTGTTATAAATTTTAAACATTACATAACAAACCAAACCAATATGGAGTAAACCTATAAAAGAGTTAGGGTATTTGTCCAAATTCAAAAGTTGGTTTGAAATTTAGGAAGGTTTGCACAAAAAGATGAAGATAAAAAAAATTGTATAAGATAATAGGCCTGATTTTATTTTTGAGTTGGAACTTGGACAAAATCTTTTTGGCCCGAGTCTGACCCAATTATATAGATCTACAAATATATTAATAATATCTATAATCGGCAAATAAAAATCTAATTCAATTATGAGATATGGTGTAGTAGTAATTCACCTCATCTCTTAATTATGTAATCAGGAGTGTAATCTTTACTCAAGAGGCTAACTATTTACCTCTTTAGAGAATACCCAAACCAGAGAATTAGTAACTAACCAATTCTCTTTTTATCTTAAAATCTAACCCACAAGCTCTTAAAACTTACATCCATTCTTATCTCAAAAACCTAGTTACCAAAACAAATAAATAAACACTAATTGGTCACATATATCCTAAACAAATCTTGTCGCTGCCTCACATTCATTTCTTTAAGCCTTCAACTTAATCCAGATTGTCTGTTACACTGGACGCCCAATTATTTCTTTCAGTATATAAATTTGGGAGGGCCAAGACAGGCCGTAATTGGAAAACTAATGAGCATATTTTGAGAAAAATAAAATAAATAGGAATTTTTGGAAAACTGTTGAATATCAGGTGTAAAATGGAATAATACCCAACAGAACTGAAAATATTCAATTTTAGTGAACCAAAAAAGTCAATAAATCTCAAAAACCCCGCCAATTACGCAGCTAGTCAATAAATCTCAAAACCCGATGAAATATGAGCAGTAAAACCCCCGCCAGTTACGCAGCTAGTCCGTGGCTTGATATTTTCTACTCCTTCCCATTTAAAACCCACTTCACATTTGAGACACCAAAGCAGCCGTGTGAAACTATAGCTACGAGCTATCAAAGCTATTTGGCTGTTAGGAAACTAACGAGAAAACAAGTGCGTGCAAAACAATAAACTGAAAGACTCATCATTGATCAGAAATTTGCACAGCTTATAGCAGTGGTTGGTAACACTATAACTGAAGTTAACAACCCCAACAGACTTAACTGATCTCTTAGTTAAAGCTAAGCTGAGCTGCTTGGGGAATGGGTGGGCGGGAAGAAGAGGAGGGAGGTGAGGAATACTTGTTCAAGATTGTGCTTATAGGCGAATCTGCTGTGGGGAAATCCAATCTTCTCTCACGTTTTGCTAGAAATGAGTTTGACAACAACTCCAAGGCTACCATTGGAGTAGAGTTTCAGACCCAAGTGGTTGAAATCGATGGCAAAGAAATTAAAGCTCAGATCTGGGATACTGCTGGCCAAGAAAGGTTTAGAGCTGTTACTTCTGCTTACTATAGAGGAGCTGTTGGCGCTCTTATTGTTTATGATATTACTAGAAGGAGTAGCTTTGATAGCATTAAGCGTTGGCTTGATGAACTTTCCAGTAAGTTTGTTTCTTTATTCCATTTTCTCCATTTTTGTAATTAATCTTTAACCTGATTGTAATTAATCATTGCAGCCCATTGTGATACAGCTGTGGCAAGAATGGTGGTAGGTAACAAATGTGATTTGGAGAATATTAGAGATGTGAGTGTGGAGGAAGGCAAAAGCCTTGCTGAAGAAGAAGACTTATTCTTCATGGAGACATCTGCCCTCGAATCGACCAATGTTCAGACTGCTTTCGAGGTTGTTATCCGAGAAATCTACAACAATGTATGCCGAAAAGCCCTGAATTCCGAGGCATATAAGGCGGAGTTGTCTGTTAATCGAGTAAACCTTGTCAAGGATGGGGCTAACACACCCAAGGAGGGCTTCTCCTGCTGTGCAAGATAAATATACACCACAATCTTCAACTTCCAGTTCTATTCTACACTCTTCCCTGGTGGCGGGGTTGGTGCTTATTTTTGATCTTGAGATGTTTACGAAATAAGACTGCATTTGCATTCTTAGATGTACTATTCCCATTATTTTATCATTCTGTGAAGTTGTTTCACAATTCTGGAATTCATCCCTCTACTACAGAGTGGGGTTTCAAAGAATATGATAAAGATGTTAAATGAAGATGAAGGTGTCATGGGGTTGCTATTTCATTATTTAAGGTGGCAAAGTTTGACGCCATCAATTTATTTTCTCAAAGTCCTGAGAAAAAGCCAAATCATGTTAGAGTCTTAAGATTTTAAATTTTAAAATTTCCATAGCTATAGCAAAATAGAATTTGACCTCACAATAAATTTACTTTGTTATATCAAGAAATTATATTTATTTTTGAAAAATGTGTTTTTGGATAATAATAATAATAAGTGTTTTTCTAATCATAAACAATCTTTTTTTGAAATTTAATGTGCTTTCTAAATCTAAAAAATATTTCAAGTGTTTTTTGAACTCAAACGATTGTATATGTAATAACATAATATTTAAATTACCTATTATATATATTGACATGCGACAACACAATCTTTTATATAATTATTTTTATTTTAAATTAATAAAATATATTAATTTAAAATTATAATTCACCATTTCATGTTTTTAATTAATAGTAGATAATTTAAAATTATAATCACCAACTTTTATTTTTAAATTACTAGAATACAATCCACGTTTATCCTTTATATATAAACATTTAAAAAAACATAAAAAATAATCCACTATATAAAAAATAATATCACACATATATACATGAATATGTGTTCATAGACCGGGCTCAATCAAAATTTTAGGCCTATTTGTTAGGCCATGGGTCTAGTTCAGCTTAAAAATTGAGCTTAATTTTTTACCCAATCTTGAATCAAATAAAAATGCTAAAATCTGGGCTTGACTCAGCCCGTCCGTATTAATTTTTTATATTATTTTTTATAAAAAATATAATACATCAAAAATACTAAAAATATTAAAATAAATATTTTCTACCAAATTGAAAATAAATTTTTAAAATATATATATATACTTAAATAACACTAAGATATATGCAACTTAACAAGCAAATGTCTCTAAAATAATAACAAAATTAATAATAAAACAAGAGTTATACAATATCCAAATAATAATAACAAAATAGTAGTAACATAATTATGAAATAATAGCAAAATTGTGAAAAAAAGAAAAGAAAATAGCAACAAAATAATTTTTCTTTAAAAAAAGGAAAAAGAGCTGCAATTTTTTTTTTGCATATTCAGGCCGAGCTCGAGTAAAAAAAGTCTTACATGAGTCTCGACCTGTTTTTTAAACGGGCTTTATTTTTTGTTAGAATATATTTTTCAAGCTTATATTTTTACTCAAAATATCACTTAAGTTTGTTAAGTTTGAATTATATATTAATATTAAAATATCAACAATTACATAATATATCTTGCTTCCACCTAAAGTGATATATATATATAAGTCAATCAAGTTTTAGTTTAATTGGTATTGATATTATTGTCAGTGTAGAAAGACATGAGTTGGAGTACACTGAATCGCATTATCTTTCTATAGGCATTATATCAAAAATAGTAGATATCATAATAAAAAATTATAATAAGATTAATGTTAAAAAAATACATGAAAATTCACAATTCTTTCAACATCTCGAATTTGAGTTAATAAAGGCCATTGATTTTAAATTTGGGTTTCATTTTGAAACTCTTGTATTATTGTAGGCGATAAGAGCATTACCAATTAATTGCTAAATCACAACAATATTAATTAAATGATAATTCTTAAAAGAATTTTAACATATAATTTTTTTATATTTTTTAAAAATCTGTTTAATAAATATCTATATTTTCAGTTAATTTATTTAAAATTTAAATACAATGTTAAAAAATAACTTAAAAATTAAAAAATATAAAAATTAAAACTATTTTTATAAATTTTTTACACTTATTTTAAAAATAAAACATATTTTACTGAATTATGTTTAAAAGTTAACTAACATAACACACGAGTTAAAAAATGTACTTTTAAAACCATACAATAAGGTAATTTAACTCTCTTAGTATTCTTT
Organism: Gossypium hirsutum; assembly: GCF_007990345.1. Classification (NCBI taxonomy): domain Eukaryota; kingdom Viridiplantae; phylum Streptophyta; class Magnoliopsida; order Malvales; family Malvaceae; genus Gossypium; species Gossypium hirsutum. Next base: position 50,134,470 of record NC_053430.1, on the reverse strand, counting down.
TCAATATTATTAATTAAAAATGCATTTCCTATAATCCAAATTAAATTATATTAGAAAGTATCTAAATTAGAACTTTTAAATATTATAAAATTGATTAAAAATAAATATGTTTTCAATCATAGTTTTATAATAAGCTTTTAAAAACATTTTTTTTCTGAAAAAAGTGTAAATAATTTTCCAACAGTTTTGTCTTTTTTTTTAATAATTGTACATGGATATTTATTAAAGCTGATTATGGGTCGAGTCGAGTTCGAGCTAGGTTGAATAAAAAATTTAAGCCCAGACCCGGCCTGAAAAATGAGCCTAAAATTTCACTTAAGCCCGGCTTAGATAGAAATGCTAAAACCGAGCCGACCTGGTCTGCCCGTATTAAATTTTTTATATAAAAATAAATTAAAAAAATATACTACATCAAATACACTAAAAACATTAAAATAAATATTTCCCAACAAATGAAAAAAAAACTTAAATAATACTAAGATAGGTGCAACTTAGCAAATACATATCTCTAAAATAGTAAGAAAATTAATAATAAAACAAGAGTTATATAATATTCAAACAATAATAACAAAATAGTAGCAATATAATAGCAAGATGATAGTAAAACGATAGCAAAATAATGAAAAAAGTAAAAAAAAAAATATTTTTTTTTAGAAATTCTGGTCGGGTCATGCTTGAGAAAAAAAAAAGCTTAGTCGAGGCCTGACCTTTTTAGAAGATAAGCTTTATTTTTTGTCCAAGTCCATTTTCTAAACCTATATTTTTGCTCAAACTCTCTCACTTTTCAAGCGATCCTTCGGGTCGGGCTACCCGATTAGGTCTAATATTTGCTCCCTTTTTAAAAATATGTTTGTAAATGTATAATATTTTTAAATTTAAAATTTTAACAAATGATTTTCTAAAAGTAAAATTGAAATATGAGTTTATTTTCCAAGTTGTTTAAAATAATTCAATTTACAATTTTACATAATAAATCACAGTAAGCCTTAAAATCATTTAAAAAGTACTTTTAAGTTTTTCATTATTTTTACAAATATGTTTTAATTTTGTAACCATATTATTAACGAAAGATTATAAAAATTTAAGAAATAATTAAATATAATTTAATAATATATACAATCAATCTGTGCATCACACGAGTAAAGAAAACTAGTACAATTTTATAACATATATATTTAAATTTGTAATGATTATTTGTTAAATATTTAAAATATAATTTATATATATATTCAAATTAAATTTTAAAAATTATTAATATTAATTGCTTTAAAATATTTAAAATATATATTTTATAATCAAAATATTAATAATGAGTTAGAATAAATTATTTTTATATTATTATTCAAATATCATAATATTAATGAACTTAAACATTATTTAAATATATATTTTACTTCATAAAATTAAAAATTTATTTCTCAACAAGTATTTTTTTAACAAAAATACTAAAAAAATTTCACAACACTTGAAAAAGAAAAGCAATATTAAACTTTATTAAATGAAGAAGATAACAAAATGAGGGTGTACTCAACTTTAGGTTGAGATGACATTGGATATTAAATGTTTTAATCTTTTAATATATGATTTTAACTTTTTTTAATTGAAAATTGAAAATTATAATTTAATAATAAAATTATTTAAATTTTACCTTTAAAAAATAGAAATATTGGTATAACTTACATATATATTACTATTTTATGACGACTAATGTTTAGAGTTTTGGATCCATCCTAATAAAATTTAGATTTTTCTGGAAAAAAAAAAGGAAAATCTAAAAAGCAATTTGATCCATGAACACCTTTTGCCCTCTAATACAAAGTGTTATTATAAGTGTAATCCTAAAAATCACATAAAAAGGAGTAAGGAAATTAAACCGAAGATCCACATTCCCGCATTAACCCTGGATCCATGTCCCGAATATTTTCTAGAAAGTTGTAGTTTTGGAAAAGGCTCAAGCTCAGGGGGTGTGGAAATCGAACTTACGGTCTCCACCAAGTTTAATTCTCCCATTGAACCCAGATTAGCTTTACCAAGCTCGTGCTTCATCAATTGACCATTAGACACCGCCGCTCCTACCTGCCAAACTTGGTTCAACTTTTTGGCACCGGCCGGGATTTTCAAAGAACAATATATAACCATCTTCCCGTCGTTGGCAACCCTAGCTTCCAGGTCCCATATCTCAAAAGATAGCTTCCCTTCAACAATAGAGCTGTAAGAGCTTATGTTGTAGGTTTTAGCTACCACGAAGCCTTTGTCTTTGAATGCAACGAGGGCTTGAGAACCAACCATGCCTATTCCCATGGGGTTGATGGCCCAAGCGATCCAACCATTGGTGTCGGACGGAGTGGCTGAAAACGCAATGGAAAGGGAGGAGTTGATGACATTGTAGGTGAAATGTAGGGTGGAGTTAAACGTTGGGAGTTGGATGCAATTGGCGTATTCTTTATTGCTATTGCGAATTTTTAATGATGAACAAACCAATGATTGTGTGGGTGAGATTAAAATGACGCAATAAGAAAACAATAGAATCCAAGATGGAGAAAAGAGAAACCCCATTTTTAATTTTGGCTTTTGATTACTTCGGTAAGAGAGAATATAAAGGGGAGAATGGAGCTGTGTATTATGATTTTTAAGAGGAATATATATACTAATTCGGTTAAATTTTAATTAATCGATTAAAATAAACAATCATGATTTTGTTAACCAAAATTTATTGAATTAACTATTATAGTTAAGAGATGAGTTGTTTTAGAATTCTATTTAAGTTTGAAAATGTTATTTTAATATTATTATAGCTATATTATGCTTTTATTTTGTAGTTTGGTTGGTTGTATAATTGATTGTTAGTTTGTTTTGGTATTTTGATGGAATATGCATATTTAATTTTGTTGTTAGGTAGTATATATTGCATATTTGTAAACATTTTGTTAAAACAAAATATACTTGTAGATAATACATTTTTTTGTTGAAGACAAGAATTTAATATTGTTTCCAGGTATTGAACTCTTTATTTTTTAAGGCCAAGCTGTTTTCACCTGCACACAGTTTCAATGCATTTTACTCTCAAAATTTCAACCACACCACTTGAAAATGTTGCATACCTCGTAAATGTGCACCAAGTTATGCAATTTTACTCTTTTTTTCTACAGTAATACAGTCCTGAGCTCTAGCCACCTATTTAAAGGACTTAAGAGTTTTTTTTTTTTTACTTTAACATTAATGAATTTCATATTATTTATTGATATGTGTAAGTGGGAAATTTATTTTTCGAAATATGTTGTTTGGAAGGTTACTTTGATATTCATAGGTGTTGAATTCTATAGAAAATTAGGTGTTGAGTTCTATAGAAAATTTTGATCTGTAAATTTTTTATTGTCCCAATGGGTTCTAAGTATTCTATATAATAATTATATAATAATTAAAATTCCTCGATCCCAAGTGGTGTTGAGTTCAAGGTTACAATTGGAGTTAAGGGATGTTCAAACTTTAAATATTTTACTTAAACTTAATACAACAAGTGTGTGAATCTCAACATATATGGTTGTTGATTTTGCAAGTATTTAATATTTCACAGGTAACCATAAACCTAATCCAAATAAATGCATAAACATGACACCCTCAGTCATTGAGTTCATGGATGTCATCAATATTCATTGTTTACCGTAAACATAATCCTAATAAATTCATTTAAACAACTCAACACATGTTGTCAAGTTTAAAGTTGTAACACCCCTTACCCGGTCCAGTCGTCAGACCTAAATTACAGGATGTTACCACACGAGGCTCACATAACTTACACATACTTGACACATACATGGTGGACCATGCCGTAGACTAATATGTCGCAGACTGATCCTGAAGGTAGTAGACTAATATGTCGCAGACTGATCCTGAAGGTAGTCCAATTGCGTATTAGATAGCAGATGGCTAAGCTACGAACTATCCCCCAAACACAAATATTATGGAAAGTAAGGCAGACATCTAATTTTGTAATTTTCTAAGGACATCGAAATGGAAAAATATTTTGCGAATATCCCACACTGTGATAGGTCCAACAGAACTTATAATGCATAACATAATATAACTTATGTTCATTTTATTTACATACATTAAGAGGGTCCCAAATAATCACTTTCAAAATTTAACATATTTGTTTACAAAATAACCAACTATTTATATGCATGCCATTTAGATCAAACCAGATCAAATAAAAAGTCTACCACAACTCAAGGCGGATAGTGTGAACTTCTTGTTATCTGATTGAAATGTTTTGAACGTTCAAAATCTACAAGATAAAAGCAACCTAGGCGTAAGTATTAAGAATACTCAGTAAACTCATACAAATTCAATATTAACCTACCTCACATAATAATTATGTGATAATTAAAATATTCGAACATAGTTTACCTATCAACCAACACAAATTGTCAACAAGGTACGTGAGTATACATTATCAACATGCATTATATCGAGTGCACAACATAATATGTTAACACTTTCATATTTGATTCATTCTCATTCCTTTCACTACTGCGGACGCCAATTTTAATAATCAAGTCTTCCATGTAAGGTTACCAGTGCATGCTAAACCTTTAAAATGAAATGCTGGGTCACATGTATCTTCAAGCCCGTAAAAAATGTTGGATCTCGGAATCATGAAGAAATAACTTGCAACCTTGTGTATAAGTATTTTACCAAGTTCATCGGGATGCTTTCATTTTATAATCCCATTCTCATTCCTTTATGTCATGATTTAATATCTTCTCTCTATATACTCAACAAACTGAATCTGACTTGCAAAATTTTCAATTATACAATTAAAGAAAAAAATAAAAGAAAGTTAAACAATGTTTATATTGTATGAACTTACCCGACGAAATGATAACACGCCACAATGGAGTCTACTCAACAACATTCCCTTTCCCGTGATCTTCTCTCAATGAATTCAAATTTTGATTTATAATATAATTAAATTAAATTTTTTCATCAACCAATATCACTCATCAGCTTATGAATCATATAATCAGCTCAATTCTATCACTCGAAATTCCCTTAAACCTAACTCACTATATAGTTGGGCCCTTTTATAACAAAGTTTATAAAAATATTAAATTGGTTTCAAAATACCTACATTTTAGAACTGATATTCAAAAATCACAAATTTTCATTTTAACAAGTGATCCTCTTTTATAACATCTCTTCTAATCTAATCATTTAACACCAAAGTTTTAAGCATTCAACAATAGCAAACTCATAAAATCTTTAACAGTTTTAGAAACGAACACTACAGTTAGCTAGATTGAAGTATAACAATATTAAAAACACAAATTCCATGCAAAACAGGCTCGAATTAGCTTACCATGCAAGAGCACAAAACTTGGTCGAACTTTCCTAGCTCAATAAAGAAGAAAAAGGTGATGGAGAGGATGAAAGAAAAATGAACTCCCTTTTTCCATCCACTATTTTACGATATATAAACATCTAATCTAATTATTAATTAAAATTAACATTATTGTAGATAATACCAACACTTATCCGGCCACTATCTAAAAATGACCAAGTTATCATTTTAGGCTCTAATCGATTAACGTATCATCACTTATCCAACCCTATTTAAGGATTCGTATGCCCATGTGAAGAATTGTTATCGTTGTTAGAGAGTAGGGAATATATCAAGGAGGAATGAGATGCCATTAAATAATATCCTGGAGGTAAAATTATTTGATGTGTGGGGCACTAATTTTTTTGATCCATTTCCTTCGTCGTATGGAAACAAGTACATTTTAGTGGTAGTTGATTATGTGTCTAAGTGTGTCGAAGCAGAAGCTTGTTTAGTAAATGATGCCAAGACAATTATGCACTTTTTGCATAAGCACATATTCACTAGGTTCAAAACCCCAAAAGCCATAATAAGTGATGAAAGGTCTCAATTTGTGAATAGATGGATTAAGTGGTTACTCGATAAATATGACATGAAGCACAAGATTGCAACAACTTACCATCCATAGACGAATGGGCAAGAAGGGTTGGCGAACATAGAAATAAAGAACATTCTTGAGAAAGTGGTGAGACCTAATCGAAAAGACTGGTCTAGAACACTCGATGAAGCTCTATGGGCTTATCGAACAACTTACAAAACTTTGTTATGGATGTCTCCATATCGTTTGGTGTTTGGAAAAGCATGTCATCTACCTTTAGAGCTTGAACACAGATCTTATTGAGCTCTCAAACAACTCAATTTGGACAAACGGAAGTTTCAGTAGATGAATTGAAAGAATTAAGTTTTCGTATGAGAATGGAAAGATTTGCAAAGAAAGGGTAAAAAGATTGAATGACAAGCACATTCAGTTTTGATATTTCAAAGTAGGTCAACGAGTCTTATTGTTCAACTCTAGGATGAAATTATTTCTTGAAAAACTTAAGTCTTGATGGACTGGACTTTACATGATTCACCGAGTGTATCCATATTGAGTAGTGGAATTGCATAATGGAAAAAGAGGAACTTTTAAGGTAAATGGTTAGCGTCTTAAACACTATTGGAATAGTGAAATGGAACAGAATGAGAATTCGCTCACTGTATTGGATCCATCAGTGTTACTTTGAATTAAAATAATTTACTTAGACAATAAATCAGATATCACTATAATAGAAAAAATTTTGTCTAGGAGATTGGACTTTAAGTAAGACCATTTTGTAATCCTCAAATCTTTCCTGGGAATCTATTCTATTATAAATTTCTAGGAATTATTTTTCGAGTAACCCATTAATATGGGAATTTGTGGAATAAATGATCAATTTTGGGCCAATGAGCAATTTTTCTAAAAATAGGTATTTTAATTGTTTTGAAATAATGGTTAAATTTTATTTTTATATTGTTGGCAGCCAAAATCATTTTTAAATTTGTTTATTTAGTTAACAATTATCAATTATTTAAATTTATTTAAAATTGATTATCTTTGTTTTTGTATTTAAATTATTGAAGAAACTCCCTTGTTTTAATTTAATTAAAATTTTGTTGCTTTATCTCTTTAGCCTCCACCCTCCTATAAATACACCACCCTCTTACTTTAAACGCATCAACAATTGTTTCCTCTCTTAAAAACCCTCTTGTCATCCCTTACTTTTTTTTCTCTCTTCCCATCTTGTCCCAAAATCGTCAGCCATTTGTGGTTCTTGGCCATAATTTGTCGCCGACAGCTCTCCTTAGCCACCACACTTAGCCATCAACAACTCTTCTAGTCAATAGTGTTTAGTCGCCACACTTCGTTAACACCATATGAAGTCACCCTATTGCACCACCCCTAAGAAGCAGCAACCATGTTTGAAGTTATCGATTCCTATGTACTTTTACTTTAGCATTTGTCAGTTTTTATTGTTGCTAATTTGTGTTCTGTTGAAAAAATCTTTCGGTCACGCATTATGTCACATAAGAAGAAAAGTTCAGCCTTGCAAAATGATAGATTTTAGCCATGGTTTTATAATGAGACCACAAGAGAATGTTATGAGACAATCTTGAAAAAGAAATTGATGCTTCCAGAGAAAGGTTTCCTACTTGCGAATGATGATGAAGAGAATGTGTCAAAATATGTTAGAGAAACCAATGAAGAGCTAAAATAGAATTCATTCTTTGATGTTCAATCCATCCTTAGTGATGATGTTGTTCAGGAATTTTATTCTAATTTAACATCATCAGAAGCTTTATTAGTTTAAGTGCGTAGAAGAAGGATTCCTCTAAATCCATGTAACACCCCTTACCCATGTCCGACGCCGGAATAGCGTACGAGGCATTACCGGACTTAAACATACACATTCATGCAAAAATCGGGCCATAAAATCTCTTTTAATTCAAAAAATTTCAAACACATGCATGTCGTCCCTTATTTGGGTCTACGAAGCCCAAAACATTCTTCAGAATAGATTCGAGACTAAACCAAGAACTTTAAGAAGATTCAGGAAAACTTAGAAAATTTTCCCATGAAACAAGGTCACACGCTCGTGTGTACATAGGGACACGCCCATATGCCTTTGGCACCCCCGTGTCCTCAGGCGTGTAACTCTCTGTGTATGATGTTAGCATGCACATCAAACCACACGGCTGGGCCACATGCCCATGTCTCCAGGCCATGTCCCTCACACTGTTGAGACACACGGCCGTGTGGCCAACACTTAGGCTATTTTCCAAGCCTTCATGTTACCCATAATATTTTACAACCTTATGCACATCAAAATCGCAAATCATGGCATCATTTTAATGATTAAACACTCTTTATTAAGACACATCCTAAACATTAACATGTCCTCTTACAAGTAATGCATCTACTCGTGCAATACTAAGTCTAGACTCCTTATTTCATATTCATAAGACTTGTTATTTTGATGACCACTTTTATCATTATACTGTGGTTACCAACTTATTCATCAAGCACTCATGTTCAATCATTATCACGTTGTGTTTATAACGTGCAATTACTATATGGCTATGACCACCTCAATTGGTCATAGAGCATACATCCAACACACATGTCATATTACTAACCGTGCATGGAAAACAAACATAATCACATTATAAACATTAGACATGACATGAATAGCTAGGCTTACAAGCCATAATCAATATGAGCCATATTTCATGGCCATAAACATATAACTCAATATAAGCCAACACATTTGGCCAAAGCAAAATAATACATGTCAATCAACTAGATCCCTATACATGCCACTCATTTGAAATTTCTAATATATGCTTCATTATTCCAAAGATAGCGACTTGATAGTGTGATGCTGCCTCTGACGATCTCCAACTCCGAGCTAACCTAAAAACACTAAAGGAAAGGAAAGGAAGGGAGTAAGCTTTATAGCTTAGTAAGGCTGTATGAAAATAATAAGCAATTTTTCAACTTTCTTCTCATGGTAATATAGCCCTATTTGCATTTTCACTCATGTTCAAGTCAAGCTATTTTCTCGAGTCACAGTCACTAAATTATTTTTATCTGGAGCTACAGAACTCAAAATTAAGTTTTGCAAATTTTCCCTGAAACTAGGTTCACATATCTTATTACCCTAAAATTTTTAGAATTTTTGGTTCAGCCAATTAGTATAGTTTATTCCTTAAAGTTACCCTTTTTCACTATCTGACAATTCTGACCCCTCTTCACTAAAAATTAATTATCTCATAATACCAGACTCAAATGATGTTCTCATCTATTTATCTTGAAAATAGACTCATTAAGAATTCTAATAATATAAACTATAACTCATAAATATTTTTTAAAAATTTTCAATGATTTTCTAAATTCAGAATAGGGGATTTCGAAGTCATTCTGACTCTGTCTCACAACAATTAAAATATTTTATAATATGAAGCTCTTTTGCTTACACCATTTCTTCTATGTGAAACTAGACTCATTAGGATTTAATTTCATATTTTATTCAGCCTCTAACTCAATTTCCAAAATTTTTGGTAGATTTTTAAAGTCAAACTATGGCTGGTGTCCAAAACTGTTTTAATGTAAATTAACGATGCTACGTTTTTCACACCATACTAATTCATTTTCACCACATTAGTTAGGTTACATATTCATACATCATAAGTATAAACCTATAATCACAAGGTCATCACAAAATCATTCTCAGAAGCATGAATTGTCTATTTACATCTTCACTAAATATGCATCATAAACTGAAATCATTTCTCATGAGCTTGGCATACATACTTGTGTTACTCAACATGCTCATATTCATTCCTTACAAATCATATAACATGAATTGAATTAACATATCATCAACTTCATGTAAGTACCTGTACCACTCACAATATGGTCATAACCTTTCTCATTTAGCTTAAACCGTAACTCTCACCGTTGAACCATTCGAAAAGCTATCAGATATTCACTAAGCCTTAACATAGGGTATAATGCTGATGCCATGTCCCAGACATGGTCTTACACTGACTATCGAAATCGAGGCCGACACCATGTCCCAGACATGGTCTTACACTAGCTCTCACATATCCGTGTCGATGCCATGTCCTAGACATGGTCTTACACTGACACATCTTGTAGTCGATGCATGTCCTAGACATGTCTTACACTAGCCTTTCATAATATGGCCGATACATGTCCCAGACATGTGTAACAGCCCGATTTTGGGCCTAGTTAGAACAATGGTTTCGGAACCACTATTTCGAGGCCGAAGAAAATTATTTTGATGTTATTTTATGTGATATAGCATGTTTATAAAGGTGAATAAAACTTTTGGTATATTAATTTTAGCGATTTCTAGTCCAATTTCGAAAAGAGACAAAATTGAATAAAAGGTAAAAGTTGTGCTTTGATGCCTAAAGGTGTTAAATTGCTTTAAATCTTAAATTGGGGGTCTTTAAAGTGAAATTAGACCATTGAAAGTGTGATGGCCGGCCAAGGGAGACAAGACTGGTCAAAAAGCCAAAATTTCTGGGATATTAGGTGACTTTTTGGTAATAAAATAAAATAAAGAAAAAGTTGACATTTTCTTTCATTTTTCTTCTTCTCTTTCACCGAAAATGGCAGCAACATGGGGGGTTTGAGAGCTGGAAAATTTCAACAACATATTTCCCTAGTAAGTAAGTGTTTTTAATGCATTCTTTTGATAATTTTTACATTTTTGGAACCCCTAAAGCATGAGCTTTCAAAATAGGGGACTATTTTGCAAAATAATTAAGAGTCTAGGGTTTTTCCATGAAAGAAAATGTGTTTTTTGCTGAGTTTTTATGGAAGAATATGAGTCTTGGTAGTATTATAAACAACTTTTGTGAAAGAAGTTTGCATGAAAGCACCTAAAAATGATTATTTTGCAAAGTTGTAAAATAAGTGTAAATGTGTGAAATAATTGAATTTGTGAGTTGCTATAGTTATGAAAATAATTTTTCTAGGCTTAATGAGTAAGAAAATGTGACAAAAATCATTTTACGAGCCTAGGGGAAATTCGATAATTTTGGCAAAGTATAGGGGCAAAATTGTAAATTTTGCCAAAATGTGTTATTGGACTAATTTGATTAGTATATTGTTTTAATAAGTTAAATGTGATGTTATAGATGATGAAAATCGAGATTCAGGCTTAGAACGAGGAAAAATGAGAAATTGATGTTTAGGCCTCTCTTACCAATTTGGTGTTGAGGTAAGTTCGTATGGTAATAATAATGCAATATCATGCTTGAATTAAAATTCTCTATTGTTATGGCATTAAGTGTATGATTTAATATATTGGAAGTTTGATGGAATATGATGTTTCTTTGAAACGAGTAAGTTTGTACGAAAGTAATTTATCAATTTCATTATCATGTGCTTAATACTTGATATTGTACAAAATGTGGATATGTGCCTTCATTGGAATTTACTTGTGATGATTGAATGAAAATGTGATGATAGCTTTGTATCTAGAAATTCCCGTATGACTTTGAGGAATGCTTAGGATTTCTGGTATCATGACACAATATTAAATGTATGACAATGTAAGACCATGTCTAGGACATGGCATCGGCGATGATATGTGTGCTATTATAAGACCATATCTAGGATATGGCAACGATATGTGGATCCATGTAAGACCATGTATGGGACATGGCTTTGGTATTCTATTTAGTGTATGATAATTCCGAACATCCTTTAGCATCCCGAGTGTTCAACAGGTAATGAAATAGATGATGTGATGAAAGCCCTAAGGAGGGCATGTTAAAGAAGGTATGATTATATACTTTATTACGAGTTGGTACAGGTATGTACTTGAGTTATGTTACAAGTTGTACAAGTATGTACACTAAGCTTATGAGTAATACCTTGATATGTGAAAATCTATGATGTATATAGTATTTAGAGAGTACTATAAAAATGGCATGATTTGGACTAAGTCTTTGATACTTGATGACATTGAGATTATGGGTCCATGCTTATGATGCATAGCTATGTGTTATTACCATGATGGATGAAATGATGTTGTATTAATTTGGTGAACAATAATTGTGAATGAGTAAATTAGCCTTGACAGTTTTAGGCTACTGCAGTGGTGTAATTTTGAAAATACACTAAAAATAGTGGAAAATGATTTAGAGGCTGAATAAAATATAGAATTAAAGCTTATTAAGTCTAGTTTCTTATAAAAAAAAACTGTGTAAGCAAAAGAATTTTCTATAAAGAGATAATTGAAGTTGTGTGAGACAAAGTCAGAATGACTTCGAAATCCCTTGCTCTGATTGAGAAAAGCATTATAAATTGTACAAAAATATCAAATTATGATTTATATGTTTAGAATCCTTAATGAGTCTATTTTCAAGAGAAATAGACGGGAGCATTATTCAAGTCCTGTGCTATGAGATAATTAAACTTTAGTGCAAAAGGGTCAGAACTTTCAGACCATGAACCAGAGGTAACTTTGAGGAATAAACTGTACTAATTGGCTAAACCAAAAATTCTAGAAATTTTATGGTAGAAAGGTACATGAGTCTAGTTTCAAGGAAAATTAACGGAACTAAATTTGGAGTTTCGTAGCTCCAGATATAAATATTTTATTGACTATTGTATAGGAAGACAGCTTATTATGAACTTGAGAATAGGTTGGGAACATTGATAAAAGCATGTTAATAAGTTGCTTATTATTTTCATATGAACTTACTAAGCGTAAAGCTTACCCTCCCTTCCTTTCCCATGTTTTCTAGTGTTGCCAGGTTAGCTCGGGTTGGAGTTTGTCGGAGATATTATCACACTGTCAAGCTATCGCTATTGGTGTAAGTAATTTCAAGTACTTTGAGTCTATGGCATGTATAAGAGTTTAAATATTTGAGTGTGTGACATTTGTTTTAGCCAGATGTATTGGCTTACATTAGCTATTGAGGTTGTAAACCTATTTATATATGCATGCATGTGCTATTATCTTATGTGATGAGTTTATAATGATTATGGCATGAATGTAGAAAGGATGTGAGTAAAATCTATGATATCTATTGCATGAGAAATTGACATGATCATAACATGTTTATGGACGTTTAAGTGCCCATGTATGCCTTGTTGTATGCTATTGTATAAGTATGTGTGCATGTGTTGTGAGGGTGATAAAATGGCTTGAAAAATAGCCTTGTATTTGTCCACACGGTCTGTCCCCATGGGTGTGTTGTCCAGCCGTGTGTCCCCTGCACCTAAGTTTGTCAAGTCAGTATGCATGGTAGTATGCACACGGGTAAGAGACACGGCCATGTGTCTCAGCCGTGTGAAGGACACGGTCATAGGACACGGGCGTGTGCCTTAGCCGTGTGGCCTCAATTTTTTCATGACCAAATTGGAAGAATGTCCAGGTCTTTGGACACGGGTTCGAGACACGGGCGTGTCCCTAGCACACGGGCGTGTGCTTTATACTCACACGGGCATGTGGAGCCTTAAAGCATGAACTTTTTAATTTTTTTTTAGTTCTCGATTTAGTTTTGAACCGTCTCTAATGCATGTTTTGAGCCTCGTAAGCCCGTTTAAGGGACAAAATGAATGTGAATGAGAACTTTTAAGTTAAAAGAAATTTTATGGCCCGGTTTTATATGCGTATGCTTGAGTTAAGTCTGGAAGCACCTCGAATCCTGTCCCAGTGTCGGATACAGGCGAGGGGTATTACATTTAGTGGTATCAGAGCATGGTTTAGTCGATTCTCAGACTAACCTAGCACATGTAAGAGTCTAGCTATACATGCCACAAGTTTGTGATAGTGTGATGTCTCCCGGCGCAAATGAGAACTATCTTGTGTAGGCAAGGTACTCTTCAACCGAGCTACACCCAATCACGTAGATAATGATGCTAAATTATTCAGTAAAGTATAGTTATGAAGATTTAAAACTCAAAAAGGTACGAACAAGAATTCGTGAAATGTATATGTATATATTTGTGATATGAGGAACATGAAATAGAATGTGTACATGGTATAATGAGCTTATCTATGATTGATTGATAATCCCATGGTGTACATGATTGATTTGTTCGAGTGAAAAAAAAATTGTGTTTAGATAAATTACTAAAAAATACAGGTAGAGAGAATGTTCATGTATACTTATTTGAATGAATATGGTTGGCAAATTCGCATAGTCTGAGTATAAGTGTTAAATTACTTGGATTGATTTACATGTTTGTAATGATATGCATACGATGATGTGAAATGAAAGTACAAATTGGAATATACTTATTCACATTTGTTGGCTCTCGTATGGTGTTATGTACATGACTGGTTTGATTAAATGAATGGGATAAGTAAAGTTACTCAGAATTCATAGAGTACATGTATGAGTATACTTGTCTAAATGAGATAACTGGAAAGTTAGCATAAAACGAATATGAATATCGGTCTGTCTGAAATGAATGATATGATTTTGATGATGTTGCTATGATGATGAAAGTTGTGATAAGCTCTTTCATGCATGTTAGTATTCATACGATGTTACGTGCCTAACTTATTTGACCTAGTGATTATGAAAAGAAAACTTTACTCGAAATGAAAAATGTATGTATAAGTACTTCTATTTAATGATGTGTAATCAGTATGTACATGTAATTGACATTTATGTTTAAATCTCTGAATTAAAGATGTCATAAATGTTATGATAGCATGAAAACTAAAATGAAAGATTAAAGAGTAGAACGCTAGAATTGAGTACGATCGTTCGATTATGGATTGAAGGATAAAACCATGGTTGGACCATGGCAGTGAAGGTGATATGTGCGCCAGTGTAAGACATGTCTGGGCCATGGTATCAACATTGAGACGAGTGCTAGTGTAAGACATGTTTCGGACATGCATCTGCCTCGAGACGTAAGCTAGTGTAAGACATGTCTAGGACATGCATCGGCTACGAGATGTGTCAGTGTAAGACCATGTCTAGGACATGGCGTCGACACAGACATGACTGGGAGATGCATCAGCCACATCGTGAAAGCTAGTGTAAGACCATGTCTGGAACATGGCATCGACTTGATATGTGTTAGTGTAAGACCTTTCTGGGACACGGCATCGACACAGATGGACAAGAGCTAATACAAGACCATAGTTGGACTATGGCATCAAGTAAACGATGTACTCAAGACCATAAGACGTTCTCTAATTTGATAAAGGTTGGTAAGTAAATTAAGGCTAAGTGTTCAAACTTGATTAGACATTAATGGTAATTCGTGTAACACCCCTAACCCGTAACCGACATCGGATTAGGGTTACGAGGCATTACCAGATAGACAGAACATTTCGGACCAATTTAGAATACAGATATTATTTAACATCATTTCATAAGCAATCATTTCTAAATATAGTCTATGAGACCTAAAACATACATTTAAGAAAAGGTCGAAACTAAACTGAACCTATTCAGAATTTTCAGAACTTAACTAATTCTTTCAAATTGTTAAAGTCACACGCCCTTGCGACTAGGCCGTGTGTCATACACGGGTACAAGACACACCCATGTGAACCAGTCATGCCAAAAATAGGTCCTATACTGACTTTTTCACACGACCAATAGGCACGCCCGTGTACTATGGCCATGCGATACATAGCTAGCTACTGACTTTAGCCCATAGCCATATGACACGCCCGTGTGTCAAGACCGTGTGGTTCTTAGGAGAATATTGCTTTTCTTTCACGGCCACAAGGCACGCCCGTGTCCCCTGACCGTGTGGCACCAAGCAGGCTTGGTTTAAGCCAAATTTGCCACCCCTTTTTGGGTCCAATCCTACAAGCAATAATATACAACATTCATACCAAAATTTCCAACCAGTTCCATGCTCAAAACATGCTTCATTATAACAAAAACATATTAGCTCATATAACACTACAACCATACATTATTTGGCACCATCAACCAAATACCAAAACTATATACAACATTTCATTTGCTAGCCAACTCCCATCGCATAATATATACACATCAAAATTTATATACATAGACTTTCTACCCTATACATGTCATATTTTAAAGTATGGTGACGATCTTCGACTATCCCCGAGCCTTCAGTAGCTACGATAACTGTAAAACAGACAGTAAACACATAGAGTAAGCTACAAAGAGCTTAGTAAGCCAAATACAATTGGTCTAACTACTAAAGCATATAAGTACAATTCAACCATAAAGATTCATAACCATTTCATAGAATAATTCATAAACTTAACCATGCTCCTTTGTTTGCATATATGTCATGCTTCATTTCCATACATATTTCACAGAGATAGAGTTTTTCATATTCAAAAATTTAGTACGATACAAACGTACCTACATAGGTTATACATTTTATATACTCAATCTCAGATTTGGTATGCTATCATCAGACGGGTCAGAAATGATACAGATGCTCATAAACAAGTACAATGTCGACGTCTCGGACGTGCTCTTACATGTAATTCAATATCGATGCCTCTGTCTCAGAAAGGGTCTTACACGAAATCAGATACGATGCCGATGTCCCGGACATGGTCTTATACGTAAATCTCAATCGAGGCCTGTATCCCAAACACGGTCTTACACGATGCCTCAGACAGATGTCAACTTTTCTTAGAAACATACAGAGCTTTTCAGATACTAACATATTATCATACTTTACTCTAAATATATTTATCCGGAACTTAAGGCCATCCAATACAAATTACAGTTTATATGTGCAGAATTTATTTCAATTAACACGTAATTGTAATTTGACTTACCTTGGACGGATTTCGGACTGAACGAGTCAACAATTCGACTAATTTGGACTTCCCCCGATCTAAGTCTGATTTTCTTTGTTCTTGATCTTAATCAAGATGAACAAGGGTCGAACCCTAGGTAAGCTTTTCTCTTTTATTTTTCTTGTGATTTTGGTAATAAGGATGAATGATTCATCCAATATGATTTTCGGTAATAAGGATGAATGATTCATCCAAAAGCATGTTTTATTTTATTATAAACATTATAATGTCCCTTTTCCCAAATTAACCTTAGTATAATAAACATTTAAGCTTATCATGGATGTCCAACAATGTCCATTAATATATCAATGATCTATTTGCATCTTAAAGACCTCATATTTAACAAGACAAATCAATTAGGTACTTAATCAAATAGAAGGCCACTTTTGCATTCTCTGCAATTAAGTCCTTTTTTATAATTAAGCACAGAAACAGACAAATTTAATCACAGAAATTTCACAGATGTAAATTCACACATCACAGACACAGAAAATAATATTAAAATATTTTTTGGACTCAAATTTGTGGTCCCAAAACCACTATTCCGACTAGGGTCAAAATCGGACTATTACAATTCTCCCCCTTAGGGATTTTTGTCCCCTAAAATCTTACCATTAAATAGATTCAGATATTGTTGTCTCATAGAATCTTCAGACTCCCACGTGGCCTCTTATACACCTTGTCCATGCCACATCACTTTAACCAATGAAATTTTCTTGTTTCGTAACTCTTTAACCTCACGAGCTAAGATACGGATCGGCTTTTCTTCGTAAGTCATATCGGACTGAATTTCAATCTCAGACGGTAAAATTACATGTGAGGATCAGATCTGTATCGTCTAAGCACCGATACGTGAAACACATTATGAATATTCTCTAACCCAGATGGTAGCCTCAATCTATAAGCAACCGGTCCAACTCACTCGATGATTTCATACGGTCCAATGAACCTTGGACTCAACTTGCCCTTTTTTCCAAATCGGAACTATTTCTTCCACGGAGATACTTTCAGAAATATTTTATCACCGACCTTAAATTCAATATCTTTTCTTTTCAAATCTGCATATGATTTCTGACGATTAGAGGCAGCTTTCAGACTATCTCGGATTATTTTCACTTTCTGTTATGTTTCTTTTATCAAATCAATACCGTAAATCTTATTCTCACAGAGCTCAGACCAGTATAACGGAGTTCTACACTTTCTACCGTATAAAGCTTCGTACGGTGCCATTTTGATGCTTGACTGAAAATTGTTATTATAAGCAAATTCAATCAAGGGTAGATACTGTTCCCATATACCTTTAAACTCAAGAATACAACATCTCAACATATCCTCGAGAATCTGAATAATCCATTCAGATTGACCATTTGTTTGCGGATGAAAAGTAGTGCTAAACTGTAATTTAGTACCCAGAGCATCTTGTAATTTCTTTCAGAATCGCAATGTGAATCTTGGGTCTCTATCTGACACAATCGACAATGGTACACCACGCAATCTCACAATATCAGAAATATAAAGCTCAGCTAACTTATTAAGTGAGAAATCATATCGTACTGGAATAAAATGGGCTGACTTCGTCAATCTGTCAACTACAACCCAAATCGGGTCTTTATTTTCGGTGACAGAGGCAAACCCGAAACAAAATCCATGGTCACTCGATCCCATTTCCACTCCAAAATCATAATCAGTTGTAATAACCCAGATGGCACTTGATGTTCAGCTTTAACTTGCTGACAGATTAAACATCTCAAAACAAAGTCAGAAATATCTATTTTCATTCACGGCCACCAATATAGTTGTTTCAAATTGTTATACATTTTCATACTTCCCGGATGTGCAAAAAATCTACTACTGTGAGCTTCACTCAAAATCATTTGAATCAACTCAAGATTTCTCGGAATACAAAGTCTATTTCTGAATCTCAAACAACCATCAACATCAACCAAGAATTCAGAATCACACAGAGTTCATTTTGCTATCAATTCATTGTCATATTTCTGAGCCTCGCAGATCAGTTGTATAAACAAAGGTTTTGCTTTCAGTTCAGCACAAACCAAGATATCATCAAACAGTACTAAATGAGCG
Organism: Gossypium hirsutum; assembly: GCF_007990345.1. Lineage (NCBI taxonomy): Eukaryota > Viridiplantae > Streptophyta > Magnoliopsida > Malvales > Malvaceae > Gossypium > Gossypium hirsutum. Next base: position 50,115,675 of record NC_053430.1, on the reverse strand, counting down.
TTCATAGCACGCAATACAGACAACGATTTCCTACTTAGAGCATCAGCAACAACATTATCTTTGCCCGAATGATAATCAATCACAAGTTCGTAGCCTTTTAACAGTTCTAACCATCTTCTCTATCGCAGATTCAAATCTTTTTGCGTCATTAAATACTTCAGACTTTTATGATCAGAAAACACGTGACATTTCTCACCAAACAGATAGTGACGCCAGGTTTTCAAAGCAAATACAATAGCAGCTAACTCAAGGTCGTGTGTTGGATAGTTCTTCTCATGCGGCTTTAATTGTCTCGAAGCATAAGCAACAACTTTTCCTTCTTGCATTAAAACACAACCGAGTCCATTCAACGAAGCATTGCTGTAAACAACAAACTCTTTACCTGACTCAGGTTGTACCAGTACCAGAGCTTCAGTTAATAGAGCTTTTAACTAATCAAAACTTTTCTGACATTGTTCAGACCATTCAAACTTCACATCTTTCTGGACCAACTTTGTCAACAGAGTTGCTATCACAGAGAAATCTTTTACAAATTGTTTGTAGTAACCGGAAAGTCCCAGAAAACTGCGGACTTTAGATACATTCCTCAGAGGCTTCCAATCCAGAATAGCTAAAATCTTGCTCGGATCAACTCGGATACCAGAAGTTGATACAATATGACCAAGAAAACCAACTTCTCGCAATCAGAATTCACATTTACTAAACTTTGCATACAACTGTTTATCTCGCAGAGTCTGTAGCACTATTTTCAGATGTTCAGCATGCTCAGATTCATCACGTGAATAAATCAAAATATCATCAATGAATACAAAAACAAATTGATCTAGATACAGTTTGAAAATTTTATTCATTAAATTCATAAATACAGCAAGTGCATTTGTTAAACCAAAAGGCATAACTAAAAATTCATCAAGTTTTCAGAATATCAGAATCCTTTACTCGCAACTGGTAGTAACCCGATCTCAGATCTATCTTAGAAAACACAGTAGCACCTTTCAACTAATCAAATGAGTCATCAATTATAGGTAGAGGGTATTTATTCTTTACAGTCATTTTATTAAGTTGACAGTAATCTGTACACATTCTCATTGTGCCATCTTTCTTTTTCAAAAATAGAACAGGAGCACTCCATGGTGAAAACTCGGTCTAGCAAACCCTCGATCAGTCAATTCTTACAACTAAGATTTTAATTATTTTAACTCAGTCGGAGCCATTCTATACGAAAATATTGAAATCAGAGTAGTACCAGGTACTAATTCAATGCCAAACTCGACTTCTCGAATCAGAAACAAACCAGGTAGTTCTTCAGGAAACACATCCGGAAATTCACAGACAACAGGCACTGATTCAACTTTCTTATCATCCATTTTCGAGTCTAACACATAAGCTAAGTAGGCTTCACAACCTTTCTTCACATATTTCTGTATTTTCATTGCAGATACCATAGCTGGTAGTCCATTCAGATCACTAGACTCAATTCGGATTATTTCATCATTCTTACACCTTAAATCAATGACTTTTCGTTTGTAATTCACAATAGCATCGTGCAAAGTCAACCAGTCCATTCCCAGAATTATATCAAAATAGTCGAAAGGTAAAAGCATCAGATCAGCAGGAAAACAGATATCTCGTATCATTAACGGACAATTCTTGTAGACTTTATCAACTAAGACACTTTTGCTTAAGGGGTTCGATACTCTAATTACGAATTCAGTAGACTCTACAGGAAAAGCCATACTGTGCACTAAATTCATACAAATATAAGAATGCATTGATCCAGGATCTATCAATGCAATCACAGAAGTATCATAGAGAGTAAAAATACTAGTAATCACATCTGGAGACGAGGCTTCCTCACGAGCTTGGATAGCATAGGCTCTAGCAGGTGCTCTAGCGTCAGATCCAACAATAGTATCTCCAGTAGCTCTTTGACCACTACTTGCATTTCTTGCATTTCTAGAAGGTCTACCTCTAGCTGAGGTGTTACTCGATCTCAGATTTTGTACATTTTCTTGCTCAACAGGTTCAGAACAATCTCTTACAAAATGATCCAGAGATCCACATCGAAAACAGGCTTGGTCATTCAATCTACAATTTCCCAGATGTCTTTTACCACAGTATTTACATTCAAATCTCTCAGATCGGACATTCTCAACACTTGCAACAGAAGTAGCAGGGACTCTGAAGTTTGAATGCGATCTAGCTCGATCTCGGTTTGAATGTCCTACATTAGCATTTGAACAGCTTTGATCATATCAAAATTTCGTTGACATAGACTGAAATGATCTACTCGAAGATCTCTTTCTAACATCTCTAGCTTCAGAATCAACTTTTCTTTTCTCTTTACTTAATTCTTCAGCTTTACATGCTCGCTCAACGAGTACTACCATTTCTTTAATTTCCAAAATCCCAACTAACAGACGGATATCTTCGATTAGTCCATCTTCAAAACCTTTTACACATTATTGCTTCATTCGATACACATTCACAGGCATACTGACTCAATCTCACAAATTCACGTTCGTATTCAGTAACAGACATACGACTCTGTTTAAACTCGAGAAACTCTTTACATTTCTGATTAATGAATCCCTAACTAATATATTTCTTCCGGAATTCAGATTGAAAGAAATTCTACGTAACTCGTTCACTCGGAACCACAGATATTAAATTTTTCCACCAATGATACGCCGTATCTCTCAGAAGTGAAACGGCACATTTAACACACTTCACAGGACTCAGAGAGATCTCATCAAACACTCTTATTGTATTTTCCAACCAGAATTCGGCTCTTTCATCATCATCATTCATTGTAGCTTGGAACTTTTCAGCCCCATACTTTCTAATCTTATCAACCGATAGTCTACTTAACTGTACCAAATTCACTCGTGGCATATCAGGAGTTTGAGAAGGATTAACCGGGGGTAGAGGTTGTTGTACAGTCGGATTGGTTCTAATGTATTGGGTGAACTATTCATTCATCATCTGATAGAAGGCTTACTTAGCCTCGCTATCACGGCTACTCATAGCCGGTCACGAATCATCTTGCACTGTCCCTTACGCGGGAGCAGGCGCATTGCTTTCAACATCGTCAGTTGCAGCTCTATCTGGATCCATTTACTATATAAAAGCACATTTCAAAGTCAGGAGTCACCACACTATCACAGATTCAGATATATGGCATGTATAGCTAAACTCATATACACTATGGTAGTCCTAGAACCGACTAAACTATAGCTCTGATACCACTAAAATGTAACACCCCTAACCTATAACCGACATCAAATTAGGGTTACGAGGAATTACCAGACAGACAGAACATTTCAGACCAATTCAGAATCACAGATATTATTTAACATCATTTCATAAGCAATCATTTCTAAATATAGCCTACGAGACCTAAAACATACATTTAAGGAAAGGTCGGAACTAAACCGAACCTATTTAGAATTTTCAAAACTTAACCAATTCTTTCAAACTGTTAAAGTCACACGCCCGTGCGATTAGGCCGTGTGTCATACACGGGTACAAGACACGCCCATGTGAACCAGCCGTGCCAAAAATAGGTCCTATATTGACTTTTTCACACGACCAATAGGCACACCCGTGTACTATGGCCGTGTGATACTTAGCTAGCTACTGACTTTAGCCCACGGCCATATGACACGCCTATGTGTCAAGAATGTGTGGTTCTTAAAAGAATACTACTTTTCTTATACGGCCACAAGGCACGCCCGTGTCCCCTGACCGTATGGCACCAAGCAGGCTTGGTTTAAGCCAAATTTGCCAGCCTTTTTTGGGTCCAATCCTACAAGAAATAATATACAACATTCATACCAAAATTTCTAACCAATTCTATGCTCAAAACATGCTTCATTATAACAAAAACATATTAGCTCATATAACACTACAACCATACATCATTTGGCACCATTAACCAAATACCAAAACTATATACAACATTTCATCTGATAGCCAACTCCCATGGCATAATATATACATAGCAAAACTTATATACATAGACTTTCTAGCCTATACACGCCATATTTTAAAATATGTACACTTTCAAAAGTACCAAAATGAGATCGATAGTATAGTGACGATCCTCGACTATCCCCGAGCCTTCAGTAGCTACGATAACTGTAAAACAGATAGTAAACACATAGAGTAAGCTACAAAGAGCTTAGTAAGCCAAATACAGTTAGTCTAACTACTAAAGCATATAAGTACAATTCAACCATACAGATTCATAACCATTTCATAGAATAATTCATAAACTTAACCATGCTCCTTTGTTTGCATATATGTCATGCTTCATTTTCGTACATATTTCACAGAGACAGAGTTTTTCATTTTCAAAAATTTAGTACGATACAGACATACCTGCATAGGTTATACATTTCATATACTCAATCTCAGATTTTGTATGCTATCATCAGACGGGTCAGAAATAATACAAATGCTTATAAACAAGTATACTACCGACATCCCAGACGTGGTCTTACATGTAATTCAATATCGAAGCCTCTGTCCCAGATAGGGTCTTACATGAAATCAGATACGATGCCAATTTCCCAAACATGGTCTTATACGTAAATCTCAATCAAGGCCTGTGTCTTAGACACGGTCTTACACGATGTCTCAGACAGATGTCAACTTTTCTTAGACACATACAGAGCTTTTCAGATACTAACATATTATCATACTTTACTCCAAATATATTTATCCGGCACTCAAGGCCATCTAATACAGATTACAGTTTATATGTGCAGAATTTATTTCAATTAACACGTAATTGGAATTTAACTTACCTTGGACGGATTTCAAACGGAACGAGTCGACTATTCGACTAATTTGGACTTCCCCCGATCTAAGTCTGATTTTCTTTGTTCTTGATCTTAATCAAGATGAACAATGGCCAAACCCTAGGTAAGCTTTTCTCTTTTCTTTTTCTTGTGAATTTCGGTAATAAGGATGAACGATTCATCCAAAAGCATGTTTTATTTTATTATAAACATTATAATGTCCCTTTTCCCAAATTAACCTTAGTATAATAAACATTTAAGCTTATCATGGATGCCCAACAATGTCCATTTAATATATCACTGGTCTATTTGCATCTTAAAGGCCTCATATTTAACAAGACAAATCAATTAGGTACTTAATCAAATAGAAGGCCACTTTTGCATTCTCTGTAATTAAGTCATTTTTTATAATTAAGTGCAAAAACAGACAAATTTAATCACAGAAATTTCACAGATGTAAAGTCACATATCACAGACACAGAAAATAATATTAAAATATTTTTTAGACTCGAATTTGTGGCCCCGAAACCACTATTCTGACTAGAGTCAAAACCAGACTGTTACAATTCGAGTAAAAGAAATGAAAATTTGTATTGCGATAAATTCACTGATGTTTGTCTAGTATTCATATGAAATAAAGTTGCATGTGTTACTAAGATATATGAAAGTGTGTTCATAACAAGTTGGAAATTTGAGATGTTTGAATCAGATGTGCATGATACCCTGTTGTTATTAAGTGTGTATATGTGTGAGAGCCGAAAATTTAGAGGCTTTACAATCTTCACCCCCTTACCAGAATAGAGTTATATGATAAAATTCACGAGAAATATGTTGCATAAGCTTGCAAATGTGAAACTAAAGAGTGCAATAATGGAGTATTATGGGATTAGTGATGACATAATTAATCAGAGGAATGATGTCAGATTTGCAAAGATGTCTGAGTATGATGGATTCAATTAAGTAAAATTTTAGCTATCTCTCTCTTTTGAGTATTATGTATTTTCCTTTATCCTTGGGAATATATATGGTTTCTCATTTCCAGTGAAATTCTTAGTATATGAGGATGTTAGCGACTGTGATATCAGACGAAAGCTCTGTTGATCCGGTTAGTTATAATCGACATTTCTTATCTCCTCGAAATTCTATTCCGATATGTCAGAATGGAGTCGATAGTAAAGATTTATGTGAGACCATTCTGATATTTCTATTGATTATGGTTTTATATATATACGAGAAATATATTATCTCTGTTATGATGGAATTCCAAAGCGTATAGACGGTAGTTTCCTTCTGGTTTTCTCTGAGGGATTTTTTAGATTTTCCTCATTATTTTCTTTGGGGTTATATTCTCGAATTTCTGGTATGGTATTATATCTGGAATTCTTTATCTTGGTTTTTCCTATCGTTCTTATTTTGAGAATTATCAAACCTGGCTTATCCTTAAGTGTATCCTTTGACGTGCGATAATAGTATCTATTATGATTATGCTTATGGCTCAACTATGGAAGTGTGGGGGTTCTAATATTTTGATTTCTCTAATCTTCATATAGAGAATTATTATCAGCAAAGGTAAACTAAGTTATGTGCATTTAAGTTTATTCTCTGGTCCGGAAATAATGTTGCGCATTTACGAGTAAGTAAACGTGCAGTTGGAAATGGAGAAATTGTATTCTTTTAAGTATGATGTGGAAACATATTAGTTAGACTATTCTCATTCGAGAGATGTGGTTATAAGTAAAGTTGTTCTGATTGATAAAGAGAGCACGTTCGTAAAGTTTGACTCGTTTGATACATGTTAGTAAAGTCTCTAAATAGTTGAAGACCTGATTTCTGGTTTCTGTTACTATTATTTCAGAGTAAAATTTGAGTACCAAGAAAATCTGGGTTATGTAGTGAATTGTGTAGAGAGCTCACTGTAGCATCTTGTCTGTTCTCCCAACAGATGTTGAATTGTCTTCAGGGTTAAGCCGAATATCCAATGTATTCGAGATTATTATTGTCAATGATGACATTGAAAAGAAAATGAGAAAAGACTGATTGAATTTCATATTGGGATGTCTCTCACCTCTGGGAAGGAGAGATAACAATTGGTTTGTGTTAGATTGATGATGGAAGTCCGCACGATTATTTTAGTGTGTACAGATATATTATTCGACAGATGTGACTGAGTTATATGTCTCTGAGTTTATAGTTCCAAGAATGTCAGCCTTTAGTATTTTGAATTGAGCTCTGAGGTTTATACCGCAATTATGGAAAGGAAGAGAATCCTATGTATGAGACTGAGATGAATTATAAATTATGAGAAAAAGGTGAAAGTGATTCATGGAAGTTGAAAGCAACTTCTTCTGGTAAGATTTTCGGAAACGAAAATCTCTAAAGTGGGGAGAATTGTAACAGCCCGATTTTTGGCCAAGTCAGAACAGTGGTTTCAGAACCACTATTTCGATGCCAGAGAAAATTATTTTGATGTTATTTTATGTGATATAGCATGTTTATAAAGGTGCATAAAACTTTTGGTATATTAATTTTAGCGATTGCTAGTCCAATTTCGAAAAAGGACTATATCGCATAAAAGGTAAAAGTTGTGCTTTGATGCCTAAAGGTGTTAAATTGCTTTGAATCTTAAATTGGGGGTCTTTAAAGTTAAATTAGACCAATGAAAGTGTGATGACCGGCCAAGGGAGACAAGATTGGTCAAAAAGCCAAAATTTATGGGATATTAGGTGACTTTTTGGTAATAAAATAATATAAAGAAAAAGTTGTCATTTTCTTTCATTCTTCATCTTCTCTTTCACCAAAAATGGCAGCAACATGGGGGGTTTGAGAGCTGGAAAATTTCAGCAACATATTTTCCTAGTAAGTAATTGTTTTTAATGCATTTTTTTTATAATTTTTACATTTTTGGAACCCCTAAAGCATGAGCTTTCAAAATAGGGGACTATTTTGCAAAATGATTAAGAGTCTAGGGTTTTTCCATGAAACAATATGTGTTGTTTGCTGAGTTTTTATGGAAAAATATGAGTCTTGGTAGTGTTATAAACAACTTTTGTGAAAGAAGTTTGCATGAAAGCACCTAAAAAGGGTTATTTTACAAAGTTGTAAAATAAGTGTAAATGTGTGAAATAATTGAATTTATGAGTTGCTATAGTTATGAAAATGATTTTTCTAGGCTTAATGAGTAAGAAATGTGATAAAAATCATTTTACGAGCCTAGGGGAAATTTGGTAATTTTGGCAAAGTAAAGAGGCAAAATTGTAAATTTTGCCAAAATGTGTCATTGGACTAATTTGATTAGTATATTGTTTTAATAAGTTAAATGTGATGTTATAGATAATGAAAAACGAGATTCGGGCTTAGAACGAGGAAAAACGAGAAATTGATGTTTAGGCCTCTCTTACCAATTTGGTGTTGAGGTAAGTTCGTATGGTAATAATAATGCAATATCATGCTTGAATTAAAATTCTCTATTGTTATGGCATTAAGTGTATGATTTAATATATTGGAAGTCTGATGGAATATGATGTTTCTTTGAAACAAGTAAGTTTGTACGAAAGTAATTTATCAATTTCATTATCATGTGCTTAATACTTGATATTGTACAAAATGTGGATATGTGCCTTTATTGGAATTTACTTGTGATGATTCAATGAAAATGTGATGATAGCTTTGTATCTCGAAAATCCCGGGTGACTCTGAGGAATGCTTAGGATTTCTGGTATCATGACACAATATCAAATGTATGCCAGTGTGGTCTAGGACATGGCATCAGTGATGATATGTATGCTATTATAAGACCATATCTAGGATATGGCAACGATATGTGGATCCATGTAAGACCATGTATGGGACATGGCTTTGGTATTCTATTTAGTGTATGATAATTCCGAACATCCTTTAGCATCCCGAGTGTTCAACGGGTAATGAAATGGATGATGTGATGAAAGCCCTAAGGAGGGCATGTTAAAGAAGGTATGATTATATACTTTATTACGAGTTGGTACAGGTATGTTCTTGAGTTATGTTACAAGTTGTACAAGTATGTACACTAAGCTTATGAGTAATGCCTTGATATGTGAAAATCTATGATGTATATAATATTTGGTGAGTACTATAAAAATGGCATGATTTGGACTAAGTCTTTGATACTTGATGACATTGAGATTATGGGTCCATGCTTATGATGCATAGCTACGTGTTATTACCATGATGGATGAAATGATGTTGTATTAATTTGGTGAACAATAATTGTGAATGAGTAAATTAGCCTTGACAGTTTTAGGCTACTGTAGTGGTGTAACTTTGAAAATACACTAAAAATAATGGAAAATGATTTAGAGGCTGAATAAAATATGGAATTAAAGCTTATTGGGTCTAGTTTCTTATAAAAGAACTGTGTAAGCAAAAGAATTTTCTATAAAGAGATAATTGAAGTTGTGTGAGACAAAGTCAGAATGACTTCGAAATCCCTTGTTCTGATTTGAGAAAAGCATTATAAATTGTACAAAAATAGTGAATTATAATTTATATGTTTAGAATCCTTAATGAGTCTATTTTTAAGAGAAATAGATGGGGACATTATTCGAGTCCTGTGCTATGAGATAATTAAACTTTAGTGCAAAAGGGTCGAAACTGTAAGACTGTGAATCAAAGGTAACTTTGAGGAATAAACTATACTAATTGGATAAACCAAAAATTCTAGAAATTGTATGATAGAAAGGTACTTGAGTCTAGTTTTAAGGAAAATTAACGGAACTTAATTTGGAGTTTTGTTGCTCCAGATATAAATATTTTATTGAGTGTTGTACAAGAAGACAGCTTATTATGAACTTGAGAATAGGTTGGGAACATTGATAAAAGCCTGTTAATGAGTTGCTTATTATTTTCATATGAACTTAATAAGCGTAAAGCTTACCCCATTCCTTTCCCATGTTCTTTAGTGTTGCCAGGTTAGCTCGGGTTGGAGTTTGTCGGAGATATTATCACACTGTCAAGCTATCGCCATTGGTGTAAGTAATTTCAAGTATTTTGAGTCTATGGCATGTATAGGAGTTTAAATATTTGAGTGTGTGACATTTGTTTTAGCCAGATGCATTGGCTTACATTAGCTATTGAGGTTGTAAACCTATTTATATATGCGTGCATGTGCTATGATCTTATTTGATGAGTTTATAATGATTATGGCATGAATTTGGAAAGGATGTGAGTAAAATCTATGATATCTATTGCATGAGAAATTGACATGATCATAACATGTTTATGGACGTTTAAGTGCCTATGTATGCCTTGTTGTATGCTATTGTATAAGTATGCGTGTATGTGTTGTGAGGGTGATAAAATGGCTTGGAAAATAGCCTTGTATTTGTCCACACGGGTAGACACATGGGCGTGTGTCTAGGCCGTGTGTGACACACGGTCCGCCCCCATGGGCATGTTGTCCAGTCGTGTGTCCCCTGTACCTAAGTTTTTCAAGTCAGTATGCATGGTAGTATGCACACGGGCAAGAGACACGGCCATGTGTCTCAGTCATGTGAAGGACACGGTCATAGGACACGGGCGTGTGCCTTAGCCGTGTGGCCTAAATATATTCATGACCAAATTGGCAGAATGTCCAGGTCTTTGGACACGGGTTCGGGACACGGGCGTGTGCTCTATACTCACACGAGTGTGTGGAGCCTTAAAGCATGAAATTTTCTAAGTTTTTTTTAGTTCTCAGTTTAGTCCCGAACCGTTTCTAATGCATGTTTTGGGCCTCGTAAGCCCATTTAAGGGACAAAATGCATGTGAACGAGAAATTTTAAGTTAAAAGAAATTTTATGGCCCGGTTTTATATGCGTATGTTTGAGTTAAGTCCGGTAGCACCTCGAACCCTGTCCCAGCGTCGGATACGGGCGAGGGGTGTTACAACATGTCTTACACTAGCAAACACATATCACCAAAATGTCATGGCATGAATATCCGTTTATTTCTAAGGTTCAACCGGGAGGTTCCTCTACATCAATTCTCATCATACATAATCATTTCCACAATCAAGCAATTTATGCTATATCTATTCGAATACGTGTAAGAACGATGTAGTTATATTATTTACATACGACTTACTCGTTTCTATGGGATATCATATTCCATTGAATTTCTAATGTATTCACCATCATGTGAATGTTATTAACTTTTGGCATCACTTTTATCATACTCAATATCATCAACATATAATTCAATATAACCGAAGCAAGATAGATTCAAGTATATTAACAATAACATGGATAACATGCTTATTTAGTCATACGAACTTACCTCGAATACGAAAATGACAAATTTACCATTAGTCCATAACCTTGTATTTTCTCGATTTAAGCCTGAATTCAAATATAGCCCATTTAGGACTCACATTATTCAAATTGACCCAAAAATCTTATTTTGGAAAATTTACAATTTTGCCCTTAAACTTTGCCAAAATTACGCTTTTCCCCCTAGGCTCGTCAAATGATTTTTATTCAATTTTCTTACTCTTTAAGCCTAGCCGAACCATTTTCATAACTATAGCAACTCAAGATTTCAATAATTACACACATTTACTATCTATTTTACAAAGTTTATAAAATGATACTTTTAGGTGTTTTCATGCTAACACCTTTCACAAAAGTTGTTTATTTCACAACTAAGATTCATTTTCTTCCATAAAAATGCAACAAAAAACATGAATATTCTCATGGTAAAACCCTATACTTTCAACCATTTTGCAAAATAGTCCATTCATTAGCTAAATTAAGCTACAAGGGTTCCAAAAGTACAAAAATTATCAAAAATAAGCATCTAAATCACTTACTTGTGAGGGTGAAGAGTTTGCCGAAATTTCAAGCTTCCAAACCCTTATTGTTTCTGGTATTTTTGGTGAAGAAATATGGAGAAGAAGGGTGGCTACTTCTGTTTTATTTTGTTAGTGTTTGCTTATGTCATCAAATACCAACCATACCAAATTTTGACTTTTCAACTCTTTTGCTCCCCCTATGGCCAGCCATCACTTATTTAATGGCCTAATTTCACTTTAAAGACTCTCAATTAAGGTTCTCTAGCAATTTGACACCTTTGACTATTAAAACAAAACTTTTGCCCTTTATGCGATTTAGTCCTTTTTCGCGATTAAGCACTCAAACGCCAAAATTAATTCACCAAAATTTTCATGCACTTATATAGTCATGCTATAACACATAAAATAATATTAAAATAATTCCTTGACCTCAGATTTGTGGTTCTGAAATCACTGTTCTGACTAAGCCTTATTTCGGGATGTTATAATCCATCAGTGATAAATGAACTATTTGATTTGCCTGATGTGGAACATGATGATTATTCAGCTTTGTTCAAAGATATTGATAGTGAAGCGCTTCAAGATGTGCTCAAAGACTTTACAATTCGTGGTACTAAATAGAACATCTCAAGGCAAGGTAATTATACATGCCGACGCAAATTTCTTAATTGGGAAGCGATGGTATGGTTTTACTTTATGCGGTCAAGTCTAATGCCCATTGCAAATTGTTTCACAATATCTATGGAATGTATGATTCTTTTATACTGCACTATTAATAAGAGATCTATTAACCTGGGAAAAATAGTCCTCGAGGAAATTCAAGAATGTGTAGGTAAAAGAATAGGTAGTGTGTATTTCCCATCACTAATTACTTTATTATGTTGTCAAGCACGAGTGCCAATGTGAAGGTTACTGACAAATTTTTATAGAAAGGGAATTATTTCTGTTAATGACATTGCTAGAGTAATTAGTGATCATACTGGGAAGAAGTTGATAATAGAAATTGAAGATGAAATGTCTGAACCAAATGTGTAGCCAAACTTGCAAGTTCCTATAGAAGTTTCAAATTCAATTAAGTCAGAAAATATGCCTTACTCAACATATACACAACCTACTGTCGACCCCAAGGTTCAATCAGAGCAGTCAGCCATATGGGATTTGTTGAAACACATGTATAAGCAATAACAAACTTATTGGTAGTATACAAAGATTCGAGATGGCACAATCTAGACCAATACGTAGAGGATTTTAATTTAGTACTTCAATGGATTACCTGAATTTCTATATGTTATTTTTGAACCATGAAAGCCAAAAGCCAGACAACAAGAATGTGGTTCTGAGTCAGCTTCAAAAAGTTCTGAGTCAGATTAAGGGAGTTTTTCTTTCTTGGGATTTACAACTTATTTCTTTTAGAATTTTTATTTTTATATTTCTTTTTCAGCATAATAATTTCGTATACTTACCCCTAATTTCTTTCTTTTTTTCCTTGTTGTTTTTAAGTTCAAATGAATCTTAAACAAAAATGTGACAATGAGAATGTACATGTCTAGGATTGGTTTTGACAAGGAACACTTGGTATTTAAGCAGTCTAATTAGACTCACCTCTCTTTCCTAGGAGCCAACCTGGTGTACAGTTCACATTCACTTATTTGTTAAATTATTCACAATGAGGACATTGTTCGTTTTCAGTTTGGGGGAACATTCTGAGTCAGTCGTTCGTCCATCAATGCTGATTTTTTTTCAATCAAGTCTCGCATGAGGTGTGTGTAAGTGGAAAAGTTCTCAAAGTCAATAAATTTCGCATATTATGTTAGCTCCAGTTCTAGTATAATTTCTTATTTTTTTATTTTCTATGTTAATTTTATTATGAGAAGAATGTCAATTTAGTAAATATGAATAAAACTCAGCTCATTTAAATTCTTTTAGAATAACTAAGTAAGCATGAAAGTCTATGTCTTTAGAATTGATTCTTCTAAATCCTTAAGGCGAAATCCTAGTTGGCATAATAATATTAAAAATGAAATAGGCATTTTGTTTGGTCTGATTGAGCTTTTCAAACCCACCTTGCTGAAATTATCCATTAGCACCCAATTTTGAGTTACATAGCCTATTTTCTTAATTACCCTGAAATTACCCTAAATTTCAAGCCATGTTCTTTAAAATTATTTATCTCTATTCTTCCACAAAATTTTTCACTTAGCTATTCCTTATATGCTTTATGTTTAAGTTTGGGGGAGTAAAAAAAAAGTGTTTGTGTTGATTTTTTGACACTTAAGCTTCGAAAAAAAAGTTCGAAAAAGATAGAGCATTATTTGAAGACAAAGGAAAATTGGATTCTTGAGTGAAGAAGATATTTCAAAGGTCCAAACTAAAGTTAAGTTTAAGTATGTTTCGTCCAAAAATATCCATCTTTTCCATACCTTGAACCTAACAATGTTACAACCTTGTTAAAACCTATTGATTTATATTACTTTGTCGACTATATTAGTGGAGAGGATTTATTAAAATTCAACATATAAAGACCTATTTGGTGGAGTTAAGGAACGATACTTAGCTCAATTTAGAAGAAATAAATGGGAAGAATTGCATACATAGCTCCTAAAAGACACATTCAATTCATAATTTTATTAACATTCGAAAGTTAAGAAGAATTTGAATAATACTTGAGCATGAGCTCCTTATTTGCATAAATTTGTCAAAGAGCATGATTTCACTTACTCGTACCCATATGGACTAAATTTGTTTTGTGTGTTTAGCATATGTCATCGCTTGGGACGAGCAACGGATTATTTTTAGGGGTGTGACAACTCTAAAAAATATAGAGTTGTCTTAAGCTCTTTTAATCATAATTCTTGTGAATTTTGGGTGATTTGAAATTAATTTTCAAAATTTTATTGAAAATATTATTTTATTCAATTGAGACTCATGGGAAAAAAATTATATTATTTTATTCCCAAAGTTCATGAACTATTACTTAATCAACAATTGGTGAACTCCCTGATTGAAACTATGTAGGTTAGGATGAATTTTGAGGCGATTGGACCCTAAAAGGTGACATGCATGACCAACCATGGGGAGCAAAATTGTTAGTTGGTCGATGCATGCAAGATGGACATATTACATGCCCAGATTAGCAAGGAAAAGTTACTCTACAAGTTCAAAAAAATTCATCTTGAATTTAGATTTCAACCCTTCAAAGGTGAAGAAAGGAAGAGGCATGAAATAATTAATTGGAGGTACTGATCCATTAAGAAAAATCAGTAGCCCAAACTGTCCATATAGCTGCCCAATTCAGGTATTTTTAGCTAATTTTGAAATTTGCAAACAGGCCCAAAAATTCACTTTAATACCCCTCCAACCCCTTTACTTTCCATGTGTAACACCCTTAACCCGTATCCGTAGCCGAAATAAGGTTACAGAGCATTACCGTATAAACATAACACAAAAACATACATTTCCAAAAATTAATATAAACATAGCATAATCCATTCATTTACATGCATATGGTCCCTTAACCGAGCCTTTAAGGCCTTAAAAACACCTTAGAAATAATTTAGGACTAAATTGAAAACATTTGGAACATTTAAGAAAAAGTTGGAAAAAATTGAACTGCAAGGGTCACACGACCGTGTGGCCCGACCGTGTGACTCACACGGCTAAGACACACACCCATGTTTCAGGCTGTGTAAGAATCGAAATAGGGATACACGGGTGTGTCCCAGCTCGTGTTCATGCCAATGTAACTTTTGAAGTTGGGTCACACGGCCAAGCCACACATTCGTGTGCCTGGCTGTGTAACTATCAAAATTACCTCATACGGTAGTGTGCCAAGCTGTGTGCTAGGCCGTGTAACAGCTTGACTTGCAAAACTTAAAACCTACAAGGGACACACGGTCGTGTCGCACTTGACTGAGTCATGTGTCACACTTGACTGAGTCACACGCCCTTGTCTCAAGCCGTGTAGACATGAAACTGGCTAAATTCAAGCCATTTCCACCACCAATACAAGCATGTACCTAAAAGCAATTTGTGCCAAATTCGAACCACCAAAACCTTATTAAAACATGCACGAAATAACCAATTCAATAGACCATTAACATTCAACCAATATTCCATACAAGGCACCTCAAATACAATCATTCAATCATTCCTAAGTGTGTACACTTACCACATCTTAATCATACTCATATACCTTTTTTACCACTTCCAAAACATACCATGGTTATAATCATTAGAACTTCCATATAAACATACCATTTGGTCACTCAACATGCATCATATCTTAGTCATATTAACACAAACCAACATGGCACCAAAAGTACATCAACCCAAAATAACATATACATGCCGAACTTATCAACTAACATTCAACTAACATCAAACACAAGTCCACCTATACATGCCATTATAACATTGATCAAAACATCAAAAACTATCGAAATTGATTGTTGGATAGTGTGATAGATTTCTGATGAGCTTCCAACCAAATCGAGCTTTTCGATGATTTGGCTAAATTGCAACAATGACTAATTACAGGGGTTATTTGGTAATTTTCCCTTCTCCTCGATTTTCATCTCATTTTTATCTAAAATAATAATTCTATTCAAATCATTAATTCAAACAGCAAAACCAATTCATTTTATGCAATTTAATCTTTTTGACATTTTACAAAATTACCCTCAACTTTTCATTTTTATTCAATTTAGTCTTTATGTCCTAATCATGCAAAGAAACCAATTTTATTGAAAAAGTCACTCAAATGTTAATAGCTTCCAATACAACCCACATTTTTAACAACTTCACATCAAGTCCTTGAATTATGATTTTAGCAATTTAATCCCTAAACTTTTAAATCATTTAACAAAATACTTATAAATAACAACTTATACTTCAAATTCATCATTTAACCTCTAAAATCATAAAGATTCATCAATGGCAACATTCAAAATCTTTAACAATTTCAAAAACAAAGGTACGAGCTAACTAGACCTAATTGTAACGATCTTAAAAACATAAAAATTATTAAAAACAAAATGAAAAACACTCACATGCATTGGAACTACACTTGACCGAATGCTTCCTATCCTTCCATGGAGGTTTCGATTATGGGGAAGAAGAAGACATTAAAGAAATTATAAATGTTGGCTTTTTTTGTTTTATTATCATTATTTTAACTCAACATGTAAAATATTTTAATTAAAACATTTTAAATACATAATATATCTTATTTTTCCACCCACTAACTGTACATCATAATGATTAGGGTATATTTTTACTTTAAAACCCTCATTTCATACTTTTATAACTATTTAATACAAATAAACTTATAGCGATTAATTTTTCCATCCTTTACAATTTAGTCCTTTTTAATTAATTAACTATCGAAACATTAAAATTTCTTAACCAAATTTTAATACGACCTTAATAACATTCTGCAAATATTTAATAAAATATTTACAGCTCAGTTTATAGAGACGAGGTCCCGATATCTAATTTTCTAAAACTACTTGACTTTAGGGTCTTACCACTTGAACTTAATTGTTTTTCCATTTAACAAAAATCATTCAATTAATTTTTATTAATACGCCATATTACTTGTAAATATTATTCGCTCATCAAATTTGTGACCCCAAAACTACTGTTTACGACACTATTTAAAAACGGGTTGTTACACCATGCTTCTTATTTTAGCACAAAGCTAAAAATAACCAATTCAATCAACGCTCTTTCCCCCATTCAAGGTCGGCCATGAGAATGAGAAAATTTAGTCCTCGAACCCAAAAATCAATTATCCAACCCCTAAATATTTAGTCATTCATGCTTGTATTAAAACTCATTAATAACAAGAAATTAAATAAAAACACCACTAACTTAAACCCTAAGAAAATTGATAAAAATCCAAGCTTTCTTACCAAAACTTGGATTACACAACAATGGAAGCAAGAATAATAAACGAGAACATAAAAGAGATGATTTTTAATAGAATAAAGTAAAGAAAGCTAAATAATGTTAAATTAGGATAAAAATGTAAGTACAAGAAAGTTTGAAGGTTTACTAAACAATTAAAACCTAGCTACAATACTAATTAACTTAACTACCAGCTATGAACTAAGAAACACTATAAAATAAACAAAAAAAAACCTAAGATATGGAGAAAACTAAACCCTAGAAGATGAAAAGAATGAAAACCTAGCTAAAACGAATGAAAAACTAGCTAAAACTAATGAAAAATGTAGCAGCCCGTTTTTAGTGATATCAAAAACAGTGGTTTCAGGACCACAATTCTAACGAGTAAATTATTATTGTTTTAATGTCTACTGAAATCTATTAAGGTCGTATTAAAATTTCGTTAAGAAATTTTTAAGTTCACATAGTTAATTAAGTAAAAAGGACTAAATCGTAAAAGGTGTAAAAGTTAAATTCTACTGGTTAAAGGAGTCTAATGGCTATGAAATCTTAAACTAAGGGACTTAAATGGTAATTATACCAATTAATGAGATAGTGGATGTTTATGAATATGGTTTAAATGAAATATTGATAGATTTTAAATGGTAAAAAGGTAAAAGGGTAAATAAGCTTAAAATAAAAAAGATTAAAAATCATCATCTTTCTCATTTTTTTTCTTCAAACCGATTCATCCATGGAAGAATAGATAAGGCATTCAGTCAAGCTTCCGATCTTGCATGTAAGTGTATCCAAGCCCCGTTTTTTATTTTTTTATGTTTTCGAGTCTGTTTTAGCTTAATTTAACTAGCCCGGGGGTAAATTTGCAAAAAAGTTAAAGGTTGAGGGACTTACCATGGATTATTTTGAATGAGTGTTGATGTTAATTGATAGATTATGAATCATTATTCAAAAATGAACAAGTTTTGTTAAGTGATTTTTATGAATTTTGGAAATATGAATTAATCTGTTAACGGTATAAATTCTAGGGTTTTATTGTGAAATGATGGTAAATATGGGTTGTTTCAAGGTCCCTTGCATCTTTTATTAACATGGATTTAGATTAAAATGGTTAGATTTTTAAGGACTAAGCTTAAGGACTAAATCGTGAAAAGTTAAAATGTTAGGGGCAAAGTGGTTATTTTTCATAAATATGAAATATGGATTAAATTGAATACTAGAAGTTTTTAATTGATTGAAATTATCTATTTAGATCAAGATAAACCACGTTTGGACTTAGATCGAGGAAAAGCTAAAACTTCGGATTAATTCGATCTAACCACTACGCCCTAATTGTCGAGGTAAGTTCGTATGAACTGTAACCATTTTTATGCTAGTAAAATTGAATGTTCATTATGTTGATTTGATATAAATGAATTATATATATAAATGTATCAATGTTACGATGAATTGACGGATATCGAGTTCTGGTTGAACCTTAGGAATTCTTAGGATACAAATGACATGTCATTAGGGATTTCATGTTTCGGGTGCTGGTCTTGAATCTCCTACTGATGGCTGAGGTCCTGCATTTGTTGTGGATTCTCCACAGCTCATGTGAGTAGCATCGTATAGCTTACATTCCAACCCACAACTCATGTGTGAGCATTGTTGTAAAGAAAATGTTACGGTTATATGTAAAAGCACACTTCATGTGAGCTTTCCCGTGTATCCGATGTAATTCTAGATGATTCAACAGGAAAGAAAAGGGAACAAAATGGTAAGTATGCAAATGGATTGAATTGTATTATTGAAATGGTAAGTTATATATAAGGTTTGTTAGGCTTTGTTAAGCTTATGGCATTGGTGTTGAATTGTATTTAATCTATGTATTGTATTATTGAAATGGTAAGTTATATATAAGGTTTATACGAGCTTACTAAGCACTCGTTGCTTACGTAGTTTCCTTTCCTTTATATTTTTTAGATTATCAAAAGCTCGATTTGGTTGGAAGCTCATTGGAGATCTATCACAGTATCTAGCAATCAATTCGATAGTTTTTTAGCATTTTGGTTAGATTTATAATGGCATGTATAGGGTGATTTATAATGGTGTTTTGATGAATGTGTTGATGTTGTTTTGGCATGTATAATCTTTTGAAAGCTCTGTTGGTTTGGTACACTTTGATGCCTTACCAAGTTATATCATTTTCGATATTGATAGAATAATGATGAAAAAGGAAATTGTTCTCTTAATCATATAAAATAAGGTGCCATAGTGCTTCTTATATACAAGGGATATAATAGAATTTGTAAAGAAATAATTTCATAAGAGATAAAGGAAGGTGAATTTGTTAAGCCTGATGAGTTGGAATCTATGGAGAATTGGATGAGTTGTGCTGGTCATTCTATTTGTTATTCATTTTTCCTAATATTCCCCCTGCATTGCGATGTTGAAGTTCTTTGAGAGCAACAACATTTAACCTGTCTCGAAACTTGGAAAAACTTCTAGTAGTCAATGGTTTTGTCAAGATATCAGCTACTTGATCATGTCTAGAGACATAGTTCACTTGCAACCTGCCATCCAAGACGTTGTCTCGTATAAAATGGATATCATGCTCAACATGCTTGACTTGAGCAGACAACACTGATTCACTGCTAGAGATACTGTGCTAGAATTGTCACACTAAACCATTGAAGCTCGCTCTAAAGGCATGCCAATTTCATTGAGTAAGGACTGAAACCATGTGATTTATACAGTTCCATTTGCTAAGCTTCTATATTCAGCCTCTGATGTGGATCAAGAAACCACTCATTGCTTCTTTGAGGACCATCCAATCAGGTTGTCACTAAGATAGGTACAAAATCCAAATGTAGACTTACGATCCTCAAGGGAACTAGCCCAATCAACATCAAAAAATCTTATTAAGTTAACCGCTGAAGGTTGAAACAGTAGCCCATAGTCCAGTGTGCCTCAAATGTACCTCAAAATTCTTTTAACAACAGTCCAATGGACATCAGAAGGCAAATGCATAACGTAATGTCTAGCCCTGTCATGTAGAGATACTGGAGACCTCCAACAATCTTCCTGTATTTGGTGCCATCATGTAGGGAAGAACCAACAAGGGAGGATAGAGTTGGTGAGCTTACCATAGGTGTAGAAATTGATTTTGCATTTCCCATATCTGCCTTATCTAATAATTCTCGGGCATACTTCTGCTGAGAAATATGCATACTGTCACCATGCTTAGCTACTTCAATTCTAAGAAAATAGCTAAGAGGTTCCAAATCTTTCAAAGAAAACTGACTATGCAGAGACTAAACAGCTTTTTCAATTTCAAGATTAAAATCACCGGTGATAATGATATCATCAACATATACAAGAAGAAACACATTTCCCTAGAAGAAGTCTTCTTAAAAAACAATGAGGAATCAACTCTAGAGGACTTAAAATGCAAATGTTGAACTAAAAAATTATGAAGCTTTTGAAACCATGCTCAAGGAGCCTGTTTCAGGCTATAAAGGGCCTTGTTCAGCTTGCAAACCAACAAATTACCATTTTCATCTACTACCTCGAAACTTGGTGGTTGTTGCATGAAGACTTCCTCAGTCAAGTTTCCATTTAAGAAGGCGTTATTGACATCAACCTGCCTAATCTTCCACTTACTTGACACGACTAAGGCAAACAATGTTCTTACCTTGTTAGCCTTGACAACAGGGCTAAAGGTTTCGTGATAATCCATGCCAACAATCTGGGAGAAGGCTTGAGGGATGAGTCTGACCTTGTTGTGAGCAACACTCTCATCAAGGTTCTTTAGTCTTAAACAATCATTTACATCTAATAAGAGAGCAATCTAGGGGTAGATGTACCAAACCCCAAGTGTTATTTCGAATCAAGACTTGTAATTCATCATGAACAACATCTTTCCATAAAGGAATGACCATATCTTCCTAAATGGTGATTGGTTCAATAGAGTTTATAGAAGCAGTATAAGTAGTGTATACTTTTGGTTTGAAGATACCAGCCTTGCTCCTAGTGAACATGTGATGAGTGTTGCTAGGAGAGAGATAAGGAGCAAAATTGGATGACGACGTATTTTGATCATCAGGTATAGAGGGATTTGGAAACAGATCATTGTCACCAAAAACATTTGAGTTTATAGAAGATGGTGGTTGGGAACTCTCAATATGAGCAGCAATCGAGGGAGACACGGCAAAACCAATGGTCGTATTGTCTAAAGAGTGATGAGGAGCAATATGAGGAAGTATTATAATAATTGGTAAAGTAGACAAGGATTTTGAACCATTGGAATTGGTAACTGAAGGAACCGAAGAAAGTCTAACATAAAGAAAAACACCTTCATCAAACTGAACATGTCTGGAAATGTAAACTCGACCAGTCTTGTCAACATATTTGTATCCTCTGTGATTTGTAGCATAGCCCAAGAATATTTATGAAGAAGATCAAAACTGTAGTTTTTGCTTGTTGTAGGTTCTAAGCAGAGGGTAACAGAGGCAGCCAAACACTTTAAGAGGCTTGTAATCTGGTTGTTTATTGAATAATTTCTCCATAGGAGATAATCCATAAAGTGACTTAGTAGGCAGCAGATTCATGAGATAGACTATAGATGTAAAAGCATCTACCCAATAAGAGAAAGGCAATGATGCTTATGCTAGTAAGACAAGGCCAGTCTCCACTATCTATCGATGACGACGTTCAACTAAGCCATTTTGTTAAGATGTGTGGGGGCATGAGAAATGATGCTAAATGCCAAATTTTTTTAGAAGGAAATCAAAACTGCAAAATTCCCCTCCTCCATCACATTAAAGTTGCTTGATTTTAGTTCTTAGTTGTAACTCAACATGTTGCTTAAAGGTTAGGAAGGCCTATAAGGTATCAAACTTAGATTTGAGAAAATATATCCAAGTATGTCATGAGAAGGCATCCACAAACGAGATATAATATTGATAACCAGTAGAAAAACAAGGGGCAAGCCCCTAAAGGTCAGTGAAAATTAGTCCAAGTGGTACAGAGTAAACAGATGTAGCATACTTAAATGGTAATTTATGACTTTCCCTAAGTGCACAGGTATTACATAGGGACGAAACTGTGGTATGAGGAATACTAATATTACAAGCACTCAAGACATGATTCAACACATCAGTAGAGGGGTGACCAAGTCGTTGATGCCATCTAGTAATCTTAACTGTACTTTCTGGAACCATTGGATCTACAGCCACTGGACGAGACATAAAAGGGGAAAGAGTTTAGTTATTAAAAGCAGTAAAGACAAACTCGTTAGAGGACGTCGGCAACAACTGGTACAATCCATTAGACTCAATGCCTTGGAGCAAAACCCTGTGAGTCATCAGATCCTTCACATGGCAACACGAAAGATGAAATTTAAAGAACACCTGATTATCTTTTGTAAACTCAGAAATAGAAAAAAGACTCTTGTGAATGTCAGGTACATAGAGCAGATTGTTAATGGAGAAGTTGTGAGAACCAGAAGAAATAGAGGATTCACCAATATGAGAAATAGAGGTGTAATTACCATTTCTAACAATTACTTTACCTTGACCAATGTAGGAGTTGTAGTTGGTGAACTTGACTGGATCATTAGTCATGTGAGTAGTAGCACCACTATCGGGGTACCATAGCGGATCAGAAACAATACTAGTTGTGGCTGTGGTAGAAGCAACAGAAGCTTGCAGTGTAACACCCCGAACCCGAAACCGACACCGGAGTCGAACACGAGGTGTTAACTGACTTTAACCCCTTATAAAATTTATTTTCCAGACACTGCCCAATCTGTGTACTAGTCGTTTTAAAAATCATATCTTGAGTTTCGTAACTCGAAAATCAGTTTTGAAATTTTTCCCAGAAACTAGACTCATGTGACCATCTATGTATTTTTTTCTAGAATTTTTGGTCAGGCCAATTAGTACAGTTTATTAGTCAAAGTCTCCCATGTTGCAGGGGTCGACTACACTGACCTTTGCCCATTACGACTTGGATATCTCCCTGCACGGGGCTTCAATACTGATGCCGTTTGTTTCTATGAAAACTAGACTCAGAGAGGAATCTTTACATATATGGTACGACCCCTAATTATCTCTGGTTAATTTATAATGAATTTCCAAAGTCGGAGCAGGGAATCCAGAAACCGTTCTGGCCCTGTCCCACAAAAATCTGTTTATCTCTTAATATACTGCCCATATGATCTTTTCGTTACTTCCTCATGAAAACAGACTCATCGAGCTTCGATTACATAATTTATTCATCAATTAATTCCACTCCTACTATTTTTAGTGATTTTTCAATCTCATGACACTGCTGCTGCCAGCATCTGTTACGAAGTAACTAGGTCCATTTCATGCCTACCCTTGATCCAACTCAATCGAACATCCGTGCCATTTTCGCATGGCTTAAAGTTTACATGCCAAAGTTCAAACACAACGTAATAGCTTATACATGCCAAAATGTTCTTCTAAGCCAACTAAGAAGAAAGTACCAAAACTTGCTATCCGGTGTGATGACTTCGATGACGGCCTGACCCCGCAAAAATAGATGAGTCCAAGCAACCTATAATGGGTGATAAGGAAACACCGAGTGAGTTTATAACTCAGTAAGTCATAAGCAATGCACTACCATCCATCAATAACATTATCACAAGAGGAAACAAAATGGAACGAGACAATTTACTCCATCCATACCGAACCATACCATAGTTCCTCCAACCTATCGTTTCAGTTTCATATCAATTCATGCAATCACATTCCATATACTCATCAATAGGACATTGAAGCATTTTCATAAATCAATTTATTTTCGTTACAATCAAACGACTAAACGGCCTTTCACCCATCCTACGATAAATTTTATGTACGTGACTTCAAGTATATTTGTCACATAGGTTCAAACTTACCGAGCTCAACACCAAGTATAAGCATAGCACCTATTAGCCATGTACTCAAGACACTTACCCGATCCGCTGTCCGCGATCGACTCAATAGTGTCGCACACATAGTGTCCATAATGATTCACGAATGTATATTGAGTCCGCACACACAGTGCTATATAATCAACTCGCACACTTAGTGCTACGAAATCAAATCGCACACTTAGTGCTACATAGTCAAACTCGCACACTTAGTGCCGCATGGTCAATTCGCACACTTAGTGCATCATATTCATTTCGCACACTTAGTGCAACATAGTCAAATCGCACACTTAGTGCTGTACAATTTAATCCCGCGCACTTAGCGCCAATCTCATGGTCATAAATGGTTATACCCGCACGTTTAGTGCCGAGATCAACAACTCAGTACATCTTACCTCTTTTCTTTTCATTCAACAATTTCATCATCACATACGTACATGCATATATATATATGTATATTTATTCATTCCATTCAGCATCAATACATAAACATTATGACCATTTGAAATAATACCAACTACATGCTTAATGACTTACCTTGTGTTGGGTAAGACGGTTCCAACTCGGCTACTCAGTGATCTTTTCTTTGCCTTTGCTTGATTCTCCTCCTTTAGCTCCTTGAGCTTAATCAATAATTCACTAGTTTAACCATCTTGTTAAACATTCATAATTCAATTACACATGCTTATGTATGTTTGTATATTCGGCAACCATCCTCACTAATTACTCATGTTGATGGCCGAATGGATGTATGTGTGTACAATGTCAACTATAACATCATGTAATTCCACATATGACTACATTTCTTAAGTTCCACATCTTAATGCCCATTATACATAATCAAATTTAACATCATATATATATTTACTCATGTGGCCGAATATACATACTCCCATATAATATCAAGTACTCACTTTAAGTATATTGCCGAATATACTTAATCATACACACACCTAACCAAAATAATTTCTAAAATCTTTATATCATTTATAATACATCTAATTATCCTTTTTCACATTATCAACTCAAATCACATACATTATTTACTATAACATCTTTACATTCGGCATTGGTGTCAACCATAGTAGCCGATTCTTCCTACTTTGTACCCATGCATCTATTAATCCTTAGTTGGTTCAAGCACTTCACACACTAGGATTCATCAAATTTTTAACAAGAAATAAAATCTCTAATCCTCAAACTACCATGGCCGAACCTTCATGGAGTTGCTAAGACTCCTCATTTCTACTTCTCACACACTCTCACATCCAAACCCTTTTATTAAACACCCAAAGTCAACCATCTCCTTACCTCATCGCCAAAGACATCAAAATACCAACCAAGAACGTAACATTCATGGCCGAATGTCATCTCCATCATTTAACAAAGTTTGAACCATGGCTAGGTAGATTTTGAACTTACAACTTAAAATATACATGAATCTCAAAGAATAACATTAAACATACCTCAATCTAGTTACATGCATGGCCAAACTTCCTCCTAATCCTCTTCCTTAGGATTTTCGGTCAAAAGAGGTTGAAAAAGGATGAACAAAACCTTTCTTTTCCTTCCTTTAGCTCACGGCAATGGGGTGTATGCATGAGACCATTATTATTTTTTTCTTTTTTTTTTCATCACCCTTCCTTTCATTATTTAATTATCATGCTTATTATTTTATTTTCCTTACCATACATCACTAACACAACATGTTGGTGACATGTTTCCACCCATAGCATGGCCGGCCACTACATATTAGGGAGGGGGAATTTGACATGCAAGTCCCCTTTTTCTTCCACATGCACTAATAGGTCCTCATGCATTGACCTATCACATTTTAAAATTTTCTCATATAAGTCCTATTGACTAAATTCACATGCAATCGACTAAATCGAAGCTTGAAATTTTCACACATTCATGATTACATATTCTAGACAATAAACATCACATTCGAACCTTTCGGTGACTCGGTTTAGCGGTCCCGAAACCACTTCCCGACTAGGGTCAATTTTGGGCTGTCACATGCAGAGCAGTTGGAGTTCCTTCACTCGAAACAACAAATGGTTGGAAAGTGGGTTGATAAACTATAGAGGGCACAAAATGAGTTCTAGATGGGTAAGGCTTAGAAAAAAATGATTCATATGACAAAGGTGGGCAGAAAACTTTATTGAGCCTATATGGGTTGTGGATCCAAGAGAAAGAGAACCCGAAACGTTAGTAACCTCATCATCATAAGTGGAGTCATATCTGTAAAAACACCTATGAGCAACGTGACCCATCTTGCCACAAATCTGGCATTACAGTTGCGACATCCCCCTAAATCATGCACGACCACGACCACGAGAGAACCTAGTAACCCAATTGGAGTGAAATAATTGTAATAGTGGATGACTAGTATAAGTAGGAAGCGATGGGGTAGATCGATTACCCATAGTTAGATTCATAGAAATTTAAATCTATGAAAAATGAGCCTGTTGTCGAGCCTCAGCATCCAACAATGTTGTAGTAATTCCTTGTAAATCAAAGGGAACCTGACTTGTAGTGATGATATATACGATGTGATCAAACTCCAGTGGAAGACCGTTAACAATTTCCAACTGTTGTTCCACCAAAGAAACATGTTGGTTGCAACTGGCTAAAGAGTCACAGAAATGCTTGATACCGACCAGATAAGCAGACATGGAAAGATCATTCTTTTTGAAGTTATAGAGAAGGGAGCGATAACACATAGCCTTGGTAGCAAATTGCATACCAAAGATTCGAGTTAGCATTTTCCAGAGTTCAAAGGTAGACGAGGAACTCCCAATTAACTAATTGTGCAAAAAGGCACTAACAGTAGAAAGAAGCCACGTCGAGAAAGAAAAATCCTGCTGCACATATTAAATGAACGTTGGATTCTCCACAGAAACACCATCGCTAGTCAACATTCTAGGTAGAATAGTGAGCAAGCCATCAATGTAAGAGTAAAGGCGATGGATCTTGATAACAAGAAGCACATGTTGCTTCCAGGCAAGGAAGTTACTATCGTCGACAAGAATGACAACCTTTTGAGAAGAAAACGCAACAAGATTAAAGAACTTTGCAATCGCAATCACAGAGTCTGTAGAACCAGAATCCATGGCCGAAAGTGAAAAAAAATTCACTCTGATACCATGAAAGAATAATGATGAAAAAGGAAATTGTTCTCTTAATTATAAAACAAGATGCCATAGTGCTCCTTATATACAAGGGATATAATAGAATTTGTAAAGGAATAATTTCATAAGAGACAAAGGAAGGTGAATTTGTTAAGCTTGGTGAGCTGGAATTTGTTGAGAATTGGATGAGCTGAGCTAGTCATTCTGTTTGTTATTCATTTCTCCTAATAGGTACTTTAATATGCTTGTTATTACAGTCATTTTTGGTATGTTGATGTTGTATTGAGAATAACCTATTGTGACATGTTTTAGTACCTATATGGACTAGGTTTGTATGCATGAAATGAAGCATATGGACATGTTTAGGTAAGTGACGTTTGGATGCAATTTGTGGTGCCTTTGAATGGCAATTGGTTAGATGAATTAGGTTGTCTGAAATAGCAATGTTAGGTGTGTTTAGATGATGATTAGCTCCCTTGAAAGTGTGCACAATTAGATTGTATATTCATGCATAGTTTGGTTATGAAATGGCTTAATTTTAGGCAAATTTTAGGTTTACACGACTTGGAACACGAGCGTGTGACACAGCCATGTGAGGCACACAGCCTGGCGACACAGTCGTTTGTCATCTGAGGGTTTTTTAGGGTTCAAGTCAGTGAGTTACATTGCCTAGCACACGACTTGACACATGGGCGTGTGGGGCTATTCAGAGAGGTACACAGCCTAGCACATGGGCGTGTGACACGGTCGTGAGACCCTACTCAATGAGTTACATGGGCGAGGACACAACCGTGTGCCTCTGTTTCTAATTTTTGCAACTTTTTTCTAAACTTTCCAAATTGTTTCAAAGTAGTCCTGAATTGTTTGTAACCTATTTCTAAGGCCTCGAAGGCTCGATTTAGGGACGAAATGTATAAGAATAAATGGTTTATAATATATTTAAATTATTGAACATTATGATGTTTAAATGTTTTTGATTGTATGGTAATGCTCCGTAACCCTAATTCAGCGACGGAGACGGATTAGGGGTGTTATAAAAAATGTCTAAGTCTATCTAGTCCCACTTCTCTCAACCAATTTTGGCTTCTTTTAGTAGTGTTTCTAACCCATCTTTTATACTCAAAATGCCCCTAAGCGTGTTTCTTTGATTGGTTTAGGAGTTGGACAAAGGCTGCCCCTACAGTCTTTTTTCTCTGCCTCATCAGTGATATCACGGTATCCTCATCTGTCTTGACTTGGAGGATCCCTTGGGAGTTGGATATAGTGATACCTATGCTTGGGAGTTGGACAAAGGCTATAAATACTAGCTACCAAAGCTTCTACAATAATAAGAGAGATTACAAGAAATCAAAAGCTATCAAGAAAGATAAATAACTCTTTTATCAACCTTTTGTGCTTCAATTCTTTATCTTTTTCTTGTAAACACTTGTGAGCATTCATTGTATTCTATTAGCTCAAGTATTTTTATTTTGTGTGTGCTTAATTGGCAAACACTCTAATCAAGCTTGGCCTTAGAGGTAGTCTAAGAGTGCGGCCGCCTAGGGCCCAAGGTTGGAAGGGGTCAAAAAAAAGTTTTTTCTTCAGTTTTTAACGTGGAAAAAGTTTTAGCCTTTTAAGTCTTTTGATCGACGCTTCATTGGAGACATAAAGAAAAAGGAAAAAAATAGAAGGGGCCCAATTTTTTTTATTTTATTACTAGTATATGTTTTTATTTTATTGTTTTACATTTTAAAATTTATTTTAAAGGGCCCCAATTTATTGTTATGCCTAGGGCCCCAAAAATGTCAAGAATGGCCTGAAATCTTGTAATGATTGTTTCTTTGTTTGCTAATTTGTTTACTCTTTTTAGAGGGTTTAAGTATTAATATTTGGGTAGAAATCTTAGGAAAGTTGTCAGGTTAAACCTTCTCATCATGTTTATAAAATTAGAGAATTTGGAAAAATTCTTGGAGGTAGAAAGCTAAGGTAGTAAAGTAGACAATTGGGGTTGAATCACTCTAAATTCTTTGTGTTTATTGTTTCATTTTATTGTCTTTGTTACCACAATTTTTAAAGGTCATTTCACCCCCTCTTGGCTATTACAATTGATCGATTGAGCTAACACTCCCTTACCAACCCAAATTCAACCATTAGCATTATGTACTATAACTACCGACTCTACTTCTTTTACTTCTTTCAATTTTAACTCATTAAAACCAATTCAAATTAAGGAATTTTCTGTAAGTATAAAAAAAATAATAAGGGTACTTAGGTGACTTTTACAAGTGAATTGATATCCGGTAACTCAAATAAGAAATTAGATTTACGGTACGATGCACCCATGATGTAGGTTAAAAAAATTATGTTATAAAAATATTCATTAAAAGTTTATATAAAAATTAATTGATGTTTTGGTTGTAATGGTAAACATAAATATTTATATTCATTATACATGATGTTTTGGGTTCAAATCTTAGTATGATCAATTTTTTTATTTCTTTATTATATAGTAAAAGACAAAATTACTAATGTTTCTTAAACTAAATCAGCGGTCGAACCGGTCAAATTAAAAAATTATTAAAATTCAAAACTAATAAAATTCGATTCAATCTGTTTGTATCGATTTTCGAGACAATCGATTCAAATGGTCCAACAGGTTCGACCTACTAATCCGATCTGGTTCAAACAACATTGAAAAATACTCATAAGTATAGTTTAATTTGTATATGAGATAATATTTTAACAATTTTATAACTGAATTGATATCTGATTAATTAGTGATTAAACTCAATAATAAGTACAAATTAAAATAAGTAGGGATATTAACCAAAAATAAGTTGTTGTCATCTCCATGAAAAATAAGTTAAGAAAGAAGAATTAAAATGGAAAGTTGTAATTTGATTTGTTCAATTACCATAGCGTTGCGAGGAGTTTTGGTCCGTGATAACAGTTACTTAATTGGAACTCCTCGAAAGGTAAGCATTGTTTGTTACACACCCTTCCATGCATTAGCTTACTTATGAAAAAAGGTTTAAAAAAGTAGTTGCACTCGTAAAAAAAAAAAAAAGGGAAACAATAAAAAGGACTTTAAAAGGTAACTTTCAGTGGGAACTCGTTACAGCGTCGCCCACCAGCTGAAGCAACAGCCCCCTCACCCACTAAACCGTAACGCTTTCCAGAACAGCAACACCAATACGTAATCACTCATATCACCCGATTCCTCCCTTTGTTTCTATAAATAATAATAAATCAAAATTAAAAATCGCTTTGATGACGCCACGTCACGCGTAATACCCAAATTATCTCACGTGGTCCAAATCCAGTGTAATACAAATTAACTCGTTTTTTCAAATTTTTGATTCCTTATAAATTGAAAAACCAATCCTCTGTTATAAATTCTCGCCACCAACATTCTCATTCTCATCTTTCATACAATTTAAACTTCGTATTTCTTCTTCTCCCTCAAACACCCAGGAACCAATCTTAAAAACCAACCGTTCAGCCTCCGTACGCCATGGTCGATGCTAAACAATTCAACGTGCATTCAGTACCATCACTCAAATTAGATTGCCTGGAAGTAGTGACGGCTGTAGGACGAGGAGCGAAAGGAGTGGTGTTTCTTGCCAGAGATAAATTGAAGGAGGAAATTTTAGCTTTGAAAGTTATATCTAGAGATTCCATCGAGAAGAGTAATAAAGGAGTAAAGGGTAATAATGGAATTGAAAGGAACGAGTATAGAAGGGTTAGACTTGAACAGCAAGTGTTGATGAATTTTAACCACCGGCTTTTGCCGCGATTGCGAGGAGTTTTAACAACCAATAAAGTCGTTGGTTTTGCCATTGATTATTGTCCCGGTCGTGATCTTAATTCTTTGAGAAGGAAACAGACTGAGAAAATGTTTACGGACGATGTTATAAGGTAAAAAAGTAAGAACCAAGTAATTTCATGTATCATTTTCCTGGGAATCAAACACATGTTAATTGTTTTGTTCATAATTTCTTTCTTCATAGGTTTTATGCAGCGGAATTGGTTCTCGCTTTGGAGTATCTTCATAATTTAGGAATTGTTTACAGAGATTTGAAGCCTGAAAATATCATGATTCAATAAAATGGCCATATCATGCTTGTCGATTTCGATCTTTCCACTAAACTTTCTCCAACACCTCCCAATTCGGTCACTCAGAAACCGCCGGACTTTGTCAAGAGAAATCGATTCTTTCCCTTTAAGGGTGTTCTCCGTTACTTTTGGGATGAATTTTTTTTAAAAAAATATTTTTCTTTTAAAAGTAATGAAGAACATATATTATTGGAGCAACTTTTTTAATTTTTGAGATAAACTTTTTTAGATATGAAAAAGCAATAAATTTTAGTTTTTTCATCCAAAAAGCACTTTTGGCTGTTATTTTACTTTTTTAACCTTACTTTTTGACTTAAAATGTGTTTGATGCTATTATTTTGTGTTCTCTTTCTTGGTTATTTAATATGATTTTTACAAATGTGTTAAAAGCATTAATTAAAAATAAAAAATATTTTTTAAAATAATATAATTGTGTCAATATCTTATTACAAATATTTAATTATTATATTTAAATATTTAAATATAGTTTAATATTCTAATTAAATTTAATAAATAATTAATATTAATTACTTAGAAATATTTAAAATTAATATTATATATTAAAATATTAATAATAAGTTATAATAAATTATTTTTTTATATTTTTACTAAAATATCATAATATTAACTAATTTAAACATTATTTAAATACATATTTGTTACTTTATAATATCATGTCTAAAATGAACATTTTACTTTTCAAAAGCACTTTTTGACAGCAATATCAAACACTTAAATTTTTCTAAAGTACTTCTCAAAAGTTCTTCTCAAAAGTACTTTTCCATAACACTTTTCAAAAGCACTTTTCAAAAACAATGAAGAACTTACCCTAACTCCACCGTTGTTTATGATAATCACTATTATCCCTCCATTTATTATTATTATTAATTAAGATTAACAGGGTTTTTTACTTAGACATCATAATTAAAGAGTTGACTACGCACTAACATACCCTACACTTACCAAGTAGATGAATAATGAATTGGCTTTTCTTTTTCTTGTAAATTGTGAGACTGAATAATTAAATACAATTTTGGGTTCAATTTTAAATTACATCACTTTATCATTTTTTTTATTAAAAGTAGAGAAATGCAAGGAATTAAAGTAAAATAATTTATCAGTTTTCATAAAGCAAATAGATTAATTTAATAATTAAAGTTGCCTTTTATTAACAGCTTGTTTAATACTAATATAACATATTTAATGAATACCATACGAAATATTTTTCTATATACACTATTTCAAATACTGCTTGTCGAAAGGGTGACCTTTCATCCGAGTTTTGTCCCTAACCAATTTAGCCTCTAGTTTCGGCTAAGGGCCATTAAGCAAATGCAATAAGGTTAAAAATATATAGTTTGACAATCCAAGTAAAAGAAAAAATAATTATAAGTATAAAAATATACGTTTAAGTTGACTTTTATTTTGAATGTTACAATCAATTAAGCTACATTAAAGAGATTATTTGTAAACACATGTAACCTTTCTATCTTATTATAAGTTATTTTAGTCTTCAAGAGGTGATATATGACTTGAACCTAGACCATACCTAGAAAAGTGAACATCTTTAACTATCAAGTTATCACATTAGATTATGAAGGTATTGACTCTATTATCCTTATTAGTTTATTCTTTTTTAGGACATATCATATTAGTATCCTAAACTTTTATAATTATCATTTTGCATGATTTGTGTTCATTTCTTGGCTGCAACTTCATTTCTAAAGCTTTGTAATTAGCCCCTTATTTACGGGGGAGATTGCAGTAACGAAATTTATGCAGGTCAATTTGTAATTGGCTCGTTAATGAATATTGTAACATCTACTCATGGATACAGTTGGAAATATATGTCATTAAAATTTTGGTCAACTCATCTCCATAAAAAATGTTTAAGTAGACTATTCCTACCAATCAATCATGATCTTATCTAATAAATGTGAAATATTTTTACATGTCATTAAAACTTTTTGCCATCCAATTCACTTTCCACTCCTTAGCCGTGTTGTTTTCTTCTCTAAATCCTTCATGGGCTTTTTTTTCAATCTTGATAATTAATTTCATAAACTGGAAAATAGTTGCAGGATATAGCAAAAAACAGAAAATTGTAGGAATGGGTATTTAGAGAAGACAACAACATGATAAGGAGTGGAAAGTGAGTTCATAGCATTTTATTATTAGAAGGGATTATAGCTGATGTGGTAGGAATCATCTATCTCAAAGAGTTACGAAGCACCTGCAGTAAATATAGGAAACCATGTAATGTGTTATATTCGGTAGATTCAAGAATATATCATTTTTATTATTTATTTGAATTTTTTAAGAGTAAAGAGGAAATAAAATTATAGGAAAATTACTTAAATATATGAAAAAAATAATTTTTTACTGAAATAATATAGGTGCAAAATTAATTACCCAAATAATATGTTTATTACTGTAAAACAAAAAATTGGGTTCATGGAAGCCCAAATAGGAATTGTAGATGCGATTTAAGCCTTAAATTCTATTGAAATTTTGAGTAATTGATGAGTCCAATTGGTGTTAGCGGGCAGGCGTAGGGAGGCCCAAGTTGGTATCAATAAATTTCATCCGAAATTCATACTATCAAGACCGGTCAAAGTAATTTTTTAAAATAATTTAAATTTCAAACCCAAACCACCCAACTAATGTAAAACCCGAAACTACCCACCTAACCCTAATAAATTTCTTAAAATAATATATTATAAGCAACATGTTACTGTTTTGGTTGTATTAGCAGGTTTAGCTAAATTACATTGATATGACATCTGCATGTATCTAATGAAATATTAGAAGAGGTAAATATTACGAATTTGTCTTCAACAAAATGTATTTTTTTTTTCACTAACACGTGTTATATAAATTGTATGTACCGTATAGATAGTTCACTTCGAAGTAAGACGCAACATTGCTTTTTTGGCCCTATTGACTTAAGGGTTCAAGCATACCTAAACACAACTAGGTTTAGGTATTTGGTGTTGATTAAGGGCAGTTAAATCTATCCGGATTTATTAGCAGCATTAGACACATAGGTTTCATTTGCCCTGTGGTGAATGCATCATCATGCTTGAGTATGTTGTTATACAACTTGGTCTACTGGCTAATGGTTTAGTTTTAATCAGAAATTCAAGTTCAAATTTAGACTAAGTTTGCCTACAATTGCTCGGTAGATATCCCCCTCAAAGTGCAAAGAAGGGCAATTTTATTTTGCACATTTAGTTTGACACATTCTCGACGATGCTACCTCGGATTGCATCAAGTGCGGAGATGTAATTCTTTGCTTGATTACTAATAATGCGTCTTCTTAAGAAGATTTTGATGTCTTATAAATCATATAATCGATTAAGCTAGTACTACTTCGATTGCCTCTACAATTTGAGACATGCTGGAAATTATAGTTGGGGAGTAACCATACTTGCATCATTGTTTCGGGAGATGTGCTTAACATCGAGTAGCAAGTACTAAAGCATGTGTAACACCCCTTACCCGAGTTTGACGCCGGAATAGGATACAAGGTGTTGCCGGACTTAAACACATACAAACGTACATTTACTAGTTATGAAATTTCGCTCAAATTTAAAACTTTTAACAATACCCTAATGTCCCTACTATGGGCATACGAGGCCCCGAACACACTTTGAAGTTGATTTGGGACAATTTTGTGCACTCTAGAAAACTTTGTAAAATTTCAAGTAAACAGGGACATACACACCTGTGTAGAAGGGTAACATGCCCGTGTGTCTTCTTAACATGGCCATGTTGAAGGCCCGTGTGGCTCACACTGCCTGAACTTTTTGGGACACGTCCGTGTCCCTAGCCTGTGGAATTTATTTTTCGATTTGAACTTACAGGGGTTTTCATACAGCTTGGCACACGCCCGTATCCATTACCCATGTCTCTCACACGGCCATGACACGCTCGTGTCTCAACTCGTGTGCAAAAACCTTGACATTCTGTTTCTAACGTTAGCAACCCTTTAAGGGCACACGGCCATGGTACACGCCCGTATACTAGGCCGTGTCCTCCACACGGTTGGGACACAAGGCCGTGTCTCTGCTCGTGTGGTTACTAGTAGGCATTCTGTTTTGCCAACATTAGGTACAGGGGATACATGGCCTTACCACACGCCCTTGGGGCAAGCCGTGTGTTACACACGGTCTAGACACACGCCAGTGTGTTTGGCCGTGTGGACAAAAACAAGGCTATTTACCAAGCCTTTTTGCCACCCTTACTTGCACCAACCTACACAACATCAACCAAAACCAATCCAAGCATAACACATATAGCCAAAACAACCACAACCATGAGAAATTTGCATCAAATGCATTTAATAATAATCAATATTAGCCAACATTAATGGCCTATACAAAATGAATATCGCATCCATCATATGAGCCAACACTTGTGGCTAAACTAAAAAGGCATTAAACAAAATATTCAAGTCCCTATACATGCCACAATCAAAATATTAAGCTAACTATACCAAAGCTTCAGGTGATAGTGTGATCGATGCTTCCGACGTCCCTTGATCCTTGATACTAGCTTGGCGGCACTATAAGAAAATGGAAAGGAGAAGGAATAAGCATAAAGCTTAGTAAGTTGCATGTAAATAAATAACGTCAACCACGCATATTTAAAACACATAGTATATAATAAATCAACACAACATTCTTGAATGCACAAGGGTAGATATCACCACATACTTATACTTCACAAATATAAGCCAAAGATTTCAAAATCATTTTCATAGATAGAACTTACTCATGTTATTCTTACCATTAAGACATCATAACTAGACTCATATCTCATGAGTTTTGAATAAGAACCTGTACCACTCACAACATGATTATATCATTCCATATCATTGTCGTAAGCTTTAAAATAACCCGTGAAACCATTTGGAATACTAAAGGATATTTGACAAGCTTTACACAAGAGGGTGAATTGCCGATGCCATGTTCCAAACATGGTCTTACACTGGCTCACACGTCGAGGTAGATGCCATGTCCCAAACATGGTCTTACACTTTCTCTAGTCTCAATGCTGATGCCATGTCCCAGACATGGTCTTACACTAGCGTACATATCAATACCGATGCCATGTCCTAGACATGGTCTTACACTGACTCTCATAATGTGGCCAATGCCATGTCCCAGACGTGGTCTTACACTGGCTTTCATTACATTGTCGATGCCATGTTCCAAACATGGTCTTACACTGGCTCTCATATCGTGGCCGATGCTATGTCCCAAACATGGTCTTACACTAGCACACATATCACCTAAATGTCATGGTATGGATATTCAATTTATTTCTAGGCTCAACCGGGAATTTACCACATTGATTTCATCATGCATTATTCATAATCATATTCAACCATATTATGGAAAATCGATCATTCAACACATAATAGCGATAAAGTTGCCTTACTTATGTACAACTTACCTCGGTATACAAAAAGTGGGCGACTAGTTGAATTTAATCTACTTGCTTGGCCTTCTCTCGGTCTAGGCTCAGATTTTGTATTTATTGATCTAAAATGATAAAAAGTCACTAATTTAATCATCATATTAATCAATTCATTTCATAATTCATATTTTGGCAAAATGACCATTTTGCCCCTATACTTTCACAAAAATTATGATTTTACCCCTAGGCTCGTAAATCGATTTTTATCGAATTTCCTCATTAACCAAGCTTAGCCAAAACTACTTTAAGCCTATAGCATCTCACAATTTTAATTATTTCACACATTTACCACATAATTTATAACCTATGCAAAATAGTCCTTAGTTAGAGTTTTCATAAAAACTACTTCACGAAAGTTGTTTATTTAACAACCATGATTCATCTTCTTTTATAAAATTTCAGAAATCAACATGATTACTATCATGGAAAAACCCTAGGCTCTCAACCATTTTTCAAAATAGTCCCCTCATCAGTTAGATTATGTTACAAGGGTCCCAAAATTCCAAAATTAATCAAGAAAGGCCATTAAAATCACTTACTTGTGAGGGTAAAGAGTGGATGAAATTTTTGAAGCTCCAAAACCCTTATTTTTTCTGGTATTTTCGGTGGAGAGGAAGAAGATGAAAGGTGATATCTTTTTCTTTTATTTTATTATAAATCTAGTCAAATTGGTCACCAAATTTTACCTAATTTTTGACTTTTTGATTTTCTTTGTCCCTATGGCAGGCCATGCCATTAATAAAGGGCTATTTTCTCTTTAAATACTCTTAATTTTGGTTATCTAGGTTGACATCTTTAGCTAATGAAAT
This sequence comes from Gossypium hirsutum, assembly GCF_007990345.1. Classification (NCBI taxonomy): domain Eukaryota; kingdom Viridiplantae; phylum Streptophyta; class Magnoliopsida; order Malvales; family Malvaceae; genus Gossypium; species Gossypium hirsutum. The sequence goes on along the minus strand of NC_053430.1, from coordinate 50,077,717 downwards.
AAAACTTTTGTCCCTTATGCGATTTAGTCCTTTTTCGCAATTGAGCATGCAATCGCCAAAATTATTTCGCCAAAATTTTTATGCACTCATATAAACATGCTATAACACATAAAATAATATTAAAAATAATTTCTCCGACCTCGGGTTAGTGGTTCCGAAACCACTGTTCCGACTAGGCCCAAAATCGGGCTGTTATAGCATGGGCGGATGCTTTATAGAATGCCTTTCTTGACTCCTGTTACTAGGCTTATTGTCCACTTTCCATTGGTTAATAGGTATAAACTTATGACTTATTTGATTATTGAAATTAAAATTTTTTTTAATATTGGAATAAAAGTTGTTCTATATGAAACAATGAACACATTGTTTCCAAAGGATGAAGCATCCGGAGAATGATATTAGTGATGTACAGGACAAAATTTGAGCATTGTGCAGAAACGGAGGAAAATATATCATTTAATATGTTTCGAAATATTAGATTGAAAAATCTAATAATATTGTAACTTAAATGTTTTTGTGTTACTAATTATTTCGTTTTTTATGCAGTTTGAGTTGCAGTCATACACAAAGGATCATATAAAGGTGGTCATACCAAACCAAATATTTAATTTTGTAGAATTATAGCTTGTTTGTGCACCATTAATAAATTGGCAGAATGTTAGGGTGATGAGACAATTCGGGTACCATCAACTTGTTCTTGCAATGCTGATGAATATTAATAGATTGCATTCTGCACGAAATCCATTGGCCAGTTACCATGAATATTGGATAAAGTTATGGCCTAACCGGTAGTAGACAGTGAGTAACAATTTTTTGTGCCAAGGCAGTTATCAACAACATTCACTTATGAGTAGTTATCAACCAGAAATTCCTAGGTATGTTGCGAGGGTACAAATAGTAGATTCTTCTTGTAACACCCCATATCGGACCTGATTGACGAGTCAAAGCTACAAGATGCCATATTTGTTTTTGGAGCAATTACGATTGGTTACAAATAAATTTCATCATTAATCATTAAATTACATGTATTAAAATTGTAAAACATTATATAAAATCATTTTTGGGTTATATACGAGCTTATGGAAGCTTAATACCATCCCAGAGTCGAACTAGGACTAAACTGAAAAGTTTTTAAGACATTTCAAGTAGGTATCGTGACTTCTAAGGCTTGGTGTCGTAACATTGAAGACAGTAACCAAGCTTCGCAACCTAGGGATCGTGGCAACCTTAATAGAGGATACCGCGATAAGAAGGATTAATGTCGTACATATAAGAGGCAAAGTCATGACTTTCATGGAAGATTACTAACATCCCAATTTCACACATTCTCTAACCAGCGTATGGCAAACATGGATGCCCTTAAGGCCTCAAATGATCATTTAACATTTATACAACCTGTTTAGCAAACAATTTCCAAAACATTAACATCACTGTCATATACAACCATTAACTATTTCATTCATTTACAAAACCATTACTCAAATTGACCATTTGTAACCTTGAACAAAGTAAAGATTATGTGTATGCCACCTTTCAACCAATGAGAGGAAGCCAAAAGCCATTTATGAAGAAAGTCACCTTTCAACCTGATTCAATTAAAGACAAACTCATTTTCAAAATCAAGTCTCAACAACCCTTAAAGCGTATATCTTTGATTCAAGATCAAGTCTAAAAGGCACTTGAATCCAATCCAATCAAATTCTCGAGCAAACATCCTGTCAAACTCAACTTTAAGATCAAGTCTCGACGATCATTATGTTGGAAAAATGGGTTTGGAAAACGCAGCGGAAAATTAATTTAGGAAAAAAACCAGAGTTTTAAAATTTTTCCAAAACAAGATCTTGGTTATGATATCTAAAGTAATAAACACTTAATCAAAATTATACATTTTTTATTCGTCTAGGATGAACGCTTCGACCGAGTAGTCTTCTCCGCTATCCTCAAGCTCACATTTGTCGAGTGTGGACTCGCTTCGAATCAGAAATTTTTTCACAAAATTATCAGTGGGGTAATTTTACAATTTCTCTAAACTTTTGGGTCAAGTTATAAATCAGAAAAATCTCTCTAGAAATTTTCTAGGATAATCTCTTTAGAGAATTTTCTCTCTACAACTTTCTATTGGATTAAAGTGTGTGTAAATAATGACTCAATGCTCTCTTTATATAGGGAGAATTTAGAGAATTCAACTATGATTAAACTTAATCACTTTAATATTAAATTAATATAATCTTTATCTTGATAAATATTAGATTAAATTTAATATTAAACCTTATTAAAATAATAGAATGTTTATCTACAAGATAAATATTAAAGTAAATTAAATATTAAGATAATCACTTTAATATTAAATTAATAAAATACTATTAAGATAAGTATTAAATTAAATTTATTATTAAACTATTAAGCTACTATTATTTTTAGAATAATTAATCTAAAATTAAATTATCTGGTAGAGTCTTAGTAGGAGTGTAACTCTTCCACTGCTCAACCACTGACGACCAATTGCCGCCGACCACCTGGACTCTACCATGGGCCACCAAGATTTTACCATCCTAGCCACCAACAACGTTGTGTTCGGTGATGCAAGTGCGACACCCTTACCGCACCCCGAGCCGATTCGGCTACTGCTAGTTCGGTTTGAGTCAATGATGACCCGACTGGTTTGGGTCAAAGACGACCCGACTGGTTTGGGTCAAAGATGACCCGATCGGTCTAAGTCAATGACGACCTAACCAGTTCAGTCTAGCCACCGGTTGGATCGTCGGCCCACTTTCACATACCGGGCCCGGTTCAACCAATTTTTGGGTCTTGATCTCAGTTTTGGACTCTCGAGCCCAATTTACAATTTCAGGTCTAATTTTCAAATTCAATTACCCATTATGCCAATTGTCTAACTTGAAAATTAACTTCCAAAAATATCATATTAATTTATTTGATTAATTAATTTTACTTGATCAAAATTAATTTTTCTAAAAATCACTTAGATTTTCCAAATTAATTTTTCAAGAAAATTCTTTAATCAAATTCTCTAGTTGAACAATTCCCACGATCACCTAATTTAATTCCACATCGAATATATCAACTCAATTAAATTATTCCCAAAGTTGTAGAATTTTCTTCCAATTCAAATGTAGTCCGATTGAACTTTTGTTGAGCTAGCGGAGGGACTAATCGAACATATACAATTAGGCTCTAGTGATTGCAATTATGTCCAGAAGCATCAGTCCGATAATTCATAATTACTTAGTCATGGAGTTAGTCCAAAGAAGTAACATGATTGAAAACTCCTTATTGTATACTCTTTACAAAAGTAATTCATCTAACTGCTTTGTCCAATGGCCTCATCATGTGTCTGTTACCCTCATATGTGTCTTCTTAATGATTAATATGATCACTGTCAATAAATGACTGTGATAAGTTGCTCGTTTGAGAACAAACAACCTGTGGCCATGTTCCATATTTATCAATCCACACAATGCCAATGAGAGGATATTATTAACTCTTTAATTGAGCTATGAATTCCACTGTTGCTATTAAAGCCATGCCATACACAAGTCATATACCCAACATATCGGTTATGGGCTCGATCATCTTTAGAGCATAAGCCTCCACTTATATCAAAGCACATGAGTTGCATACGCATGGTCAGTGACTAACTCAGGATTTAGGTAAATCACACCATGAACGTCACAAGTGAATTAATTCACAAATGGATTCAAAATTAATTCATCTTGGGTCCTGTCTAATGTATCATTCTACCAATGAATACATTCATGTCTCTACTCGTGGAGTCAACTACTTCGATAGCCAAGACTAGCCATCTCCTCAATTGGAATTGTATACGACACAATAATCCTTCTAAATATTTGAATCAAATGCCCACTTTGATTCTTTTATGGGATTACAGACCCATTTAGATTATTTACTGAAGTAAGTTGCCTTTCTCGCAATGTAAACGTTCTTTACAACGCTACTTATCTTCAGTTTGAACTTTAGACAATCAATGAGCTAGTATTTGTTTGTCATAATTTCGCTATGCATGTAAAATATAAAAGACATAAATACAAAAGACATAATAATGTGCGAAATTAATTTTATTTATTTATTCATCGTTTAAATAAATAGATAACAATTACATATTTACTACAATATGGACATATTTTTCAACACATTGAAGCAAATCTCATCTTTCCAAAATCATGTCTACACGACCCTTGGGTTGAATCTCCATCAAAGAGAAGAACCATGGGAATTTTTCTTTGTAATTGTAACTATTCTCAAACTTCATAAATAAAATTTTGAATCTAAATTTCCAAATCAATTTTTGACTCAAAATTGTACAATATTTTCTCAAAGTTTGTGATAAAAATTTGCATGTTAAAAATTTCAATCTATCAAGTGACAGGGCTACATGGAGCATTATGGTATCAATTGACCAAAGAAAAAGTTAAAAAAAATGTTTATAATTTTTAATATATATATAATTGGTGTAAATTTTTTTTTCAATTTTTATTAGAGATTTCGATTTTAATATGTATTGGATTCTATCATTATATTTATATGTGCAGATCTATTTATGTTATCTGACTCTAAGGCCTCCTTTGGTTTACCAATGAAGGCCAGTGTGGTGCAGTGAGGGATAGTAAACTCACTAGTATGCTGTTTAGTTCAACAGCACAGTGCAGTGAAAACTTATTTCAGCCACACTGATATGCTGAAAACAAGCTGGAGGATTCAGTTGCAGTGAAGGCCAGTACAATTGTAGGTATTTTTTTGAGACAAACATACCCATACTTTTATTTATTATTTTACCATTTTAGCCTTGAAACTTAAATTAATTTCTTCCCCAGCCACAATTGTTTTCAGATTTGGGAACGAAACAGCCATTTTCTTGTTCATATTTGAGAAGTAAAACACTAATTTCTCCCATCTTTTTTGCTTTGTTCTTGGTTGTGGCTGCTTTTTGAAGGTATTTTCATTAATTTCTTGTTATCTCTAGTTCTGGCTTCTTCTACTCTTCTTTGTCACATTGTTATTATTATTACTATTATTTTTTATAACAAAACAACCATTTTCTTTTGCTTTGTTCTTGGTTTAGCAATGTTTTAACACTGATTTCTCCCTTCTTTTTTGCTTTGTTCTTGGTTGTGGCTGAGGTATTTTCATTAATTTCTTATTATCTCTAGTTCTGGCTTCTTCTACTCTTCTTTGTCGCAGTTGTTAGTCCTTTTGACATTGATGTTAAAGCAGTAGATTAATGATCTAATGTTTTAGAAGTGCATTTGGTTAATTCCTTGTCTGTTTGCTGAGAAATGTGAGGTTAAAAAAAAAGAACTTTTACCATTTCTGTTTTGTTATTATTGCACTCAAATTTAAAACCCTGAACAACAAAAAATGAGCTTAGTTGAATTTGGAGAATTGAAAAGAAAATAGACTTTGGCCTTGATGGGGTTGAGTTTTTGGAAGTACATACAAATAATTCTTTGTTTGTTTGCTAATAAATATGAGGAAAAGCAAGATGAACTTTTCCTATTTCTGTTTTCTTCATATGAGCCTATTTTGATTTTCTTTAGCACTCAAAATTGAAGTCCTGAACACCAAAACTAAACTTAGTTGAATTTGGTTAATTGAAAAAATATATGGGAACTGAAAAAAAAAACAAGTCCTTGTTGTGTTGATGGGATTGAGTTTTTAGAAGTGCATTGGGATAAATTCTTTGTTTGTTTGCTATGAAAAGTGAGAAGAAAATGAACCTTACAATTATATAAATTCTTTGTTTGTTTGTTATGAAATGTGAGAAAAAAAAGTGAGCTTAGTTCAACATTCAATATTCTGTTCTTATGATTTGTGTCTTGCAGGTTGGAGGCTCTGAGGTGCCTACTTCATTTGTTAGTGTAGAAGCAGGCAAGGTATGTATTTGAAATAGTGAAACTTGTTTAAAATCGTGTAACGGCGAGGAAAAATGTAAAATCTTACCTACAAGTTTGATGTCTGTGTTATCAACAAACCATTGTGCCCCATCTTTCTTAAATCCTGTGAAGTCTGAAGTAAACTCTGTTTTATGCATCAGCCTCCTGAAAATGAAAACATATCAACAATTTTAAGCCATTTCTGTATAACAAAACAAAAGTCAATCCTATCAAGTAGTATCACCATTATTAAAGACATCTGATATTGTCATGCTTCAAAATACTCTTGATAGGAGCCCACTCAACTATATTCGCTTCATGCATATGTAAATGCAGACAAATGAAAGTCATTACTCCGAAACAAAAGTCATTTCACATGCATAGTTCATGCTTTTCTAAGCTGATCATGCTAACTTTCATAAGCCGGAACACTAGTAAAAGTCATTACTCCAGCACTTTCAATTCACATTTACAATCAGAAATCCAAATATACCACATCTAGAACAATTTATCAATTTAAATTATATTCAACAAGTACTATTAAAATTTTAAATCTGAAACTAAGAAGGAACAAAGATTTTTATTATAGAGAGATAAAAAAAAAACCAAAAGAAAAAAGAGAAGAGAGTGAAAGGTCAAACTTTATCAATGGCATGGGTTCTTAAAAAATTATTTGATAACAAAGTAGCTTCTTTTTATTGAGAAATTTGGGTATTCTTTCTTAAGTTTGCTAAGAGAGAAAGAAATGGCAATAAGTTTTTTTTCTTTTAATTTTATTGTGTTTTGGTTTAATTTACAGTATTTTTATGTTTGTTTCCCGAGAAAATTTCAAATAAGCTAAAAATTTTAGAATTCATTTTATCAAAAACTCTTGTTCTTATTATTTATATCTAAATTTCTATCATAAAAACTCAAATTTCATAGCTTTCTAAACCATAGCAGATTATCAATTAGTCACTATAACAAAAATTATCAAGTGGGTTTTGAAGAGAATTAAGCAAGGAGTTCAAAACTACTAAAATGTAACAAAATTAACTAGAAATTCACCTTGAATTTTGATCTCAAATTGCCGAAATTTCAAAGCTTTTCTTCTCCAACATTCGGCTCCCCAAAAGATGAACATGCAAGCACTAACATTTTTGTGTTTTGTTTTATCAATATTTGAGTTATTACTAATTTACTATATTAGCCTTTCTAATTGATTTTAAACCGGCACATATAGCATGGACATATACGGCACTCAGAAAATTAAAAGGGTTATTTACGAATTAAGTACTTAAAATCAATCTTCACTAATAATTTCATCTTAACAATCTCCAAATTACCGTCTATGCTTTTGTCTAAGGTTAATTTACAACATAAGCACTCAAACTTATAAAACCAATCCAATTCGGCACTAAAATGAATGCATGCATGGCTTTCTAATTTTTATGTTTTATAATACTTACAATAATAATTATCTTACCAAAATAACCTTAAATAACATATAAAAAAAATCACGCATAATGCCATTTAAATTATTATTCTACCGTCCATTACACTAAATGGTTTAATAACCATGCAAACACTTTAATTAATAAAACCACATACAATTCGATCCTATTAAAACTGCCCTCAATATTTTCATAATTTGCAATCATATCCTTTTTAATTAATTAAGCACACCAACCTTAAAATTTAAACACGAGTTACCTGTCAGTGTTAAGCGTTTTAAAAAGCACACGATGTACTCCTCTGGTAATTTCTTAGAATTATTGAGTTCTGACCTCTAAGGGCATTGCAGGTTCTGTCACTATATGATATCTGAAGATGAAATGAAATGTTATGATTTTATTAAAAAAATATGAAAATTTAAATCTAATAATATTTGCAATTAATTTTTATCAAATTAACCCTAAAACTTGAATTACATACTAAAAAGTTGGTACTGCTACATTAAAAAAAAGTCAAACTTAGGTACCAAATGATATATTAAGTCTAAAATTCATTTCCAAAACAAGTTATGTAGTACAATTAGTCTTTGTTTAATTTTATGAAGCATATGATAATCAATTATCCTTTCTATATCCTCATAATTGTTTACTATGGATCTTTGAGAATTTTTCTTTACTGTTCATCTTATGGCTTTCATCTTTTTGTGATGTGTTATTCTTAATTTTTTTATGAAACTATATTATTATATCTAATTATATATTTATGGTTTTATGTCGGTTGACATTTAAAATCAAAATAATAATAGATGGTAAAGACACGAAAATTTGTGGAGGGAGATAGTACCTTAGCAACAAAAGCTGTTTGGGATGATGAGCTGACGTTGATATTTTGTGAGCTTTGAGTGAATGAAGTCAATGCTGGTAATAGACCAACAACTCATCTAAACTCAAAAGGATGGGAAAATGTCATTGCTCTTTTTCAAGCAAAAACACAAAAAAATTATGAAAAACCTCAATTGAAAAACAAGTGGGATACATTAAAAAAGGAATGGAGGTTATGGAGGGAGTTGCTTAAGGAATCTACAGGTATTGGATGGTGTCCATCTAAAAAGACTGTCGATGCTACCGAAGAATGGTGGGCTGAAAAAATACAGGTTAGTGTTAACTTTATCATTATTTTAATGCATAAAGTTTAGTGAAATTAATAATTTACAAATATAAATATCTGAGTGTAACATTTAAACTTTTATGTAGGAAAATCCTGATTTTAAAGGATTTAAGAAGAAAGGAATTGAACCACGATTGAATGATTTAATGTGGCAAATGTTTGGTGGCATTGTAGCCACTAGAGAGAATACATGGGCACCTTCGTCTGGTGTTCTTCCAAGTGGGGTTCCTATGAGAGATGATACACCTAATGAGGGACTTGGTGATTCAGATGAAAATAGTAATGAGAATGAAAGTATCCTTCCTAATGAGGTACCATCAAACCCTCCTCGTGAAACTCCTAATCGAAGAAAGGAAACACTTGGGGTTGTACACGGCAAAGGAAAAAAATCAAGTTCAAGTAGAAAATCATCAAGAGATTCATTGGCTACTCATATTGAGAAATTGTGTGAGAGTATGGCTAATCCAAGGAAGTCAGTGAATGAAATTGTTTTTCCTCACTCTGAATATACTATTTCAAATGCAATGGATGCTTTGTGTGATTTGGGAGATGAAATTCCAAAAAAAGATGAATTGTACTATTTTGCCATCAAAATGTTCCAAATATCGGTGAAACGAGAAGTGTTTTTGAACTTAGATCCAGATGTTAGGGTTTGGTGGCTTCGACGTGAGTATGCTGAACAAAATCCAATTGCATCATTTTCATCCTTGGTAGCAACATCCTCCTTTCCCTTCCAACCATACCATCCATCACCTCCACCACAAGCTCCTTAGAATTATTATTGTAATATAACTATGCTACTTTTTTATATGTAAAACTAATGTATGATCTACTTTTTCATATGCAAAACTAATGTATGATCTACTTTTTTATATGTGAACCTAATGTATGATATACTTTTTTTATATGCAAAACTAATGTATGATCTACTTTTTTATAGGTAAACCTAATGTATGATATTTTTTATGTTTGGTATTTTTAGCTATGCTTTTATTCAATTTTTTATGTTGTATGGAATGTCACAAGTTATTAATTTATTTTCATTTGATTACTTTTTCAGGTTATGGATGAATTTAACAATATGTATAATAGTTTTTATATGAATTATGATACCCCTGAATTAAGTGAAGAAGCTCAACGAAGAATAGCCACAATTGTTACACAAGTTGAGCACAACAATTATCATGAAGAGGAAGAACAAGTGTTAAGCAGTGTATTACTACACCATGAAACTTATTTCACTAAGCAACCGTGTATGGATTCAAATTATACAGGTCAAATGTGGGTGGACGAAATATTAAATGGGCATGATGATCGTTGCATGAATAGTTTTAGGATGCCAAAAAATATATTTCACAGCTTGTTGCATGATTTGCAAACCAATTATGGCTTAAAGCATGGGAATGTATCTGCGATGGAGAAGTTAGCATTATCATTGTATATTCTTGGAATTAGATAATCAAATTCAAATGCACCAGAGCGATTTCAACGATCTGGGGAAACTGTTAGTCGAATTTTTACTGATATGTTACATATATTTGCTTGAATGGGAATGGACACGATTAAACCCACTAAAGGTCAATTCGAGGAAGTACCGAACCATATTCGACATGATACAAGATATTGGCCTCACTTTAAGGTAAAATTTACACAATCTTTATATTTTTAAAATATAAATTATTTCTAACTTTTATCTCATTACTTGTATTTATTTTAAAGGATTGTATAGGGGCCATAGATGGAACACACATAAAAGCATGCATTTCGCCTTCTTGTCAAATACCTTATATCGGACAGAAAGGTGAACCAACTCAAAATATTATGGTAGTTTGTGACTTCAACATGTGCTTTATTTTTGCATTTCAGTAGAATTTTTTTGCAAGCACTTAGACAACAAGAGTTAAAGTTTCCACACCCTCCACCAGGTTGAACTTTAATTTTTTAAATTAATCTTTACATAAAAAATAGTATTAAAATTTTTAATTTTTTTTAAACTTGATATTATGATTTACTTTTTTGTAGGAAAATATTATCTTATGGATTCAGGATATCCACAAATGACAGGTTTTCTAGGTCCATATAGGGGGGAACGATATCATTTACCTGACTTTCATCGAGGTAATCATCGAGCATCTGGAAAAAAAGAAATTTTTAATCATGTCCATTCTTTGTTATGCTCTGTGATTGAATGAACCTTTGGAGTGTGGAAAAAAATGGCCAATATTAAGAGATATTCCAAGCTATTCATTCGACAAGCAAGTTTTAATAGTTATTGCAACAATGGTTTTGCATAATTATATTCGAAGACATGGTTGGTCAAATGATGAGGATTTTCGACAATTTGAGAATATACCCGACATGCCAATCTCTTCAGGCCATTTTGATAGAGGTGAATCGAGTTCTTCTGACAGTGAAAGTGACCTTGAAATTGCAATGTTAAGGGAAACCATTGCAAATAGTTTAATGAATCAATATTTGTAAAAGTAATTTTGTATCATAACCTAATTTCTAGTAATAATGAAACTTGTTATGTCTTATGTTACTATATATATATTTATTAAAAATCATTCGTTTAGATACTTCAAAATTTGATCCAAGTATAATGTTACTATTTGCGAAAATAATATTTATCATAGTTATAAAAGGATATTTAACTATAAAAAATTAAAAATTATTATCATTTTATCTAATAAATAATTTAAATTGATTATATAATTTATTTAAATATTTATAATAAAATATTGGAAGATAAATTTTAATATTTTATTAAATGAATTTATAAATTTACATATTTTAATAATTTTATATAAGTAAAATAATTTAAAAACTTTTATTATATACCAATTCTAATTTGATGTCCTTAATAGTCATTTTTTATTTTCACCTCACCGCTACAGCTGCGTTTGAATCCAAACACACACTCCACCGCTGTTTCTAATCTCACCGCTACAGTATCCAATCTCACCGCTACAGTAACCAATCTCACCGCCACCACTGTTTTTAACCTCACCGGAGATAAACACACCGCCCATCCAAACTAAGCCTAAGATAGTCTTATTTAACATTTACACACCTTATCCATTACGTCCAAGTTTGAATAAGAATTAAGAAGCATTGTTTTCGTCATAAGTTTTCAGAAATTAAATTTAAGATTTGTGTGAATTATAAACTTAAAATAAATATTTTATTATTTTACTTTTAATTTAATAAAATAATAATATTTTTTGATAATTAATATAGAGTATGAAATTATATGGAATTAAATCTAAACTTTTATACTTACAACATAATATTTTTATGATTAGAGTAAGAGATTATTAACTATACAAATATTTTATTATTCACTTATAATTTAATAACAAATAATGAATACATATATTTTTTAAATCCATTTTAATTTGAAAATTATATTATACATTGTGGATTTTTATAATATGTAAAATATTTTATAAGATATAATAAAAATTAAAAATTAAAAATTAAAAAATATAAATATAAATAAATTTATATTTATCACATTCTCAATTATTTTTAAAATATAAATAAATTTAACTTTAAAATATAAAAAATATCCAAAAATAATGAGAAAAATGATTCTCAAATCCATAAGTCATACAAGAAAACAAGGCCAAAGTCATAATAAAAGGCCAAAAAATAAAAAATTGTAAGGGTTCTTTGTTTGAGGTTGCTTTCACCTGGAACAATCTTGAATCCTCTTCGAAGTCGCGCTGCTGCTTCCTTCTTCATTTCATTTCCCACATTTAAAATTCAAAAAAAAAAAAAATCCTTTCTTTGTAGAGTTAAACTTCAAGAGGAAAAAAAGAAACAAATCGCAGATTTCGTTGGTTTACGCTTCACGGTTAACAGATTTTATTCAGGAAAAAAAATGGTGTCAGGTTCGGCATTAAGCGCGGCAGCCAAACAAGCGGAGCAATTGAGGAAAGATGGCAACATTTATTTCAAGAAAGATCGTTTTGGGGCAGCCATCGATGCTTATACTGAGGTCTACAATCTTCCTCTCCTCCCTTTTTTTTTTTTGAGAAAAAATTGTTATTGTTTGCTATATTAGTTTCTTAAATTTTTTGATTTTTTTATAAAAATTATGTAATTTTTTGGGTTTAAAGGCGATTACGTTATGCCCCAATGTTCCTGTATATTGGACGAATCGCGCTCTTTGCCATCGCAGACGGAAGTATGTACGCAATCCTTTTATAATGAATTTTTATGTAAAAATAGTGCCTTTTTTTCTTAAGAGGAAAAAATTTTTGAAGGTGTCTCTTTTCTTGGTTTGACGCAGTGATTGGTTGAAAGTGGAAGAGGATTGCCGGCGAGCTATTCAGCTCGACTACAATTCTGTCAAGGTAATCTTCTTTCATTTCTTATTCCGTTATGCTGATTTTTAGGGTTTGTTGTGCGCCTAATTATCATGACATTTCACACACCCCTGACCCGTCCATGTCTTGAAATTTGATTCTTCTTGGTTGTCTTGTTTTTTTCCTTTTGGATGTAATGCTAAATCATGTATAGCAGAATAAAATAAGTTCTTAGGCGAGTATTAAGGTGATTGAAGCTTCTACCGGCCTGACATTTTCAGGTCATCCTTAACTCTTTGATTATTTCCTAAGAAAGGAGTCAAGTTTAGTTGTTTAGTCGACTTTCAAGCGCCAATTGGGAAACTGAGTAGGGTTGGAACTGGGGACGGGTTCAAGCAAAATTAAGGACTTCTGGAAGTTAAAGTGGCAAATATCTAGCTATGTTAGTCTTTAGTTATAAACCTATCAAAAGCTGGTTTGGAACTGTTGAGATAATCATGCGTCTTGGGTTGTTTAACTTAATTTCCCATGCAAAATCTAATGGTTTTCTGGCAGTTTCTTCTTTTCCCAAGTAAAATCAATCTTGATTTTGCAATGTGGGTTGTTTTTGCCATTTTTTATGCAAAATCTGAATTATCTACTGGGTTAAAAATTTTCATTTTTATTAGCTTGAGGTTTCACATGTAATGTTCTTTTATTCCAACTTGCTAACCTGTTTACTGCAAGTTTTAACTTCCTAGCTATTTTCATTTTCATTTGTTCCTCCCTTAGGAACATCAAAAACTGGGGTTTGGCTTAGTGTATGCTTATTGTGCATACCTTTTCCTTTAGAACTGACGGGGTATACTTACATATGGTTACTTGATAGGCACACTACATGTTGGGACTTGCCTTACTTCAGAAGCAAAAATTAGATGAAGGGGTCAAGGAACTACAAAAGGTACATATGACATGATAAATCTTTTTGTTTCTTAAGAATCAGAAATGATAACTTTGTTAGGGTTGCATTTGGAAACTTTTAATCTCTTTTAGTGAAGGTTGTTAAAGTCAATACATTCAATTAGTTTTTGTGGTTTTTTCACCATCACATGTAGCATGCGTGTGTTTCACCATGTTACTGACGTTCCTGTTATTTTCTTATTGAACAGTTGCATGGTGGTTGCTGGGTTTTATATTCATTGTAAATGTCTTATGCATCTTCATTCTGGTCCATGTTGTGGTTTTCCTTTGGTGGTTGTACTTTTAAAGGACATAGGGACCCCATTTCAACAAATGATATATAAGAAACAGAATATCTTTCGCTTTTGTTTAACTTTTGTCTGCTATGATGGCTTCGTTTGGTGTAGTATATCATATAGACTTGGATCCTTGACAAAAAGATTTTTGTGAAGGGAAGGGGGATGTTGTTTGGCAAGAAAAAGACAACTGAATGCATTTTGATTTAGGATATATCTGAGAGCTATTCTTTTTTTTTTCCACCATTTCTTCATAGGGATGAGTCAAAGCAATAAGGGAAAAAAATATCATTTCACGAGGAAGATAATTTGTGAAAGATATTTTGCACAATAAACATTTTCTTGCCATTTGTGTTGCCAGATATTTTGGGGGATTCTTTCCTGCCTTTTACATTTATCAAGCTTGATCTTAGCTCATGGAACATAGAGGATAAGTGGATGACTTTGAGGTCTACTACGTTAACCATAATGAGCATTTATGTTAAGGGGGTGGAAAAGTGGTTCTAGTATTAGTGCAACTTTTTTCTTCATTGTCATTATTGTTGTGAATAATACAAGGAGCAGGCCTTATTGGCCTGTGCTTTTTGTTTTTGCTGTTTCAAAGATGTTTGCTTATAAGTGGATGAATACTATCAATAGAGTAAACTATTGATGATTTAAGCGGTTTCCTTAAAATATGTAGTGAGGCTATTTTGGGATTTACTCTTGTCAGATTTGATGATTTTCCTATAAGCTTTAAGCCAATGAACTAGGCACAGGCTTTTGAAGTCTGGTAATTGTAGTAAGTGTTCCTAATATTTTAGGGTTATGAACCGATAATGTTTTGAAATGCTGAATGCTGCAGTTTGTAATGTACAAGTTTTTCTGGAGATCCTTTTTGAGCATGCAGTTTCTTTCTTCTTATAAATATTGCAGAAGAAAACTTTTTCCTGGAATATATATACACATGCAAAGATGTTGTTCACTGTAAGAAATTTTGGTTGAACAAATTATTGAGTGGTATTGGGTTCTCTTGCCTTTATTTTATATTTATAAATTGATTCTTTACTTAGAAAGGCTGATCTGCTTATTTAGGCTTTGGATCTTGGAAGGGGTGCAAATCCAAAGGGTTATATGGTAGATGAGATTTGGCAGGAGCTTGCAAAAGCGAAGTACATGCTATGGGAGCATGCATCTTCCAAGCGTTCGTGGGAATTGCAAAGTTTGAAGTATGTCATCCCTGTGAGTTAAGACATTTGCTTCGAGGGGAATGATTTACCTCTCTGGAAATTTTTGATGGAGAAATGGTCCTAATGTTTATTTTTGCTTCATGCAATTATTTATTTCCTCTATGTTGCAGGGAGGCTTGTGAAGCTGCTCTTAGAGAAAAACATTTTCTTGATGATTCTCAACCAGAAGGTTTCTTAGATGAGGCTGGTATTTCTCATATGAAACAACTGGAGGTTCTGAGGCAAGTGTTTAGGAAAGCTGGTGAAGCTGACATCCCTGGTGAGGTAAGAATGCGTTCTTTCCATTGTCAATTATACAAGCCCTTTTGTACTGTTTTGGAGACATGATAAATAGTTTCAGGTGCCGGATTACTTGTGTTGTAAAATCACACTTGATATCTTCCGTGATCCTGTCATTACTCCAAGTGGAGTTACGTATGAGAGAGCAGTGATCCTTGACCATCTTCAGAAGGTGATATGCTCTGGAAATATTGGATGTTGTTTAGCAATATAATTTTTTTTACAAGAAAGAAAAAGAACACTAAAATCAATCATTTACTTGCTGGAAATCAGGTTGGTAAATTTGATCCAATCACACGCGAACCGCTTGATCAATCCCAACTTGTACCGAACTTGGCAATGAAGGAAGCAGTCCAAGCATACTTAGATAAACATGGTTGGGCTTACAAATTGGACTAAATGGTCGAATGTTGTGGTAAGTTTGCTGATTTAGTCGCACAAAGTGAAGTTATTGGTCAGAGTCTGCATATCTGTTTGGTATACATCAGTCATGTTTGGTTTAAGCTGTTTTTCTGTAGGCTTCGAGTGTATAATGACATGCCATTTATTGGTGCATGTGGAGGACCTGTAATCCGTTGAAATTGTACAGTTATTTTTATAACAATTAACCTTGTACATATTTATCAAAATTAATTCATGCTATAATTGAGCTTCCGTGCATTTATAAACCAATTTTCGGTTTGAGGGTCAAAAAGTTCCTTTGTAAAAATTAAAAAAAAAAAAACAATTGCCCTTAAACAGTGCACTTGTTGAGTTCTTTGTAAAAACGGTTAATGGAGATTTCCGATTGGTCAGTTTGACTGCTAACATTGTAAATGTGAATAACAGACTTGACGTATGGCATGTCATGACTTGCTATAAAAATATGTATGCCATGCCTTAAAAATAAATCTGAGATAAATATGTCCTTTATTTAAATTTGGATAATCATCTCTTCGGCAAATTAATATAAATATGCGGAAAAAAAGAAAAGAAAAACTGTTAATTTTTTTTTAAAAATTTATCAAGAAAACGCGTCTCACATTGAATTGGCAGAGAAAGTGTATTACGTAGAATGCGTTTTCTTCTCATCCAAAAAAATGTGTTTTATGTGATTTTTTTTTTACCAGTTTAGTAAAAATATGCCTTGTACGACATATTTTTTATCCAACCTATCTTTTTCTTAATGGTCAAAAATCCTACGGCTATGGGATTCTAGCAAAATTTTTTTTCTTATATAAACCCTCAAATTTTCTTTTTTTTTCAACTCTCGATTTTTAATTTTTAACTTTTACAGTTTGATTTTCAATTTTCTTGTTCTCAGTTTGTTATTCTCAATTCTCGATTTTTTAATCTAAATTTTTAATTCCAAAGTTTTTCTTAATTTCTTAGTTCTTTGATTTTATTTTATTAATTCTTCGATGGCATATTAATTTATTCGTTTGGATGACAAGTACATCTCCAACATGGTAAGAAAATATTATTTAATTTTAATCCGGTTAATTATTATGATGTTAAGAACATATTATCAAAATTTTTAATTTTAAATAGTTAATTATTATGCTATTCAGATTAATAATTTTTTATATTTAAATACTCAAACCGAAAATCGAATTTTAGAGATGTACATAAACAACTTAGGCAAAGGTGCATTGGAGGTTATTCATGGAAACTTGCGAGATGCATGCTTTTTATACCTGGCTCGCACGCTCAAGGGACTAAATTGGATCCCCCACTCGTTAGTGCTTTGGTCAAGACACAGAGACCGAATCCCCCACTCATTAGTACTTTGGTTAAGAGATAGAGACCGGAAACGCACACATTCCATCTCTCCTGTGGCGAGTGTACAATTTCACTCGAGGACGTCAGTTTACAACTTGGTCTATCGGTCGACGGGGATGTCATTACAAAGCCAGTTGTTAGTGCCGATTGGAGTGCAACATGCGAACAACTGCTAGGAAAGGTGCCAATAGGTTTAGGGGTAGTCGGATCAAGATGAGATGGTTGGGGGACAACTTCGAGATTATCGAGATTTCAGCGAGCAAAGTTGAAAATGAGAAATTCACATGTGCATTCATCTTAAGGTTGATAGGGGGTCTGCTAATGTCAGATAAATCTTGAAATCTAGTACACTTGAAGTGACTACTACTATTAGCCGACTTGAGAGAAGCGGGGCGACTTAGTTGGGGATCGGCGGTGTTGGTGACATTATACATAGAAATTTTTCGAGTGACGATACTAGGAAAAGCTAAAATAGATGGTTGCATGCTCCTTCTTCAATCATGGGCATGGTATCGACTACCATTTCTACGCTCCTGAGTGCAAGCCCTTACGAATTTCCACTCGTAACATGGTAAAATTCTTTTGATAATAATTTTACCTTTTTTGAATTTTTATTGTTGTAATTTTGAAATAACATGTAACACCCCTAACCCGTATCCGTCGCTGGAGTAGGATTACGGGGCATTACCGATCAATATACATCAAATAGCGTACATAACTCATACATTTATGCATTTATACTCAAATACTATTTAACATAATCACATTGTCCCTTATTAGGGCCTACAAAACCTTAAACATGCTTTAGAAGTGGTTCGGGACTAAATCGATAACATACGATAATTTTGAAAATTTAGAAAGTTTTCAAACATACAGGGGTTACACGCCCGTGTGAACAGGCCATGTGTCTCACACAGCTCTAGACATGCTCGTGTCTTAAGCCATGTAGAAATGGGGCATACATACTGACTTGGGTCACACGACCAACCACACGCCTGTGTGTCTAGCTCGTGTGCCCTTCGAAGTGGCCACACATGCCCGTGTGCCAGGCCGTGTTCTAGGCCATGCCAAAACTGTAGGGTATACTAACTTATGCAACACGGTCAGGTCACACGCCCGTGTGCTAGGCTGTGTACCAATTAGGGGGTATATTGACTTGTACCACATGGCCAGTCACACGCCCATGCGTGAGACCTTGTGGAGCATATTGACTTCATTTTAATGTCATCACCAGGGGACACATACCTAAAAACACTCAAATGGTACCATTTCTTCACACAAATAGGCAGCCAAAATCATCCAACAAATGCACAATTATACTATATCCATTTCGACCAAATTCAGTACTCAAATTAATGCCAAATACTTATTCAACTCAACTTCTAAAATCATACTTCATCAAAAACATTTTTCAAAAATTATACTCCATGAATCAATCTAACATTAGCAACTATAAAACCATAACCATATTCATACCAAACATGCCAAGATAAGCCATCACTTATGGCTATATAAATACAACCAAAACATATACATTTATGAGACATTTCTAATAGCCAAACACACATCAATATTAACATCATTTACAAGCCAATTCTCATGGCTAAAATCACAACCAAAATACCACATCTAACCTAAACATGCCATATACCATAAACTTAACTAAAAAGTACCAACCTAGATGTTTGATAGTGCGATGATGTTCCTGACGATTCTCGGATCCGAGCTAGCCTTGATTCTCTATAAAACATAGGAAAATAACACAAAGTAAGCTTCATAGCTGTGTAAGTTCGTATTAATGTAATGAGCAACTTTACTATTCATTCCTAATTCAAGCAATATAAATACAAGATTACACAAATACATTAAATCTCAAGTCATTTGATCATTCATTCACTAGCTTACCAAGAATTCATCCATTTCATGGATTCAATGTTTATAAACTTTACTCACATACCTGTACCAACTCGTACCAATCTCATTCTGATCCACATCTTTCATTTTCCCATTGAACCATTCAGAATAGAAGTCAGATATTCAAGGATCTCAACCGATAAGTACCTATACCATGGCTTGTAGCCAAATCAAGGTAACTTATACCCAGAGTACCTATACCATAGCCTGAAGCCAAATCAAGGCATAACTCGCACCCGAAGTGCTGATATCATGGCCCGAAGGCAACTTAATATCCTAATGACATGTCATTAATATCTTAGACTATTCCTAAGGTTCAACCGGGAATTTTTAATACCAAATCATAGTCGAATCATTTCGAATTACTATCGAATCGTTGTCGAATCTTGGTTGAACAAGTGCGTAGTCTAGTAATTACAATTTATGCATAATCAAAGCATT
The DNA here is from genome assembly GCF_007990345.1 of Gossypium hirsutum. NCBI lineage: Eukaryota > Viridiplantae > Streptophyta > Magnoliopsida > Malvales > Malvaceae > Gossypium > Gossypium hirsutum. Next base: position 50,058,035 of record NC_053430.1, on the reverse strand, counting down.
TAAATACAATTATAATAGAGCTCATTGCATACGAACTTACCTCGTGTTTGAAGTTGACGGATTAGATCGACTATTTGACAACCTTACTTTTCCATCAATCTAAATCCGAATTCTATTTTTCTTGATCTATATGAATTCAATATTAAGTTATTTATTCATATACTCATTCAATTTAGTCCAAAATTACTCATTCGGGCATTTTTACACATTAGCCCCTAAACTTTCACATTTAATCAATTTAGTCCCTATTTCACAAATACACAAAATTCACACAATTCAACAAAACCAAAGCTTGGCCAAATTTCATATAGGTCCCTAGCAGGCCAACTTTCATTTATTTCACATTTCAACCACTCAATTTGCATATTTCACAATTTAATCCCTATTATTCATTTTCATCAAAAATCACTTAATAAAACATGTAAAACTATCATCAAGCTTTCATAATCTATCATCAAATATTAAAGAACTCATAGATTCAACAATGGAAACTCTCAAAATCTTTAATAATTTGAAAATTAAAGGTGTAGACTAGCTAGATTGAGTTGCAACGATTACCAAAACTTAGAAATCATCAAAAATTGAGCTAAAACTGTACCTTATCAATCTAAGAGTTGGCCGAATATTTTAAGCCCTAAAATGGCTTTCTTCTTCCTTTTATTTCGATTGAAAAGATGATAATATGAACAAATTAAGCATTTGTTTTATTTAATTTATGTTTATTAACATTTTTACTAAATTAACCTTAGTTAATAAACTTTAAAAACATATAAACTGTAACAGCCTGGTTTTAGCTAAATTGGAATAGTGGTTTTGGAACCACAAATACGAGGTCAAAAAATTATTTTAATATTATTTTATGTGTTTACAACATGTGATTATATATGTGTGAAAATTTCATGAGCTAATTTTACCGTTTAATAGCTTAATTTGAGAAAAAGGACTAAATCGTGTAAAATGCAAAAGTTGCATTCTACTTGTTTAAAGTGCTTAATTGCTACGGTTTATTAAATGAGAGGTCTTTATGATGTTATTATACCATTGATAGTGGAATTTGACAAAAAAATGGCATTAAATGGATGTTTTAAATGGTTTTTATTTAAGGTTAAATATGTAATTTAGTAATTAATCATAAAATAAATAAATAAAAATCTATTTTCCTCTTATTATCATCATCTAGCCCAAATTAAGAGGTGAAAAACACCATTGCTAGGGCTTGAAGGTTTGACCATTGCTCTTGTTAATTGTAAGTTCGTTTTTGCTTAGTTTTTAATGATTTCTACGTTTTTGTGATCGTTGCTTTGAGTACTAGCTAGCCCGTGCCCTAAATTTTGAGTTTGTTGGTGATTTTGTAAAATTCCATTGTTGAATCTATGTGCTTTGTGATGGTTGATGATGAAAAATGGAAGATAAATGTTAGATTAATATGTTTTGTTAAGTGATTTTAGCTAAAAATGTATTTTAAGGATTAAATTGTGAAAATTGTAAATTGAGGGGTTGAAATGTAAAATAAATGAAATTTTTGGGTAGCTAGGGGCCAATGTGAAATTTGACTATGGTGAAATTGGATTAAATTGTGTGAATTTTGTGTATTTGTGAAATAGGGACTAAATTATAAAAATGTGGAACTTTAAGGGCTAAAGTGTAAAAATTCCCAAATATGTGTTTTTGGACTAAATTGAATGATTTGATGAATAAATGAGTTAATTTTGAATGTATAAAGATCAAGAACGAAATAAATCGGATTTAGATCGGGGAAAATCAAAGATTATTGAATAATCGATCTAGTCCCTCTATTTCAACTACGAGGTAAGTTCATACGCAAATAAATACCTTTAAATTTATTTATAAGTGTTTATTTGTCATTGAATTGCTATGAATGTTGAACGAGCAAATACGAACAAGAATCAATGAGGTTATGATATCTGAAAGTCCGTACAAACCTAGGAATAGTATAGGATATGAATGTCATGACATTAGGATTACCGAGATATGATTACATGTAAGACCATTTCTGGGAAATTGGCATTGTATTGTGATTACGTGTAAGACCATGTCTGGGACATTGACATCGTTATATGATTTCGTGTAAGACCATGTCTGGGACATTAGTATCGATAATGTGATAACATGTAAGACCATATCTGAGATATGGCATTGTACAAGCTATATATGATTTCTAAGTATCCTTAACTATTCTGAAAGGTTCAACGTGCAAATTCAAGTCGAGAAAGAATGTGTGAATGAGTTAAGTGACGCAAGTACGTACGAGATTCATAAGAGTATTGAAAAAGGAAGTATTTGATGAATTCACATGTGATATTTAATATGTATACATTGGGAAAGGTTTGTGAATTTATATGTGCTTATTCATGTTTGCCTATTTTATGGAATTGGTGTTGATTCATAAGAAGATTTTTTTTGTATATGGCTTACTAAGTTTTTAATTCCTTGTTTTATAGATTATCGAAGCTAGCTTGGACATCGGGGATCATCAGGAACCGTCATCACACTATCGACTACTTGTTGGTACTTTTGGATGCTTTGTTTATATGGTGTATGGCATGTATAGGCTAGTGATATGATAATATGTTAAGTTATAATATAGCCATGAGATTTGGCTTGTATATGATGTAAATTTTGGTGTGTATTTGGCCATTTGATTTGGCTAGATTTATGAATTTAGTAAGTGATATAAGATGTATATATATTGCCTTATGTTTTGACATGTTTTGTATGGTTGTTGTGATGGTTATATGGTTGCTCAATTAGCAAATTATCAATGATATATCATGGTTGAGAAATGGCATGTTGTGGCTTAGTTTTAAGATAATGAATTGTTAGATTTTGTGGTATGAAATAGTTAATAAGATGGTGAGAAAATGCATATAGAAGTTAAGGTCATGGCATATTGTTTGACATGATTTTGGCTGTGGATTTGAGTAGTGAAATGGAAAGATTTTAAATTGCATGAAATGTGCATGATATGGTCATTTTAGTTTCCTATTGCATGTGAAATGATGCCAAATGAATTTTTTAGGTACATGAACGATAGGTGGAAATAATGGTTTAAATAAAGCCTATTTTCGTGCCACACGGTTGAGCACACGGTCGTTTCACGTGTGACCCCTAAATCCTAGTTAAAAAAGTCAGAGAGTTAAATAGCTTAGACACATGGGCTAGCACATGGGCGTGTGGCTGGCCATGTGACCCAAGCCAGTATACCTTCGAGTTTAGCGACATGGGCGTGTCTCCGGCTGTGTGGTACAAGCCAGTATGTATGCCCTGTTTTCACATGGCCTGTGACACGGGCGTGTCTAGTGGCCGTGTAAGGTACATGGCCTGTTCACACGGGCGTGTGATCCCTTCATGCATGAAAATTTTCTAAGTTTCCCAAAGTTTTCAATGTTATCCGTTTAGTTCCAAACCTCTTCCAAGCACGTCTTAAGGTCTCATAGAACCTTATAAGGGACATTATGATTATGTTTGATTAATGTTTATGTAATAACGAATTCATGTATAAGAAATGTATGTTGTATGCTATATTTGATCGCTAATGCCTCGTAGCCCTATTCCGGCAATAGATACGGGTTAAGGGTGTTATATAAACCATGGCAATTAATGGCAATTAATGTCCATTAACACTACCAATTAAGCACTTTAACAAATAGTATGCAACTTTTGTATTTTACGCGATTAAGTCTTTTTTCTCAAATTGAGCAATTAAACGATAAAATTAGCTCATGAAATTTTCACACATACATGCTATCATGCTGTAACACAAAATAATATTAAAATAATTTTATGACATCAAATTTGTGGTCTCAAAACCACTGTTCTGATTTAGCTAAAATCGGGCTGTTACATAATATAATTTTTTAAAATAGGTGGAACAACCCCGTGAGCCATAGCTGTATATCGACCGAGCTCGAGGACATTCGACTAGCTTTAGATTAAGAAATCGAGGAGGTTAGTTTATGAATTTCATAGTTATCAATTTTTTTATTTTAGCACTTGAAATTAAATATTATCCACTTGTTGAAATTTATAAATTTGTAATGCAGTTTGTATGGATGCTATACGCGGATCTGAGGATTCAAGAATGTGTCCCGGAGGAATTTTTGGCCAACCGAAGCATCTGGCACGTGAAAGTGTGCCATTGGTCATTTTTGCAATGATTGAGATCCATGAATCTAATCGGGTGATGTGATAGTTCAGGTGTACGAAACGTATTCCACAACAACCTTAGGAGCTCGATGACCTGCACAAGATTGACATGCGGGGGAGTCCGGATGAAGATTGGACCACATTCCACAAGAAGTATGTCGAGTTGAGGCAGCATAGTACAATTACTTGCCAACGCGTGAACCGTATCTGACGCCGGAGTTGGTGACATCTTAAAATTACATGGATTGGTTTAGGCATCACGGGAAGCCATATCTACTTCCAGCTTCAGAAATGAGAGTAGTCAACGTCAGCGTAAGAGGCCAAGACGAGGGCCCATCAATCTCAGGTTGGGAGGACATGCCGCGGACAAATCAACATCTGCTCCACATGCACATGCAGTCCCGGTTCCCGTGCAACCTCCCGGTCAGTATGGTTCATTTATTCCTGTTACTAACCCATTTTATTTTACACCATCATCACAACACACACCAATTTATTTTACACCTACATCACAACACGTGCAATCATTCCTTGCACCAACACAATTATCACCAGTTTATTTTACACAAGCACTACAGCATGCGCGATCATTCCTTGCACCAACTGTAACACACCTTACCCTTATTCGATGCTGGAACAGGGTACGAGGTGTTACCGAACATAAACTCACATAATGATACAAAACTAAGACATGAATTCTGTCCAAATTTAAAACTTTTCATTCACATGCATATCGTCCCTTATATGGGCCCTGGAGGCCCAAAACATACATTGGGTGTGGTTTGAGGCTCAACCAAGAACTTTCAGAACTTTTACAACACTTAGAAAATTTTCTTATTTTGGAGGGTCACACGCCCGTGTCCTCAGCCTGTGTAACTCTCTATTTATGACGTCATCAGCAAAATAGGGTCACATGGCCAAGTCACACGCCCGTGTGCTTAGGCGTGTGACGAATTAAATTCTGAAAATTTAGTGCAGACTTTACATTCCCTGGGCACACGCCCATGTCCCTGGGCCGTGTCCTTCACACGGCCGTGTCTCTGCCCGTGTGGCCAGAAAATGGCTATTTACCAAGCCATTTGCTACTTTCACATGCACATACTAAAACACAACTTCCTTGGTACAATCTTAAGCATTTAAATGCATTAGCCAACCAAAAACAACCAATAACATTTCATTCACATACCCACATCCATCTTGCTAATAGCATTATACTACCAATTCAATTCATTCTAAATCACATTCAATCATAAGACTATTTGGCCATATTTAACCATTAGGTCTTTAGGCCATAAACCGCAATCCATCATATATCAAATAAATACAAGCCACATCAAAAAACATTAGCATATGCATATGAATAAAGTTATAGGCTTACAAACAATTAACCGATATAAGCCCATTTACATGGCTTCACATTACATCAAACCCTTAACCATTACAAGCCAATTCCTTTGGCTAAATCATAATGACACATTCACAAATGACTAAGTCCCTATACATGCCATAAACTTAAGAGATTTATATTCATTTTTATCAACGATGATAGCTTGATAGTGTGATAACATCTCCAATGATCTCCAACCCGAGCTAGCATACAACCCTATAAGATATGGGAAAGGAAGAGGGGGCAAGCTATATAGCTTAGTAAGTTCATATGTAAATAATAAGCAACTTATGCCATAAATTTACCATTCCAACAAGATTATCACAAGATAGTGTAAATTTCATTAAGTCTCGTAATTATAATTTATTCAATCACCTTGATTACCCTTTTCAATTTATGACCATAATTCAACATGTCTTGGCAATAGCCTGGCAATCGTAATCTTTCTCATTATAATATGTTACAATAATTAACAAATCATTTCAAACTTCATGGAAAACTTGCACATTAATTATATATATACAAATCATGCCAATCTTTTCGTTTTGCTCATATTCAATGAATCATTTTCAAGTGAATACAACATACCACATTTCAATTCAATTTGGCCTAAAAGTCCAATTCATAAACATCAACAATTCTTACCATACATATAGACATATATACACATATACCATTATTCATAAGGTTAACACAATAACATTGTCACAATGCTCATGAACTCACCATTCATGAATTCCATACTCAATTGAATTTCTGTACATACCTGTATAATTTCGTAACATAATCATATCCTTTCACATCTGACATAAACTTTATATTACCCGTTGAACACTTGGAATACCAATCGGATACACGGAAAGTCTTTGCATATGAGTGCCACATATGTAGCCAAAGCTACCTCATATTTCATATCACATAAATGCTCGCTCTCGGGCTAATCATGGGCCTACTCACACAAGCCGACAGTCAGGACGTAATTACATGGGTAGCTCACACAAGCTGACAGGTACCCGTAACACATGCCAGCCTACCTAGCCACCGGTAGAACGTACAAGACTAGCACCCAGATTCACATAAACACATATCGCATATCTCATAAGCTCAACTCATATAGTTCCTAGTGACATGTTACATTGTATCTTAAATTATTCCTAAGGTTCAAACGGGATTTTCTCGATGTCACATTTTCGTCGAACTCGTTCACAATGTCATTCTCATTGACCATGATATCGTTCATATACTCATTATAAAAATTAAACATAAAAATTCATACATTAATAAAGCATTAAAACATGATACAACATTGCATCATTTACACATGAACTTACCTCGAATGCGACAATGGCGAAAAGGACCTATTTTTCCAATATTTGTTTTTCTCCCAATCTAGACTCGAACTTCATTTTTATTGATCTATAATATCAAATTTAGCTCACTTATTAGTCACATTATTCAATGTGACGCAAAAATAACTATAATATCCTGAATTAGGGCCAAATCAAAATAGTAGTTTCGTGACCACAAATTCGAGATAAAAATAATTATTTTATAATTATTTTGATGTTTATGATATAATTGGATGATTGTGTGAAAATTTCGTGATGAAATCCTATGCCTAAAGTGCTTAAATTGAAATTAGGGACTAAATCGAATAATTTGCAAAATTTGCATTCTAGGAGTTTTTAGTATGAAATTGCTTTGGAATGTTAATGAGGAGGTATTAAATAGCAATTTGACCAATTTCTAAGTCTATGGACAAAAAATTGGACATGGATGGAATTTTTGGAAAGTTTAGTAGTAAGGGCATTTTGGTCATTTGCATATTAAATGAAATAAAATGGGAAAAATAACACAAAATGATCATCTTCTCCATATTGTTGCTGCCGAATTTTATCTCTCCCCATAGCTAGGGTTTCTTCAACTTTCAAGCTTCATAGTAAGTGATTTCATGCCCCGTTTTTAATGATTTTTATGTTTTTGAAATCCCGGTAGCTCGAATTAACTTATGCTAGCAATAATTCAACCTAGGGTTCATATTTGGAAAAAAACCCATAGGTTAAATTTGTGTATTTTGGTGTTTTATGATAGAATATGAGGTTTTAAATTATGTTAGACAACTTGTGCTACTCGGTTTTAAGCGAAAACAAAAGGGGCTTAATCGGTAAAAATACCTAATAGTCATAAGTACATGTTAGAGTGTGAATTTGATGCTGCCATAGAAGGGAAAAATGATCAGCATGTCATAAAACATAAGAATAAGGGATGAAGTTTAATTCCCGAGCCTAGGGGCAAAAGTGTAATTATGCAAAAGTTTAGGGGCGGAAATGTAATTTTGTCAAATTTCGTATTAAATGCTGTTTTGATCAATGTATGTATTAAATAAGATTAATTTGGCATTATAGATCAAGAGAAATGAGATTCAATTCGCGATCGAGGGAAAACAAAGTTTACTTAGAATAGGCTCGATTGCTAATATTTTGTATCGAGGTAAGTTCATGTGTAAATGTAGTAACATAATTGTCATTTTGAGCAATTTAATGTTGTTTATATGATATGATGCTTATTATTATCATGAAATGTTATGTTTTGTGGTTATTGTTGAATAATATGTAATTATGTGAATTACTTGATGAGTATGAACTATCACCGAGTATCGGTTCCGATATTCCGTGGAAGACGGCAAAGATGTGAGATCGAGGAAAAAGCCCGTTTTAACCTTAGGAATAGATTAGAATACAAGTGACATGTCACTAGGATACTTGAGTTCCGAACTCGTTGAGTTGAGTCCGAGTTCGTGAGATGTAACTAGGCATCCGAACTCGTTGAGTTAAGTCCGAGCTCACTTATTGATGCGAACGCCCGATCTCGTTGAGTTGAGTCCGAGTTCACTTATGGGCGGGTTACATGGTAGCTTGGCTACATAAGTTTCGCAGGCTATTGAGTTTGTCTAGCTGCAGGTATGACACTTATGTTCATGAAATCCGTGTATTCGAATTATATTCCGATGTGTTCAACGGGTGAATCTTAAGTGAATGAGAAGGATGCCTAAAACGAAGGTGACATATTGGTAAGTGTGGTGAATGAGAAAATTTGACAGGTACGTGCTTAGATCCTCGGGTTGAGAACTTGGTATGATGAAATAGTAGAAAGATATTAAATGCAAATGAAACATGAATGTCTTGGTGTTGTTTATGCAAATGATGTTTTATGTGGAATTTCATGATTATGTTACTTGCTATTTGCATGTGAACTTACTAAGCATCTATGCTTACCCCTTCTTTTCATTCATTGTAGTTGTTGACCAGCCAGCTTGAGAATCGGGATAGGTCGAAGATTCGTCCACACTATCCGAAGGTCTAAATTGGTAAAATGGTTTGTGTGTTTTGAATGTGGCATGTATGGCAAAATACTCACTTTGTGTAAATGATTTTATGATATGGCTATGGTTTGGCAAGAAAAGGGTTTGTAAATGATTAGCCATTAGAATGGCCAATCTAAGTCATATTTGGTATTATGTATGTTTAAAATGCTATTTAGTCCATGAAAATATATAGTAAAGTAAAATTTGCCACAAAACAGAATCTAACAGCAGCAATGATGTAAATTTGAAAAATCACTAAAAATAGTATAAATGGAATTAAATGATGAGTAAGTTATGAAATTGAATCTTGATGAGTCTATTTTCATATGGATGGAACAAAACAGGTATATGAGTTATATTTTGTGAGATATTTAAGTTTTGGTGGAATAGGGTCAGAGTGATCAGAGTGATCTCTATATCCCCTGTTCTGACTTTAAAAGTTCACTATAAATTTTAAAAAAACAATTAGGAGTTTTATCTTACATGTATGAAATCCTTATTGAGTCTAGTTTTATAAGAAACAAACAGTATAGTCATTGAAACTCTGTACAGGGAGATATCTTATTCGTAATACACAGGGGTCAGAGTAGTCGAACCCTAAAATTGGGGAGACTTTAGCTAATAAACTGTACTAATTGGCTTGATCAAAAATTCTAGAAAAAAATTATTAAATAGATATATGAGTCTAGTTTCAGGTAAAATTTACAGATATTAATTTAGAGTTTCAGAACTCGAGATATGAATTTTTAAGCGATTGTGATGCAGTTGGCCAGCTTGTCTGGAAATTTTAAAAATAAATTGTTTGAGCTATTAAATTAATGAATTAAGTTTAGTAACACCTCAAGCTCGACTCTGGCGACGGTCTCCGGCATGAGGGCCTTACAATAACATCATGAAAAATTACATTTTTACCCCTAAAGTTTCACATATTTATATTTTTGCCCCTAAGCTCAGAACATGAAATTTATTCAATTTATTTAACATACAAGCCTAGCCGAATCATTTTCATAATGATAACAACCCACAATTCTCATTAAAACACACTTTTACTACATATTTTATAACTTTTACAATTTAGTCATTTTAGGCATTTTCACCGAAAATCACTTAGTAAAAGTTGTTTCTCTAATCATAGACATGCATAATATACCATTAAAAATCAAAATATACAAATTTATAACATGGGTCAAACCCTAGACTTTCATCATATCTTAAATAAATGGTAGAAATAGGTAGATCATGTTACAAGGATTTCAAAAACATGAAAATCATTAAAAACGGGGAAAGAACGAACTTACCATGAAGCTTGGAAAGCTTGAAAAAAACCCTAGCCATGGTGGTCTTTAAAAAATTTGGCGAAGGGGTTGAAGATGAGTAAAATTTGGCTTTTATTTTGTTTATTTAATATTTAATTACTAAATGACCAAAATGCCCCTAACTTAAAAATATTCTATTTCACCCATTTCATGTCCATTTTTGTCCAACAAATTAACCAATGGTCTAATTACCATTTAAGGACCTCCAATTTAAGATTTCATAGCAATTTTACACCTCTAGCATCTAGAACTCAAGTTTTGCACTATTTACAACTTAGTCCTTTTGACTAAATTGAGTGCCCAAACGTCAAAATTTTCGAACAATATTTTCACAAAACAATTCCATAAAATTTTAGACCAAAAAAATATAATAAAAATGAATTTTACTATGTCAGATTTGTGGTCTCGAAACCATTATTCCGACTAGGCCCAAAATTAGGCTGTTACACCAACACAATCATCACCAATTTATTTAACACAAGCACCTCAACATGCACAATAATTTCCTGCACCGACACCTCTAGTGATATATTTCGCACGACCGTAACCCCCTGCATCGTATTACACGCCCCATGCTCCATTGCCCCATGTGAAACCATATAGTGGTCCACCGATAGTGTCGTAAACACCCCTATCATCATTGTTCTTCCAAGCTAGGTAGTCTTTGCAAATGCCAACTTGGCCAGGGAGGATGCACTACAGGTGGTTGGGACACGGTTGCAGTCATCCATAGAGGGAGGAGACGAGGCTGAAGATCAACCTCGACGTCCATATGATGATGAGGCCGAAATCCCAATGGAGTTGCCAACCCAAACTGTGCGACGGAACCTTAGGCATACCCAACGTGCACTCAGTTGTGGCACACATTTGGGGGATCGACGATTATGTATAATTGTAATTTTCCGAAGTTATTTACTTTGTTTTACATTCACAATTTACACTTATTTAATATATATATATCTTGTTTACTACAATTAGGATGCATGTACATAAGTTTTTAAGTTAAGGATTTTGAATATGTCGGGTCATGCTACAAACATTGTAATTCTTGAAAGATTTAAATGAAAATTTAGTAAATTAATGTTGTATATGGTTTGTGTGTTTTTTAAAGTGAATTTCTTTTAGTAAACTCAAACATACTTTAAAACTATAACAATGTTTATCTCAAACATCGGATAAATTTACAAAATTTTAATTTCAAAACGAGAAAAAAAATTCTATAAAAGAAAACACATCCTACATACAATTCAGAAATGTATCAAATGCCAAATAAATTTACAAATTTTTAATTTCAAAATGAGAAAAAAATTCTATAAAAAAAATGCGTCCTAAGAAATGCACCACGTAGGACGCATTTTTCTGGATGAGAGGAAAACGCGCCCTACATGGTACGCTTTCTCTGCCAGTTCAGTGAAAACGTGCTCTGTAGGACACATTTTCCTTTCTCTAAAAAACAACGTAGATCGATATATTTTAGAAAAAAATGACATAGTTTCTCATTTTTCTTTCGGCGTATTTATATGAATTTGTCCATCTCTTCATGTTTAATCTAAATGTATTTTTCTATTATAAAATATTATAAAGATTTAAAAAAAATTGTAAAAATTATAAATGTAATCATAGATATTTATTAAAAAGTATAATAATTGTTAGTTTTAAGAAAATAAAAGAGTACGTATATTTGGAGAAATGAATGTTTAGGATTATTTGAATTAATTATTTATTTAGATTAATCTCGAACATATTTTTTTAAAATATCATAAAAACTGTAAAAATTTATAAAATTTATAAAAATATTCATAACTATTTAGGAAAATTATAATAATTATAAAATGATAAAAAAATATGATTTGAATGAACAAATGCGTCTCTAATTATAAGAATTATTAATAATTAAAATTATCGTCGTTATATATATAACTCACAAATCACAATATGTATTTGAAAATGTAAACAGTGTGGGCGGTGTGCCCGTTTGTTGTCGGGACAAAAATCAAGGGATATGAGAGCGATGAGGAAGCATTGCTTGCCTTTTAACTCACAAATTGAGTACAAGGTTGTGGACCAAATCTTTAGCATTGTGCCAGCGGCAAGGAATTACTTGTGGGCATAGGCATCCAAGGATCACCAACTATAATTAAATCACATATAAATGAAAAAAAAAATGAATGTACATATTTCATAAAAAAAAATGTTAAAACAATAGAAGACGAGCATTAATCGACAGAGAAACATAAACATGTTAAAACAATAAAACACGCATAATAGTTGACTGATTTTCTATATTTTAAGCCTAAAATATATAAAAAGAATTTATAACTTTTTAGAATTCTTAATAATTTTGATAATATTTTATAACTATTAATAATTATTAATAATTTTTATAATTTATAATTATTATTTAATAATTTTATAATAATTTAAAAATATATATTTAGAATGAATCTAGACAAATGATTGTTTAGATTCAAATAAACTTAGACATCCATTTGCTTAAGTTTATTCTGGATATACTTTTTATATTCTTATAGATATTAATAATTATTATAATTTTGTAATAATTATTTATGACTACATTTAGGTTTTTACCCATTTTTACAATTTTTTTTAGTATTTAACTTGGACTTCAGATGTAGATTCAAATGAATCTAGACAACATCATGTTTATTTTGGACGTATATTTTTAGAATTTTTAAATTCTTAGGATTTTTTGTAAAATAAATGTGGATGTGTCATGCTATGTCATCATACTATCCACGAGGTATGCCATGTAACACCTCATGTTCGATTCAGTGATCCGACCTAGATATGACGTTCCACTTTGGTCATCGGAATGACTCGATCGAGCAATCACACAACTAAGAATTTTAGAACATATTAATTTAGACATTAATAATTATTACAAGCATTCACGAATCATAAGCAACTTTATTAAGTCAAATTGGGGTTAAATTTGAGGTCCAACTAGGTAATCCTGCAATTTAGATACCGATACATGGGTTGTAGGGATCAATATTTTCTATAAGAAATAAAAATAGTAATATAACACCTCTTATCTGTCCTAACAATTCAATACGAATATGAGATGCTACAGTGTCACTTTCTAGCTTATACAAAATCGAGCTTTATAAAAAAGTAGCCTTTTATGACATATACCTTTTCTTTAACACAAGTTGACCACGTTTAGAAAGGTTAGGATATAACTCAAAGTCATTTTATGTTGTTCAATACATCTAGGGATATGTTCAATTCATAAACAAATATGCGTAGCCCCTAACTTATATTAAAATCTGTTTGCTTAAGAAAGTTAAGGGATTTGCCATAGTTTAAACTTTAAAATAATTTGATAAAATCACATAAATAAGATAAAAATCATATAATTTTTTTTTGTGGGAGATCGAAAGTGTCTAGGGTCAAGTACGAGCTCTAGGGATCTCAAAACAACCAAAACAGTGTAGGCAAGCTTGCCCAGGGGCTAGCTATCAATACCTATAGTCAATGTATCAATACATGGGCTTGGAATTGTAGCATTTTGGCTACTATTAGTTAGCCTTATTTTTTCAAATGTTTTGATATAACAAAGTCAAACTTTAAATTCTCACTTAGTAGAATTGAAATAAATTGATATAACATTATAAAATTATTTTGAAGTACTTACAAACTCATAAAATGATTAAAATGGTAAAATGCCTTTTAAAAAAATATTGATTCAAGATCGTTTTTACCTTATTGGGACACTTCTATTGATACAAGTGCATACTTATATCAATAGAAGTAAGTCAGAGAGCATCCTAAGCATTCATCCAAACTTCTATTGATACTTGGTGGCTCTTCTACCGATACATCTGTAGCTCTATCGATACTTGGGAGAAGTTATACTTGTCGAAACCATTTTTTTTAAAATCGAGTTTTGGAAAATGGGAATCGACTTTAAGAAAAACGAAAACGGGAGTCGCCACCAATCTTTTTAAGTGTGATTGGGTCACCTTTAAAACATTTTGTTTTAAAATCATTAGTTTTGGTCTACGAAAGTCGAGAAAACGAATTCGGGAGTCGATTACGTATGAGGAAGGGTTAGCACCCTCGTGACGCCCAAAAATTGGTACCTAATTAATTATCAAGTGTCTTTAATGTCGGAAGTTTAAAATTTTTAAGATGCAATCCTCTTTATAATATTTTAATTTTGAAAATTAGGGTTCACTTGTATCAAATGAATCACAATATTACATCCAATAAGTTAGGAAGTAATGCTTTTAAGATATTCGAAGCTAAACTAGCCTTTTTGAAAATCTCTATCCCGAAACGACCAAACGCCATATCCAGTAAGTTAGGACACAATGCTTTGAAATTCCAATACAGTTGCTTGTATTTTGAAAACCTTAAAAACTTAGAAGGATGCTTGACTATTCGAACTCAACGAGAAAAGTTGCAACCCCGTAAGTTAGGGCACTACCTTTCTCAAAGCTTCCAAATGCCAAGCATTGCCTTTTTTATTTTTGAAAACTTTGGAATCTCATTTTTTATTGATGTATGAAGAATCATATATACATTGTAACATATAAGATAAAATATTGCAATAATAAGTAAATAAAACATGCATTTAAACTATACAACGGCAATAATACAAAGATCATACACTAGATACATACATGTTTGAAATTACATAACATTATACATACAAAGATACACCTAGCATATATTGAAGATGAATAAGCAAAACATATAAACATGCAAAATAATAATTAACTTAAAAATGATGCATGATATACAATTTGACATAAATTACACAATATACATTACCACTTTAGGCATATATCATCATAAATAACCTAAATGTTCATGCATTATTGTTACATACAAAACGTAATGTAGTAATGAATACAACAAATATAAAATCGCAATGTACATATATAATAATATCTTATGCAAATCACCATAAATAATTAATTTCATGCAAATATACGAAAACAAATGATATGTAAAAGTTTAGCCTAATATATCAAAATAAGAGAAAACTAAAAATAAACAAATAAATTAAAATGTATAAAATATAAATCCAATAAAAAAATATTTAGAAATATATTGAATAATATAAGAACGATAAAAGAGAACCCCCTCCCCTTTTTTTAAAAAATGATACATACATATAAGTTATATTATAGGGTATAATAACTATATATAAAAATATACTAAGTATTAATATTACATTTATTTATAATTTTTTTTAAAAAAATGTATATAATTAATAAATAATAAAATGATGTATATTTTATAATAAAATAAAGGTAATGTAAGGAAATATAGTATAATATATAGTATATAACATAATTTTTTTTAAAATATATAAAAATATAAATTGTATAATATAAAAATATATAATATAACATATATAATACAATATATAAAAAATATTATGATATATAATAAAACATAATATGTAACAAATATATATAAATAGAATATAATGAAATATAATATGATAAGGGATATATAATAATAATAATGTAATAAGTATTCTTCATATAAAAATATAGTAACATAAATATATAACATAAAAAAGGAATAAATATATATAATAAAAATATATGATAAAAAAGATTTAAAAAATATAATAATAATATAATGGATAATAAAAATAATATGTACTATTTTATATAACTAATATTAAAAAATATGAAGTATTTTAAAAAATTCAAAAACGAATCAAAATTGAATTTAATTGAAAAACATCTGGGGTTAATTGCAAAATAGTAAAAATATTTGGACCCGATTAAAACATGCACTGAAAGTCGAGGGACTCATTCGGAAAATTGACCCCTAATTCCAAACGACGTCGTTCTTCAGAATGGATTTTAATAGCAATTAGGATTAAATTGAGACAAATGAAAAAGATTAGGGTCGAATTAGAAAATAAAATAAAATAAATTAGAAAATAAAAAAGAAGAAGGACCAATTGGGGAATTATCCCAATTTACAAAAACACGCGGATCCTCCCTAGGTAATCGGGTCAACACGCGGATCCTTGCCTCGAAACGACGTCGCTTTAGGCTTATTGAATTAAGCTAAAACGGCGTCGTTTTGTTGATGTTATAAAAGTAAAAAAACTTTTAAACCTTCATTTTAAACATTCAACAAAAAAAAAACAAAAAAAGGGAAGAGAGCTCTAAAATTCTCTCAGAACTCTGGCCAGTGGCCGTTCTGGCTCGTTCCGGAGCATCACAGCCTTCGACCACACGTGCTTCACGCGCCACCGTTTGAGTCACCGTGCCCGGCGGTTAGGGCTTTTAAAGTCCCGATTTTTAGCAGCGAATCGAAAGGGTAACTTCTTTACTATCTTTATAATGTATTTTTACTATATCCTATATCAAAAAAAGAAAATAAATAATGGAAAAATATTAAAAGTATCACCTCTGTTCTTCAATAAATCGCTGTATTTTTATATACGTGTACTTTGTAAAAAAAACCGTGTGTTACCGATTAGAAAAAGAGGGGTTTTTATAACCCTTTACTACATTTTAGGAAAAGAAATCATTTGATTTCTTTCCAAATCTATTTCCTTGGTTGCTGTTGGTTCTTTCTTCTTTTGCAGGTGGCGACGAGAAATCCGGCGGTGATGAAGGCTTGACGATGGTGGCGAAGATCCAGGCATTGATTGCGCCTTGGCTTACAGTGCTGATAGAGGGTAGCTGGGACATCGTGAGATGAACAGACGCGTTGATTGCGCCATGATCTGAGGCTGATGTCGGTTGCGATTACGAGGGAGCTTTGCGGCGCAAACCCTAGCTAGGGTTTCTCAGAAGCTGAAAGTAGGTTGGGCCGATTGGGCTAGCTGGTCTGTGTTTGTTTATTGGGTCAAAAGAGTATTTTGGGCCTGATGTTAGTTTTAATTATGTAAACGGGTTTAGGTTCTTTGGGTCACGGGTGTAAATGGGTTTGTTGGGTAGTTTTGGTTTTTGGGTCTACAGGCTATTGTAAATGGACTGTTTAAAAATAAACATTCATTTATTTATTCTTTAGTTTTAAAGCTCGGGCAAATTTGGGCTATTACAATACTGATACAAGTAAGTCACAAGCATTTTTAGGTTCCTCTGCACCTTCTATCGATACAATCATCAGTACAAGTTTGAACATTTGAAACCCTTAGACTTCTACCGATACAAGTGGTTTTCTACTGATACATCAGGCTCCAACGATCACATTTTTGAAGACTTCTATCGACACAAATCCACTTGTATCGATACAAGTAGTTTGCAATTAATGCTCAAATTTAATAATGCAATGGCTCTAATTTATTCCTAATGTCTCCAAATGTCCCCAAGGTTGTTAGAAGGTATAAATATAAGTCAATAGCTCTATATTGAAGAGAAGAAACAAGTTTGTAAAGCCAATTGTATAAAAATCCAATCTTTTCATTGATATTCTCTTTGTTCTTCATATACACACTTAGGTAACCATCTTTTTTATTCATTTCAAATGTTGTATTGTCATTGAGTGAGCTTTATCATTGTAATACCTTCTTTTGAGAGGTGTCTTTAATCTTGGTTCTTATTTCTTATCTTTCCAAGGGTTTGCTTAAGGTTTTTGGATAGAAAACCTTAAGGGAAGTGGCTCTATCTTGCCTAGTGAAAAGATAATGTTCTCTAAAAGTTAAACCTTGTCATTAAAAAGTTCAAATATACTGAATTTGAGAAATCCTTAGTTATGGTAAGCTAAGGTAGTGGAAGTAGGCAATTGGGGCCGAACCACTGTAAAATCTTGAGTCTCTATTGTTTTTTGTATAATGTTAAGTTTTTTAAAACATCAATTCACCCGCTTTTGGTGATTATCAAGCTTAAAAATTAGTATTAGAGCTTGATCTCTAAAGACAGTATAACAACGAAGAGAAAAGATTCTAAAGAAGCTCAAAATGCAAGTAAGAAATCAAGAAGTTTGTCTTATGGAATTAGAGTAATAATCTACTATGTTAGGAGGAGGTTTTTCTACTATGAGGCCTCCTTTATCTAATGGCACTAGTTACTCATATTGAAGGACAAAAATGAAACTATTCATCTAAGCAAATGGCTATGAAGTATGAAGGGTGATTATAGATGGGCCATCCATTCCAAAGAAAAGAGTTGATGGTGTCATTGTCACCAAGGAGGAAAATGAATGGGATGATGTTGATATCAAGATGGTGCAACTAAATGCCAAAGCTATGCACATTCTATTTTGTGCCCTTGATCCTAATGAATACAATAGAGTCTCCTTGTATGACAATGCCAAAGAGATATGTGACAAACTTGAAGTCACTCATGAAGGTACAAGTAGAGTCCAGGAGTCAAAGATTGGCTTCCTCACCCATGATTAAAAACTCCTCAAAACTAAACCAAATAAAGGAATCAAGGAGAAGTTTGACCGTTTCACCAATATCAATAATAGTCTCAAGGCTCTTAGACCTATGCCAACAAGGAGATGGTGAAGAAGATGTTGACTACATTGGATCTAGTACCCTAAGTGGCGTATCTTTGTCTTTATATGCTTGTATTTTTTTTTGAACAAATTGGTTTAATAAAATATCCATTGATTACATTAATAGTCTTTGTACATTGTCCTCTTGTTTTTGCAAGCAAAGCAAAATGGAAAGAAAACATTGTCTCATTGGTTATCTAACTTTACTAATACTAAGTGGTATTACATGGTCAGATTATAATATGAAAAGAAAACTTCTATTAGTAGATAAACCTAAACATGTCCTTAGTCTAAAATGAACAAATCAATTGAAAGACTAATATCCTATCTATCAAGTCCAATGAGGGAGATGCTTTGCCTTGAGGATCAGAGCAAATGATTCCTAGAAGATAGAGACATAGATGTGACTGACTGGATTGACAATACATCAGACAGGTCCCAAGTACAATAGATCATAGATTCATTTATGGATTTATTCATTTGTGATGTTCATAGTGTGACATATCTTAATCCTAAGTGAATGATGAACTAGGTGTGTGTAATTGTATACTTTTATCTAAGTAAAAGCCTAAGTTCAAATAGGTAAGGAACCAAAAGCTAGTGCATTGGGTATACGACTCCTGCAATATGTAGCATTATTCACAATAGTGGAATTCATAGCCCAAGACATGGGTAAATTATATTCTCTTGTCAGCATTACATGATAGATGAAAAGTAAACGTGACCACGAGTCATTTTTCTTTTTGATAAATGACTTTATTACTATTTGATAGTAATTGACTTTGTAACACCCCTAACCCAAATTTGTTATCGGAATAGGGTTACAGAGCATTACCAGAGTTTATAGAACAAATAGACAGAAATTTCAAACATTTCATATCATATAGCATTCATGTCAAAAACCAATTAAAATCATACATATTGTCCCTTACACGAGCCCTCGAGGCCCAAATTAGGCATTAGAAACAAATCGGGACTATATCAGAAACTCAGACAATTTTTAGCAAAACTTCATAATTTTTCCTTGGTGCAGGGGACACACGCCTGTGTGGCTAGGACGTGTGTCTCAAGCTGTGTGGGTATTTGAAATAGGGACACATGGCTGTGTCTCAGCCTGTGTCCCAAATTATGAGCTTTCTGACTTGGGTCACACGGCCAAACAACACGTCTGTGTGCCAGGCCGTGTAAATATACTAACTTGTACTCTTTCAAAGACATAGGGGACACACGGCTGAGACACACGCTAGTGTCTCTGCCCATGTGGACGGAAATAGGCTATTTTATAAGCCATTTTTCTCACCCAACAACGCATGTACCTATAGTTATCATCATACATACAAACAAGCCATATTATGGCATCCAAAACAAGTAAAAATCAAACCTTAAATATATAATGTCTTAAAATACAACCAATATTCCTTTGGGCACCTCAGACGACAGATTATAACATGTGTGTTCATGTATTCAATATATTCATATGTACAACTAATGTATATGCATAATTGTACCCAAGGTTTACCAAGCTAATTTGCATGATTTCAAACCTAGTCACTTACCTACTAAAACATACCATCTAGTGCCAAAATGTATTTTAAATACTAATGTATTTAAATATATTTATACCTTATATATTAAGCTACTGATTCCTGATCAATTCATCACATCCCAAAACACATGTATATAAATGCACTTTTAGCTAACATTTTATCTTTTACCATACAATCATAAACCAAATCACACATCAATCATATAAGGTAAATATGCGCCAAACAAAAATGTGCTTAAACAAAAGCCAAATAAGTGACTAATTTTAACAAAACAAATATAGGCCAATATTAACAAGAATACCTAGACATGCCATTATAACCAAATTCAAAACATCTAAAAGTACTGATAGAACCGATGGATATTGTGATATATCTCCAACAAGCTTCCAACTCGATCGAGCTTTTGATAATTTGGAAAGTAAAGGAAATAACTACGTAAGCAATGAATGCTTAGTAAGCTTATATAAACTTTAATCATATAAATTCATTTAAAATATGAAATTTATACATATCAAGAATAATCCAATTTTGACACCGCAATACTCGTGAAGTTATATTCAATAACTCACAAGGTGAATAAATCCACAACATCACTTACACATTATTCCTAGCATAGTAGGATTTTAAACAACTTTATTTTCATTTTCATTTCTTTACTTTCCACACTCATTTCGTATGCATAACACACCAGTCATAAACATATCATTCAACCATAGCCACAAGCTAGAGCATTTAAACATAGCCTTTTTTGAATTAATCACATGATAAGTCATTTCATAAGAAATTGTAGAACTTAAACCTTACCACTCTTTCATGAGCACTAACATATTTTCTCTTGAGTTCTTACCATTTCAGTGCATCATATAAATAACATATTATCATTCAACCAATAGCTTGACACTTGCCTAAGCATCAACAACAACACTGATTACCGTACTTGCACATATTTCATATAAATTCAACACTGATAAATTTATTTTCTCGACATGTCACACTTGAGTTTATTACTCGTCTCAACTTACATAATTTCCTTGTACCATCATATGCAAAATATTCATATATGTACATGTCATGATACATATCATTCTCTTACCATTTCTTCATAAACATATATCATTCATTTCATTATATCAATATATTATATACCATTATTTCCATGTATTTTGTATAAATACCAAGAAACATGTATGAACTGAATAATAATCGAATTTACATATACATATACTTTCCACATTATGTGTCCATATAACATGTACAAATCATATCCATATATTTCAAATTTATTTCCGTAATAATTCGTCTCGAATTCAGATTATCTTATACCAGAACTTTTCCCATTGAATCGTTCATTATTTGATGGATACATGGGTAGTACACACGAAGTGTAAAATTCTATAAATCGTCAATTCATATACAGGTATGCCCATACGAGCATGAAATCGAGAAGCTCTTTTGAGCCATATAACGGGAAGCTCATGTGAGCCATGTAACGGGAAGCTCATGTGAGCCATATAACGAGAAGCTCATGTGAGGCATATAAAGGGAAGCTCTGGAGAGCCATTAACGGTAAGTTCAAGTGAGCCAATATCGGGAAGCTCTGGAGAGTCATTAACGGGAAGCTCATAAGAGTCATTTATCGGGAAGCTCCGAAAAGTAATAAACGGGAAGCTCAAAAGAGAGCCATGAATCGGGAAGCTCGCAAGAACCATTTACAGGAAGCTCGTCAGAGCCAAATATTGGGACGCTCGTAAAAGTTGTGGTGTGTCCGCAACACATGTAGGATTACAACCAATTGGGAACCCTGTATCCAACGAATTTTATTTGTTCAAACGAGACTTAATACTTGTCGGACATTATCGGATATGTGATTGATTTTCATACATAACAATTACACAATTCACATACATAACATTCAATTCAAACATATAAATGTACAAATTTAGTTACACGAACTTACCTGGCTATGTTGCAACAATACTAAAGTTTAGGGACATTTTGGTAATTTTCCATTTTTCTCGATTTTCCCCTGAGCTCGATCTAAATTAATAATTTCATTCAATATATTAAATTAGACAATAAAATAATTTATTTCATGCAATTTAGTCATTTTTGAAATTTTTACAAAATTGCCCCTAAAGTTTAACTTTATTCAATTTAGTCCCTAAATTCAAAACATGCAAAGTAACCATTTTTAACAAAAATACAAGCTATCTAAATGTTCATGGCATTTAATACAGACCATTTTTACAATAATTTCACAACAAACCCTTGTATTTTTACTATTTCAACAATTTAGTCCGTAATTAGAAAATTTATCAAAATTACTTAACAAAATACTTTTAAATATCAACCAATATCTCAAATTCATCATTTAACATCTAAAATCATATAGATTCATCAATGAAAATATTTAAAATCTTTAACAGTTTCAAAATTGAAGGTACGAGTTAGCTAGACCTAGTTGTAACAATCTTAAAAATATAAAAATTATTGAAAGCAGAGCTAAATTGAACTTACCTGGAGAAAAAATATAAAAACCAGCTTAAAGATATCCCTTCATGTCGGTTTAAGCAGAAGGTAGAAGATCAATTGCATAGAAACATTAAAATTCAATTTGTTTGTTTTAATTTCAAACAATTTACCATTTTGCCATTAAATCCTTTTATTTTATTATTTTCCATGCTTATGCTGCCTCATCATTTTAGCTTAGGTATATTTTCTCCTTAAGTCCTTCCTCTTTTATTAATTGAGCCATTTAATCTCTTAAATATTATAATTAGCAAGTTTTGCACTTTTTTCAATTTAGTCCTTTTTAATTAATTAAATATCAAAATGTTAAAATTTTTCAATGGAACTTTAATACCACCTTATTGGTACTCTGTAAATACTTATAAAAATATTCACGACTCAGTTTATAGAAACGAGGTCCTAATACCTCATTTTCCAAAATCACTTGAATTATGGTTTAATCACTCGAATCTAATAATTCATTATAAGACATATATTATTAATTCAAAAATCTTTTTAAAACCATATTTGACTCGTAAATATAATAAAATTTACGAGCTTACTTGCCGGATTTGGTGGTCTCGAACCACTATTTCCGACATCACTGAAAAACGGGTTGTTACAGACTTTTCCTGAAGGAAGATGTAATTATTACCATGAGATAGAAAATGATCATATTTGGAGAATGAATTTATCCCAAAGAGATCAAAGATATCTTATGAGGGTAACACACTTATGGAAAATGTTAGATTTTGGAGCCTTAAGTGTAGTATTTTCATCTATGTATACTTGTATTTTTTTGAATAGATTGGTTTATATATTTTCCTCAATGGTTTTTAGATCTAAAGAAAAATGAAAGAAAATATTAGCTCACTGGTTTTCTAATGTTTAACTAATAAAAAACGGTATTATGTGGTCGGATTGTAATAAAAAAAAGACAACTTATATTAGTAGATGAACCTAAACATGTCCGTAGTCTAATCAGAAATGAGCAAACTGATTAAAAAACTAATATGTCGTCTATCAAGTCCAATTGGAGAGTGCTTTTTATTGGGCATCAGAGTGGATGACTCCCAAAAGATAAAGACATAGATGTGGCTGACTCGATTGACAGTACATCAGACATGACCCAAGTTGAAAAGATCCTAAATCTATTTATGGATTTATTCACATATGACGTTCATAGTGTGACATACATTAATCCTGAGTGGATGGTGGATTATGTATGCGTGAATCGTATACTTTGATGTAAGTAAAAGCCTGAGTAGAAACAAATAAAGAATCGAAAGCTTATGCGTTGGTATAAGATATCTGCAGTATGTAGCATTATTTACATAGTGGAATTCATAGCCCAAGACATGAGTAAATGATATCCTCTCATTAGAATTATATGATAGATGAAAAGTAAATGTGCCACGAGTTATTTGTCTTTGTGATGATTGACTTAATTACTATATGATAGTAATTGACTTTTCATGAAGGAAGATGTAATGATTACCATGAGATAAAACATGATCATACTGTGAGAACATATTTATCCCAAAAAGATTAAGGTTCTCCTATGAGGGTAACACACTTGTGACAATGTCATTGGATGAGCACTGATCGAGTAGCTTTCGTAATGATATGTCATTAGAGAGAGCTCAATCACGATACTATAATGGAATGACTTCGTGACTAAATGGATTTATAATTAATTGATGAAAAGCAACTTAATTATAAATCATTTGAGCCTTAATTACATATGTCCAATCAATCCCTCCGCTAGCTCGTTGAAACCAGAAATGAATTGCATGTTGAATCAAATGAACAAAAATGGATAGAAATGATAAAGTTAGAGAAAATGGTTACATTCAGAAATAAATGTGGTTTCTCACTAAGTACGAAAATGACTTGAGAATTAATTTAAGTTTTTCGAATAATTATTTTATTAATTGAAGTTTGAAAATGAAATAAATTATTGTGAATTTGTTGAATTTAGAAATTAAATATATTTTTTCGTAGATTCTTTTACGGTAATGTTGTCATGATTTAACGAGATTAGAATCTGGTTGAGAAAATTATTTAATTGGAAAATTAATTAATTAAAATTAATTTCATAAATATTGTATATTTTGAGAAAATATAAAAATATGTATTGGGTTGGATTAAATTATAATGTGTTGGGTTAAAAGTTCAGAAAACACATATAATTGGACCCAATACAAGAGAGGCCCAAATCCCCAACATAATACATATGAGTGGAGGCATACCCAATTAGTCTCCCTCTCTCCTACTTCAACTAGGGGATTGATTTTCTATTAAATAGGTGTTAAATGCATTCTACTAATTCAACAAGGGTTTCACTTCCTTCCCTATAAATAGATGGCACCAATAGGGCTAAAAATACAATAAGTTACACACAACTTTTGAGATATTGTTATTTTTCCCTAAAATAGTAAGAAGTTATTTTAAGTGTAAATTCTATTTTTCGAGAATAATAATTCTACCAGTTTTTATAAAAGAAAGAGTTCTACTTTCCTACTGAAAGTAAGAAAATTATTTCTGGTTCCATGTTTGATCGAAATTGTTTGAGCCCACATTAAAACTGATTCGTGGTACAAGAATAGCGGAGAATGCCGTTCAATTGAAAGTTGGGAACGTAAAGGATTTGTCTCGTTCAAAGCACAAGTATTATTTTGAGGAAAAGTTTATTGTTATAAATATAAAAAAATCAACTCGATTTCAAAATTTTTATTTTTTCGTTGTTCAAGGAAACCATTTTCGAACTGGATTTTTTTCCAGCAATTGGTATTAGAGCTAGGTTTGTGCTATGTTTATAGTGTAAATCAATACCAAAATTCTCTCTGTTCTTCATGTGTGATTAATTTTGATAAGATGTGACATTCTTAAAGTTATTTTCATGTTTTGGGATATATATGTGAATGAATGAATCTATGTTATTATTTTTTTATAAAGTAATTTTTTTATAATTGTGATTCCTAGAAATTTGGTTGTAATTATTATTATTTTTTTGGGAATGTAATTAGACCGTGGACTATCATCTCTATGCAACACTTATTTATTTTTATTATTTAGAATAATCAATATTTTTGGCGAAACCCAGAGAATTGAGACCTGTCCAGGATTGATCAAGATGATGCAAAACCGACCCAATCAATTGACAAAAGATCAATGGTGGTTTAGCGGTGGTGGTCAATGGCAATGGTCAATGGCAGTGGCCAATGGCGGCCGAGAGTGGCGCCTGACAATGGCTAGCGTCTTTTGAGGAAGAAGCAACAACTATATTTGCTTTTGCTCTTTGAACCAGCAGATCGTCATTCAATATCAACTTATAGGATTATAGCTCTTTCATGAGTTGTGTAAGCATCAGATTCTTGTTCCCAAGGTTATAAGCGATTCAATAACCAGCAAAATCCTTGGCTAGACTTTTGAACACCATCTCTATTTGGGTGTTTTGGTCCAAATTGGCCTCATTGTCCTGGGCCTCGACAAAGTTTCCCATAAGAGTCATCATATTGTCTTTGTTCGAAGTATCGGGCTTTTGCTAGACATTCATTAAGCTAGTTATGACAGACTATCGAGCCAAGGTAGCTTGGCATCTGAACATATCTTTTAGCTTATCTAGAACCGTTTTAGTAGTCTTACAACTCTCTAGTTATACAGAGTGCTGGATTATATAGCAACGAATGATCTCATCAGACTCTTCCTAACATTTTCTAGCCTCAACTTGACTAATCGAAGGGCACTTAGTATGAAGAATTGTTTTAAGTTTCTTACAGCTCATTAAAATTATTAGGTTCTTTTTCCATTCCTTATAGTTATTTTCATTCAGTTTGCTTTCAATAAGTATGTTCAATAATAGAGTAAGTGTCTTTTTTGAACTGAAAATAAAAATATTAATCTATTAATATCTTTGTATAAGAAAATGTTTGAAAATTTTGCAACATTAAGATATGCATTAAGATGATGAATGCGTCTTGCATTAAACCTTGAAAAACATTTGTAAGCCATTGAAATGATAACTCCCACACCCAGTGAATCAAGCCACTGCAGGGTGTTCATGATTAATTAGTAAGAACATGGATTTTCATCCAAGTAGTACATGAACCTAATTTTTTAGGCATTCACACATACTAATAATCGTGTAATGTTTAGCCATCATTCTAACTTAAGTAAAGCTCTGTTGAAAGTTACTTAACTAGAAGATCTTGAGTGTATAACCATCAACTCAAAACCTGTCGCATCATGCACAAAAAATGAGCCATCATGGGACAATCTCACCGAGTAGCATGTTTTGACTAGTTGTCCTTTTTTTGAAGATAGAATTTCTTGACCTATCGTATGATAATGCCTACCATAAGGGCCTATCCAAATATCATTTGATTATGAAGAGAATTATTCTTTCTTTTAGGAAATATTTTTGGTGAAATCTGCATAGCAATCCTATCGTGGGGTAGGGCACTTGCAATGCCATCATAAGAGACCATTGATGGAGGCCGTACGCCTTATTTAGGGATCTTCTCCCACTCAATAATTTAAAAACATGCAAAGTTTTAAATTTTCTATTTCAATCATGAATGATTAATATACGCATGGCGAGTACATGTGACATTCTTTCCTAAAATATATGGCATGCTTATCTCATATATGCATGACATGCTATGACAATTTTAAAATTTTCACATTCATTTATTCTTAAATCTGCAATTTTGATTCTCCACAGTTTTTCTTTTATGAGAAAGTAAAACAAGTGAATGTAACCATGCGCTAGGTTGGGTCCTAGTAAAAGGAGGTGAGTCATATTCGACCACTTAAAAACCAAGTCTTTCCTTGTTAAAGTCAATCCTAGACATGCACCTCCTCATTACCGTACTTCTCACGGTAATCGAATAACCAAAGAAGTGAATGAAACAATACAACACATGTATTTTCTCATTACCACACTTCTTATCTTTAATCAATCAACTGTGGATCATATCATACATATATATCACAATTATATCTTTAACAATTACTAAACAGATATATAAGGAGATAGGTAATTAAAATAAAATTATCAGTCAAGGTTTCCATGGTTCTATGTCTAGAAAATAAATGAAAAACCAAAAATTACAAGGCATTACTTGTATCTTCAATCTCCATCGTTATATCTTTTCCTTGTCATGAACTCCTTTTGGGAAAAATTATATTTAAGTCTTATGCCCATTTTTGGCTCACAAGAATTCTATGGTCTATTTTCTAAGAACCACAATCTTGGCAAATAATAAAAATTATATAATAAATATGTAATATCACATTCATTCCCATATATTTTCCTAAACATACAAATAATTACAAGAGTTCCATATCTTATCAGATATCAATCAAATAAGATAAAGAGAGAGATTCAATCTCAATTTACACTATAAACATAGCACAACTTCGCTCTGATACCAATGTTCGAAAACTATTGGTTTAAAAAAAGGTTTCTTGCATAGAAGAAAATTAAAATTTTGAAAAACTAACGAAGTTTGTGATATTTATAGCAATAAACCCTAACTGAATTCATACTTGTGTTTTCGGCTTAGAGGACGTTCTTTGTTCCTAGCTTTCAACCAAATGATATTCTCGACTATTCTCGTACCAAGAATTGTTTCGAGCGTAGGATCAAACTAATTGAATCGAAACACAGAATTAGAAAAAGTTTTTTCTCTTTTATCTAGGGTGAAAACGAAAATTCTCTTTACTTAATAGAAACCGATAGAATTGTTATTCTAGAAAAATATATTTGATAGCTGATAATAAATTCTCTCTATTTTTTGTAGAGTAACAATCTCTTAAAGTTGTTTATTGCTAGGAAAAGAAACATTATCGGTTATAACTTTAGGTAAGTTGGCGTCTTCCTTGGACTTCATCACATCAGCGCGAGCCGAGGCGCCAAAACTCGTCTTGCTATAGTTCTTCCTCTGCGATGCTTGCACTGAGCTGGAGTTGGCCACCAAATTTGATCTGCTCTCATTTTGGAACTTTTGTGGGCTTTTAACTGAATTCTCCGCACTAAACTTAGGCTTAGACGGGTGCTCTTTAACCATGTGGTCTCTAGATTCACAACCGAAGCAAGCCCTGAACTTTTTTTTTGCATTCACCAGCATGACTCCATTTAGAGTAGTTACATCGAACTTTTCCCATGATAGGACCTCCTGAACTTGCCATAGACGCTGTTGGTTTGCTGAGTCCTTTATGTCTGTAGCCAATAAACTATGAGTCTTTCCTGGAGGCTGAAAATATTCGATCTTTTGGTTTCTTGAAACTCAATAGAGGTGGAGGACTTGACATGCCTCTTTTCATTAATTCTTTTTTGATTTTCTTACTCCTATCCTTAATAATGGATTCCATATTATGAGTTTTGGTTGTTATCTCTGCCAAAATCTTGCATTTGGAGGCTGCCACAAGAGCACAAATTTCATCTTGTAACCCCATTAGAACTTGTCACACATCTCCTTCTCTGTTGGAAACATGTTCTTGGCATATCTATTAAGTTAAAGGAATTCATGCTCATACTCCAAAATGGACATCCTGCCTTGTTTCAAATACAAAAGGTCTTTATTCATTTGTTTGACAAATATTTGATTGGTATACCTCTCTCTGAACTTTTCCAAGAAGAATTCCCAGTCCACTATGTGCTCAGGGGTAACACTAACTAAGGTTTCCCACCATTGGTATGCTTCTCCTTCTAGTAAGGACACGACGCATCTAAGACTATCTTCTTGATTACACTTTAATTCCTAATGACCCTACATAGGCGGGAAAACCACTACTCAGCCACCTTGCGGTCATCCCCTCTATCATCAAGGAATTCCTTGGTGTCTCTTTTCTTAATCTCTGAAATAGGATAGATATTGGGAGGAGCCGTCACATATGCAGGTGGCACGGGCTGAGCTAGGCGAACCACTTCAGGCTATTGTTGAGGAGGGTGCTGGGGCTGTTGTGGTTGGGGTTCTTATTCTATCATCATAAATTGGTCGAATAATTGAGTCATCATAGTGAAAAACATGTTTCTGAACGCGTTCCTTGCATTCCCAACAGTATTGTTGTTGGCAATTGTTGCCTGTTCCTTGGTGGGAACAACACTTTCCATCTCTTCACATGTTGCTTTCCTTGAACTATCAGACATGTTTCTTTTCTTACTATAAAAGAGATATTATCTTAGTTCAAAACATTAAAGACTATGCCAGAGGTGTACGATGTATGATAGGAGTGTGACAATACCTTCAATTTTTTCGAGAATCGGCTAAACCTAGCCTCTGGTACCAAACTTGTAATGCTCCAAACTTGATCCTTATAGTTGACCCAGGATTGGCGTGTCACAGCCTTAAAATTTTTTCTTTTAAACTGGTAACAGACGGGATCTTCATAAAAATATAATTCAAATAAATATGATATATAAAACTTTTTGCAAAATTAAAGATAAATAGGGTTAAACATTTCCAAGGGAGATGAAAAACATAGAAGCGCTTAAGACCTATTTGGTGTTGACTTAAATGTAATTACAATATCATACATGTACACCTATAATTAGACGAATATTAATTATTCGAAGTAAATAATTTGATAGTTTATAAAAACATTATCACTTCACTAAAGTTTCATTGAAATAACAAGTTCAAAAGTGTAGCTTTAATATACAAAATTCAGTCTTTGAATGACACCATCTTGACACCACCCCATGCCATGCACAATACAAAATACTTAGAAATCTCACGAAACAGATGTCCTCTAGCGTAGTCCTCGAGAAGTCTTTTACTTCATCAGTGATCCTGAGAAGGAAATGTAACTAAAAAAGTTCAAAGAACTTAGTGAGTTCCAAAGCAAATATATCAATAGCTATATATAATACCAATAAAAGTTTCTACTTAGCAAGCCATACAGTTCACCCGCTGATGAATAACATTCACAATAGACTTTACTACAGACACTACTCCTTTGGCGCATACAGTACGCCCATGCAACCATGCAAACATCCTTTTCGTGCTAGCCACACCCAAGCCCATAATCAAGTCTTAGCATTTATATCATTAATTTCATCATGCTTTGCCAATCTGATTTGCATTAATATGCGTCCTACCATGGGCTACATGATCAATTTTTATGTATTGCAATTTGTCAGTTCAATGCTCATTTCATTGAAGGCATCACCATGGTTTCATTTTCATAACTCAGTTTATATCGTTCATTCCAGAAATAATGGGTGATGGCTTAAACACGAAGAAAGACCCTTACTTTATTTACACATACAACTTACTCAGACTTATAACCATGAACCCTTATTACTCATTCATAAACATATCATCTCATGGGATAAGAATGCTTACCTTAATCAACATAAATGAAAGCATGATACACACACATGGAAATAAGAAGGAACTCACCAGAATATGTTGCAAGATCAGACAATAGGACTTTTGCCCTTATCATGAGAGTTAACTTATCAGTTCATTTTACCAGAAAAACTAAACAAGTAAAATATGAAAATTAATAGAAAACCCAAAATCTGGAAGTTTCCTCATTACACCTTAAATTGACCCTAAATCATACAATCTTAGAGTACTGTAACTAACCATGAAAATAACTTGAGTTTCATCAATATTTACCAGGTACCAAACAACGGTGGAGTTGGCTGAGTACAATGTACCCAAGTCTTCAAGCAAATAAAAATAAAGCATATGGTTCTTTCAAAATAAGGTCTTAACACTAAGGGATTTACATTTCGTCTGATAGTTGGGGGTGACGTATACTCTTCAAAAGAGCCCACCAAACCACCAAGCTCACCTTATACAGACTTTGTTCGAAGGCACACTCAAAGAATTCTTATACTTAGTTGAATTTAATACCTACTCTTACTCTATATGCCTTACTTCTATAAAAAAAATTTGAACACGAGGACTTTACCGGTTGAGATGTTACATATCCTCCGTAGTTTTAGATAGATACCAATGTTTACGTCAAGATTTTGGAAGCAACTACAAGGACCAATGGGAACTAAACTGCTATTTAATACTGCATTCCATCCTCAAACAGATGACTAGTCTGAAAGAGTTATTCAAAATTTGGAGGATATGTTAAGAAGTTGTGTAATTGACTTTGACTTGAACTGGGAAAGGTATCTTACTTTGGTTGAATTTGTGTATAACAACAATTATCATGCTAGTTTGAAAATGCCTCTATTTGAAGCTTTGTATAGTAGAAGATGTAGAACGCCCACATGTTGGATGGAGCTCAGTGAAAGAAAGTTAGTAGGTCTTGAGTTAGTACGAGAACTAGAAGAAAAAGTCTCTGTCATACATAGTCATTTAAAAGCTGCCCAAAATCATTAGAAAGCCTATACTAATTGAAGAGAAAAGAGATTTCTTTTGAAGTTGGAGATAAAATGTTCTTAAAAGCGTCTCATTGGAAGAAAATTATAAGTTTTCGTAAGAAAGGAAAGCTGAGTCCATGATTTGTAGGGTCACATAAAGTTTTAGAGAAAGTTGGATCAGTGGCTTATAGGTTGGTTTTACTTTCAAAGTTATCAAAGATTCACAATGTGTTTCATGTGTCTGTGCTGAAAAGATATCGTTAAAATCTAGATTATGTTGTGTAGATTGAAGAGTTAGAGGTAGAACCAAATCTTTCTTATGAAGCAGAGACCATTTGTATCTTGGCAAGAGAGGTGAAAGAGCTAAGGAATAAAAGAATCCCATTGGTGAAAGTGTTATAGAGAAATCATAATACAGAAGAGGCTACTTGGCAAAGAGAATGTTTAATGAAAGAGCAGTATCCTTAGCTATTCATAGGTATGAATTTCAATGATGAAATTTTCTAAGTGGGGGAGAATTGTAACAGCTCACCTGTCAAAGTCTCTGTATTTGATTACTGTTTGGTATACAGTTGGTAAAATAAGGATAGAGATGAATAAGTAAAGTGTTTGTCTTGGTTAAGTAAATAATTTCGTATATTGCACCATTTCGCGAACTCCTAGCTCTAAGGTTTGGCGAACTCTTCTGTTAAGTATCCGCCCAACCCAGATACTTTGGGTGAATTCATTTAGTTCACAGTTGTTTAGATTTATTTATTATTTTAGTATGATAATTTGGTTAGTTAAGTGAGAACTAATTAGAACAGAACTAAACTACAATAGATGAAAAGATGTAAATTATGTTAAGTGCACTTAATCACGAGAATCAAAAGTGTTAGTGGAATTATTTGATTTGTACCACCCCTAACCTGTCTCCGTCGCTGGATTAGTGTTACGGAGCATTATCGAACAATCATAACAACATTTAAATCATAACATTTAATAAATTAATCTCAATCAAAAACCAATCAAACATATGCATTTAGTCCCTAAATCGAGCCTTCAAGGACTTAAAAATAGCTTAGAAGCAATTCGGGACTAATTTGAAACAAAATAGGAAATTTGAGAAAAAGTGACAAAATTTGAAAATAGGGGTCACACGGCCATGTGTGTAACAGTCCGGTTTAGACCCTAGTCAGAATAGTGGTTTCAGGACCACAAATTCGAGTAAAAAAATATTTAAATATTATTTTCCATGCTAATAATAAGTGAATTGACATGTGTGAAAATTTCGCGTGAAAATTTTATCATTTGTGTGTTTAATTTGATATAAGGACCTAATCGCGTAAAATGTAAAAGTGACCTTCTAATTGTTAAAGTGCTTAATTGCTATGTCTTTATATATGTAGGGTCCTTATGATGCAATTATACCATTGAATTTATGAATGGACATATTTGGTCATGAGTTAGTGGATTTTAAATGAAAATAAAAAGGTTACTTAAGTAATTTGTTAAATTCATGATAGTTAATTAAGAAAAATATGAATTTTGCTTCATTTTACTCATATTTTCTAAAAAACACCAAAGAAAAGTGAAAGAAAAAGAGTTCTAGGGTTTGGCACAATGATTTGGTGATTAAGGTATGGATTTTGTTCGGTTTTTGATAATTTCTATGTTTTTGTGATCATTGCTTAGTGTTCTATCAAGCCCATGTCTAAATTTATGATTTTATTGATGATTTTGAGTTATGAAATTGATGAAATTATAAGTTTTTTGAAGTTACTTGTTGATAAATGGAAGATATGTTTTGGGTTAACATGTTTTGTCTTTGAATTTTTGATGAATTTGAGTAATTTGGGCTAAATTGTAAAAATGAGATTTTGAGGGACTAAAACATGAAATAAATGAAATATGTGGACTTGTATGAATACTATGAAAGTTCGGCTAAGCATATGTTTAAAGAAATTTTGTATATTTTGTGATTAGGGACTAAAGTCTCAAAATGTGAAAATGTGAGGGCTAATTTGTAAAATGCCCTAAATATGTGTTTTTGGATTGAATTGAATGATTTGGTGAATAAAATGGTTAAATTTGAATGTGTATAGATCAAAAACCAAAGAAAATGAAATTAGATCGGGGAAAGTCGAAAGTCGTCGAGTAGCCGATTTGTCTATCCGAATCCGTACGAGGTAAGTCTATATACAAATAAATGTATTTGAAATGGTTTATTTATGCTTATATGCTATTGAACAATGATGAATGGCTTTATGCCTTGAATATGAGATATCCGAGAAAGTATCGACAAAGTTCCGACGTCCGAAAAGCCCGTACAAACCCTAGGAATAGTTAGGATACATATGTCATGACATAGGATCCGATATGTGTTCTCGTGTAAGACCATGTCTGGGACATTGGTATCGACTTATGATTTACATGTAAGACTACATCTAGGACGTTGACATCATATTTGGTTACATGTAAGACCCTGTCTGGGACAGTGGCATCGATATTTGATTACATGTAAGACCACGTCTGGGACGTTGGCATTATATGAGCTTTTCGAGTTATCCGCGTATCCTTATGATTCCGAATGGTTCAACGGGCATTTCGAGAAACGAATGATTATATGAGATGTGTATTTGATCCAGGTACGTTTGAAATGTATACTATGTTTGAGAATAAAATGTAAGTATATGTACAAGTGATGACATGTAATATAAGTATGAGAAAGTATGCTATATGTGCAAATGAATTGAGTATATGGGAAATGTATATGAATTTTGTGGTTTGTGATAGTATTTGAAAATGGAGTATATGTAATTAGATGATGCTTATATGCTTTATTTGATAAGTTTATTTGTATATGGCTTACTAAGCTTTTGAAAGCTTACTTTGTGTGTCTTTGAATTATTTTATAGATATCATAGATATCGGGAGCTCGGAGATCATCGAGGATTGTCACCACACTATCGAATCTTATTTTGGTACCTTTTGACATTGTGAATATAAAAGTATGGCATGTATAGGCTAGAAGTATTTGGATATGTTTGTAATATATATATCATGCCATGTGGTATGGCTAGTTTGTTTTTGAACTTATGGTTTGATTTTGATATATGATATGTGATGCAAATGTGCCATTGTGATGTGCATTTGGTTGGCCAAAAGAAATGATCAATTTGATAAGTTTTGGTATGTGCATATTTTAGAATTGGGTAAGAATTTGGTATGAGAATGAATGGAACGTATCAAGGTTATAAACCTTATGTTTTGGTATGTTTTAATTTATGGAATGACATGAATTGGTATGTGTTATGAGCATGAAATTGGTAGATAATATTATGGCATGATTGGTGTATGTATTAGTTGTGAAATTGATGTTTATTTATTGCTTTTAGGGAGGACCCTTATTGGGTGGCATTTTGGTCTTGTAAAGGACCTATTTTTGCCCACACGGGCAGAGACATGGGCGTGTGTCTCAGCTGTGTTGCTCGAGGGCCATTTCGAAATGAGCCTGAGCAGACCACATGGTCGCACACACGGGCGTGTGCTAGGTTGTGTGGCCAAGTCAATTTCGAGCACGGGCTAGACACATAGGCGTGTGACACAAGTTAGTAGCCTCCTTAATTTACACACGGCCTGGCACATGGACGTGTCTTGCGGCCATGTGGACAAGTCAGTATGTATTCCTTATTTTGACACGGCCTAGACACACGGGCGTGTCTAAAGCCATGTGAGGCACACGGCTAGTTCACACGGGCGTGTGATCTGTACAACTTTGAAAAATTGTTTAAGTTTCGAAAATTTTTCTATGAACTCAGTTTAGTCCCGACCCCTTTATAATGCATGTTTAAGGTCTCGATGACCTAAATAAGGGACTCTATGATAATGTTTGATCATGTGTGTGGATAATGTATATGAATTGTTTCTAAAATGTTTCGATTTGTCTGGTAATGGCTTTAACCCTAGTCCGGCGATGGATACTGGTTAGGGGTGTTATAATGTGACAAAGCCCAGACTATGTAACAATCGAACAAGGGACACAATGCTGTGTCCTAGCCCGTATCTCCACCTGTGTAACTCACTAAGGTGGGTCACACAGTCATGTCGCAGGCTGTGTGCTAGGCAGTGTAACTCACTGACTTAATACACTAGGAATTTAAATATGACACACGGCCGTGTGACAGCCCGTGTCCCAGGCCGTGTGATTTATAAATTCCCTAAATTCAGACCATTTCAAGGCCAAACCATACTTAACCATCCATTCCTTTTCTTCACACATTCAAGAGACTTAAACATCATTCAAACACATCTAAACATACCATTCCAAACATCATACTTCATCTAACCAATATGCCATTCAAAGGCACCACATTTGTATCAAAACATCATTGATCAAATCAAAGCAACATAGTCACATTTCAAGCATAGAACCTAGCTCGTATAAACTCAAACAAAAGTTACCATTTCATTAGCAGAATTTATAGAATAAGTATAATGTCATTACCAAGACCATAAGCTTAGTAAAAGCCTATACAAGCATCATCAAACTCACAAGTTAGTAAGTTCGTCAATGATACATATGAATTCAATCATAGTTAAGTAGATTTCTATATGCACATCATTTATTTCATTAGCTTTTTCATAGATCATTATCCAATATCCCATTGTGTACTTACCATGCCATCCCTTTACTTACCCGTTGAAGCATGTAGAATTGCATCAGATACTTGGGAATGCTCACACATAGTGTGCCTTTCCATTAACCGTAACCTTTCCTTTTCAATAATACTTACACGAGCTGTGAAATGGGCTTGCTCACATAAGTTATGGGTCAGAATGTTAGCTACAAGATGCTACTCACATGAGCTGTGGAGAATCCATAACAAATATAGGACCTCAGCCATAGGTAGGACATTCAAGACCAGCACCCGAAACATGAAATCCCTAATGACATGCCATTCGTATCCTAAGAATGCTTAAGGTTCAAACGGGATTCGTTATCCGTTAATTATTCAAACATCGATACATATACAATTTCAAGTCCATTTATATTAACACAACATAGCAAATAATTAGTTTAGCTAACATTATTATGATCATAATTCATACGAACATACCTCGACAACTATAGTCGTAGAAGTAGAATCTGAAACTAATCCGAGGCTTTCACCTTTCCTCAATTTAAGTCTGGTTGTTATTTATCCTGATTTAAATAGATAATTTCATTCAATTAAATACTTCTAGCATTCAAATTAATGCATAATTTATATTTATGTAAAATTATGAAATTACCCCTAACATTTTAACTTTTTACAATTTAGTCCTTAGGCTCATAATTTAAAATTCAACCAATTTAGTCCTCCATACAAGCTAGCAGAATTTCTTAGGGGCTCATATCAACCCACTTAAATCATCATTTCATAATTTTATTATTTTCATAAACAAAATCCCTAAGTACAATTTCACCAAAAATCACATAACAAAACATGTTTGTTTCACAACCAAGATTAATAATCTATCAAATAACCTCAAAATCTATTCAAAAACAACCATGGTAAGTCCCTCAAACTTTGACAATTTTGCAAATTAATCCCCGGGCTAGCTAGACGAAGCTAAAACGAACTCAAAAACATAACAATCATTAAAAGCGAGGCTAGAAAACCTACCATGCATGAAAAACTCAAAACCGAAGCTCTCCCTCCCTTCAATGGCTAATTTTAGTTCAAAATAGGTAAAAGAAAGAAAATGATGACATTGTTTCATCTTTTCTTTACTTAAATTTTCATTTAATTACTAATTTACTACTTTACGCTTATCATTAATAGAAAATTTCAATAAAACTAATCCATATTTGTCCATAACTCTTTAAATGTTATAATTACTATCTTAGTCCATAAGGTTACGATTTCATAGCCATTTGACCCCTTTAACTAATATAATTCAACTTTTACACCTTTTATGGTTTAGTCCTTTTTCCCTGGTTAATCATTTAAACTTCAAAATTGCTTAATGAAATTTTAATAAGACCTTAATATAATCCCATAGAAATTAAATAAATATTAAAATAATAACACACTTGTCGGAATTGTGGTTTCAAAATCACTATTTTTGACACGACTAAAAACGGGCTATTACATGATTCTTTCACTAATTCTTGTCTCCGTTTTTAAGTATATAAGGATAGTTGATAAACCGTAAATTATACATATTTTTACCCCATGTTTAATGCATTTTATGGATGATTTCTCATTAGAATTGGTGAATTCGATGCTCCTAATGCTTTAATTTCATGTTTTGTACAAAGGAGAGCACCAAGAGTCAAAAAGAGCCAAAACCGAGCAAAAAAAGGGACAAAACGGACCAAATCGAGAAGATGACACGGCCTAAGCCTTGCCACACGAGAAGCTCACACGCCCGTGTCTTTCGAGGGTGTCGACCAAGGCTTTCACGATTTACACGGCCTGGCTATTGACCCACATGGCCGTGTGCAATTTAACGGATCGAACAAGGCCTGGCAATCACGTCACACGGCTGTGTCACACGGGCGTGTCCCTGCCGAGCTCAAGTTAAGTCAAATTCAGAAAATGCCACTTTTGAGGGTTTCTAGGCATTCCAAAGCCTATAAATACAACCTAGAAGAGGAGAAAAAGGAGGTACAGAGAAGGGGGAGTAAGGAATTACTCCAAGAAAGCCGATTGATTCATCTCAGAAGCCGGATTCATTATCAAGATTGAAGATCTCTCCTCAATTTCCCTTCAAGAGTTTTGGGTTTTCTTTATGTTTTGTATTCTTTATTCTTCTGAGATGTTTTCTTATTTAGTTATAAACTAAACCCCTAAATACCTAAGGGGAATGAAACCTAAGACGAATCTTATTATTATTTTCTGAATCGTATGATAAATATTTAACTTGTTCTTAATTATGTGTTCTTAATTCTTGTTTGGATATCCCAGGATACTGATTCAAAGACATGCTCTTATTTAGAGGAGGAATAGACCCTGTCTAAGAGTACTTTTTTCATAATTAAGCAGAGTTGATTGCACGCCTAGAAAAAGGGTGACAAGATTTTGCCGGATTAGGGTGAAACCTAATAGGGGGATCTATAGATTGAGTTAATGCAACCCTAGAGTGTTAATTAGAGAAAAGTATCAGTTATTCAATCTAGGGATTAGACGTTATTAGGGATCTCTACGGAACAAGTTGAATGAATAAATCGTCCGATTCGGAGCTAGAATAACAAGTAAAGTCTAGGTGGATTTTTCCTTAGGTATTGTCTCAAGTCAATTGATTTTCCCAAAACAATTCCCCAATTATTTTCTTTGTGTGTTCTTAGTTTAGATAATTGATTAATTAAAACAAAACCTCATTATTCTTAGGCTAGATCATAAAAAGACAGTCATTACTAGTACTTTTGGTTCCCTTGGGTACGACATCCCGGTCTTGCCATTACTATACTATTGTTCGATAGGTGCGCTCGCCTTTTCGTCGTGATAATAGTTAGTCTAGGTTTGATCTTCATTATAAATATTTATTACTTGTTACGAATCACGCGATCAATAGTGGTGGTTTTTCTGAACACTTTTACTTTTTCTTATTCGTTATTGATTTCCTTTGAAACTCTTTTAAAACTGAAGTTCAAAAAATCTCTTCAAAGTAAGGTTTGCAGTATTCATTTAACTACTACATTAGTATCAGCTCATTAGTAATTGCTGATGAACCCTAGTTACCCTCTATGTCATTTTCGTGTTCTTAGTTCTGCATGCATAGATGTCAAAATGGTGTGTAAGGATGGAAACTTTCTGATTCTGGATTAAGTCTTGTTGATTGCATGATTAGATTTGATAGAGTGATAATCATATATGTTTAATAATATTTATTTTAGTTAAGAAGTTATCGAAGGTCCAAGTGATAAAGGCAACAGACCTGCTTAATAGATTATGTAAGAATTTCTAGTGAATTCAGTCTTACTTCCATGTGTTGTGAAATGGGCCTGCTCACATGAGCTATGTGTAACACCCCTTACCCGTAATCGACGCCGGAATAGAGTACGAGGCGTTACCAGACATAAACTCACACAATCATACAAACCAAGACATGAATTTCTGTCCACATGAATATCGTCCCTATTAAGGGCTAACGAAGCCCAAAACATACATTGGAGGTGGTTCGAGACTAAACTGAGTAACTTTGGAAAACTCAGAAAATTTTCATCGAAATAGGGGTCACATGCCTGTGTGGCTTGGGACACGCCCACGTGGGTAGGCTGTATGGTCACACATGCTTGTGTCCTCAACCTGTGTAACTCTCTGTTTATGACTTCATCCACAATTTGGGTCACACGGTCAAATTACACGCCCGTGTCTTTCACACGGCTGAGTCACACGACCGTGTCTCTGCCAGTGCGGCCAAGCAAATGGCTAGTTACCAAGCCATTTGACACCCTTATTTGCACACTCACATACACACTTTCAATGGCACTTAACATGGCACAATTAAACAACCAACACAACCATAATCAAGGATTAAACATATCAAAACAATTATTTACTGTTCATAACAAAACTGTCCACTTGAGTTGTAGTCACTAAATTATTTATATCTTGAGCTACAGAACTCCAAATTAAGATTCACTTGATTTTTCCAAAACTAGACTCAAATATCTCCCTACCATAAAATATTTAAAATTTATGGTTTAGCCAATAAGTACAGTTAATTCTTCAAATTCATCCCTATTCTCTTGCTTGATAGTTTCGACCTTTCTTCACTAAAACTTAATTATCTCTTAGTACGGGATTCGGATGATGTTCCCATTTGTTTTTATTAAAAATAGACTCATTAAGAATATAAAATTTAACCCACAAGTATTTTTATGCAAATTTTAATGATTTTCCAAAATCAGAAAAGGGGAACCCGAAATCATTCTCACACTGTCTCATAAAAATTCAAATATCTCATAAAATGAAATACCTCTAATTTGATTTCCGCAGTTTTTGGTGAATTTTCAAATTTATACTACTGCTGCTATCCAAAACTATTTTAAAGCTAATTTTACTCTTTCATGATTCCCTTGTACTAACTTTCATTAACATACCATTATAAACCATATCACACAATGACATTGGCATCGGAATATGAGTAATTAATATAATTGCAACCCATTAGCCAATATAAGCCAATTTATATGGCTACATACCAAATCAAATCCTTATTCATTACAAGCCAGTACCTTTGGCCATATCATAATGACACATACACAAAATGACTAAGTCCCTATACATACCATAAACTTAAGCGGTTTGTATTCATTTTTACCCACGATGATAGCTTGGTAGTGTGGTGGCATCTCCACCGTTCTCCAACCCGAGCTAGCTAAATTAGCCTATAAGACATGGGAAAGGAAGGGGGGTAAGCTATATAATATAGCTTAGTAAGTTCATATGCAAATAATAAACAACTATTGTCATTCATTTACTTTATCCATCCATAAGAGTACTATAATTTCATTTGACATTAGATTTTAAGATTTCAACTTATTCATTCATAGTGCTTACTCCTTTAACTTATAAACACCATTTGCATGCCTTGGCATTAGCCTAGCCACTATAGTCTTCCCATTATAACATATCACATTAACTAACAAGTTATTTCCATACTCTTAATCACATGCACATTATTTGTGAGTAATCATAATTTCAACATATATTTCAACCACCTTTCACTTGTCTAAGCTTGTATCTTACTATATTCTCATAATATCTTTATTCGACAATTATGCTTGTCTTTCTTTTCCTTATATCCAAAGAGACACAATTTAAATAAATAAACCGTAAAATATTACAAATTAATTAGGCTCCTAAGCCTATCACATGATCATTATCAAATCTTATCATGCATCCATTCATCATAAATATAGATAATTTGTCACAAGGTTATCAATATTTCACAAGTATAACTTGTTCATGTACATTCTCACCAAGAATTCATCATATAATAAACTCACTTCACATGAGTTCTGTGTACATACCTGTACCACTCGAAATATGGTCGTATACTTTCTCATTCTTAACATACCCGTTGAAATACAATTCGAGCACATAATCATATTAGATCACATCTCAATTCAACCTAACAACCTAACACGTAATCATCATTTATATTTATCACATATCTAACACCACAAGTATGTGCACTATCACCACAAGTATGTGCACTATCCATCGCAATGGGTAATAAAAAATTATTTCCACAATAATCATGAATTTACAATTATAGGCTTACGTACATGCCTGTTTACTCGTAGTAATTTCATTCTCATACTCATCTTTGATTTACCCGTTGAACCACATTGGCCACTAAGGATGCTCGGGGATCTCATAATAATAGTACCGTATCAATGCTATATCCCGGAAATGATCTTACATGAAATATTATATCGACACCATGTCCCTGGCATGGTCTTATACGAAATCACATACTGATGCCATATCCCAGATATGGTCTTAGTCAGAATCTCGATAGCCCTAATATCATGACATCTGTATTCTACCCTTGAGGTTAAATCTGGATTTATCATTTCTCGAAACTTTGTCAAAATTATCATTAATCAATTTCATAAAAAAATGTATACAATTCATGCAATATCAAAATATTAAATACATAACATAAGGTTGCATTATTTACACATGAACTTACCTTGACACCAAAATGGCAAAAGGGACCTAACCGATAATTTCTCTTTTTCCCCCGTTCTATGCCTGAATCTCGTTTTCTTTGATCTATAATGTCACATTTAGTCTATTTATTAGTCACATTAGTCAATGTGATCCAAAAATCATACTATGGAAAATTTACGTTTTTGCCCCTAAACTTTGTCATATTTACACTTTTTCCCCTAGGCCCGTAAAATGATTTTTAAACATCAAAATACATCAAACCCAACTCAAATAAATGGTAGAAATAGATAGATCTTGTTACGGGGATTGTAAAAACATAAAAAAATTAAAAACGGGGTTAGAACGGGCTTACAATCGAGCTTGGAAGCTTGAAAAACCCTGGCCA
Organism: Gossypium hirsutum; assembly: GCF_007990345.1. Lineage (NCBI taxonomy): Eukaryota > Viridiplantae > Streptophyta > Magnoliopsida > Malvales > Malvaceae > Gossypium > Gossypium hirsutum. Next base: position 50,014,921 of record NC_053430.1, on the reverse strand, counting down.
TGGTTTCTCCATGCAAGTTTCGGCCAAGAGGTTTAAGATGGACAAAAAGTGGCTTTTAATTTTGTTTTCAATTCATTTTAACAACTTAATGACCAAAATGCCCTTAATGAAAAACTTTGGAAACATGCCTAACCATGTCCATTTTTGTCCACCAGCTTAACCAATGGTCTAATTACCATATAAAGACCTCCAATTTAAAATTTCATTACAATTGGACACCTCTAGCATGTAGAACTCAACTTTTGGACTTTTTAAGATTTAGTCCTTTTGACTATATTGAGTGCCCAAATGTCAAAATTTTCAAACGAAATTTTTAGAAAATTATTTCTTGAAATCGTAGACCATCAATATATAATAAAAATAAATTTTTTTACTTTGAATTTATGTTCTCAAAACCACTATTCTGACTAGACCCTAAATCGGGATGTTACAACTCTTCCCCCTTTAGGGATTTTCGTCGCCGAAAATCTTACTAGTAAAAGTTGCTTTCAACTCTCATGAAACACTTTCACAAAACTTCTAAGAATCACAAACCAAATTCACCTCGTATATCTCTTTCCAATAACCTTTGGACTTTAGCACACAGTGCCAAAGCATTTCGTCAAGATCTTAGTTAGTCTCTTAGGAATTCATATACTCAGTTGTTCTGTCAAATAAAAACTCTGTACATACTGAAATGATCTTACGCATCTTTGCCAAACAATCAACCACAATCCAAATAACATCTTCCTTTTCAGAGAAAATGACAATCCCGATACAAAATCTATATTTACTCTATTTCATTATCACTCTCACACAATCACCGACTGTATTAGTCCTGAATACACTTGATGTTCGGCTTACTTGCTAACAAATAGATATCTGATCATAATTCCAAAATATCATGGTACATACTCATTCACTATCACATTTCTAAGCTTATTGGTTTCGCAAGGAAAACCCCGCTTTGGCATTTAATATAGCTAGAATTAGACCGTCATCAAATAAGGTCAATCAAGTAACTAATACTCACAAAATAAACAAAGATTTTCCATTTCTCAGAGATTAAATCAATAACTTACTCAAAATCTTTCATCATCACAAACCATTGACATTGTTTTAAATTTCAGATCTTTCTAGGATATTCAATACTTTAACTTTATGGACTAGGAAGCACATGACTTTTCCCATCGAACACACAAAGTCATCCAATTCTCAACACAGGCATAATAGCGACCTTCTCTAAATTACCAGTCTAATAGTTATTTTTAATGTGACATTAACCGTCTGAAAGTACAAACTACCTCTTTATATTCTTGTATTAAAACACATTCCAATTTGTTCAATAGTAAATCACAAAAATAACAATTTTTTTACTCAATTCAGCCGATTCCAGAATCATTGCTTCGGTTACGATACCTTTAACTGTTTGGAACTTTACTAACACGAATTCGACTATTCAAACTTTCATAAATGCGTTAACCTTTCAAATCCGAACAATTTTAACTCGTAATAATATCATTCGGTTAGAGCAATCCAATAATTATATCTCTATATCATACTTTCTAGAATATAATTTCCTCATTCAGACTATCCGTCTATATATATACTCATGAATTCACATAATTTATTCCTTGGCTGAGGACATGCTCAAATACATATAACTCAAACTACATCTCAACAAATCAGCTTACTTTGATAAAAACAACTGGGTTGATTTCAACTATCGAATAATAACATATCACTATACCCTTTTCAATTGTATTAGCTCTAGGAAACAAATATCCTGATTGAATTCATCGACTTTAATCAAACTTACCAGCTCTGGAATTTCCATCGTAGCAAAGATAATACGCTTTCTAAATATGCATATAAGACAAAACATCATCCAGTAGATACAGAAGAATAGTCTCACATAAGTTTTCACCATCAAATTTTATTCCAAACATACTAGAATAGAGTCCCGAAGAGAGATAAAATAATACCGATCATAAACCAACCAAGCTAATAGTGCTTTCGACTAACATTAGAGTTAGCTAACATTCTCGCAACATAAGAACATTATCAGAAAATGAACAATCACACACATATATCTGAGAATAAGTAATATATAGAATATCTAGAAGAGGTCATTATAATTTATTCAATCATAACTGTTAAACATACACTTTACAATTCAAACATCATTTTTTCGACTAATTCTGTTATCATAAACCCCGTATTATTCTATTTACTGACGAAAATCAATTCGGGAGGGATTTTGACAAACACATACTTTAGACTCCATACTTAATTGAGATGATTAGCCGAGACTAACTTCTTCTTTACTCGTGACATTGCATAGTCCGTATAATCTTTAAAACAAATTGACATTTCTTCTAAAACTGTGTTCATTTGTCACACTATACTTAACTCTATTTGCATTACTAATTATTTCACCACTGAACTCTTTAGTTTCCCACTTATAAACTTATTCAACATGATTCTCGTGAATTTTCGTCATAAAAGCAACGCTGGTAATGGGGTGAGGTCGTAAAGCCTCTAACTTGACTCTCATAATTACACACATATGACTTAGCATTCATTATTAACGTCATATTATCATAATCACATAGTTCACTTTAAGTAAATTATCACACTTATTCATTTTTCAAATGTTTTCTGTCATCCATAATTTCAATCAGTGAATTTACTTACTCAAGCTCAATATAAATATCTACTTAAATTCCAACACTTAGCTTTAATTTTACTTACCATCATTTGTCAAATTAGAGAATGTCTTACGGGTCGAGTACGTCGTTTACTTAATGCCATAGTCCAACTATGGTCTTACATGAAGTCTCATATCGATGCCATGTCCCAAAAATGGTCTTACACGAAATCACATATCGATGCCAAAGCCATATCTCAGATATGGTCTTACATGGGATCACATATCGATGCCAATGCCATGTCCCAGAAATGGTCTTACATGGGATCACATATCGATGCCAATGCCATGTCCCAGACAGGGTCTTAAATGGGATCACAATGCCATAACCCAGCTATGGTCTTACATGTCATTATATGCCATAGCCCAGCTATGGTCTTACACGTACTCAAATGTACTACCATGGTCCAATCATGGTCTTATCTATCAATTCATCATTGAATGATCGTACTTATCTCCTGCGTTCTACTCAATTTGATCTTCCAGTTCAATTTTCATACCATTATAATATTCATGGTTCAATAACAAAGTCGTAAGACAAAACATTATATATATTCTCTAATTTAACACTTAAACATGAGATTCAACTATATAAACATACTGATTATGCACTATTCAGACAAGAGTATATACACACGTTTTGTCTATTGGGTAAGTTTACTTATCATATTCACTGAATCAAATAGGTTGGGTACATAACATCATATGAATGCCAACATATATGGATGAGTTTACCACAACATAAACCTTCGTTTCATTTCACTTTTCCATATTTCTTAACTTATGGTTATCTCATTTCAATAGTAACACATACATATCATGAATTTCTATTCATACCTTTCCAAATTTCGACACATCATAAGCACATTTCAATCATCTCAATATCATTTTCGAAATTATCGAAAATAGCTCGGTTGGAAGTCATCTCTGTTTTAATAAAACAATTCGTTAGAGCATGGAGATATCACATTATCACGAATAGTAATATGACATGTATAGCTAGACTCACAAACGCTAGGTTAGTCCGAGAATCAACTAAACTATAGCTCTAATACCACTAAATGTAACACCCCTTACTCGTATTCGACGCCGAAACAGGGTACGAGGCGTTACCGGACATAAACTTACTCAATCATACAAACCAAGACATGAATTTTCGTCCAAATTTAAAACTTTTTATTCACATGCATATCGTCCCTATTAGGGCTTAGTAGGCCCAAAACATACATTGGAGGTGGTTTGGGACTAAACCAAAAACTTTAGAAAACTCAGAAAATTTTCATCAAAACAGGGGTCACACGCCTGTGTGGCTTAGGACATGCTCGTGTGGGTAAGCCATATGGTCACACACGCCTGTGTCCTCAACCCGTGTAACTCTCTGTTTATTACATCATGCACAATTTGGGGTCACAAGGTCAAGTCACACGCCTGTGTCCTGGGGCCGTGTCCTTCTCACGGTTGAGACACACGACTGTGTCTCTGCCCGTGAGGCCAAGAAAATGGCTATTTACCAAGCCATTGGCCACCCTCATTTTCACACTCACATACACACTTTCAATGGCACTTAACATGGCACAATTAAGCTACCAACACAACCATAATCAAGACATAAACATATCAAAACAATTATTTACTGCTCATAACAAAACAGTCCACTTGAGTCATAGTCACTAAATTATTTATATCTTGAGCTACAGAACTCAAAATTAAGATCCACTTGATTTTTCCAAAACTAAACTCAAATATCTCCCTACCATAAAATTTTCAGAATTTATGGTTTAGCCAATAAGTACAGTTAATTCTTCAAATTCATCCCTGTTCTGCTACTTGACTGTTTCAACCTTTCTTTACTAAAAATTAATTATCTCTTAGTACGGGATTCAGATGATGATAGGGACTTAGTCATTTTGTGTATGTGTCATTATGATATGGCCAAATGTATTGGCTTGTAATGAATAAGGATTTGATTTGGTATGTAGCCATATAAATTGGCTTATATTGGCTAATGGGTTGCAAGTATATTAATTAGTCATATGCCTATGCCAATTTCATTGTGTGATGTGGTTTATAATGGTATGTTAATGAAAGTTAGTACAAGGGAATCATGAAAGAGTAAAATTAGCATTAAAACAGTTGTGGACAACAGCAGTAGTATTAATTTGAAAAATCACTAAAAATTGTGGAAATTAAATTAGAGGTTTAATAAAATATTAAATTAAATCTTATTGAGTCTAGTTTGACATAGAAGAAACAGTGTAAGCAAAAGAATTTCATTTTTGGAGATATTTGAATTTTTATGAGACAAGGTCAGAATGATTTCGGGTTCCCCTTTTCTGATTTTGGAAAAGCATTAAAAATTGTATAAAAATACTTGTGGGTTCATATTTACATGTTTAATTAAGAGGTTTGTATTCATTTTTACCCACGATGATAGCTTTATAGTGTGATGGCATCTCCGGCGGTCTCCAACCCGAGCTAGCTAAATTAACTTATAAGACATGGGAAAGGAAGGGGGTAAGCTATATAATATAGCTTAGTAAGTTCATATGCAAATAATAAACAACTATTATCATTCATTTACTTTATCCATCCATAAGAGTACTATAATTTCAATTGGCATTAGATTTTAAGATTTCAACTTATTCATTCATAGTGCTTACTCCTTTCACTTATAAACACCATTTACATGCCTTGGCATTAGCCTAGCCATTATGGTCTTCCCATTATAACATATCACATTAACTAACAAGTTATTTCCATCCTCTTAATCACATGCACATTAGTTGTGAGTAATCATAATTTCAACATATATTTCAACCACCTTTCACTTGTCTAAGCTTGTATCTTACTATATTATCATAATATCTTTATTCGCCAAATTATGCCTATCTTTCTTTTCCTCATATCTAAAGAGACACAATTTAAATAAATGAACTGTAAAATATTACAAGTTAATTAGGCTCCTAATCCTATCACGTAATCATTATCAAATCTTATCATGCATCCATTCATCATAAATATAGATAATTTGTCACAAGGTTATCAATATTTCACAAGTATAACTTGTTCATGTACATTCTCACCAAGAATTCATCATATACAAAACTCACTTCACATGAGTTCTGTGTACATCCCTGTACCACTTGAAATATGGTCGCATAGTTTATCATTCTTAACATGCCCGTTGAAATACAATTCGAGCACATAATCATATTAGATCACATCTCAATTCGACCCAACAGCCTAACACGTAATCATCATTTATATTTATCATATATCCAACATCACAAGTATGTGCATTATCCATCACAATGGGTAATAAACAATTATTTCCACAATAATCATGAATTTACAATTATAGGCTTACGTACATGCTTGTTTACTCGTAGTAATTTCATTCTCATACTCATCTTTGATTTACCTGTTGAACCACATTAGACTACTAAGGATGCTCAGGGATCTCATACTCATAGTACCGTATCAATGCCATATCCTGGATATGGTCTTAGATAAAATATCATATCGACGACATGTCCCTGACATGGTCTTATCTGAAATCACATACCAATGCCATATCCTAGATATGGTCATATTTGAAATCTCGGTAGCCTAATATCATGACATTTGTATTCTACCCTTGAGGTTAAATCGAGATTTCTGATTTCTCGAAACATCGTCAAAATCGTCATTAATCAATTTCATAAAAACAAATGTATACAATTCATGAAATATAAAAATATTAAATACATAATACAAGGTTGCATTATTTATGCTTGAACTTATCTCGACACCAAAATGGCAAAAGGGACCTAACCATCAATTTCTCTTTTTCCCCCGTTCTAGGTCCGAACCTCATTTTCTTTGATCTATAATGTCACATTTAGTCTATTTATTAGTCACATTAGTCAATGTGATCCAAAAATTATACTACGAAAAAATTACATTTTTGCCCTAAACTTTGTCATATTTACCCGTAAAAAGATTTTTATTTAATTTTTTGTACTTTAAGCCTAGCCGAATCATTTTCATAACTATAGCAGCTCAAAATTTCCACTAAATCACACTTTTATGACAAATTTTATAACTTTTACAAATTAGTCCTTTTTAGCGTTTTCACTGAAAACTACTTAGTAAAAGTCGTTTAACACGTAACAAACATTCATATTCCTCCCTTAAACATCAAAATACACACATGTAACACATGGGTAAAGTTTTAAACATCAAACCTAGATCAAATAAATGGTAGAAATAGATAGATCTTGTTACGGGGATTGTAAAAACATAAAAATCATTAAAAATGGGCCTAGAACGGACTTACAATCGAGCTTGGAAGCTTGAAAAACCCTATCCATGGTTTCTCCATGCAAGTTTCGGCCAAGAGGTTGAAGATGGACAAAAATTGGCTTTTAATTTTGTTTTTAATTCATTTTAATAACTAAATAACCAAAATGCCCTAAATGAAAAACTTTGGAAACATGCCTAACCATGTCCATTTTTGTCCATCAACTTAACCAATGGTCTAATTACCATATAAGGACCACCAATTTAAAATTTTTATTCCAATTGAACACCTTTAGCATGTAGAAATCAACTTTTGCACTTGTTACGATTTAGTCCTTTTAACTAAATTGAGTGCCCAAACCTTAAAATTGTCAAACGAAATTTTTAAGAAATTATTTTGTGAAATTGTAGACCATAAAAATATAATAAAAATGAAATTTATTACGTCAGATTTGTGGTCTCGAAACCACTATTCTAACTAGACCTAAATCGGGATGTTACACTGTGGGTCGGAATGTAGGCTACACGATGCTGCTCACACAAGCTCTGGAGAACTCGTAACAAATGCAGGACCTCAGCCATCGGTAGGATATTCAAAGGTAGCACCTGAAACGTGAAATCCTTAATGACATGTCATTTGTATCCTAAGAATTCTTAAGGTTCAACCGCGACTCGATATTTGTCAATTCGTCATAATGTGAATACATTCTCTTATTGATTCATTTGCATTAAAAACAACATAGTAAAAATTTAATTTAAATAACATTATAACGATTACAATTCATACGAACTTACTAGACTAAATTGCAGCAATGACTATGTATATGGGCTATTTGATAATTTTCTCTTCTCCTTGATTTTCCACTCGTTCTTGATCTAAAATAATAATTCCATTCAATTTACTAATTCTAATAGAAAATCAATTCATTTTATGCAATTAAGTCCTCTTTAACATGTTTATAAAATTGCCCCAAAATTTTACTTTTATACAATTTAGTCCCTAAGCCCAAAACATGCAAATTAACCATTTTTATACTATTTCAAGTTTAGCCAAATTTTTAGAACCCTATTACAACCCATATTTGCTATTATTTCATAGCAAGTCCTTATACTTTTACTAATTTTACATTTTAGTCCTTAAACATAAAATTATCAAAAACTACTTCACAAAATAGTCCTATCTAGCAACCAAGCTTAAGATTCTACCACAAACTTCCAATAACATCCCAAATTCATCTATGGTAAAATTCTAAACATTTAACAATTTAACAAATTAATCCCCAGATTAGCTAGATTAAGCTAATACGAGCCTAAAAACATAAAAATCATTAAAAACAGAATCAAAACACATACTATGCATCAAAGTCAATTTGGCCGAATGCTTATTCCCTTAAAAAAATGGTGTTTTAGTCTCCAAATGAAAAAGATTATATCTTTTTCCTTAATTTTAAGTTTAATTAGCTAATTACCAGTTTACCCTTAAATATTAAACCAAATTTCACCAAATGCTAAGCCATGAGCATCCGCTAACCTTAACATTGGTTGAGTTACTACTTAAGACCCTTATTTCATGCTTTTATATACATTAAATATAAATAAAGCTATAGCTATTAAATTTTACATCTTTACAATTTAGTCTTTTCCAATTAATTAATCATTTAAACATCAAAATTTCTAAACGAAACTTTAATACAACTTGGATAACACTCCGTAAATATTTAGTAAAATATTTACAGCTCGATTATAGAAACGAGGTCCCGATACCTCATTTTTTAAAACCACTTGACTTTAGGGTCATACCACTTAAACCTAATCATTCATTCAAATAGAATAAATTGTCAATTCAAAATTTATGTTAATACCATATTTGACTTATAAATATTAAATAATAATATTTACGAGCTTACTTGTCAGATTTGTGGCTTCGAAACCACTGGTTTCGACACCACTGAAAAATGGGCTGTTACAATTGCTACTATTGTAAGGTGATTGTTTTGTTCTGTATCATGCATGACTTGTGGCGGTGACACATAAATGTAATTCAAAAATGATTTGTACAAAGAACTTTTGTTTTGATAAGACTATGTTTTTATGAAATTTTTATCAAGTTCAATTCTTGGTTTTAAGTTAACACATTTTGTTTAATGAAATTATTATATTTGAACTTATACGCCAAAATAGCTTAAATGTTATTTAAAACTATTAATGTTTTCATTTAAACTTAGAGAAACAACTATGCTATGATTTATAACTATAACTTTATAAATTTATAAATCTTCCGCTAAATTGTTTTGCTATAAGTTAACCAGGTTTGAGTAATGGCATATTATACTCGAATCCTATTAAAGGGTCAGGTTTGGCGTGTTACAGTTAACCATCGTACTTTGACCAAGGGGGTTGGTCACCAATACATTGGATTAGAAGAAACAACTTCTAGACTCTTACCTTCTACGACCTTTGTGCAGATGTATGAATGAGTTGGCCCAGTGTGTATTAATGCATGAATCCTATTTCCCAGTAAAGAAAATTTACTCTTAATAACCTCCGATAAGTCTGATCTTCTTTGGCCTTCATTACATAAGCTTTGGCAGAAAATCCCGAGTTAGGCTTGGTATAATTCTCCTTTGGGGTCCTCCTGACTTGATCTCGATTTGGCAGCTATTCTGGATTTTGTCTCCTATTGTGTGCTTTGTTCCCACACACAGATTGTTCCATGATGGCTTTAGCTTTTGAAGGGAAACCTTTAAGCTGATGATCCAAATATCAATATGCGTAATAAGCTCCTACACGTCTCCAACATTTTCCCATGTGATTTATTTCCACAGTTTTCACATATGGGGTCCCTTATCATCCTGGTTCCACGTGTGCTCGTTTTAAGGTAGCTTATCATCCGCCCCCTTCTTGTCGGAAACTTGAGGGATGAAAATCTCTCTTTGGTGTAGAGAAAATTCTATCTTTTGTCTTCTTAAAATTTTTAGAGGGTGGTGGACTAGACATCCCATGCTTCATTCTATCTTTATCATGCCCTTTACCTTTTTCTTAGATAATTGTTTCCATCTTCTAAGCTTTGGCTATCATGGTTGCTAGACTCTGAACTTCTGATGCTGCCGCTAGAGCATGGATTTCATCCCTTAAGCCCTACTCAAACTTCACACACAAGTTTTTTTTTCAATCTAAAACATGTCTCTCACGTAGCGACTAAGTTTGACGAATTCTCGCTTGTATTCCACTACCGGTATTTGTCCCTGACTGAGATATAAGAAGTCTTTGTTCATTTGCTCAAAATACATTTGAATAACATATTTTCTTTGAATTTTTTTAAGAGAAACTCCCAATCTATCAGCTCTTTTGGGGTCACACTTGATAGCATTTCCTAGCATTGATACGTTTCCCTATCTAGCAAGGAAACAGCGCATAAGAGGTTATCTGCCGGAGTGCACTTTAGATCTGAAATTACTCTACATACTCGAGATAGCCATTGCTCTTCTACCACAGGGTCATCACCAAAATCCATTCAAAACTCTTTAGCTCCTCGTTTAGGTATCTCTCTCACAGGATCTTCTCTATACTGTGTTGCAGACGGTACCTCGGGAGGCACTGGTTATACCACTTCAGGCCGAGGTTGTTGGGGTGGTTGAGATGCTTAAGTAGTTCCCATGCACTGGTCAAACCATTGACCCATCATTGTGACAAAAGCATTGTGGAAATCATTTCCGGCCGTGCTCGAATCAGTTGCAAAATCCTATCCTTGTACCGAAGGTACATAGTTTTCAATTTCCTCGCCCTTCTCTTCTCTTGGGCTTTCAAACATTATTTTTAGCTACAACGCACCTTAAGTTAATCAAAATTACAAGGACTAAGGTAAAGATATATCATGCATGGCGGGGCGTGACTTTAAGCCTTCGATTTTCTAAAAATCGACTCAACCTAGGCTTTAATACCAAAATTGTAACACCCCTTAGCCATCATGAAGACATGGCATGTATACTTTAACCAGACAGAATGCTCGGTGGACTGGGGCATTACTAATGGATTCAAATCCTGCAGCTTAACTTAAAATTTTTAGAAAAACAATTATGAAGATTTTTCTTAGTGTAAAAGTCATTTCTCTTCTTTCATTTGATAACACAACTTTAGAGAAAATAATAAAAGTTATAAAAGAAAAATATTTCAATCCAGTGTTAAGTTATAAAAGAAATCAGAATCACATATCGGTCATATTTATATTCATTTCATATTCTTGTTAAGTCGAACACGTGTTCTCTCGCAAGGTCGACTTGTGATATTTCAATCCAGTGTGCAATACAATTGCCCTACAGGAGGCATCACATATGGATCTCTTTTCTACAATTTTCACATATCATATATTATCTGATAATGGGCTAGTGCAACAAGGAGGGTTTTTTTTACATAGACAACGCTCATAGTCACACACATGTCCAATCACAACACATCGACTCATTTACAGTAAGAGCAATTTACTGTACACAATCCATATATCATGGAAGTTTCATAACTCAAAGGAAGAAGAAAATCACTAGCAAAATGGGATCACATGGCCATGTCCCAACCCGTTTCCGACCCCATGTAACTCTCTGACTTGGGCCACACAGCCAACCACACACCCATATACCTTTCGAAATGACCTCACATGCCCGTGTACTAGGCCGTGTGAAAACTGGATGGTATACTGACTTGTACCACATGGAAAGGCCACATGCCCGTGGACTAGGCCATGTAAAGCTACTGACTTGATTTCTAAATAAGTACCAAGGGACACATGGCTGTGTCACCTAGTTGTGTGTCACACACGGCTGAGACACACTCCCGTGTCTCTACCTGTGTGGACAAAAATAGGCTATTATCCAAGCCATTTTTCTCACCCAAACTTGCATCAATCTAAACACAACAAATAGCATATTACCATATCATCAATTGGCAATCAACCAATCTCAACCAAGTCCAAATCATGCTATACCAATGCCAACTACGATAATGCTCATAAACACCACAATTGGCCATTCAAAAACATAACAATATTACATCCAACAAAATCATCTAATTGGTCAAATTCATATATGCATATTCTTGCCTAATACTTAACATGCTAACACATTCTAAATTTCAACCATTTACTACCTTCAATACCAATTCTCAACAAGGTATTCACATAGCAATTATAAACCACATATTAAAGGCTATTTATACATATATACATTTAAAAATATAAGACTACTTACAAACCAATTCAAATGGCCAAAATTCACCAAGACATAAAGGCTATACTAGCCAAAAGACCTATACATGCCATATAACCAAAATACACAAAGTTCACAAGTACCAAAACAACTGTTGGATTGTGTGATGAGATCTCCGACAACTCTCATTCTGAGCAAGGTCTGAATTCACTATAAAACACGAAAAAGTAAATAGAGTAAGCTATTAAGCTTAGTAAGCTTGTATGGCTAATAAGTACATTTTACTATTCATTCACAATTTAAGTAAATAAACATAGCATAATGCAACTCAATTTGAATCCAAAACCCTACTAATATTCAATCAATAGGTTATTCATGAATTCAACAATCTCATAGATTCAATGTTTATACAATTCATGAACATACTTGTACTGGTACATGTCAATTTCATACTCGTTCCTATCATTAATATACCCGTTGAACCATTTAGAATAACATCAAAACTCGGGAATCTCACATAATAAGTGCCAATACATGGTCAAAACCATATCAATCTCATCTCGTTTAAATGCTCCCTCTTGAGCTATCACTGGGTCTGCTCACACAAGCTGACGGTCAAGACGAAACGACACAGTGCTGCTCACACAAGTTGATGAGTAATCGCAACACATGCTGAAAACCTTAGCCACTGATAGAACGTATGGACTAGCACCCAAAACAAGGTAACCCCTAATGACATGTCATTTGTATCCTATCTATTCCTAAGGTTCAACCAGGATTTATACATTGGCGATAACTCGTCGAGAATTTCTGTAGTGTTATATCATCTCAATTATATCAATTAATCATTCAAACATAAATAGTTTAATGCTTATTAAACATACGAACTTACCTCGATCACAAAAACATTGAAATGGATTGACTAGTCCAATACTTTATCTTTCCCTTGAGTTAGTTCTGTACGTTACTTTTCTTGATATGCAATGGGACTATGGTCGAACCTTCAAAGCACAACAATGGAGGTTTTTGTTTCTTAAATTTGATTGAAGAATGCACTTAGGAAGATGGCAACATTTCTTTCTTTATTATTTTACTGTGTTTATTTAATAAATTACTAATTTAATCCTATGAATTATACATTGAGAACATCTATTTAGTGTCCATAAATGTCCACTCACTATAAAAATGGTCTAATTACCACAAAAGGACCTCTACTTTAAGGTTCCATAGCTATTAGACACCTTTGGCTATTAGAACTCTAGTTTTGTACTTTACGCGATTTAGTCCTTTTTATCGAATTGAGCATGCAAACGATTAAATTTCTTAACGAAATTTTCAAATGACTTTATTAACATGTTTTAGACATTAAAATATCAATAAAATAAATATTTAAAATTTAAATTTGTGGTCCCAAAACCATTGTTCTGATTTAACTGAAAACGGGTTGTTACAACTCTCCCTCTAAGGAATTTTTGTCCCTGAAAATCTTAGCAGAAGATAGATTAGGGTACTATTTTCTCATAGCTTCCTCGGGTTCCCACGTAGGCTCTTCAACACTGTGACGTTGCCAAAGAACCTTCATTAGAACTATGCTTTTATTTCTTAACTTTTACTCTCTCGAGCCAAATTCTAATCGGTTCTTCGCTATACAACATATTAGGCTGAATTTCAATCTCTGCTAGAGAAATTGTGTTCAATGGGTCCGATTGGTACCATTGTAACTTAGATACAAGAAATACACTATGGATCTCAAGTTCGTACGGTAAGTTAAGTCGATAAGCCACTTGTAACAACCTTTTTTCAATGAAATCAGAATAGTGGTTTCAGGACCACAAATCCGATTTGAAAACAAAACTTATTTTTATTTTATTAAATGATCTGTAATATGTTAGAAATGTCATGTGAAATTTATAATAAGAAAATTTTATTGATTATGTGCTTAATTATGAGAAGGACTAAATAACATAAAATGCAAAAGTTGAATTCTAGTAGCTACAAGGATTAAATAGCTATGGAATTCAAAACTTGAGGTCCTTATATGGTAATTAGACCATTAAAGAAAAGTATGTAGACATTTTGGTGATTCATCCATGGAAATTTAGGAAAAAGGTAAGGACTAAATTGGAATTTGGAATAATTTAATTAATTAAAAAAGATGATAAAAGATATCTCCTCATCTTCTTCCCCAAAATTCTAACGAAACCTTAGGAGAGAGAAGAAACTTTCATGGCTTAATTGGGTAAGCTTCATTGTCTTATTTTTAGTAATTTTGATATTTTTGAAATCAGGATAGTTAATCCATCTATTTGGAGGATCAATTTGAAAAGTTATCAAGGTATGGAAATTAGGTCATGGATGGCTATGCTGCAAATTTAAAATTTGAGGTAGAAAATGAAAGGTTGTTGATAGATAAATAACTTTTACAAAGTGATTTTTGATGAAAACATGATATAGGGACTAAAATGTAAAGTTGTGAAAATTGATGAAAAATTCTAAAATTTATAGAAAATATGTGTTGTAAATCTTATATTGAAATTTCAGTTAGGCTTGGAATAAGGAGTAAATTGCATGAATTTCATTTTCCAATCCTAGGGACGAAATTGGAATTTATGGAAAAGTTAGGGGCAAAATGGTAATTTTTCCTAGGACATAAATTGAGTCCAAATAAATATGAAATGTGTGAAATTGATGATTAAAGTGATCTATATAGATCCGGACAACACAAATTTGAGGTTAGATCGAGAAAAAGAAAAGATTCTGATTGATAGATTTTATACGTGAACCAGTGTTGAGGTAAGTTCGTGTAACTTAATCGAGCATGTAAATATGTTAACTTGTATGTTATGATTGTATGCAATATGAATTATACTTATGTAAATGTTATAAGTGTGTGAAAGGATTACATGTTCGGAAATGTTGGAAAAAGGGTAAAGTCTCGTTTGAATATTAAATTTCGATGGATAAATGTGATTGCCTTATAAAATGAGGTCTTCCATTTGTTACTGACTGGATTTAGCTCAGACGAGTAATCTATTATTCTGATTATAGAAAGGATTTAGCCTAGATGGGTAATCCTGATATAATCCCTCTCGAGCATATGTTACAATTAGGATTTAGCCTGGTCTGATAATCCTAATTGAGCTCTTCTGAGCATACGTTACATAAATGATTTAGCTTGGACTGGTAATCCTATAATACGATATGTGGCTTGAGAGAGTGTTCATGATTAAATGCCCTAATGGGTACTCTTGAATAAGAATTGACGGGTTATTGAATTGTACACCTTGAGTGTACTACTTGAGTATCCATCGGAATTCCAACGATTCAACGAACAAAACTCTTGGCATGATGATGGAATTATGAGATGAAATGATAATGTTTTGAAGGAAAATGGTATAATGAGCTCATCTATGTTTACTTGATGTACATGAAAATTTTGTGACTAATATGTATAATTGAATGCATGTGTTTAGGAAATTTTGCCAAGTGATGGAAAAACATGATATTTTATGATTAGATTTATTAAACAGGATTGGTAAGTTTAGTTTCTGTTATACGAACTTACTAAGCATGTAATGCTTACTATGTTTTATTTTTCCCCTGTTTTATAGTGCTCAGAAGCTGGTGAAGGTTGGACATCACTGGAGCATCATCACACTATCCACTAGCTCATTTTGGGTATATATAGTAAAAATCATTTTGGTATGATGGCATATATAGGCTAACTTGGCCATAGATGGCTTAAATATGTGGTTTGTAATCTAGCGATTGGAAGGGCTAGTAATGGTTATTTTTTATATAGTTGTAATACAATGGTAGCTATATACATGATAAATGGTTGTGCAAATTATGCCTATCATATGCAATATACCAAGGTAAGATTATAAACATGTATGCATGTAATGATATGCCATGTTGAATGATAGAGTTTGTTTAATTTGAATACTTGAAATGGTTAGTATTTGGATGTGAGTTTAAGTGCAGGTCATTGGTGTGATTTTGGGTGAGAAATGAAGCCTGAAATCACTTTATTTTTTCCACACGGGCAAACACACGGGCGTGTGTCTAGACTGTGTATGACACACGACCTGGTATATGGGCATGTTGTTAGGTCATGTGCCTCCTGCACCTTAAATTCGAGAAAATAGAATGCTCAGAATTGAGCACAAGGGTGTGCGTCTCGGCCGTTTGTGCTACATGGCCTAGAGCATGGGCGTGTGTCTTGGCCGTGTAAAACTTGTACCTAATTTCAAAAAATTGTAATTAACCACACGGTCTAGCACACGGGCGTGTGACATGACCATGTGCACAAGTCAGAGAGTTACAAGGGGTTGAACACGGCTTGCAGCACGGGCGAGTCCCAGGGTCACACGGGTGTGTGAGCCCTGTAACTTAGAAAATTTTTGAAATGTCGCGAAAAATTTTTAGAGTTCCCGATTAAGTCCCAACTTAATTCTAATGCTTATATTGGGCCTTGGGGGTCCATTTAAGGGATGTTTTGAATAATCTCAGAAAATGAACAGTGATTGACATGATTTATCTGTAAATGTTCTAAAAGTTCTAGTAATGCTCCGTAACTCTGTTTTGGCGACAGTTACGGGTTAGGGGTGTTACATTTAGTGGTATCAAAACTATGGTTTAGTCGATTCTCGGATTTAGTGTAGGAAGCACGAGTTTAAGTATACATGCCATTATGTAATTTGCGATAGTGTGATGTCTCCTAATCATTTTAAATGTATTTTTCATATAGTAATGTCATCTAACCAAGCTAGAGCTGAATCCGAGGAAACTGAGGGCAATGTGTAACACCCCTAACCCGTGTCCATCACCGCAGTAGGGTTACGAGGTATTACCGATCAATTCACAATGTATAACATATCTTTATCAGCCATAAAGTATTCGTTCTCATAATTCATTCAACACAATCACATTGTCCCTTATAAGGGCTTACGAAGCATTAAATATGTTTTAAAAGTGGTTCAGGACTAAAACAATATCATACGAAAATTTGGAAACTTAGAAAAATTTTAATCATACAGGGGTCACACGCCCGTGTGAACAGGCTGTATGCCTCACACGGCTCTAGACACGCCTGTGTCTCAGTCGTGTAAAAACAGGGCATACATACTGACTTGGGTCACACGGCCAACCACACACCTGTGTGTCTAGCCCGTGTGCCCTTTGAAGTTGCCACTCATATCGGTGTGCCAGGCCGTGCTCTAGGTCATGCTAAAATTGTAGGGTATATTGACTTATGCAACACGACCAAGTCATACGCCCGTGTGCTAGGCCGTGTGCTAATTAGGGGGTATATTGACTTGTACCGCATGGCCAGTCACACGCCCGTGTGTGAGGTCATATGGAGCATACTGATTTCATTTTAATAACAACACCAGGGGACACATAGCCGTGCAACATGACCATGTGTCACACACGGCTGAGACACATGCCCGTGTCTTTGCCCGTGTGGACAAAAATAGGCTATTTACCAAGCCATTTTCCACACCAAATTAGCATCCACCTACACAGCTCATGTGGTACATACTAATAGCTTAATTGGGCATTCCAAGAAACCAAATCAAGATCAAAACATGCTTTCTTGAAATCAACAATTCAAGTACCAAATACCAAATTAGGCCATTCAACTTCATACCGAAAGCTCATCATCATAATTCATCAATGTGGTCACCATCAAATATGAATTATTTACCTTAATCCACTAGCATATCAATACTCATAATTCTACTACTTGATATCCATAATACCTATCATTAACAAGCAACACAATTTCATTCATCACCTAATAATATAAGCCATTTGCACAAATATAAACACAACCCAATCAACCAAAATATGCCAACGTCCTTGGCTATATACAAACCAAACATAATATTCATAAGACAACTCAAATGGAAATTATCACAACCAAAATACCACATCTAACCTAAACATGCCATATACCATATATACACAACTCAAAAGTACCAAATAGATGTCTGATAGTGCGATGATGTTCTTGACGACTTCCAGATCCGAGCTAGCCTTGATTCACTATAAAACATAGAAAAATAACCCGAAGTAAGCTTCATAGCTTAGTAAACTCGTATGTAAATAACTTAATTCATCAAATAAGTGTAAATCAACCAATTTCACATTAACTACAAACTTTTCTCATGTCTTAAAACATGATTAAATACTATATCATTGAACTTTCTCTATTTAATACTCGAATAGGTTCTGTATATCTGTATCACCTCGTACTAACCTCTTTCTCAACCACATCATTCGTTTACCCATTGAACCATTCGGAATAGAAATTGGATACTCAATAGTCTCATAGATAAGTACCTATAACATGGCTCGTAGCCAAATCAAGGTAACTTATCCAAGGAACAAGTATCATGGCCTAAAGCCAATTCATCCGATATGCATAGCTCGAAGCCAAATCAGTATAACTTGCACTCAAAGTGATAATATCATGGCCCGAAGTGAACTCAACTTATCATCTAATAACAAGACACTAGTATCCAAATCTATTCCTAAAGTTCAACCGAGATTTCACACCTTCCGTTTCTATCATCGAATGCATTCGTAGAGTTGTTTTCACAATTCGGACATTATCGAAAATCTCATTATCACAATTTATGCAATATCAAAGCTTTTAACATACTTTTATAATGAAATTACTACATACGAACTTACCTTGAGTATGAAAATGACGAAATGAGTCAATTACTCGATAATTTTACCTTTCCCCCGATCTAATTCCAGATTCCTCTTTCCTTGATCTAAATATATTCAAAATTAACTTCTTTAATCAACCACTCATTCAATTTAGTCCAAAACATACATTTAGGCCTATTTGCTCTTTAGCCCCTAACTTTTACACTTTTAACAATTTAGTCCCTATTTTACAAAAACACAAAATTCACATATTTCAATAAACCCAAGCTTGGCCGAATTACATATACGTTCCTAGCAGTCCAAAAATTTCATTTATTTCACATTTCAACCACTCAATTTGCATATTTCACAATTTAATCCCTATTGTGCAATTTCATCAAAAATCACTTTACAAAACATGAAAATCTATCATCAAAATTTCATATTTCATCTTCAAGCACCAAAGAACACTTAAGCTCATCAATTTCAACTCTTAAGCTCTTTAACAGTTTTGAAATTAAAGGTACGAGCTAGCTAGATTGAGCTGCAATGATTATGAAAACATAGAAATCATCAAAAATCAAGCAAAAACCGTACCTTAATCAAGCTAGGAGTTGGTCGAACCCAGAAAGCTTCAAACCATTTCTTTTTTTTTAATTTTCAGTTGTGAGTGAGAAATATGAGCATAAATTTCATTTGTTTTTATTTATTTTAACTTAATAAACTAAATTACCTTTTTAACCTTTGTTATAAACATATAAAAACATATAATGGATGACCATAATTGTCCACTTACACTAAATATGGTCTAATTAAAATATAAGGACTTTAACTTCAAGGTTCTATACCTATTTAATACTTTTAGCTAATAAACAACACTTTTGCACTTTACGCGATTTAGTCCTTTTTCTCAGATTGAGCAATTAAACAATAAAATTAGCTCACGAAATTTTCACACATACATGCTATCATGCTGTAAACACTGAAAATAATATTAAAATAATTTTTCAACATTATATTTGTGGTTCCAAAATCACTGTTCCATTTTAGCTAAAACTGGGCTATTACATAATGCTTCAGCTTCGGTTCAAAGAGTTGCATCTGTATCTGGTAGTGAAAGGCCTGTATCTGAGGGTCGAAGTGAGGAGGCAAAACAAGCCTTCTTTCAGTTAATGAATGAATGGTTTACTGAGTATTTAAGAACAAACCCCGCTATATAACGACCTCCTCCACCTGCTCTTCAACCGGTTCTTAAGGTACCACAGGGTGCTGAACTCGCTAGAACAGGTAAGCCTCCAGTAGATAAAATTCGTAAGTATGGGGTGAAAGACTTTAGAGCTATTGCCGATGATGATCCAAAAATGGCTAAATTTTGGTTGGAAATACCATCCGGGTTTTTTATGAATTATCTTGTACACTTGCTGAATGTTTGAAATGTGCAGTATCCCTATTGAAAGATACAACTTATCATTGGTGGAATACTATAACTTTAGTTGTATTGAGAGAGAACATTACATGGGAATTCTTCCAGGCTAAATTTATGAAGAAATATGTTAGTAAGAGATTTATGGATCAGAAAAAGAAAGAATTTTTAGAACTCAAGCAGGGAGACATGACTATATCTGAGTATGAATGAGGATTTGTTCAGTTGAGCTAATATGCTAGAGAATGGGTTCTAACGGGGGCTGATATGTGTAAACACTTTGAATAGGGTTTAAATGAAGATATCAAGTTATTGATCGGAATTCTTGAAATAAGGTAATTTGCAGTGTTACCCGATCGAGCACACAAAGCTAAGGAATTGAGTAAAGAAAAGAAACAAGTTGAAAGAGAGGCTTTTGTTTCTGGAAAAAGGGTTATGAGTAAGTCACAATCTACTTCTAAGAAAATAAAGAAGTATTATGATCGTCTTACTACCTCTACTGGGTATTCTGGAAAAGAGCAGGGCTCTCAATGCTCTAACCTGAGGTCTTCATCGCCATCTGTAACCAGTGTGGGTAGTGTTGGTAATCCCAAACCAAAGTGCAAGCATTTTAACAAATTTCATTTTGGGGAATGCCGTTTGAGAAGTGGAGCTTGTTACCGATGTCGTTCATTTGACCATTTTTTTTTGAGATTGTCCAGAAAGAGTTGAAAAAGAAATAGAACCAACTCTAAAGCTGAGTAATCTTGTTTCGAGGGGCAGACCACCCCGTCATCCCTACAATATTAGTGGTAGTCGAGGTACTACCAGGGATACATCAATTAAATCTAATGTGTGAGCACCTGTAAGAACATATGCTATTCGTGGTAGAGAAGTTACTTCTGCACTAGACGTCATTACTGGTACATTTTCTCTACTTGATACTGATATTACTACTTTGATTGATCCTAGTTCCACATATTTATACATACGCACAAACTTAGTGTTTGTAAAAATTTACCTGTTGAATTCACTGAATTTGTGGTTAAAGTTTCAAACCCCTTGGGCCAGTGTGTTGTGGTGGATAAAGTCTGTAAAAACTGTCCGTTGATGGTAAAGGGTTATTGTTTTATGGATGACTTGATGTTATTGCCATTTGACGAATTTGATGTGATTTTGGAAATGGATTGTTTAACCCAATATGATACAGTGGTGAATTGTAAGCAGAAATATATTGTATTGACATGTCAGAGTGGTGAATTACTTCATGTTGAATCCTATAAACTGGATGGATTACCTAATGTGATTTCAAAAATTTTAGCACAGAAATATGTCAAAAAGGGTTATGATGCTTATCTCTCATATGTGTTGGATACTAAAGTATCTGAGTCAAAGATTTGGTCAGTCCAAGTTGTATGTGAATTTCTTGATGTATTCCCAGAAGAATTACCTAGTTTACCCCCGGATAGGGAAGTAGAATTCTCTACAGATCTTGTTTCGGGTACAACACTGATACCCATAGCAACTTACAGAATGGCTCCTACTGAATTGAAAGAGCTGAAAGTACAGTTGCAAGAATTGATTGACAGAGGTTTTGCTCGACCTAGTTTCTCACCTTGGGGTGCATCGGTTCTGTTTGTAAAGAAGAAAGATGGATCGTTGAGGCTGTGCATTGATTACAGACAGCTCAACAAAGTAATAATAAAGAACAAGTATCCATTACCTCGTATTAATGACTTGTTTGAACAGTTAAAATGTGCCACTGTATTTGCAAAGATTGATCTTTATTCTGGTTACTATCAATTAAAGGTAAAAGATTCAGATGTGCCAAAGACAACTTTTAAAACCAGATATGGAGACTATGAGTTTCTTGTGATGCCAGTCAGTTTGACAAATGCACCTGCAGTGTTTATGGATCTGATGAACAGAATTTTCAGCTCATATTTATACAGGTTTGTGGTAGTATTTATAGATGATATTTTGGTTTACTCCCGAGATGAAAATGAACATGCGAAGCATTTGAGAATAGTGTTGCAAACTTTGCGAGAGAAATAATTGTATGCCAAATTTAGTAAGTGTGAATTTTGGCTACGAGAAGTTAGTTTTCTTGGGCATATAGTATTTGCTGGAGGTGTTAGGGTGGACCCGAATAAAATTTCAGCCATTATTAACTGGAAGCCACCGAAGAATGTGTCTGAAGTCCGAAGTTTTCTGGGACTAGTTGGTTATTATAGGAGGTTTGTAAAAGGTTTTTTAATGATAGCTTCTCTGATGATCCGTCTATTGCAAAAAGATGTGAAATTTCAGTGGACTGATAAATGCCAGCAGAGTTTTTACAGATTAAAAGCTTTATTGACAAAAGCTCCAGTGTTAGTTCAGCCAGAATCGGGTAAGGAATTTAGTATTTACAGTGATGAGTCATTGAATGGTTTAGGCTATGTTTTGATGCTAGAAGGTAAAGTAGTAGCCTATGCTTCAAGACAGCTAAAACCACAAGAAAGAAACTACCCGACACATTATCTTGAATTGGCAGCCATAGTGTTTGCATCAAAAATTTGGCAGCATTACCTGTTTGGTGAAAAATGTCATATATTCACTGATCATAATGTTTCAAATATTTGATGACACAGAAAGATTTGAATTTAAGACAGTGCAGATGGCTTGAGTTATTGAAAGATTATGATCCGGTTATTGAATATCATCTGGGAAAAGCTAATGTGGTTGCTGAAGCTCTGAGCAGAAAATCCTGTTTTCCTTGTGAGCTATGAGTACTCGATTGTCGTTATCTGATGAAGGTTCAATTATAGCTGAGTTAAAAGCTAGACCAATGTTTTTGCAGCAGAATTCTGAAGCTCAGAAAAATGATAGTAAGTTGCAAGCAAAACGGATACAAGTTGAATCGACTTCTGACTCAGAATTTCAGATCAGGACCGATAATTGTCTGTTATTCAGAGGCAGAGTATGTGTACCAAAAAGTTTAGAACTAGTACAGAAGATTTTGAATGAAGCTTATAATGGTAACATGTCTATTCATCCTGGTAGTAATAAAATGGGAAAGAATTACCATAGACTATGTATTGGGATTACCCCTATCTCCAAAGAAGAAAGATGCCATTTTGGTGATTGTTGATCGGTTGAAAAAGTTTACACACTTTATTATGATACGTATGAATTTTTCTTTGGACAGATTGGCTGAATTATATGTCTCTGAGATTGTCAGATTACACAGAGTGCCTGTCTCTATTATTTCGGATAGAGACCTTTGGTTTACATCTCGATTTTGGAGCAAATTGCAAGAAGCTCTGGGTACTCAGTTACACTTTAGCACAGATGGTCAATCTGAACGGGTTATACAGACTTTGGAAGATATGCTTCAGTGTTGTATATTTGAGTTTGAAGGTAGCTGGGAAAAGTATTTTCCTTTAGTTGATTTTGCATACAATAACAATTATCAGTCCAGCATTAAAATGGCATCGTATGAAGCTTTGTATGGTTGAAAATGAAGAACTCCATTGTATTGGACAAAACTCAGTGAGAAAAAGTTACATAGAGTTGACTTAGTCCGTGAAACCGAAGAAAAAGTAAAAGTAATTCAGGACAGTTTGAAAGCAGCCTCTGATCGTCAAAAGTCCTATGCTGATCCTAAACGAAAAGAAATAGAATTCCAAGTTAGTGACAAGGTATTCTTGAAAGTATTGCCTTGGAAGAAAGTTCTTCGGTTTGGTCGTAAAGGGAAACTGAGTCCACGGTTCATTGGACCAAATGAAATTACAGAAATAATCGAACCAGTTGCATATCAGTTAGCTTTACCACCAAAACTTGATCGGATTCATAATGTTTTTCATGTGTCTATGCTACGGCGATACTGATTTGATCGTTCACATGTTATCTCTCTGATAGAGGTAGAGATTCAGCCTGATATGACATATAGTGAAAAATCGATCAAAATCTTAGCTCGGGAAACAAAAGAGTTAAGAAATAAAAATGTAGCATTAGTAAAAGTTCTTTGGCAACGACAAGGTATAGAATAGGCTACCTGGGAACCGGAGGATTCTATGAGGAAGCAATATCCGAACCTTTTTACTGGTAAGATTTCTAAGGACAAAAATCCTTAAGGGGGGAGAGTTGTAACGGCCCATTTTTCAGTGAAACTGGAATAGTGGTTTCGGGACCACAAATCCGATCCAAAAATAAAATTTATTTTTATTTTATTACATGGTCCGTAATATGGTAGAAATGTCATGTGAAAATTTAGATAAGAAAATTTTATTGATTATGTGCTTAATTACGAGAAGGACTAAATCGCATAAAATTCAAAAGTTGAATTCTAGTAGCTACAAGTGTTAAATAGCTATGGAATTCAAAAATTGAGGTCCTTATATGGTAATTTGACCATCAAAGAAAAGTATGTAGATATTTTGGTCATTCATCCTTGGAAATTTAGAAAAAGGGTAAGGACTAAATTGAAATTTAAAATAATTTAATTAATTAAAAAAATGATAAAAGATATCAACTTATTTTTCTCATCTTCTTTCCCAAAATTCTATGGAAACCCTAGGAGAGAGAGAAGAAACTTTCATGGCTTAATTGGGTAAGTTTCCTTGTCTTGTTTTTAGTAATTTTGATATTTTTGAAACCGAGATAACTTAATCTATCTATTTGGAGGATCAATTTGAAAAGTTATCAAGGTATGGAAATTAGGTCATGGATGGATATACTGAAAATTTAAAATTTATGGTAGAAAATGAAAGGTTGTTGATAGGTAAACAACTTTTATAAAAGTTATTTTTGATGAAAACATGATTTAGAGACTAAAATGTAAAGTTGTGAAAATTGATGAAAAATTCTGCAATTTATAGAAAATATGTACTGTAAATTTTATATTGAAATTTCGGTTAGGGTTTGAATAGGGAGTAAATTGCATGAATTTCATTTTCCGAGCCTAGGGATGAAATTGAAATTTATGAAAGAGTTAGGGGACAAATGGTAATTTTTCCTAGGACGTAAATTGAGTCCAAACGAATATGAAATATGTGAAATTGATGATTTAATTTATTTATATAAATCCGTACAACACAAATTCAAGGTTAGATTGAGGAAAAGAAAAGGTTTCGGATTAGTAGATTTTATACATGAACCAGTGTCGAGGTAATTTCGTGTAACTTAATTAAGCATGTAAATATGTTAACTTGAATGTTATGATTTTTTGCAATATGAATTATATTTATGTGAATGTTATAAATGTGTGAAAAGATTACATGTTCAAAAATATTGGAAAAAGGGTAAAGTCTCGTTTGAATATTGAATGTTGATGAATAAAT
Source organism: Gossypium hirsutum (assembly GCF_007990345.1). Lineage (NCBI taxonomy): Eukaryota > Viridiplantae > Streptophyta > Magnoliopsida > Malvales > Malvaceae > Gossypium > Gossypium hirsutum. Next base: position 49,989,367 of record NC_053430.1, on the reverse strand, counting down.
GTGATTGCCTTAAAAAATTCGGTCCTACATTTGTTGCTGATGGGATTTAGCTCGAACGAGTAATCCTATAGATCTCATTATAGAAAGGATTTAGCTTAGACGGGTAATCTTGATATAATCCCTCTCGAGCGTATGTTACAATTAGGATTTAGCCTGGACTGGTAATCCTGTAATACAATATGTGACTCGAGAGTGTTTTCTTGATTAAATGCCCTAATGGGTACTCTTGAATAAGAATTGATAGGTTATTGAATTGTACACCTTGAGTGTACTACTTGAATATCCATCAGAATTTCAATGATTCAATGAACAAAACTCTTGGTATGATGAGGAAGTTATGAGATGAAATGATAATGTCTTGGAGGAAAATTGTATGATGAGCTAATCTATGTTTACTTAATGTATATGAAAATTTTGTGACTAACATGCTTAATTGAATGCATGTGTTTAGGAAATTTTGCCAAGTGATGGAAAAACATGATATTGTATGATTAGATTTATTAAACGGGATTGGTAAGTTTAGTTTCTGTTATACGAACTTACTAAGCATGTAATGCTTACTCTATTTTATTTTTCCCCTATTTTATAGTGCTCGGAAGCTCGCGAAGGTTGGAGGTCATTAGAGCATCATCACACTATCTACTAGCTCATTTTGGGTATATATAGTAAAAATCATTTTGGTATGATGGCATGTATAGGCTAACTTGGCCTTAGATGACTTAAATATGCAGTTTGTAATCTAGCCATTTGAATGGCTAGTTATGGTTATTTTTGATATACTTGTAATGTCATACTATGGTAGCTATATACATGTTAAATGGTTGTTCAAATTATGCCTATCACATGGAATATTCCAAGATAAGATTATAAACATGTATGTATGTAATGATATGCCATGTTGAATGATAGAGTTTGCTTAATTTGAATGCTTGAAATGGTTGGTATTTGGATGTGAGTTTAAGTGCAGGTCATTGGTGTGATTTTTGGTGATAAATGAAGCTAGAAATGGCTTTATTTTGTCCACACAGCCAGGCACACTGGCATGTGTCTAGACCATGTATGACTAGTACATGGGCGTGTGGTTAGGCTGTGTGTCCCCTGCAGCTTAAATTCAAGAAAGCAAAATGCTCAAAATTGAGCACATGGGCAGAGACACGGGCGTGTGTCTTGGCCGTGTGAAACTTATACCTAATTTCAAAAAAATTAATTAACCATACGGCCTAGCACACGGGCGTGTGACATGGCCGTGTGCACAAGTCAGAGAGTTACACGGGGTCGAACATGTCCTGCAGCACAGGCGAGTCCCAGGGTCACACCGGCGTGTGAGCCTTGTAACTTAGAAATTTTTTGAAATTTCACGAAAAATTCTTAGAGTTTCTGATTAAGTTCCGACTTGATTCTAATGTTTATATTGGGCCTCGAGGGTCCATTTAAGGGATGTTTTGAATAATTTTGGAAAATGAACAGTGATTGACATTATTTATCTGTAAATGTTCTGAAAGTTCCAGTAATGCTTTGTAACTCTGTTCCGGTGACATATACGGGTTAAGGGTATTACATGACTGGCCCTATTCTCTCGATAATCTCGTATGGCCCAATAAATCGTTGACTCAATTTCTCTTTGTGACTAAATCGAAGAATCTTCTTCCACAGAGATACTTTCAGAAATACTTTGTCATTGATTTGAAAGTCAATATCTTTGCATTTCAATTCTGCATATGATTTCTGTCGGTCTGAAGCTACTTTTAAACTATCACGAATTACTTTCACTTTTTCTTTTGTCTTTCTGATCAAATTGACCCCGTGAATCTTTTTCTCACTAAGTTCGGTCTAGTACAATGGAGTTCGGCATTTACGACCAAATAAAGCTTCTTACGGTGCCATCTTTATGCTCGACTGATAACTATTATTGTACGCAAATTCAACCAATGGTAAATATATATCCCAGTTGCCTTGAAACTCTAAAACACAACAACGAATCATATCTTCGAGAATCTGAATCACTCTCTCGGATTGACCATCGGTTTGAGGATGAAATGCAGTACTGAAATGCAACCGTGTACCCAAAGAGTCTTGCAATTTCTTCCAAAATCGTGACGTAAATCACGGATCTCTATCCGAAATAATGGAGACCGACACTCCCTGTAATCTGCCAATATCTGAAATGTGCAATTCAGCTAATCTATCAAGTGAAAAGTCTGTTCGTACTGGAATGAAATGTGCAGATTTCGTTAATCGATCGACAACCACCCAAATGACATCTTTCTTTTTCAGATATAGGGGTAATCCTGATACGAAATCCATTGTAACTCTATCCCATTTCCACTCAGGTACCATTACTGGCTATAGTAGTCCCGAAGGTACTTGGTGTTCAGCTTTAACGTGTTGACAAACCAAGCATCTTGATACAAATTCTGAAATGTCTCGTTTCATGCCTGGCCACTAGTACATCTGTTTCAAATCACTGTACATCTTAGAACTCCCCAAATGAATATACAAGAAACTATTGTGTGCTTTGTAAATTTTTTGAACAAGCTTGAAATTTCTCGGCACACAAACTCTATCAAGAAATAGAAAACAACCATCAGATCTGATCTGATATTCTGAATCAATAATCGACTCGTACTGAACTCTTTTAGCTTGAAATTCATTGTCACATTTTTGTGCTTCACAGATTTGCTTGGGAAACATCGGTTTAGCTTTTAACTGAGCTAAAATCAAACCATTATCATATAATGCCAATTGTGTGTTCATCACCCTAAAGGTAAACAAAGATTTCCTACTCAAAGCATCCGCGACTACATTCGCTTTTCCCGAATGATAATCAATCATTAACTCGTAGTCTTTTAACAATTCAAGCCATCTTTGTCGTCTCAAATTCAAATCTTTCTGAGACATTAGATACTTTAAGCTGTTGTGGTCGGCAAAAATATGGCATTTTTCACCGAACAAATGATGTCGCCAAATTTTAAATGCGAAAACAATAGTGGCCAACTCCAAGTTGTGCGCCGGGTAATTCTTTTCATGTGGTTTTAATTGTCTGGAAGTATAAGCTATTACTTTGCCTTCTTGCATTAAAACACATCCCAAACCATTCAATGATGCATCACTGAAAATCACAAATTCTTTAACCGACTCAGGCTGAACTAATACTGGTGCTTCGGTTAACAGTGTTTTCAACTGTTCAAAACTCTGTTGACATTTTTCAGACCACTCAAACTTCACATCCTGTAACAATCGAGTCATCAGTGTAGCAATCATAGAGAACCCTTTTACAAAACGTCGATAATAACCAGCTAATTCAGAAAACTTGTGACCTCAGATATGTTTCTTGCTGGTTTCCAGTCAACAACTACTGAAATCTTACTCGGATCAACTCTGATGCCATCTGCCGAAACAATATTTCCCAAAAATCCAACTTCTTGGAGCCAAAATTCGCATTTATTGAACTTAGCATATAGTTGCTTATCTCTCAATGTTTGTAACACAATCCTCAAATGCTTAGGATACTTAGATTCATCTTGGGAATAGATCAGAATGTCATCAATGAATACAATTATGAATCTGTCTAAATAAGGTCTCAAAATTCTATTAATCAAATCCATAAAAACTACAGGAGCGTTAGTAAATCCGAACAGCATAAGAAAAAATTCATAATGCCCGTACCTAGTTCTGAACGTAGTTTTCAGCACATCTAAATCTTTAACCCGAAACTAATAATAACTAGATCTCAGATCAATCTTTGAGAATACTGTTTCTCCTTTCAACTGATCGAACAAATCATCAATTCCCGGCAAAGTGTACTTATTCTTAATCGTAACCTTTTTAAGCTAATAATAATCAATTCACAGTCTTATCGATCCATCTTTCTTCTTTACGAACAGAACTAGTGCACCACAGGACGAAAAACTAGGTCGTGCAAAACCTTTATCTGTTAACTCTTGCAACTAAGCTTTTACTTCTTTCAACTTTTTCGGAGCCATTTAGTATGGAGCTATCGATATGGATGATGTTACCAATACTAATTCAATAGCAAATTCAACCTCTCTAATCTGTGGTAACCCAGGTAATTCCTCTGGAAATACATCTGGATATTCACAAACCATTAGCACTGATTCAATCTTCGATTCAGACACTTTTGTATCAAGTACATACACAAGGTAAGCATTGCAACCCTTTCTCACATATTTTTGTACTAGCATCGTGAATATCACAACAGGCAACCCACTCGAATCGTCGGATTCATTATGAAGAATTTCACTATTCTGACATTTCAACTCAATAGTCTTTCATCTATAGTTCACAACAGCATTATGTAGAGTCAACCAATCGATACCTAAAATCATATCGAATTCATCAAACGGTAAAAGCATCAAATCATCCAGAAAATAGTAACCTCGAATCATCAAAGGACAATTCTTGCAAACTTTATCAACTAAGACTGTATCACCCTTTACCCGTGGCCGACGCCGAGACAGGGTCGAGGCATTACCGGACTTAATCATGCACATCATGTAAAACTAGGCTACAAAATTTTTTTCAATGTAAAATCATTCAAAAACATGCATAATGTCTTATACACGGGCCTTCGAGGTCCTAAACATGCATTGAAAATAATTAGGGGCTGAACCGAGAACTTAAGAAGGTTTTGGGAAAAACTTAGAAAATTTTCCATGAAACAGGGTCACACGCCCGTGTGCCTTCGACATGCCCGTGTCCTCAGGCCGTGTAACTCTCTGTTTATGATGTCATCAAACAAAATGAACCACACGGCCAAGCCACACGCCCGTGTCCTAAGCCGTGTGACGAATTAAATTCTCGCGAATTAAGTGCAGACTTCACACGCCATGGACACATGCCCATGTCTCCAGGCCGTGTTCTCCACATGGCTGAAACACACGGCCGTGTCTCTGCCCATGTGGCAAAGAAAATGGCTATCTACCAAGCCTTTCTCCATCCTTAAATGGCTATCTACCAAGCCTTTCTCCATCCTTATTTATACATACTTAAACACAACCTCAATGACACATTCCATGGCATAATCATGTCACCAACACAACCATAACCAAGGCTATGACCTGCAATCTTAATGCCAACATCTATCATGCATATAACATCATACTTTATCAATTCAAATCATACTAAATTCAAATTCACAAAAGACATTAACATATAAATGAACTTATGACCATTATAAGCCAATCACCATGGCGTGCTACAAATAAAATAGGTCATTAATAATTACAAGCCATCACATTTGGCCAAATCAATAATGACACATATAACAAAATAATAAAGTACCTATACATGCCATAGACTTAAAATGCTTGAAATCATTAATACCAAATTATTAGCTTGATAGTGTGATAGAATCTCCGACGATCTCCAACTCGAGCTAGTCTGGCAACACTATAAAACATGGGAAAGGAAGGGTGTAAGCTATATAGCTTAGTAACTCCGTATGAAAAATAATAAGCAATTTATTAACATGATTTTACCAATTCTTACAATATGTTCTCAAGGTAATACAATCATATTTGCACAACATTCTACTATTTACTCATGTTCATGTCAAGCTCTCTACTCGAGTCATAGTCACTAAATTATTTATATCCTGAGCTACAGAATTCTAAATTAAGATCCACTTAATGTATTTGAAACTAGACTCATATATCTTTTTACCATAAAATTTTCAGAATTTATGGATTATCTAATAAGTACAGTAAAATCTTTAAAGTTACCCCTGTTCTGCTATTTGACAGCTTTGACCTTTCTTTACTAAAAATTAATTATCTCTTAGTACATGATTTGGATGATGTTCTAGTCCATTTCTATATAAAATAGAATCATTAGTAATTTTAATCATATAAATTATAACCGATAATTATTTTTATATAATTTTTAATGATTTTCAAAAGTCATAACAGGGGAATCCGAAACCATTTTGACCTTGTCTCATGAAAATTTGAATATCTCATTATAATTAACTCTTTAGCTTACATTGTTTCTTTTATGTGAAACTCGACTCAATAAGCTTTAATTTAATCAACCTCTAATTTGATTTCTAAAAGCTTTGGTGAATTTTAAAAGTTAGACTACAGCTGTTGTCCAAAACTGTTTTAGTGTAACATAATGATAACTATCAGAAAATCATTTTTAACTAATCATGAACTCACCATTTCATGGATCCCATACTCAATTACACAATAGAGCTTAATATAAACATTGTTAATTCTCATGGGCATACTTTACCCTACATTCCATCAATTATAGATAATTTCACTGAGTACATACACTCAACCAACACGTTAGTCTCATGTTAACAAGTAATATCAAATAATCATAGATGAGCTCATTATACCATATACACATTCTATTTCATGTTTCACATGTTTGATATATATACTTTATCCATTGAATATTGAATTTACGATGGATTTTCATCAAGAAGTACACTCTAGGTGTACAATCCCATTATCCGTCAATTCATATGCAGTAGTACCTTTTAGGTACACTCTCGAGCCAGATATCATACAGTAGAATTACCAGTCCAGGCTAAATTCCAGCTGTAACATATACTCTAAGGGCTTTGTTGAATTACCAGTCCAGGCTAAACCCTTTATTTGGCAAAGAATTCCCTATAGAGTCCAATCTGGATTACCAGTCCAGGCTAAATCCAGTCAATTAGGATTACCAGTCTAGGCTAAATCCTAATTGAATCATATGCTCGAAAGGCTCATTTCAGGATTACCCGTCCGGACTAAATCCTTTCCATAATGAGATCAATGTATTACCCGCCTGGGCTAAATCATTTTTGCAACACATGCAGGATCCCATTTCACATAAGATATAGCCTATCCATCGAAATTCAGTATTCAAACGGATTACAACCCTTTTTTAATAAATTCCGGGCTTATAGACATTTTCACACAATTCAATATTTTTACATTACACATGCAATTCAACACAACAATTAAAATCAACATATTTCAATTAAGTTACACGAACTTACTTAATCACGATCTTACCACGATTTCATCCATACTATGAATTCATCACGTGTGAACCTCTTGTGCTTACTTGTCTCACCTTATAACATAATATCATATTCTTTCTCACCGAATAAATCCGTAAAATCAATCATACAATTTATGGAATAATAAAAATAATAATAAAGCATTAAAATTCAAGTATACATTGCATTATTATTATCCCATGAACTTACCTTGACATAAAAACGACGATTGGACATAATCGTTATATTCTTTGATTTTCTCGTTCTAAGTCTGAATCTCATTTTTTTTATCTAAAACATCACATTTAGCTTATTTAATCATTATGCTACTCAAATTAGCCCAAATTCATATTTTAAAAAATTACATTTTTCCCCTAAACTTTATCATATTTACATTTTTGCCCGAAGGCTCATAAAAATGATTTTTATTCAATTTATTTGTTCTTTAAGCCTAGTCGAACCATTTTCATAACTATAGCAGCCCACATTTTTCATTAGAACACACTTTTACTACACATTTTCAACTTTTACAGATAAGTCCTTTTTGGACATTTTCACCGAAAATCACTTAGTAAAAGTCATTTATTTAACACCCAACATTCATTTTCTACCATTAGACATAAAATACATGCATGAAATACATGGGTAAATTTTTAAACATCAACCCTAGCTCAAATAAATGGTAGAAATAGCTAGATCTTGTTACGAGGATTTCAAAAACTTAAAAATCATTAAAAACGAGGCTAGAACAGACTTACAATCGAGCTTGGAAGCTTGAAAAACCCTAGCTATGTCTTCTCCATGCTAGTTTCGACCATGGGGTTGAAGATGGGCAAAAATTGGCTTTTAATTTTGTTTTTAATTCATTTTAATTACTAAATGACCAAAATGCCCCTAACTTAAAAATATTCTATTTCACCATTTCATGTCCATTTTTGTCCAACAAATTAACCAAAGGTCTAATTACCATTTAAGGACTTTCAATTTAAAATTTCATAGTAATTAGACACCTCTATCTTCTAGAACTCAAGTTTTACGCTTTTTACAATTTAGTCCTTTTGACTAAATTGAGTGCCAAAACATCAAAATTTTCGAACGAGATTTTCAAGAAATAATTCTATGAAACTTTAAACCATAAAAATATAAGAATATTGAATTTTTTCTCATCAGATCTGTGGTCCCGAAACTACTGTTCCGACTAGACCCAAAATCGGATTGTTATAGAGACATAATAACCTAAGGGTTTCGATACTTTAATCACGAATTCAGTGGACTCAACAAGTAAACTGTTACTAGACACTAAATTCATAAAGACATATGAATGAGTCGATCCGGGATCAATCAAGACAATTACATTAGTGTCATAAAAAGAAAATGTACCAGTGATAACATTTGGTACCGATGCATCTTCGCAAGGGCGAATAGCATAAGCTCTAGCTGGAGCTCTAGCCTCTGATCTCATAGCAGAATCCCTTTTTGCACCTTTACTACTATTCACATTTCTAGTATATCTAGATGGTCTCCTTTTGGCTGCTGTATTACTCGGCCTGGTAATTGAAAATTTATCTTTCTCAGGTAATTCAAGACAATTACGAATAAAATGGTCTTGCGAGCCACATCTGAAATAGGCTTTATTATTCACCAACAATCTCCAAAATGCCGTCTTCCACATTGCTGACATTTGGGTTTGTTGGCTTAAACACTACCAAGACTCGATACTGAAATAGCTTGAGCTTTGGACTCGTGTGTTGCTTTCCACGATCTCTATTGTAATACCCCATTGAAGCATTTGAACGACTATAAGAATCCTTTAATTTCTTTGAAAAAGAATGATATGGTTTACTCATCGACCTCTTTCTCGAATCTCTAGCTTCAGAATAAACTTTTCTCTTTTCTTTGCTAAGCTCCTCGGCTTTGCAAGCTCTATCAACCAAAACAACAAATTCTTTCAATTCAAGAATCCCCTCTAGAAGCTTAATATCTTCATTCAACCCGTATTCAAACTGTTTACACATAATTGCTTCAGCGGAGACACATTCTTGAGCATATTTCTTAGTCTCACGAATTCTCTTTCGTACTCAATTACGGCCATACGACCCTATTTCAATTCTAGAAATTCTTTGCGCTTTTGATCAAGAAACCATTGACTTTTGTATTTCTTTCTGAACTGAGTCTGAAAGAATTCCCACATGATCCGTTCTCTCGGCACCACAGATGTTAAAGTCTTCCACCACTTGTAACACCCCGAATTTGGGCCTAGAAGTATTGGGCCTTGAGTGGGGGTCCGTAAGGAGGTTGTATATAGGTATTTAATTGTGCAATGAAATGAAACAATTAAATGTTTGCTTTAGTGGTTAATGGCTTTGAGAAGTGTTGGAGAAATCTTGGGTTTAAACTTGGGCTTTAGCAAAAATTTTGGTATTAAGTTAAAAAAAAACTTGGACGCTTGGATGAGGGCCTTTCAAATTATTGTGGTAAATAAATGACACAAGGAAGCATGTAGTCTAGTGGTTGTGGCGTCATTAAGGTTGTATAGGAGCCTGGGTTCAAGCCTTAGCTCTTGCAATCTATTTCGGTTTTTTTAGGGAACCTAGACTTTGGCCTTTAGACCATATAATTAATTGGGATAAAATATGACACAAAAAGCCTTGTGGTTTAGTGGCAAGTAGCATGTGGAGCATTTGAGGGGAGGCATGGGTTTGAATCCCATGGAAAGCAAAGAGCATTTATTTTGCTAATAGGGGGCGGCAAGAGTTTGTGTTGAATTTAAACTCTAATGATGGAGGGATCCCACATCAGGAAGCTAACATAAGAGGGGATGTGAAGCTGGCTTTAAATGGAGAGAACCATGAGGAGAGTAGAGGTACCTTTCTTGGCTGATCCCTTTCGCTGTATGGCGTGCTCGTTTGGGTTGGGCGTCGGCTAAGAGTGCTCAGAGCGTGGATTAATTCTAGTCTCCTATCAGGTGTGTGTTTCTCACTACACTAGCTGTAGGATGGCTACTTCGGGCCGCGATGGGCCGAAAGGGGTCATGTGGGCCTAATGGGCCTACTGGCCCAATTGGATAAGTTGTTTGATTCTGTAGTAAATATTGGACTAGGCTAGGTGAATCTCATATCTGTGGCTAGATTTGGGCTAAAAGGGCCACACGAGCGTGTGGGCCCATTTGGGCCGAGAATAGGCTTTAGGCCCATTCGTATTGTTATCCCTATTTAGAATACTTTAGTTTACCAAATTACCAAAGTACCCCCGATTTATAGAATTACCGTTCTACCCTCGATTTATAGAATTACCATTTTACCCTCGATTTATAAAATTATCGTTTTACCCTTGATTTACAAAATTACTAAAATACCCCTGGTTTGTAAAATTACTAAAATACCCCTTGATTTGTAAAATTACTGAAATACCCTCGACTTGTAAAAATTACCAAAGTACCCTCGATTTATAGAATTACTATTTTACCCTCGATTTACAGAATTACTATTTTACCCCTGATTTACAAAATTACCATTTTACCCTCGATTGTGAAATTACTGAAATACCCCTATAGGGTAGAATTACCAAAACACCCCTAGTTTGTAAAATTACCAAAATACCACTGGTTTGTGAAATTACGAAATACCCTCAATTTGTAAAATTACCAAAATACCCCTAATTTACAAAATTACAGAAATACCTTTGATTTGTAGATTTACCAAAAAACCCTTGTTGGATGAAATGACTAAAATACCCCTAATAGATAAAAAGACCGTAAAGCCTCTGTAGGGTAAAGTGACTGTAATACCCTTGTTTGGTAAAATGATGAATACGCCCTTATGTTCCGTATGACTGATGTGCTTAGGATTTACATATATTGATATTGGAATAGTTAAGTTTGAGTGACAGGTGGTGGTTATCGTAAGTGATTGATTATGGAAACGTTTTAACTTCAACCCGTAACAGGTGTGTACTAACCCTCGTAATAGCTTAGATTAATATTTGCTGGGAAGCCGAAATGCTAAAATACTGGTATTTCGGGAACTTGTGATTTTGCCTTTGCTTAAAGTGCGATAGATATGATATGATCAGTGGTTAGATCGATGGAACAGGTAAGAGCACAATTTTGTGCACGATGGTAAGTTGGGCCTCAATGGGCTGGAATTGGGCCCAATGGGCTTTCGGGCTCATTAGGGTAAAATTGATAGAAAATGGAATTTGGAAAAGTTGCATGATAACATGGTTAGTACTGTTGTAAAATTTGGATTAAGCAGGCTTAATGGGCTAAATCAGCATTTGTAGGGCCCATTAGAGGTTTTGGACCCAAAAGCCCGAGTTTGATAAAGTGGGTTAAAGATCATTGTTTAAACACTCGGAAATATTGATAATTGTTGATGAACATGGAAAACCCTGATATTTGGTAAAATTATGAAATTACCCTTATAGTATGAAAATGACTGTTTTACCCCTAGGTAAAAATGACCATTATACCCCTAGGGTTTAATTATAAATTTGATACGTGGGATATGATATACATGATTGATATGATATGCACATGATATGTATAAAATGCACATGATATGTATGAAATGCACATGATATGTATGAAATGCACATGATGTATTCATAAATGCATTGGGTTGGGTTTTTATATGGATGGAGGAAGTGCAAAAGGGCTTATGCCCAAGTTTATTGAAAAGGGCTTATGCCCCAGTTTACCGAAAAGGGCTTGTGCCTCAGTTTATTGAAAAGGGCTTTGCCCCAGTTTACCGAAAAGGGCTTTGCCCCAGTTATTAAAAGAGGCTAGGCCTCCAGATATATGATAAAGCAGCTATGCTGTCAGTGGTGTGTTGGTTGGGTGGGTTGAATCATTCCCCACATGGTGTGTTGGTTGCTACGGGTGGAGAGTAGCGGATGGTGGGTCGAGTAGTCTCCCCAAATGGGCTTGCATACATTCATTGGTATTTCATATGATATTGAAATGGGCTTGCATATATCCATTGACATTACATGTGATATTGAAATGGGCCTATGGGCCATACAGTTTACAGTAAAGGCTTCGACCCAGTGAAATGATTTATGAAAAGGCTTCGGCCTAGTGATATGATTTATGAAAAGGCTTCGGCCCAGTGATATGATTTATGAAGAGGCTTCGGCCCAGTATATGTCAAGACTAAATAGGGCTTTGGCCCAGATTGTAGTGTTTTCACTGTTTGTTGTTATTGAGATTACACACTGAGTTTTCGTAAACTCACCCCGTTTCTAACTATGCAGGTAATCCCTAAGCTTAGATGGTTTGGAGCTGCGAGGGACTCGGAGATGGCCACACTATTGTTTCTGTTTCTTTTAATTGCAATAAGTAGCCGATTTATTTCTTTATAAGTTTTATCTTATTAATATTATTATTTGATTTTGGGTTGTAATAAGGTCATTTTAATTATTTTTCTGGGATTATTTTATTTTATACCCTATATTTTACTGATAACAATCCAAAATGGGTTAGACTTAGGCCGCGTTTTCAAAATGATAATTGTTTTCAAAGTAACGCAATGATACAATTAATCGGTTTATCAAAAATATCTACTTAAACAAATTCTAACTCATTTTTTCTCAAAACCTAACCTCGCACCAAAGTGTGGCAATGGTTGTGGGCATGTCTAGGATTGGATCCATTCGAAAAGCTTGGTACTTAAGCAGCCTTCATGGCTCACCTCTTCTGTTTTTGGATACCTACTTGGTGCGCAGCTTCCATTCACTTGGTTAAGCCTTATCAAACGACGGTTTTTTTAAAACACTAAAACAAAGCATGGATTTTTAACTTCAATGTGGCACGTCAGATTCGGGTATTATGTCTGGGCCGAGTTTGGGGTGTTACATTTAGTGGTATGAAATATCTTTCAAAAGTGATACGACATATTTAACACATTTTGGTTAGGGAGTAGGTGGGGTGGAGGTTGCTGAACAGCCGAATTCGTTCAGACAAACTCAAAAAACCACTCATTCATCATTTGGAAGAAGGCTTCCTTAGCCTCTCCTCATCGACCCTTAGATATGGGTCTCGATACAGACAGCAGTACTCCATGAACGGAGGCTAGCGAATGACTTTCTACATCATCAAAAATTGCTCGATTGGGATCCATTGCTATATGAAAACATAATTTAAAACTACTAGGAGATATCACACTATCACAGGTTAAGTATGGCATGTATAGCTAGACTCACACACGTTACGTTAGTTTGAGAATTGACTAAATCGTAGCTCTGGTACCAATAAATGTAACACCCCTAACCCGTATCCATCGTCAGAATAAGGTTATGGAGCATTATCGAACTTATTCCTTATATAGCATACAATTCCTATACATTTCTTAAATACAAATAGAATTCATTCAAATACAATCATATAGTCCCTAACACGAGCCCTCAGGGCCCAAAACAAGCATTAGAAGTGGTTCGGGACTAAATCGAATACATATTGAGTTTTTAGAAAAACATAGAAATTTTCAAAGTGCAGGGAATACATGCCCATGTGGCCAGACACATGGCCAAGAGACACACCCATGTCACAGGCCGTGTAGGCATTCAAAAAGGGATCACATGGTCGTGTCCCAGCCTATGTCCAACCCCATATAACTCTCTGACTTGGGTCACACTGTAACACCCAAAACCCAGCCGAGACGTTATGGCCGAATCTGGCATGTCACATTGAAGTGTTTTAGAAAAAACCATGTTTTCATTGAAAACCCTTCTTAAACAAAAGAAACCTTAATTAACTTAGAAATAAAAACACCTTTCAGTTGTGAAAGCCTTGTTTAAAACATTTGATTTAAGAAAACTTTATCATTTAAAAATTAAGTCACGGAAACATAGAAAACATACTATAATTTAGGAATCCCATGTTCAACTTCTCGTAATTACAATGAAAATAATAATAAGAAGGAAGCCTTATTACATTCTGGTCCGAAAAATACTTAACAAAATAAAGAACTTATATGCTTTTAAAAGAGAAACAAGTCCAAGTTGTCTTGCTAGCTGGCCACTCAGAATCCCTCCAAATATCGAACTTTCTATTGAGCATCACCTGAAAATAAAATAAAAGAGGGGGGTGAGTTTTTGCAAACTCAGTGTGTACAACCCTCGGCGAAAAACAAGCAATCAAAAAAAAACATCATTAATCAATCATGCAATGCAATCCCATACAAATTATCCATCTGCTACACACCAGCTCCGTCCCCCATCACACCATGTGGGGACATAAATATCGACCCACGCAGCCCACACACCATGGTAGCCTGGTTGCAAAACTACCTTCATTTACATATTGGGCTTTAAAAGCCGTCGGTGAATCCACGATTGTCAAGCAACCATGTGATCCTCATATACTTCCTTTGTTCCATAATTCCCGCCCATATGCAACCTAAGCAGAATATCATATGTATGCATGTCACATCCATAAAACTTACATTCTACACCTAGGGGTATTTTGGTCATTTTCGCCCTTAAGGGCATTTCGATAATTTTCCCTTAATTATGCTTTTCACTTACCTTAGCCTGTTAACCAGTCCCGTGAGCTAAGATGAACAAACACTATGCACCAGGTAGGATTCCAGAGAAGAGGAGGTGAGTCATTAAGACCGCTTAAGTACCAAGCTCTCCATAAATCCAATCCTAGACATGCATATACCCGTTGCCACACCTTAACCCTTTGACTTATCCGCGATCGCAATATATTAATTAAGTCTTATGTGGATATCATATACTAGGCCCACAACCCCTTACAAAGCCCAAACAATTTCACATACTTGTATCTGGCCCATTAGGCCCAAATCACCTGTATATGGCCCATTAGGCCCAAATCACCTGTATATGGCCCATTAGGCCCAAATCACATTTATATGGCCCGTTAGGCCCAGTCACATTCATATTCATGCTCACATACAAGTTCCTATCACATAGCATCAACATTCGGCTTTCGCCTATTATGGGCCCAACAGCCTATCGGGCCCATTTAGCCCATTCCGACCTATATGGCCAAATCACAACCCAAGTCCACGGAATCAGTTGTGGGCCTCAGGCAACCTATCGGTCTTCCTCTCACGAGTGTTTGCGCACTCGTAAGACTACCGTAGCTAAACTTTCGGCTTTTCGGCATTTCGGCTTTTGTTGATACATAATGTGTGTGCAGTGTATGTACACACCTGGTAAGCAAGCGTGATGCGATCTCCTTAGCCCAAACCTACAATCGATATCACTCAAAGATTAATCTTACATACTAATCAAATACTTTACCAAAAGCCAGAATCTCACCTTAACCTTACCTTGCGCGATAAGTATAACAACCCCTTCACTAACCACGATCAACTCCTAGATCTGCACCAATCGTAACTATTAAAACCAGAATAATAGATGACTCATATCCAACACAAGTCCCCTTACCTTACTATGGCTATTTGGCCAACCTTAGCCAATGGATGATGAATACTTACCAAAACTGCAAATACCTAAAGAGCAATTTGCCAGAGAGCTAAGATCCGAGATCGATACTAATTCCCTACCAAAGTTGACTGAAAGAGTAAGGGACAATAATCGATTCCTAGCAAAGAAAACTGATTGGAAGAGCAACACTTACACTAGATTTGGTCAAAGAGTATTCAGCCCTTGGAGATTCGGCTTTTCGGCTTTTCAAACATAGTATGGTGAATAAGGTTTATTTGGTACGGATTAAAGAAGAAGAGTAGAAAAAGAAATCGGCTAAGTGAAACAAAGAAAATTGGGTAGAGAGGAATAGAAATCGACAGGAAGAAAAGAACGAAAAATGAAAGGGCTTTCGACTTTTTGGATATTGAAAAGAAAAGGGTTTTCGACTTTTGGAGAAAGGGGTTTCTGGCAACAAGGTGAAGAAGAATTTCGACAGTAGCTTGGCAACCCTGTATACAGCCCCTATTTATAGCCCTTATAGCTAAATTTTCCATGCCCAATTCCCAATTTGGCTCCATCACTTCTCCCTTCTCATCTCCTCGTTTTTCTCCCTGATAACCCCTTGATCTTTTCCTTAATTTTCTCTTCTGAACACTCCCCTTAGATTCCATCTTTACGCCACTTCCATCCTTCTAGAAGGCCAAAATTAAACTTCTAAAAATACTAAGCTAGGATTCTAACCTTGGATCTCCTTGCTAGCTACTACCGCCACCTCCCTACTCCCTAAGTGGCATCACTTAGCCAGTCCTCCACAAGACTTTTTGATGCTATTTTTCCCCTATTTTTATTTAAAAGCCCAACTACTTGCCAACCCTTATGGTTTTAATAATTAAACTATAAATTCATTTATTCCTAGGTTTGAACTCAAACCTTAATGAAGACCTACTATAATTATCACATGGCTAGGAACATAAAACACAATTTTTATCAAAATCGAAAACAAAGAAAGTTTGGGATTTCGAGATTTTTGGGGTTCAAGATTTTTTGGGCATTACAACTCTACCCCTCTAAAAGAAATTTCATCCTTGAAATTTCCAACTACTAACACAGACTACTACACCATACTTTCGCTGCACACTCTAATTCCAACTTAGGTAAATAGCACACTATGGGTAAGTGCGTACCATTATTCACTTCTGGAGTGTCTCCACCCTCTTGACGATATGCTGCATAGACCAAAGCTGGCTGTCTCACCTCAGCATGACCAGCAGCTCTGCCTGGTGCTCTATGACCCAAACTATTTCCACCCCTAGCCTGATCACGGCCTCTCGGCGGTTGCTGACCACCCATCAGTGGCTGTACACCACCTCGGTCCACTACTGGCACCTGAGCTGACATTCTAGGGCAATTCCTGATCCTATGCTCCATAGATCCACAAGCTAGACAAGCTCCCGTCCTCTTCCAACACTCGCCTACATGACCTTTCCCACAATCAGCACAAAGTGGAACCCCTGGATTAATAGCAGGGGGCCCTACTCTATCTGGCCCATTAACTTTGGCCCTAGCCCTAGGCATCTGTCCAACACCAGGAGTCTCAGCCTCCCTTTTACTCTTACCCCTTTCTTTTTCTAGATTTAAGTGCTCAGTACGCTTTACCTCCTCCGTTATCTTAGCCTTCTCCACCAACTCTGAGAAAACTCACTCCCTTTGTGGAGCTATCAGTACTCGCTCCCTCCGTGGAGCTATCAGTACCCTGAAGCTATCTCTAAGTCCATCCTCAAACCTAACGCAACACTCATACTCCGTTGCCACCATTACTCTTGCATACCTACTAAGGCGTAAAAACTCCGCCTCATACTCCGCCACCGATTTGTTTCCTTGGGTCAGGTTTAGGAACTCCTTCCTTCTAGCATCCACATAGCTTGCACCCACATGCTTCCCTTGGAAAGCAGCTTTGAAGAACTCCCAAGTGACCCACTTCGGTTGGGTGCCCTCTTTCACTGTCAACCACCACTGGTAGGCTACATCCCTTAATAGTGACATAGCTCCTTTCAGCTTTTGTTCTGGTGAGCAGTCCAAATCCTCCATTATCCTTTTAGTGGCCTCCAACCAATATTCCGCCACATTAGGAGCCACACCAGCCACACTCTTAAAGATCTCAGCCCCGTTCAATCGAAGTCGTTCTGGAAGGGACCCCCAATTTTCGTTGCCATTATTGGGCCTAGCGACCCTTTCCAAAATCCTCACCATTGCCTGGGACAATGCATCTTCTCCTGCGGTCCGATCATAGTGTCCATTCCTAGCCGCAGATGAGGCCGGAGCCTCTTCTACTCCAACATCGGGCATATGGCTCGATGCTGACGATTCAGCCCTAACACTTCCGCGACCTCGGCCACGGCCCCTTGCACCTCTTCTAGCATTCATCGTTGATTCTTGTATTATCTACATTAAAATTTTATGAAGTTTTAGTTAGTTTAATACTTACACGGATGTTTTATGAAAATATTTAAAGAGAAGATCGTTTTCGAAAATCCTCTACAGTTTTCAGATCCTAAGGGCTTTAGTTCCATTCTAACAATAATCTAAAGTAGCCCTCTAACTATCTACTATATAACAACTTAAATAAATAAAAGTACTTACTTGGTTCGATGTCGGAGACTCGGTGTGCCGCTCCATAAGATTTCCTTTTTCCCATAACAGTGTGATCCAAAATATTTTTTTAAAATAGAAAAAAGAAACCAAATAGTAATAAGGCCCACTTTAAAGCCCGAGTTTTGCAACCTAGGCTCTGATACCATTAAATGTAACACCCCAAACCCAGCCCAAACGTTATTGTCGAATCTGGCGTGTCACATTAAAGTGTTTTAGCGAAAACCGTGTTTTCATTGAAAACCCTTCTTAAATAAAAGAAACCTTAATTAACTTAAAAATAAACACACCTTTCAGTTGCGAAAGCCTTGTTTAAAATATTTGATTTAAGAAAACTTTATCATTTAAAAATTAAGTTACAGAAACGTAAAAAACATGCTATAATTTAGGAATCCCATGTTCAACTTCTCGTAATTACAATGAAAATAATAATAAGAAGGAAGCCTTATTATATTCCGGTCCGAAAAATACTTAACAAAATAAAGAACTTATATGCTTTTAAAAGAGAAACAAGTCCAAGTTGTCTTGCTAGCTGGCCACCCAGAATCCCTCCAAACATCGAACCTTCTACTAAGCATCAGCTGAAGATAAAATAAAAGAGGCGGGTGAGTTTTCGCAAACTCAGTGTGTACAACCCTCGACAAAAAACAAGCATTTTAAAAAAAAACATCATTCATCAATCATGCAATGCAATCCCGTCCAAATTATCCATCCGCTACACACCAGCTCCGTCCCCCGTCACACCATGTGGGGATATAAATATCGACCCACCCAGCCCACACACCATGGTAGCCCGGTTGCGGAACTACCTTTATTTACATATTGGGCTTTAAAAGCTGTTGGTGAATCCATGATTGTCAAGCAACCATGCGATCCTCATATACTTCCTCTGTTCCATAATTCCCACCCATATGCAACCTAAGCAGAGTATCATATCTATGCATGTCACATTCATAAAACTTACATTCTACACCTAGGGGTATTTTGGTCATTTTTGCCCTTAGGGGCATTTCGGTAATTTTCCCTTAATTACGGTTTTCACTTACCTTGGCCTATTAACCAATCTCGTGAGCTAAGATGAACGAACACTATGCACCAGGTTGGATTCCAGAAAAGAGGAGGTGAGTCATTAAGACCACTTAAGTACCAAGCTCTCTCTAGATCCAATCCTAGACATGCATATATCTATTGCCACACCTTAACCCTTTGACTTGTCCACAGTCGCAATATATTAATTAAGTCTTATGTGGATATCATATACTAGGCCTAAAACCCCTTACAAAGCCCAAACAATTTCACATACCTATATCTGGCCTATTGAGCCCAATCAAATTCATTGGCCCATTAGGCCCAAATCACCTGTATATGGTCCATTAGGCCCAAATCACATTTATATCGCCCGTTAGGCCCAGTCACATTCATATTCATGCTCACATACAAGTTCCTATCACATAGCATCAACATTCGGTTTTTGCCTATTATGGGCCCAACAGCCTATCGGGCCAATTTAGCCCATTCTGGCCCATTTAGCCCATTCCGGCCCATATGGCCAAATCACAACCCAAGTCCACGGAATCGCCCGTAAGACTACTGTAGCACTCCCAAGTGTTCGCGCACTCGCAATACTACCGTAGCCAAACTTTTGGCTTTTCGGCATTTCGGCTTTTCAGAATTTCAGCTTTTGCCGATACATAATGTGTGTGCAGTGTATGTAGACACCTGGTAAGCAAGTGTGATGCGATCTCCTTAGCCCAAACCTACAATCGATATCACTCAAAGATTAATCTTTCATACTTATCGAATACTTTACCAAAAGCCAGAATCTCACCTTAACCTTACCTTGTGCGATAAGTATAACAACCCCTTCATTAACCATGATCAACTCCTAGATCTGCACCAATCGTAACTATTAAAACCAGAATAATAGGTGACTTGTATCCAACACAAGTCCCCTTACCTTACTATGACTATTCGGCCAACCATAGCCAATGGATGATGAATACTTACCAAAACCGCAAACACCTAAAGAGCAATTCGGCAGAGAGCTAAGATCCGAGATCCGATACTAATTCCCTACCAAAGTTGATTGAAAGAGTGAGGGGAAATAATCGATACCTAGCAAAGAAAACTGATTGGAAGAGCAACACTTACATTAGATTCAGTCAAAGAGTATTCAGCCCTTGGGAGATTCAGCTTTTCGGCTTTTCAAACTTAGTATGGTGAATAAGATTTATTTGGTATGAATTAAAGAAGAAGAGTAGAAGAAGAAATCGACTAAGTGAAACAAAGAATATTGGGTAGAGAAGAATAGAAATTGGCAGGGAAAAAAGAACGAAAAACAAAATGGCTTTCGTATTTTTGGATCTTGAAAAGAAAAAGTTTTCGGCTTTTGGAGAAAGGGGTTTCTAGCAACAAGGTGAAGAAAAATTTTGGTAGTAGCATGGCAACCCTGTATTCGGCCCCTATTTATAGTCCTTATAGCCGAATTTTCCATGCCCAATTCCCAATTCGGCTCTATCACTTCTCCCTTCTCCTCTCCTCGTTTTTCTCCCTGATAACCCCTTGATCTTTTCCTTAATTTTCTCTTTTGAACACTCCCATTGGATTCCATCTTCACGCCACTTTCATCCTTCTAGAAGGCCAAAATTAAACTTCTAAAAATACTAAGCTAGGATTCGAACCTTAGATCTCCTTGCTAGCTATAACGCCACCTCCCTACTCCCTAAGTGGCGTCACTTAGCCACTCCTCCACAAGGCTTTTTAATGCTATTTTTCCCCTATTTTTATTTAAAAGCCCAACTACTTGCCAACCCTGATTGTTTTAATAATTAAACTATAATTTCATTTATTCCTAGGTTCGAACTTAAATCTTAATTAAGACCTACT
This sequence comes from Gossypium hirsutum, assembly GCF_007990345.1. NCBI lineage: Eukaryota > Viridiplantae > Streptophyta > Magnoliopsida > Malvales > Malvaceae > Gossypium > Gossypium hirsutum. The sequence continues at coordinate 49,968,420 of NC_053430.1, read as the reverse complement.
ATAATTATCACATGGCTAGGAACATAAAACATAATTTTTATCAAAACCAAAAACAAAGAAAGTTTGGGATTTCAGGACTTCTGGGTTTCAAAATTTTTGGGCGTTACACACACGGCCAACCACACACCCATATGACTAGCTTGTGTACCATTCGAAATGACCTCACACGCCTGTGTGCCAGGCCGTGTGCTAGGCAGTGTGAAAATTAGATGGTATATTGACTTGCACCTCATGGCTAGGCCACATGCCAATGGGCTAGGCCGCGTAAAGCTATTGATTTGATTTTGAAATAAGTACCAGGGGACACATGGCCTTGTCACCTAGCCGTGTGTGACACACGGCTAAGACACACTCCTGTATCTCTGCCCGTATGGACAAAAATAGACTATTTTCCAAGTCATTTTTCTCACCCAAACTTGCATCAACCTAAACACAACAAAAAGCATATAACCATATCATCAATTGGCAATCAACCAATCTCAACCAAGTCCAAATCATGCTATACCAATGCCAACTACCATAATTGTCATAAACATCATAATTGGCCATTCAAAAACATACCAATATTACATCCAAAAAAATCATCTAAATGGTCAATTCATATATGCATATTCTTGCCTAATACTTAACATGCTAACACATTCTAAATTTCAACAATTTACTACCTTCAATACCAATTCTCAACAAGGTATTCACATAGCAATTATAAACCACATATCAAAGGCTATTTATACATACATACATTTCAAAATATAAGACTACTTACAAGCCAATTCAAATGGCCAAAATTTATCAAGACAAAAGGCTATACTAGCCAAAAGACCTATACATGCCATATAACAAAAATACACAAAGTTCAATAGTACCAAAACAACTGCTGGATAGTGTGATGAGATCTCTGACAACTTCCAATCCAAGCAAGCTTTGAATTCACTATAAAACACGAAAAAGTAAACAGAGTAAGCTATTAAGCTTAGTAAGCTCGTATGGCTAATAAGTAAGCTTAGTAAGCTCGTATGGCTAATAAGTACATCTTACTATTCATTCATAATTTAAGTAAATAAACATAGTATAATGCAACTCAATTTGAATCCAGAAGCCTAATATATATATTCAATCAATAGGTTAGTCATGAATTCACCAATCTTATAGATTTAATGTTTATACAATTCATGAACATACATGTACTGGTACATGTCTATCTCATGCTCTTTCCTATCATCAATATACCTGTTGAACCATTTGGAATAATATTGGATACTTGGGAATCTCACACACTAAGTGCCAATACATGGTTGAAACCATCTCAATCTCATCTCGTACAAATGCTCCCTTTTGAGCTATCACTGGGTTTGCTCACACAAGCTAACAATCAAGACGAAACTACATGGTGCTGCTCACACAAGCTGATGAGTAACCACAACACATACCGAAAAACTCAACCACCGGTAGAATGTGCGGACCAACATCCAAAACAAGGTAACCCCTAATGACATGTCATTTGTATCCTATCTATTCCTAGGTTCAACCGGGATTTATACATTGTCGATAAGTCGTTGAGAATTTTCATAGTGTTATATCATCTCAATTATATCAATTAATCATTCAAACATAAATAATTCAATGCTTATTAAACATACGAACTTACCTCGATCACAAAAATAACGAAATGGATCGACTAGTCCAATACTCCATCTTTCCCTCAATTTAGTTCCATACGTTGCTTTTCTTGATATGCAATGGGACTATGGCGAACCTTTAAAACACAACAATGGAGGTTTTTATTTCTTAAATTTGGTTGAAGAACGCACTTAGAAAGTTGAAAAATTTTGTTTCTTTATTATTTTACTATGTTTATTTAATAAATTACTAATTTAACCTTATTAATTATCCTCTGAGAACATCTATTTAGTGTCCATAAATGTCCAATCACTATAAAAATGGTCTAATTACCACATAAGGACCTCTACCTTAAGGTTCCATGCTATTAGACACCTTTAGCTATTAGAACTCCAGTTTTGTACTTTACGCGATTTAGTCCTTTTTACCGAATTGAGCATGCAAACGATTAAATTTCTTAACAAAATTTTTATTAAACATGTTGATAAGGTTAAATTATTAAACATGTTGTGCATCTGTGGAAGAATTGAATAAGCATGATTTGACTTTATTGGTTATGTATTTCACATGTGTACATGTGACTTATATGATTGAGTAGATGGTTAATATTCGAGTTTAAATTTTTATATTAAATGAGTTAATATAGTTTTGTGCATGATTTGAATTGAATGATCATATTGGACTATGTTTTGCTCAGCAATGCATTGTAACCCCAATCTAGCGATGGATACGGGTTAGGGATGTTACAATCTAGGCGATGCAATCAGTCCAATACTCTCGACAATCTCATATGGTCTGATAAACATGGCATTCAATTTCCCTTTGCGAACAAAATGTAGGATCATTTTCCATTGAGATACTTTTAAGGATACCTTATCACCCACCGCATATTCAAGATCAATAGCACAGTCTCATAACATATCTTCCAACACTTGAATAACTCATTCTAACTGACCATCAAACTAAGGATGGAATGTCATGCTGAAATATAACCCCGTACCCAATGATACATATAACTATTTCCAGAATCTCGAAGTAAAACAAGGATTTTAGTTAGAGATAATAAACACAAACATACCATGCAGTCTAACAATCTCACGAATATAAACTTTAGCCAAATTTTGGAGTGACCATCAATTTCCACCGCTAGGAAATGAACAAAATTTGCCAGTCGATCTAATGACGTTGTCTCATGTTCAACTCCTTTAGAGAGAGAAATTGTTTGAGACTTTTGAGATCCTTGTAAATATCGCACTTTTCACTGCATAAGTAGTTCTTCTAAATCGTGCATAAGTAATTGGTCATTCCATGCTAATGATACATTCTTTTATAAGAGTTTCATCATGGGAAAAACTAAGTTGGAAATCCCATTTATAACATCCCGAATTAGGGCCTAGTCAGAATAGTGGTTTCGAGACCACAAATCTAAAGTAGAAATAATTATTTTATGATTCTTATTAGGTCTATGATATGATTGAATGCTTATGTGAAAGTTTCATGAAGAAATTCTATTGATAAAGTATCCAATTTGATATTTAGGGCTAAATTGAAAAATGTGAGTTCTAGAAGCTTTAAGCATGAAATTGCCATGAATTATTAATTAGACGTCCTTAAATAGTAATTTGTCCAATTTCTATTTTTATGGACAAAAATGGGCATGAATAGGAAAAATTTGAAAGAAAGGCCTTAAGGCATTTTTGTCATTTGGTTAATAAAAGAATAAAAAGGGAAAAATAAGTCAAAAATTGTGTCCATCTTCCTCCTCCTTAGCCAAAATTCTCAAGGAGCCATAGCTAGGGTTTTGTTCATCCTTTCAAACTCGATTGTAAGTACACCCTAGCCCCGTTTTTAATGTTATTTATGTTTTAGAGATATTTGAAGCATGATCTAGCTATTTGTACCATTATTTTGAGCTAGGATTCATGTTCACCATCTGTGACATGCATGTATTTTGGTGTTTAATGGAGGAATATAAAAGTTTGATGCATGATAAACATATTTTACTAAGTGGTTTTTCATGAAAATAACGAAAAAAGACCTTTTTGTAAAAGTTGTAAAAGGTGGTTAAAAATCTAATTTTGAAAGAAAATGTGGGCTGATATGAGTATGATATAAGTTCGGCCAGGCTTGGATATCAAATAAAATGAACACATTTCATTTTACGAGCCTATGGGCTAAGTTGTGAAAGTTTAGGGGCAAAATTGTAAATTTTCCAAAGTATGATTTATGGACCATTTTGAACAATGTGATAATTAAAAAAGAAAAATTTGCTATTATAGATCAAGAAAAACGGAGTCCAAACCTAAATCGAGAAAAGAACAAGGTTGTGGACTAAATCAAATAGTAGCCATATTTTAGGTACCAAGGTAAGTTTGTGTGTAAATAATGCAACGTTACATTATTATGTATTTATTGCTTTAATATTGCATGAATTGTATAATTGTCTTTATAGATTTAATTAATGATGACTCGATAACGATTCAATGAGTTCGATACCTTAAAATCCCTGTTGAACCTTAGGAATAGTTAGGATACAAATGTCATGACATTAGGGTTATGTACGATTCTATGTAAGACCATGTCTGGGACATGGCTTTGGCATAGATATGTAATTTCGTATAAGACCATAGCTGGGCTATCGGAATCGATATGTGATCTCGTGTAAGACCATGTTTATGACATGACATTGGCATTGACCTACGATCCTATGTAAGACCATGTTTGGGACATGGTACTGGCATCGATATGTGATCCTATGTAAGACCATATCTGGGATATGGCTTTGGCATCCTACCATGTGTATGAGAGTTCTCGAGTATCCTTTAGTATTCCAAGTGGTTCAACGGGTAATCTAACGATTATGTCAAAGAGATGACAGGGTATGATCATGTTGAAAGATTCCAGGTACGTACACAAACCTCATAAACATTGAGATTATGAATCGATGAGACCTCGGAAGAAGTGAATGAATGAACTATGATTATGAGTTTTATTGTACATTATGTAAATGCATGACTTAAAATGTACCTATGATACTTGATGACATTGTGATAAATATTATTGTGTTATGTGTATAATATTGCATGGTTAATGTTGTTAATTATTTACATGCAAACTTACTAAGCTTTATGCTTACTCTCTTTCCTTTTTATTTCCTTATAGTGTCGCCAAGCTAGCTCAGGGATCGAAGGATGTCGGAGCTCGATTCACACTATCAAACTAATCTTTTGGGTATAGTGAATTTAAGTATTTTGAGTATGACATGTATAGGGACTTGGTCTTTTTGTTATATGTCATATTGGTTTAGCCAAGTGTGTTGGCTTATAATAATTTGATGATTTATTTTGTATACAGCCATGAGATATGGCTCATATTAATTATGGGGATGTAATCCTATTCATATATGCATGCATGTGTGATATGTTCACTCATGTTGTGCTTAAATTCATTTGGCATGAATGTTTGATGATGGAAATATGAGTAAATGGAATGATAACAAATAGGGAATGAATGTATAAAATGGAAGTAAATTGATATTTCATATTGCACGTGAATTTGGTAAGCTTGGTCTAAATAAAATATGAAGTCTTAAGCAAGTATAAATTGATAAGAAGTTGACTTGCATGAGCCATGATTATGAATGTGATAAATGTGCATATGTCATTGTGGGGGACAAAAGGCTTGGAATATAGCCTCAAAGTTGTCCACACGGATAAGCACAAGGACGTGTGTCTAGGTCGTGTGTGACACACGGTCTTCCCTATGGGCATGTGCTCTAGTCGTGTGTCACCTGCTGTAACACCTCTATAACCCGTATCCTTCGCCAGAGTGGGTTATGAAGAATTACTAATCCAAAACTCAACATTAGTACATACACATTTACATAATTTCATTAGCAATTATACTTATAGTCAAACACAATCAAAGATAGAAATTTCAACTTATATCGCCATTCAAAAGTTGCCATATTCACATGGAATATATACAAAGACATCTCAAAGTATCATTCATTTAAGTCTATTCTATACATGCCATACTAGCTCCAAAATATAGTAGTACCAAAATGACAGATAGTGTGACAAGTTGCTGACAATCCCTCCCCGAGCGGGTAACTGGAATCAACAATCTATAAAACAGAGAAATATAACAAAAGGAGTAAGCTTTCTTAAGCTTAGTAAGTTTTAAGCAATGCAATAGATAAACTCAATTATACATCAATTATCCAATTTCTCAAAAGGTCATTTCCTATATATTTATTACAATTGGCCGAATATACACAAGCATATAATGCACAATTAGCATTCTAATTTCACTTTATCTGAATTCATATGGCATAAATAAATCGAACATTTTCATATACTTTAACACCTTGACCGAATGTATTATAACCATAGATACAAATATATCATGTATTCGTATATGTATCAAATTATACTCTTATGATTCAATTCAAATCATACTCACATATAAATACATAATACGTACCTAGCCAACTTAATGTATTGAATGTATTCATTTGTCATTCTAACACGAGGTATCTTAGTTTTACACTTTTATCAAATCACCGGCATTCAGCCTGCTAGGTTTAAAAAAACCCGAATTGATTCACCAGCATTTCGCCTGCTAGGCTCGAGGCCCGAATAATATCTCACCGGTATTATAGCTTGCTAGGCTCAAAGGCCCGAATAATATCTCACCGGCATTATAGCCTACTAGGCTCAAAGGCCCGAATAATATCTCACATGCATTATAGCCTGCTAGGCTCAAAGGGCCGAATAGTACTGTACAATATTCAAATCAACAAGTTTTATTTAACACAATCACACCAATTTAGGTACAAGCATCATTTGAATATATCATCCGACATTTCATTCACTTTTATCTCATTTCATCACTCACATTTAAATACATAATTGTTTACACGTAAAATCTTACTCATTTTCATCTAACACTATCATTTGACCATGAGAACATATCACTTCTTACTTCCAATACAAATTGCCATTCGGCCATGTGACAGCCCTAAATTGACCCTAGTCAGAAAGTGGTTTTGGGACCACAAAACCGAGTCATAAAAATAATTAACCGTTATATTTGATGCTTATTATATGTATATAGGCATGTGTGAAAATTTCATGTTTGAATTTTGTTAATTGTAAGTGAATTTTGCTAAATAGGACTTGTGTGAGAAAATTTAGAAATGTGCTAGGCAAATGTTAAAGTGGCCTATTGATGCATGCTAGAAAATGTTTGTCCTTGCATGTCAAATTACCCAAAACTTAGGATGGTGGCCGGCCATGCTATGGGTTAAAATGTATTATAAACATTTTATGTTAGTGTTTTATGTTAGGAATAATAAAATAAAGAACATGGGTAATAAAATAATAGTGGTTAGTAGGAGGAGAAACAAAAAAAAATTAGCTAGGTTGCTCCTCCATTGCCGTGAATTGAAGGAAGAAAACAAAGAAAAAAAAATGTTCATCTTTTAACATCCTTGGCCGAAAATGCTAAGAAGAAGGGGGAAGGGGAAGTAAAATATTCGGCCACTCCTTCTAGTCTTGAATAAGGTATGTAATTCATGGTAGCTTTTGGAATTGTTGAATGTATTAAGCTAGTTACTAAGTCCCTTAGTTAGCCCATGTTCAAATTTTGAATCTTGTTGGTAACATGAGCAATCGGTCATGAGAATATGTTCAAGAAATGGTTGTTGTTCATGTTATTTGGATGAGAAATGGTGAGTTTTGTTGTTTCATGTTAAAGTTAGGTGAATGATGATAGATGAGTGTTTGAACTATAAAAAGAATCATAGGTGAGCATTAGATACTAAGGGAAAAGAATCGGCTACCTTGTTATGATCTAGGGCCGAATGTGAGTTTTGTTGTGTTTGAATATTACATGCTTGGTAGAATGGTGGATGAAAGTGCCGAATGTGGTCTTTGGTTTGGGCATAAGGAATAATAGTATGCATACGTTTCGGCTTTGGTAGTACCTATGTAATTATAATTAGTTCATTTGATGGTTTGGCATGAGGTGATAAGTAAAAGTTTAAAGGTAGCTTAAGTTAATTGATTATATGTGTGTATGCTATTAGAAATTCAAGGAATTCTCGGTAAAAATGTGGTTAGGGGTTAAGTCATGGGAACTTGGGGGGTATTCATATGTGGACCTTAAGATTTTGTACACTATGACTATGTGAGTTAGGTGTTAAATAACTTAATCATCTGTATGCATGACCAAGTATAATCGGTCACATGAGTAAAGAAATGGGTTAATTGATATGTGGTAAATGTTAAGTGTTAAACGAAATGGAAATGATATCATATTGGAATATGTATACTCGACCACATGAATGCATACATAGATTGGTGTTGCATGTATTCGGCTATAGGTAAGCATATTGATGATTCTATCTTGACTTAGATAATCGGCTAAAGGAGAATATTAGCTAATATGTTGAATTTGATTCATGATTTCATGCATATGACTCTAATGTCCAATATATATATGGACTAAGTACCTTGAATTTCTCTCGATGTTCAAGATGATTAAATCAATTTATTTGTTAAATTAAGCTCAAGAGCAAAGGGGAACTAAATCCGATAAAGGGAAGGAAAAAATAATTGAATAGCCGTTGAAGTCGTTCGACAGCATCCGAGGTAAGTTTTCAAGTAATGGAACTTAGTTTATGATTTGATTAAGTCATGACATATAGCACAACAAATAAACGAAGATATAATGATTCAACTTGAATTATACATTGAGGTGACTAGTTTATACTTGTGACGGGTAGCCGAAAATGGTAATGCTTGATAAGTGACTTGTGTTTGAATTCTAGTTATGAAAATGAAATATAGATGCATCATGATTTATTGATATGTGCATGAATATCCGTATGATAACCGGGCTAAGTCCCGAGGGCATTTGTGCTAGTGACTAATTCCGGGATAAGTCCCGAAGGCATTTGTGCGAGTTACTATATCCGGGCTAAGTCCCGAAGGCATTTGTGCGAGTTACTATATCTGGGCTAGGTCCCGAAGGCATTTGTGCGAGTTACTATAACCGGGCTAAGTCCCAAAGGCATTTGAGCGAGTAGCTATATCCGGCTAAATCCCGAAGGTACTTGGTTTGGGAATGAGCGATCTTGCTATAAAAATTTCAATTAATACGCTCGTAAAATCCCAACGATGAGGTATGTTTTGTATATGCATTGGAATAATTGATTCCTTTTAAATAGTATTTGCTCAATCGATTAACAAGCTTCCGGCCTTTAGTCAAGTTAATACCTTATGTATGAATATAAGGGTTGGAAATGTGAAGTAGGTATGATTTTGAGAATATGTGTATATGAAACTATTCGTTTAGTCATATGAATGCTATACTTCAGTTGTGCATGATTTCATTACTCAAAACTTACTAAGTATTAAATGCTTATTCTGTTTCTTTGATTCTCTGTTTTATAGATTTTGGTTCGTCAGCTATCGGACTCGGGAGTGTCAAAGTCGAAGTCATCCACACTATCAAAACCCTTTTGGTACTCTTTTAGTTGAACTCTGAAAATGGCATGTATAGGACTACCCTTTTGTTGTTAGTCAAGTACCTTCGGTAATGTATATATTTGGATAGCCATGCGAAAATGGCTTAGATATATTTTGACCATAGCGTTATAATCATTTTGTATGTTGTTCATTGAGTGGTATGGAAATGTTGGTAACGATTAGGCATTGGAATGGTTAATCACGATCATTTTGGTGCTATGTATGACAAAACTCTAGTTGATCCATGGAAAATCATGAAATAGGTATAGTCTACCTTAAAAACAGATGCTGACAGCAGCAGTGATGTGAATTTGAAAAATCACTAAAAATATTAGGAATGGAATTAAATAGCGAATAAATTATGTAATCGAACCTTGATGAGTCTATTTTCATATGGAAGAAACGAAACGATCATATGAGCCGTATTTTAAGTTTTCGTGAAAAAGGGCTAGAGCGATTTCTGGATCCCCTGTTCTGACTTTGGAAATTCACTATAAATTAACCAGAGATAATTAGAAGTCATTCCCTATATTTACAGATTCCTTTTCGAGTCTAGTTTCTTTAGAAACAAACGGCATAAGTATTGAAGCTCTGTACAGGAAGATATCTAAGTCGTAATACATGAAGGTCAGAGTAGACGAACCCTGTAACAGGAGAGATTTTAACTAATAAACTGTACTAATTGGCTTGACCAAAAATTATAGAAAAAAAACTGTAGATGGACATATGAGTCTAGTTTCAGGAAAAATTGACGGAACCGGTTTTCGAGTTTTGTAACTTGAGATATGATTTTTAAGGTAACAGTGACGCAGTTAGCCAGCTTGTCTGGAAATTTTAAAATGGACTGTGCAAATAAGTGAATTAAGTCCGTTAACACCTCGTGTCCGACTCCGGCAACGGTCTCGGGTACGGGGTGTTACAGGCCATGTACATATATGACAAGTAACACTTAATTCTCATAATTTTTCATGTCATTTTTGAATATTATATATATTTAACTACTTAAAACTTACCTCGAATATATTTGAACAGTCTCGGATCGGCTACTCAACTACTTTCTCTTTTCCTCTGTCCAACCTTGGTTCTCTATGCTCTTGAGCTAATTTAAACAAAAATTTAATTTATAAGGTCCCATCATGCTAGCTTATGACCGAATATGACAAGAAACTTAATAAATCATATAGCTACTTTTAGCTCAAATATAAAATGGTCATACACATTTTTAATCACATTAAGCCATTTTATACAATTTATTTAACATTTCCTCATGTACATCTTTATGATCGAATACATATATTAAATAAGTAACTTACCTTAACACATAATTCACATAGCCTAAGTACAATATAACCTTAATGACCAAATATGAACATTACCAAAATTCCTATGACTTAACCTATAACCTTCATAGCCGAATATTCATTTCATATTTAGCTCACATACACAAACATAAAACTTATAAGGCTGTTATATAATTTGAACAGTCTCGGATCGGCTACTCAACTACTTTCTCTTTTCCTCTGTCCAACCTTGGTTCTCTATGCTCTTGAGCTAATTTAAACAAAAATTTAATTTATAAGGTCCCATCATGCTAGCTTATGACCGAATATGACAAGAAACTTAATAAATCATATAGCTACTCTTAGCTCAAATATAAAATGGTCATACACATTTTTAATCACATTAAGCCATTTTATACAATTTATTTAACATTTCCTCATGTACATCTTTATGATCGAATACATATATTAAATAAGTAACTTACCTTAACACATAATTCACATAGCCTAAGTACAATATAACCTTAATGACCAAATATGAACATTACCAAAATTCCTATGACTTAACCTATAACCTTCATAGCCGAATATTCATTTCATATTTAGCTCACATACACAAACATAAAACTTATAAGGCTGTTATATAATTTGATAAACAATCACACATACAACTTGATATATATATAATGACATTTTCGAATATGCTATTATAAAATTAGATACATATTGCATTCTTACCATAGATTTCAAAGCTACACTTAACAATTGCATTTATTCCTAGTAATAAACTAAAACCATCATGGAACATTTTCCTCACTCATTACCTTACATATTCGATGTAACATCCTAATTTCCGGGTTTTTTTGCGATTCTTGATATTTTAAGTAAGTTTCTAAAATTTGGTATGTGATTATGGAATTCATAATTTGGGTATGTAAATGGGCTTATGGAAGGCCCATGAGATGGCCAAAACCCGGGGGAATTTTTAAATTTTGGACTTAGGAGTTAGGGGTTCTGGCTAGGTGCCCTTATATAAAGTTTTGGGTAAAATGTATCACAAAAAGAGCTTTAGTAAAGTGGCAAGGGTGACGCCACTAAGCTCCTAAAAAGGTGGCGTGTGGAGCATAAGGGAAGACCGGGGATCGATTCCCTGTGTTGGCAAGTAAGAGTATTTATTTTTATGTGCAGGAAGGGTAAGTGTTGGAATCCAAGTGGATTCTATAAGAGGAGAGTTTGGATCAAGTCAAATGCATGGATTAAGGAGGGATAAGGGGAGAGATTTTAGGGATTTGATATGAAGATAGAGTTGGCCGAATAAGGGAGATTGGAGGGGGAATTTCGGCAGAGAGGTTTAGTTAGGGATTTTCGGCACTTAGGTATTTTTGTGCCGTTTTCTCCTTGGAGGATTAGTCTTTTTCTCTCTTTTCTTTTGCAGCCGAATCTACCATCTCTTCTTCCATCTTTTCTTCCTTCTCCTTCTTTCAAACCAGCCCACTATTCCCTCCATTCACCCATTGTTTCTTTCCTTTATCTCTACTTCTGCCGAAATACCGCAAAAAGCCGAAATCAGTGAAGATAGGGGGTGCCGATTTTTTGTGACCAGCAACCTTTTCTTTCCTTTTCAATTGTTGGCATTCAATTCCTTTACCTTTTAAGCGTACAGATTCAAGAGAAGAAAGACTGTGGTAAGTGCTCGAACTCTAAATGATTCCTTGAGTAACTTTTGGCCAAAAGCCGAAACCCTTCTAGTTTAGGAAGGTGGTCGAATATGGGTATAGGCCTTATGGGGTCTTCTTTTAATATTTTTGTGGTTTATTTAGTGGAGGGGCAGCAAGGTGTAGTGTCTACTTGGAGTAGCTTGGATCACCGGAGTGGCTAGACCTAGTCATCAATCGCGGCAAGGTAAGATTCCTAAGCCCAGTGGCCGAATGTGTAAGTATTAATATTAGATGATTTTTGGTTTGGTTCAATTATGGGAAGCTGATTATTAACGATGGATTATAGGAGAAATCGTGTAGGAGATCTCGTCGAGGAATATTGCCAAACAGGTGTGTAACGAACCCTCTTTCACGAGCTTAAAGCGATAAATGCCGAAAAGTCGAAATGCCAAAATTCTGGCATTTCGAGGACTCGTGAGAAAGCGAATGCTCATTAGTTAGTTAGATTCATTGAGATGATGATCAGGAACATTGGAAATGGTAAGAACGTGATTTTTGGCATTCACGGTAAGTTGGGCCTCGAGGGGCTGCAATAGGGCCCAATAGGCTTTCGGGACCATTTGGGTAAAATTGGTAGAAAATGGAAATCTGTTAAATTGCATGTTAAGACTGTTAATACTGTTATGGATATAGGCTAAATGGGCCTAGATGACAAAATCAGCTAAGTAGGGCCCATTAGGGGTTTTAGGCCCAATAACTCGGTTTCGCTAAAAGTGGGCCAGAAGCGCTGTTTAAACAAATGAATAATTAGTAACTGATGATGAACATGGAAAAATCCCTAATTTTTGGTAAAATTACGATATTACCCTTATAATATGAAAATGACCGTTTTTGCCCTAAGTAAAAATGACCATTATACCCCTAGGGTTTAAACGTAAATTTTGATACATGGGATTTTAGTAAACATGGTATGTATGATATGCACATGAAATGTATGCTATGCACATGATATGTATGATATGCACATGATGTATTCATAAATGCATTGGGTTGGGTTTTTATATGGATGGAGGAAGTGTAAAAGGGCTTATGCCCCAGTTATGATAAAGGGCTTATGCCCCAGTTATTAAAAGGGCTTTGCCCCAGTTATTAAAAGAGGCTAGGCCTTTAGTTATATGATAAAGCAGCTATACTGCTAGTGGAGAGTTATGGCGGGGTGGGTCGAGTTAATCCTCACATGGTGTGTTGGTTGGTACGGGTGGAGAGTAGCGGATGGTGGGTTGAGTAGTCTCCCCAAATGGGCTTGCATTCTCTTATTGACATCACATGTGATATTGAAATGGGTCTATGGGCCATACCATTTACAGTAAAGGCTTCGGCCCAGTAATATGAAATATGAAAAGGCTTCGGCCCAGTATTATGAAATATGAAGTGTGAAAAGGGCTATGGCCCAGTACATGTTGAGATTGGATTTGGGCTTAGGCCCAACAGGCTGTTATTGTTTTGGGCTCTGAAAGGGGCTTGTTGCACACTGAGTTTCCAAACTCACCCCCTTTCCTTAACCTTGCAGGTGAGCCTTGATGTGGGGACTTGGGCTGGAGGGGATTCAGAGTAGCCACGGTGATCGCCTTTGGACTTTTAAATAAGCGTTGATTTTCATTAAATTTCCTTTAATTATTATTTATTTTGGGGTTGTAATAAGGCCATTTTAACTTTCCTTTTATTTCTTTTCGGGATTATTTTAATTTTAATAACTTTAAACCTGGTTGATAATTATTCAAATGGGCTAGACTTTGGACGTGTTTTCAAAACGATACTTGTTTTCAAAATAGCTCAACGCCACGATTAATCGATTTATCAAAGATGTCCACTTGAACAAATTTAAAACTCGATATAACAAAGTGTGGCTATGGTTGTGGGCATGTCTAGGATTGGATCCAATCAAAGAGCTTGGTACTTAAGCAGCCTTCATGGCTCACCTCCTCTATCTCGGATACCTACCTGGTGCCCAGCTTCCATACACTTTGTTAACTCAACAAAATATATGGTTTTTAAAACACTAAAATGGAACGTGGGTTTTCAACTCCAATGTGGCACTTCAGATTAGGCCATAACGTCTGGGTCGGGTTTTGGGTGTTACATTCGAATTTCATAAATTAATATACATACACATCCAATTATCATATCATGGAACAAGTGTCGAATTACAATTTGTAATAAAATCAAATCATAAATCTTGCTATGATATAAACATATTAAAACATTTTATTTATTATTTTATTTATCAAATTCGGTATAACAAAATAACCTTTGATATCAATTCTTTTACAACACATTGATTAAATACAACAACCTAATACACCTATACTATTATCCATGCATATCATAACTGAACTAGCCACAAATTTAACCCAAACACATTAACCTTTCTCAAAACGTATAATACCTATCTCAAACTTAATTTATAACTATCAAAATCATTTAAAACATTCAACAACAAATTTTCTTTAACAAAGCTCATATTCGGCAATGACAATGGTAATTTAGCAAACCTTAATTTAACTTATAATTGTGCATATCACATTCAAAGAATCCACTCCATTCCATCATTTAAAACACAAACATTTCTCAACTATTACCTAAGTTCACATTCGGCAATTTCACAAATACACAAGCCAATTTTTCTATCATTCAAACCACCTATATGAACATTAAACTAGTCCAAACATCACTCATTCACAATTATTCATCAAAACATAAAGACAACAATCATTCCCTTCAAAAATCTTCCATAGCCGAATACTCAAATCACTACCCAATTCAAAATTTTGACATGGGCTAAGTAAGGGACCTAGTAACTAGCTTAATATATGTTACAATTTCAAAAACTAACATGAATTTTATACCTTAATTTAAGCTCAAAGTGACCGAATGCTATCACCCCTTTTCTTCTTTAAGGTTCGGCTACTAAGGAAGAAGATGAAACAAACATTTTGTTTTTCTTTTGTTTTTCTATCATCTTTTCTTATTTTTAATTAATTTTTTTATTTCATAAATTAAACCATTACTATTATAATATTAATATATAATACATATTTTGCTTATCATCATCATCATGTCCGGCCACTACAACTAAAGTGGGAAATTTGACATGCAAATCCACTTATTTACACCATAAATTATTTGGCCACTACAAAAATAACCTATCCTATTTTCACAAATTTTCACATAAGTCCTATTTAATAATTTCACTCTCAAATGACAATATTAAAGCATGAAATTTTCACACATGCACTTTCACATATAATAAGCAAAGAATATAACATCTAATTATTTTTATGACTCGATTTTGTGGTCCCGAAACCACTTTCCGACTGGGGTCAAATTAGGGCTGTCACACCTACAGCCTATTAAATGCAAAACAGAATGCTCTGTAGTAAACACACGGGCAAAGACACGGCCGTGTGTCCCAACCGTGTGAAGGACATGGCTGTATGACATGGGCATGTGCCCAGGCCGTGTGAAGTCTGCACTTAATTTTTGGAATTTAAATCGCCACACGGCCTAAGCACATGGGCTCGTGTCTTGGCCGTGTGACCCTAATTGTATTGATGACATCATAAATAGAGAGTCACACAGACTGAGGACATAGGCAAGGCATGTTCCAAGCCACACGGGCGTGTGTGACCACATGGCCTACCCACACGGGCGTGTGACCCTGTTTCATAAAAATTTTCAATGTTTTCCCAAAGTTTCCTAAAGTTCTCGGTTTAGTTCGAAACTATACCCGATATATGTTTTGGGCCTCTTAGGCCCATAGAAGGGACAATTTGAATATGTATAATTGGTTTCATTGGAACAATATTTTGATGGCTTGGTTTTGTATGTTGCTTGTGATTAAGTCTGGTAATACTTCATATCCTGTCTCGGCATCGGGCACGGGTAAGGGGTGTTACATTTAGTGGTATCAAAGCTACGGTGTAGTCAATTCTAGGGCTAACATAGCATATGTATGAGTCTAGCTATACATGCCATAAATGAATTATGATAGTGTGACTACTCCTGACCTTTTTAAATTGTGTTTTCATATAGTAATGGATCCCAATCATCCTGAAGCTGATGATGTAAAAAGTAATGCGCCGACTCTCGCTCAAGGGGTAGCGCCAGTTGAGAGTAAACCCGTGAAAGTGAGTCAAGGAGGACGAGATGAGGCTAGGGAAGCCTTTCTCTATATGATGAATACCTAGTATACGGAGTTCGTTCGAACGAATCCGAACGCTCAACCCCCTCCACCCTCACCTATTGCTCAACCTATCCCCGTAACACCCCAAGGTATGGACTTCGTGAGACTGAATAAACCTCTAGTTGATAAGATTCAGAAATAAGGAGCCGAAGAGTTTCGAGCTAGTATAGATGATGATCCTGAAAGGGTAGAGTTTTGGCTCGAGAATACCATCAGGGTATTTGATGAATTATCATACACACTCGGGGAATGCATGAAGTGTGTAGTCTCACTCCTAAGAGACTCGGCTTATCAATGGTGGAACACCCTTGTGTCGGTTGCACCAAGAGAGAGTTAATTGGGAATTTTTCTAAGAGGAGTTTCGTAAGAAGTACATAAGTCAGAGGTTTATTGATCATAAGTGAAAGGAATTTCTTGAGTTAAAACAGGGCCGAATGTCTGTAACAGAATATGAGCGTGAGTTTGTGAGACTTAGCAAGTATACACGAGAGTGTGTATCGACTGAGGCCATCATGTGTAAGAGGTTTGAGGATGGATTAAATGAAGACATCCGGTTGCTGGTTAACATCTTAGAATTAAAAGAGTTTGTTGTACTAGATGAGAGAGCTTGCAAGGCCGAGGAATTAGCTAAAAAGAAAAGAAAGGCTAAGTTTGAGTCTCGAGATTCGAAGAAGAGATAGATGAGTAAGTCACTACAGTTCTCATCTAAGAACCGAGAAAGTTTAACACTCAATCAAGTGCTTCAGTTGGGTACTCAAATAGAAATAAGGGTAAGCAATACTTAGTTTCAAAAGCTCAGACTACTTCAATTGCTAGTATTGGTAACGTCAGACCAAGTAGACCGGAGTGTTCACATTGTGGTAGACGTCACCTTGACGAGTGCCGAGCTAATGATGGAACTTGCTTTAAGTGTGGTTCCCAAGATCATTTCATTAGAGACTGCTCTGAGATGGTTGAAAAGGAAAGATTTCAGAGTGCAAGATCGGGCAATGCTACTTCTATAGGGAGACCACAGAGAAATCTGGGAAATGTAGCAAGTAGTGAGAGTGCACCTAGGGATCCAGCTATGAGACCCGAGGGTAGGGCACTTGCGAGGACTTATACCATTTGCGCTCGTGAAGAGGCTTCATCTCCTGATGTGATTACAGTTACTTTTTCTCTCTATGATACTCATGTTGTTGCTTTGATTGATCCGGGATCTACCCATTCGTATATTTGTTTGAAATTGGTGTCTAGCACGAATATGCCTATTGAGTCTACAAAATTTGTGAAAAATGTTTCAAACCCTCTAAGCAAGCATGTGTTAGTCGACAAAGTATGTAGAAATTGCCCTTTAATGATTAAAGGTCATTGTTTCCTGACTAATCTTATGCATTTGCCGTTTGATGAATTTGATAAAATACTTGGTATGGATTGGTTGACCATGCATGATGTAGTAGTAAATTGTGGAAGGAAAATCATTGAATTAAAATGTGAAAGTGGTGATATTATTCGGGTTGAACCAGATGAGTCGGATAGCTTGCTTGTAGTGATTTATTCTATGACTGCACAGAAATGTATAAAAAGGGTTATGAAGCTTATCTTGCCTTTGTACTGAATGCAAAGGAGTTTGAATTGAAAATTGAACCAGTGCCTGTAGTACGTGAGTATCTAGATGTGTTTCCGGAAGAGTTGCCAATATTGCCCCCGATTAGGGAAGTTGAGTTTGGTATTAAGTTAATTCCAGGTACTGCACCTATTTCGATTGCTCTGTATAGGATGGCTCCGACAAAATTAACGGATAAAGGTTTTGCGAGACCTAGTCATTCTCCGTGGGGTGCACCGGTGCTATTTGTGGAAAAGAAAGATGGTTCAATGAGGTTGTGCATCGACTACTGACAACTCAATATAGTAACCATAAAGGACAAGTACCCTTTGCCAAGAATCGATGACTTATTTGACCAACTAAAGGGGCCACAATATTTTCCAAGATTGACTTGAGGTCCGGTTACTACCAGTTGAGAGTTAAGGAGATAGATGTGCCGAAAACTACATTTCAGACGAGGTATGGTCACTATGAATTTTTTGTTATGCCTTTCGGTTTAACGAATGCTCCTGCGGTATTTATGTTCTAATGAACCGTATTTTCTGACCATACTTCGATAAATTTGTGGTTGTTTTTATCGATGATATTTTGATTTATTCTCATGATGAATCTGAGCATGCCGAGCACTTGAGAACTGTTTTGCAAACCTTGAGAGAAAAGCAGTTGTATGCTAAGTTTAATAAAAGCAAATTTTGGCTTAGAGAAGTTGGATTTTTGGGTCACATTATTTTGGGCGATGGTATTAGAGTTGACCTGGGTAAGATATCAGCTATTGTCGAATGGAAACTGCCAAAGAACGTAAATAAGGTTAGAAGCTTTCTACGCTTAGCCGGTTATTACAGATGGTTTGTTAAAGGATTTTCCATGATTTCTACCCCGATGACGAAGCTGTTACAGAAAGATGTCATGTTCAAATGGACAGAAAAGTGCCAACATAGTTTTGAGAAACTAAAGACATTGTTCACTGAGGCTCCAGTTTTAGTGCGACCTGAACCGAGAAAAGAATTTTTGGTTTATAGTGACGCGTCTTTGAGTGGATTGGGTTGTGTACTTATGCAAGAAGGTAAAGTGATAGCTTATGCCTCGAGGCAACTTAAACCACATGAGAAGAACTATCCGACCCATGATTTGGAGCTAGCCACTATTGTGTTTGCGTTGAAGATTTGGAGACACCATTTGTATGGCGAGAAATGTCGAGTGTTCACTGACCATAAAAGTCTAAAGTACTTGATGACTTAAAAAGATTTGAGCCTACGACAGCAGAAGTGGCTAGAGTTGATAAAAAATTATGAGCTAGTGATTGACTACCACTCAGTTGGCTTTATCAGATGATGGTTCGATTCTAGCCAAGTTGAGAGCTAGACCAATGTTTCTCCAATAGATTTATTATGCCATCCCAAATTAGGGCCTAGTCAGAACAGTGGTTTCGGGACCACAAATCAGACACAGTAAAATTTTTTTATTATATTTTTATGGTCTATAATTTCACAGGATGATTTTGTGAAAATTTCATTCGAAAATTTTGACGTTTGGGCACTCAATTTGACCAAAAGGACTAAATTGTAAAAAGTGAAAAACTTGAGTTCTAGAAGATACAGGTGTCTAATTACTATGAAATTTAAATTAGAGGTCCTTATATGACAATTAGACCATTGGTTAATTTGTTGGACAAAAATGGACATGAAATAGGTGAGATAGAATATTTTTAAGTAAGAGGAATTTTGGTCATTTGGTAATTAAAATAATAAAAATAGAAAATAAAAGCCAAATTTATGCTCATCTTCAACCTTTGGCTGAAATTTGCTTCGAAGCCATGGTGAGGGTTTTGTTCAAGCTTTCCAAGCTCAATAGTAAGTCCGTTCTTGCCCCGTTCTTAATGATTTTTACGTTTTTGAAATCCTCGTAACAAGATCTAGCTATTTCTACCATTTATGTGAGCTAGGGTTGATGTTTAAAAATTTAACCATGAGTGATATGCATGTGTTTTGATGTTTCATGGTAGATTATGCAAGTTTATGGTTTGAAAAACGACTTTTACTAAGTGATTTTTGGTAAAAATGCATGAAAGGACTAAATTGTAAAAGTTATAAAATTTGTCATAAAAGTGTGAATTAGTGTAAATTGAGGGCTAATGTGGTTATGAAATTTGTTCGGCTAGGCTTAAAGTACAAAGAAATTGAATGAAAATCATTTTACGAGCCTAGGGGCTAAATTGTAAATATATGAAAGTTGAGGGGTAAAAATGAAAATTTTTAAAAGTATAATTTTTGGGTCAATTTTAATAATGAAAGTAATAAATAAGCTATATTTGAAATGTTATGATTATGTTTATTATTAATAGTTATCATGATATTGCACTAAAATAGTATTGGACAACAGTAGTTGTGTGACTATGAAAATCCACAAAAAATTATGGAAATTAAATTAGAAACTAAATAAGATATGGGATTAAAGCTTATTGAGCTTGGTTTCACATAGAGGAAACGGTGTAAACAAATGAATTTCATATTATGAGATATTTGAATTTTTGTGAGACAGGGTACAGCGATTTCGGGCTCCCTCGTCTTAATTTTGGAAAATCACTAAAAATTGTACAAAAATAATTATGGGTTAGAATTTTTATGAATAAATTCTTAATAAGTCTAATTTCAAGAGAAATAGATGAAAACATTATCCGAATCTCGTACTATGAGATAATTAATTTTTATTAAAGAAAGGTCGAAGCTATCAAATATCAGAACAGGGGTAAATTTAAAGAATAAACTGTACTTATTTGCCAAACCAAAAATTCTAGAAATTTTATGGTAAGAATATGTGTGAGTCTAGTCTTAGGGAAAAGTTTTGGATGTTAATTTAAAGTTTAGTAACTCAAGTTATAAATAATTTAGTGACTATGACTCGAGTAGACAGCTTGACTGGAATATGAGCAAATAGTGGAATTTTGTGTAATTTTGATTATGTTACCATGAGAACATGTTGTAAAAATTTGGAAAAAGCATGTTAATAAATTTCTTATTATTATTTTCGTATGGGATTACTAAGCTATAAAGCTTACCCCTCTCCTTTCCATTTCTTTTAGTGTTGTCAGATTAGCTCAAGGTTGGAGATCGTTGGAGGCAGTATCACATTATCAAATTATCAAACCGGGGTATTAATAAAACTTAAGTGTTTTCAAGTGAGTGTCATGTGTAGAGACTCAGTACTTTATGATATGTGTTTCATGATTTGGCCAATTATGTGACAGCCCAAAATTGACCCTAGTCGGGAAGTGGTTTTGGGACCACAAAACCGAGTCATAAAAATAATTGATTTCCATATTCTATGCTTATTATGTGTGTACATGAGTATGTGGAAGTTTCATTCTCCAATTTTGCCAATTGCATGAGAAATTATTAAATAGGGATTGATATGAGACATGGTGAAAATATGATAGGCTAATTTAAAATGGTCTATTAATGCATGTTGTGAAAATGATGGGTTTGCATGTCAAATTACCCAAAATTTGAGCTAGTGGTTGGCCATGCTATGGGTGGAAACATGTTGGGAACATGTTGGCCTAGTGAGGTATGTAGGAAAAAAATAAAATAAGGGGCATGGGCATAAAATAATGAAAAGGAGTATGATGAATACAAAAAAAAATGTGTGTAGTTGTTTCCCCCCCCATTGCCGTGAGCTAAAGAAAAGAAAGGAGAAAATTTTTGTTCATCCTTTCTCATCTTCATTTAGCCGAAACTAGAAAGAAAAAAACAAAGAAAAAAAAATGCTCATCCTTTGGTTCATCCTTGGCCAAAAATTTTAAGGAGGAAGGAAGAAGAAAGGTTGAAGAGGTTCGGCCATGCATGTAGCTAGGCTAAGGTATGTTTGATGATGTTCCATGAGATGCATGCATGTTTTAGTTGTTAGCTTGAGTTCTACCTAGCCCATGGTCTAAATCTTGCTATGTGATGGAAATGACACTCGGCCATGGATGCATCATTCTTGGTTGATGTTTGATGTTGTGGTGATGAGGCATGAGGATGAGTTAAGATTCGGCCTAGGTGGAGTTTGTGTTAATGCCATTGCATGCTAAATATGAAGCTTGTTAATGATGCATGTGATGGTGGCTTGATGATTCTTGAACCTCCTTTTTAGCATTTTTGAGTGAGCACATATGTGCATTGGTTGCTAAATGGAGAAGAATCGGCTAGCAAGTTGTGTGCTAAGGCCGAATATAACTTTTGCATGTTAATGAGCAATGCATGTGTTAAATTGATGGAAAGGGAGAGGATGCTTTACTAGTGTGTATATGTGTGTGTTAGCCAAGTTTTGAACTTGAAACAAAAGGGTGTTTAGTCAATACAAGTGACAATACTTGTAGAATGTATTAAGTGTTGAAATCGGCCCCAAAATAGACATGCATATTCGGCCAAGGGGGAAAAATTAGCTAAAATGTTGAGTTTGATTCATGATTCCGTACATATGTGACTTTAATGTCTAATGTATAAATATGGGCTAAGTGCCTTGTGTTCCTCTTTTCGATGCTCAAATGATTAAATCAATTTATTTGTTTAATTAAGCTCAAGAGCAAAGGGGAACTAAATCCGATAAAGGGAAGGAAAAAGTGGTCGAATAGCTATCGGAATCGTTCGACAACACCCGAGGTAAGTTCTTGAGTAAGAGAGCTTAAATTATGATGTGATTAGATCATGTTTTAAGCAAATTAAAATCATGCTCTTTGTGTGGCTATTGAGCCGAATTTGCAAGAATGATAAATGTCTTGTGTTTGAGTTTTGCTAACGAAAATGAAATACGAATGGGCCATGATTTATTGTTAAATGTGCATGGTTATTTGAATGATGTCCGGGCTAAGTCCCGAAGGCTTGTGCTAAGTGACAATATCCGGACTAAGATCCGAAGGCATTTGTGCGAGATACTAATTTCGGGCTAAGCCCGAAGGCATTTGTGCGAGATACTAATTCCGGGCCCGAAGGCATTTGTGCGAGATACTAATTCCGGGCTAAGCCCGAAGGCATTTGTGCGAGTTACTAAATTCGGGTTAAGTTCCGAAGGCATTTGTGCGAATTACTATAACCGGGCTATGTCCCGAAGGCATTTGAACGAGGAGCTATATCCGGTTAAATTCCGAAGGTACGTGATTTGGGAATGAATGAACTTGCTGTAAAATTCCAGTTAATACTCTCGAAACATCCCAACATTGAGGTATGTTTCGTATGTGCTTGAATTTAGTTGAGCCCTTACAAATAAGTATTCGCTCAGTTGATAAACGAGCTACCGGCCTTTGGCTGAGTTGATCTTTTGTGTATGTACATAAGGGTTGATAATGTGAAGCAAGTACGATATCGTAAATTTGTGCATATGAAATTATCCGTTTAGCTATATGAATGCTATACTTTTGTTGTGCTGGAATTCCTTGCTCAAAACTTACTAAGCATAAATTGCTTACTCCGTTTCATTGCTCCTCTGTTTTATAGATTTGGTTCTCCAGCTATCGGACTCGGGATCTTGAAGTCAAAGTCGCCCACACTATCAAAGCCCCCCCTTTTGGTACAATTTTGGTTGAACTTCGAAATGGCATGTATAGGACTACCCGTTTGTTGTGGGTCGTGGACCCTTTGGACTTGTATAAATTTTGGATAGCCATGCGAAAATGGCTTATATGTGTTTGAGTATAATGTTATAATCATTTGGTGTGGATATGCTTGACAAGGATTGGCCACAGGGATGGTTAATCACTTCCATAAATTGTGCTATTTATGCAAAAAGGGCTAGTTGAATCATGGAAACCATGAAATAGGTAAAGTCTACCTTAAAGGCAGATGCTGAAAGCAGCAGTGATGTAGATTTGGAAAATCACTAAAAATAGTATGAATGGAATTAAATAGTGAACAAATTATGTAAACAAACCTTGATGAATCTACTTTCATAGGAAAGTAACGAAACAATCATACGGACAGTATGTTAAGAGATATTCAGGTTCTCGTGAGACAGGGCCAGAACGGTTTCTGGATTCCCTGTTCCGAATTTGGAAATTCATTATAAATTAACCAGAGATAATTAGGAGTCATACCATATATGTATAGATTCCTCTCTGAGTCTAGTTTCTATAGAAACAAACTGCATCAGTATTGGAGCCCTGTACAAGGAGATATCCAAGTCGTAATGCGCAAAGGTCAGGGTAGTCGATCCCTGTAACATGGGAGACTTTGACTAATAAACTGTACTAATTGGCCAGACCAAAAAATCTAGAAAAAATATGTAGATGGACATATGAGTCTAGTTTCAGGGAAAAATCACGAAACTGATTTTCGAGTTGTGAAACTCAAGATATGATTTTTAAAGCGACTAGTACGCAGATTGGCAGTGTCTGGGAAATATTTTTTATAAGGGGTTTAAAGTCTGTTAACACCTCGTGTTCGACTCCGGTGTCGGTCTCGGGTTCGGGGTGTTACAAATTAAGTTGGATTATATTGATTCATTTGTATAGAGCCATGAGATATGGCTTATATTTGATCATTGGGTTGTAAACCTAATTGATTTTGCTTAACTGTTCTAATGTCTTGATGATGTGCATGTTGTGATGGCTTGTTATCGATGGATGTATGATATGGTATGCATATTTGATGGATGAAATTTGATCAATAGATGTTACCATATTCTTAGTTTAAAAGTGTAAATTTAGATTAAGTTAATGATGTTGATGAAGAAAGAAATCGGTGTGGAGTGCCTTAAAGAAACATGTTAATGTGAGTGTGTAATATGTGACATTAAGGCTATAAATTATAAATGACTATGAATGCTAGATGATTATGTTGAGAATATTAGCATAAAATAACCATGGTATAAGGGTATAAGTGGTATTGAAGATGACAAGGCCAAATGAATATGGTTTGGTATGTCTAGACTTGTTATAAAATGAGTATGAGAAATACATGTATGATGACATGCAAATGCTATGTTTGTGGCCTAATTGAAGATGTTTAATCACTAAATGGATTCCATGTTATATGTCTTTGATGTTGTATAAATGTGTGAGGGTTTATGGTTGACCAAGGCTTGGAAAATAGCCTAAGTGTTGGCCACACGGGTAGAGACACGGCCATGTGTCACAGCTATGTGGGGGACATGGCCTTAGCACACGAGTGTGCGACTTGGTCGTCTAACTCTATTTCGTTGCTAACGTCATAAATAGAGAGTTACACGAGCTAAGGACGCATGCTTGTTCTGAGCTACACAGGCATGTGTGACCACACGGCCTACCCTTATGGGCGTGTGACTCTCTAAACTAGAAAATTTTCTAAGTGTTGTAAAAAGCTCGTAAGTTCTCGGTTTAGTCCCGAACCACCCTTGATGTATGTTTTGGGCCTCGTAGGCCCCTAAAAGGGACGGTATGCATGTGTTTGAATGTTTTTGAATTTGTTGAAATTTTATGGCCCGATTTTATGAAATTGTGTACGTTTAAATCCAATAATGCCTTGTACCCTATCCCGGCCTCAGGTATGGGTAATGGGTGTTATATTTAGTTGTATCAAAGCTATGGTTTAGTCGGTTCTTAGACTAACCTAGCATGTGTGAGAGTCTAACTATACATGCCATATATAATCTGTGATAGTGTGATATCTCCTGATGCGGATGAGATTTATCTCGCTTAGACAGAGATACTCTCCAACCGAGCTACACAGACCATGTTCAATGTGATGCTAAGGTATTTGAGTAAATTACAGTTATGATGAGTCTAAGCTCAAAAAAGTATGAATAAAAGTTCATGTTGCGATGATAACACGTGCTTGTTGATGCTCATATGATGTTGTGCACTTGGTTTATTCAATTAAGTGATTGTGATAAGTAGAAATTCATAAAGGTATGAATAAAGGCTCATAATATCATGTTACGGATGGCAATGCCTTGTCCCCATTGAACATTGAATATTGATGAATTTCAATGATGTGCAAGATGAAAGTTTAGATTATAATATGCTGATTCATGTTTGTTTGGCCTTCGTATAATGGTATGTGCATGACTCGTTTGAGTAAATGAAAATGATTAGTAAAGTTATTCAGAATCCGTAGAATGCATGTATAAGTACACTTGTTTAAAAAGGGCAACCGAAAAGTCTGCATAAATCAAACATGAATGTTAGCTTGCCTGAAGCGAATAATATGATGGTCATAAAATGACTATAATGATAAAAAATTGTATTGTAAGTATATGTGTATGACGAGTTAGGGACCTTACAACCCCACCCCCTTACCAGAGTGGTGTTTATAAAGGATTTTATGAGATCTGTAGAATAAGCTCACAAGTGTGAAACCAAAGAGTTCTGCTATAGAATGATAATAAATATGGTCAGAGTTTTAGAATGACTTGATAAGTAAAGATAGAACTAGAAAAGTATCAGATTGATTTAAAGATTATTGGGTTTCTGAAATATCACAGTGAGAGAAGAAATTAACTTTGGTAAACGGACTTATTCAGACACGATGTTGAAAGAATGTGGTAATCATAGTGAACAGATTATGACTGTCTCTATTGAGGTACCCTAAGGATTCATTTGTTCTCAGAAGTGTTATTGTGACAATCTATCTTCTGATAAATTGTTATTGTACGAAGATGTTTTCTAATCTTGATGTTAGATGAAAGCATTGATAACCTAATTGGTTGATAATCAGTATTGTTCTATTTCTCTCTAGTATTCCGTTATATTCCATCAGTTGGGAATTTATGAGAAGATGCACATGATGCTATGATTCTATTCCTTCAAGTTGATGCTCTGTCTGACATATATATATGGAAAATATATCATCTTTGTTGCATTTTAATTCCAGTGGGTTAGATTACTGTATTCTTCTGGACTTCTTTTCTCTGAGGATTTATTATGAGCATTGTTCTAGGACTTTCATTATGATATTGTATCTTGGATTTCTTTATCTTGGATTTCTTTGTCCTGGACTTCTTTATCTCGATTTTCATGTCATATCTATTCCGCAAATTGTTGATTGTGGCTCATATCTAAATTGTGTTCTTTGGCCTATGATAACTATGTTAATTATGATCATGTTTTTGGTTGATTATAGTAACGTGGTGATTCTGATATCTAGATTTCTCTAAATCTTCGTGAAAAATTTGACATTGGCAAGGACATAAGTGATGAAAATGCGAATTTCAATTGGTATGGTGGAATTCTTTTTTCAAGTAAGTTAATCGAAGTTGATGCCTTCAATTGAGATGTCCTTGTTACTTGAGTTAATGCATTTGAAATGGTTTTTGATTAGCATGATAAGTGGACTTTGAATGATTACATATTGAATCGTTCTATTGACTTGAAGAGAGGATTTCTTGAAATGTCATTTATTGATGATTACGACCGACTTGGTTGTTCAATCGGTTGGTTATTATTTGAAAGATTAAATGAGATATTCATGTCTGGGAATAAAATTTCATTTCTCTACGGGTAAAAGACGGTTAGTGTGAATGAAAGGTGTATATTTCCTAGTAGACTTTGATATGATTTAAAGTTGCTATGAATGATAAAGTTATCACCTTGTGAAAGTTGAATGGTCTATTGCATGTTAGTAAAGTTTGGAACAGATGAGAACATTGTTAATCAAAACATTAGACCTGGCTTAGCCTACATCGAGAAAGAAATTCTTGATTTTTTAGTGATGTGTCATTAAACGGATTGTGATGTGTTTTAAGACTAAAAGGCAATGTGGTAGCTCAACGTATCCAATATTATAGCCAGATCTGAGTATTTGATAGCATAGATGATTAAAGTTGTTAAAAGATGATAAGATAGTTATTATATGATCTTCGAGAAAAGCAAAATACAGTCACTAGGGCTTGGGCAGAAAATCCAGAGCTGATACAGAAAGTCATAAGAAAACTCACAGGAGTAATGTATTGGTGTTCGAGTTTGGAACTCAACATTTCTGGTCTTTGTGCTTGAATACATGAAATGTTATCAGGATTAAAGTCAAATATCAGGTAACGTTAGAACGATTCTCACCAGTGGTGGTAATTGAGTGGAAATGAGAAAGAATTACTATGGATTTCATATTTGGATTATCTTCGTCTCTAAAAAAGAGAAATATTATGTAGCTTGTATTAAGTATTTATGAAATCTGCAAATCATGTTGGTACGTACTGAATTCTCGCTTATCAAATTATTGGAATTATGTATCTCTGAGATTGTCAAATTTCTTAAAATGCTAGTCTTTTTTAATCAGATTGAGATCCGAGATTTATATCATGAATTATTGAGAAAACTAAATAAGGTTCTGAATTTTAATGAAGGCTATAGGTTGAATTAGCAAATTGTCCAACTGTATAAAATTTTAGAGAGTATAAGACCATGATAATCGGGCTAGCTACTCCATTTAAATCCGGAAGGATTCAAATATGTTATGTATGTATGTGTTATGACAGTATGGATCAGACCTTTGGGTACATGACTTCCCCAATAGAGATCAAGATTCTATTGATGTGTCGTATAGCGAAGAATTACTCATGACTTTAATATGAGATATTAAAGAGCTAAGTATTAAGCATAGTCTGAGTAAAAGTTCTTTAGCAAAATTCCAACATAGTAAAATTTGTTTTTATTATATTTTTATGGTCTACAGTTTCAGGGGATGATTTCATGAAAATTTCGTTCGAAAATTTTGACATTTGGGCACTCAACTTGGTCAAAAGGACTAAATTGTAAAAAGTGCAAAACTTGAGTTCTAGAAGATAGAGGTGTCTAATTGCTATGAAATTTTAAATTGGAGGTCCTTAAATGTTAATTAAACCATCGGTTAATTTTTTGGACAAAAATGGACATGAAATAGGTGAGATAGAATATTTTTAAGTAAGAGGAATTTTGGTCATTTGGTAACTAAAATAATAAAAAGAGAAAATAAAAGCCAAATTTATGCTCATCTTCAACCTTTGGCTGAAATTTGCATGGAAGCCATGGTTAAGGTTTTGTTCACGCTTTCCAAGCTCAATAGTAAGTCCGTTCTTGCCCCGTTCTTAATGATTTTTACGTTTTTGAAATCTTCGTAACAAGATCTAGCTATTTCTACCATTTATGTGAGATAGGGTTGATGTTTAAAAATTTACCCATGAGTGATATGTATGTGTTTTGATGTTTAATGGTAGATTATGCAAGTTTATGGTTTGAGAAACGACTTTTACTAAGTGATTTTTGGTAAAAATGCATAAAAGGACTAAATTGTAAAAGTTATAAAATTTGTCATAAAAGTGTGAATTAGTGGAAATTGAGGGTTGATGTAGTTATGAAATTTGTTCGGCTAGGCTTAAAGTACACAGACATTGAATGAAAATCATTTTATGAGCCTAGAAGCTAAATTGAAAAAATGTGAAAGTTGAGGGGTAAAAATATAAATTTGTAAAAGCATGATTTTTGGGTCAATTTGAATAACGTGAGTAATAAATAAGCAGTATTTGAAATGTTAGATCAAGAAAATTGAGATTCAGGCTTAAATCAGGAAAAACGAGATTATGGACTAAAATGGAATAATTAGCTGTGCTCGGATTCAAGGTAAGTTCATACGTCAATAACAACGCAATGTTAAACTTGATTGTTAATGCTTGATATTACATGAATTGTAAGTTCATGTGTAAATGATGCAATGATATATCATGTTTTTAATATTTTGTTAATGTATGAGTTTATATGATTGCTTATTATGTCAAGTGTGTGAATGATGTTGTAATCTATTAACACGAGATTGTGAATGAATTCCAAAAAACATGAGATACCGAGAAAATCTTGTTTGAACCTTAGGAATAATTTAGGATACAATGTGACATGTCAGTAGGATCTATGTGGATATGAGCTCATGAACATATGTGTAAATGTGATATGTCCGAGTGTTGGTCTTGTACGTCCTACCGATGGCTGGGTAGCCCGGCATGTGCTGTGGGTACCTGTCAGCTTGTGTGAGCAGCCCAAGTAGTTACGTCTTGACTGTCAGCTTGCGTGAGCAGACCCGTGATTAGCTTGTGAGCGAGCAATATGTTATTGTGATATGAGGTAGCATGTGGCTACGTTTGAAGCACTGTGTGCAAGTCTTCTGTGCATCCAACAATATTCCGAGTGTTCAATGGGTAAACTTGTAAGTCAAACGACAAGTAAATCAATGAAGAGGGAATATGACATTGTGATTTCAGTTGGTACAGGTATGTACACTAAACTCACGAGTAATGCCTTGATATTTGATGTTTCACGATAAAAAGGTATGTGGGTGATAAGTAAGTCAAAGGTTTTGAATGATGAATAAACTTATGTTTATGTTTATGATTATGTTTATTATTAATAGTTATCATG
Organism: Gossypium hirsutum; assembly: GCF_007990345.1. Taxonomy (NCBI): domain Eukaryota; kingdom Viridiplantae; phylum Streptophyta; class Magnoliopsida; order Malvales; family Malvaceae; genus Gossypium; species Gossypium hirsutum. The sequence continues at coordinate 49,938,168 of NC_053430.1, read as the reverse complement.
ATATTGCACTAAAATAGTCTTGGACAGCAGCAATTGTGTGACTTTGAAAATCCACCAAAAATTGTGGAAATTGAATTAGAAACTGAATAAGATATGAGATTAAATCTTATTGAGCCTAGTTTCATATAGAGGAAACGGTGTTAAAAAAAGAATTTTATATTATGAGATATTTAAATTTTTGTGATACAGGGTCAGAGTGATTTTGGGCTCCCCCATCTTAATTTTGGAAAATCACTACAAATTGTACAAAAATAATTATATGTTAGAATTTATATGACTAAATTATTAATGTCTAATTTCAAGAGAAACAAACAAGAACATTATCCAAATCCCATACTATGAGATAATTAATTTTTAGTAAAGAAAGGTCGAAGCTGACAAATAGCAGAACAGTGGTAAATTTAAAGAATAAACTATACTTATTTGCTAGACCAATAATTCTAGAAAATTTATGATAAGAAGATATGTGAGTCTGGCTAACTTATCAAGTGAGTAGTCGGTATGTACCGGTATAAAATGAGTCAACTTTGACAATCGATCTACAACAACCCATACATCGTCTTTCTTTTTCGGTGTCAAAGGCAAACCCGTCACAAAATCCATAGTAATACTGTCCTATTTCCACTCGAGAACCATCACAAGCTGAAGTAAGCCTGAAGATACTTGGTGTTCAACCTTTACTTGCTGACAAATTAAGCATTTTGAAACAAACTCTGAAAGATATCTTTTCATATTCGGCCACCAATACAATTTCTTCAGGTCATTGTGCATTTTCGCACTACCCGGATGTATAGACAAACACCCACTATGTGCCTCATGCAAAATCTTCTAAATCAATTCGGTATTTTTAGGAATACAAATTCTATCTCGGAACATCAAGCAACCATCGGAACTAATCCGAAAATCTACTTCAATACTTGAATCATACTGGGCTCTCTTGTCTTGCAACTCATTGTCACCTTTCTGAGCTTTATAAATGTAACACCCCTTACCTGTACCTGAGGCCAGGATAGGGTACGGGGCATTACTGGACTTAAACGTACACAGTTTCATAAAATCGAGCCATAAAATTTCAACCAATTCAAAAACATTCAAATACATGCATATCGTCCCATATACAGGTCTACGAGGCCCAAAACATATATCGGGGGTCGTTCGGGACTAAACAGAGAACTTAAGAACTTTTTACAACACTTAGGAAATTTAATAGTTTGGAGAGTCACACGCCCATATGGGTAGGCCATGTGGTCACACACACTCGTGTGGCTCAAGACATGCCCATGTCCTCGGCCCATGTAACTCTCTATTTATGACGTCAGCAATAAAATAGAGTCACACGGCCAAGTCACACGCTAGTGAGCTAAGGCCATGTCGCCCACACGACCGGGTCTCTGCCCGTGTGGCCAACACTTAGGTTATTTTCCAAGCCTTGGTCAACCATAAACCCTCAGATATTTATACAACATCAAAGGCATATAACATGGCATCCATTTAGTGGTTAAACATATTCAATTAGGCCACAAACATAGCATTTTCATGTCATCATACTTGTATTTCTCATACTCATTTTAGAACAAGTCTAGACATACCAAACCATATTCATTTGGCCTTGTCATCTTCAATACCACTTATACCCTTATACCATAGTTACCTTCATGCTAATATTCTCAACTTAATCATCTAGCATTCATAGTCATGTCTAATTTATAACCTTAATGTCACATATCGCACACTCACATTAACATGTTTCTTTAAGGCACTCCACACCCAATTCATTTTTCATCAACATCATTAACTTACTCTAAATTTACACTTTTATACTAAGAATATGGTCACATCTATTCATCAAAGTTCATCCATCAAATATGCATACTATATCATACATCCATCGACAACAAGCCATCACAATATGCACATCATCAAGACATTAGAACATTCAAGAAAAATCAATTAGATTTACAACACAATGATCAAATATAAGCCATATCTCATGGCTCTATACAAATGAATCATTATAAGCCAACCCAATTGGCCAAATCATGCAACACATATCATAAAGTAATGAGTCTCTATACATGCCGCTCACTTGAAAACACTTAAGTTTTATTAATACCCAGCTTGATAATTTGATATTGTGATGCTACCTCCGACAATCTCCAACCTTGAGCTAATCTGACAACACTAAAAGAAATGGAAAGGAGAGGGGTAAGCTTTATAGCCTAGTAAGCCTGTATGAAAATAATAATAAGCAAGTTATTTACATGCTTTTTCCAAATTCTTACAACATGTTCTCATGTTAACACAATCGAAATTACACAAAACTCCACTATTTGCTCATATTCCAGTCAAGCTGCCTACTTGATTCATAGTCACTAAATTATTTATAACTTGAGTTACGGAACTCTAAATTAAGATCCAAAAATTTTCCATGAGTAAATTTCTGAAATAGTGAGGTTGCACGGAGTACCTTTGTCGATTATATCAGATAGAGATAAGAGGTTCACTTCACGGTTTTGGAAAAAGTTACAACAAGCGTTTGGTATGAAATTGAATTTTAGTACCGGTTTCCATCCGCAAATTGACAGAAAATCCAAAATGGAAATTCAAATTCTTGAAGATATGTTACGGTGCTGTGTTCTTGAGTTCCAAGTAGTTGGGAAAAGTACTTACCGTTGGTATAATTTGCCTACAACAACAGTTTTTAGTCGAGTTTGAAAATGGCACCATATGAAGCATTGTATGGGCGTAAGTGTTGAACACCCTTGTATTGGACCGATCTTAGAAAGAATCAGATTCACGGAGTTGATTTTGTTAGAGAAACCGAAGAAAAGGTAAAGATAATACGTGATTGCTTGAAAGCCGCTTCGGATAGACAAAAAAGCTATGTGAATTTGAAACAAAAAGAGGTTGAGTTTCAAGTCCGTGATAAGGTATTCTTGAATGTATCTCCGTGGAAGAAATTTTTGAGGTTCGGCCAGAAGGGCATGTTGAGTCTGTATTTTATTGTACCATACGAAATTTATGAAAGAATAGGGCCGGTAGCATATTGGTTGGCTTTGTCGTTTTAGTTAGAAAGAATTCATGATGTGTTCTATGTGTCTATGTTGCACCGATACCGATCTAATCCTTCGCATGTGATTTCACCAACAAAGGTTGAGATTCGACCGGATATGACTTATGGTGAAGAGCTGATTAAGATTTTGGCTCGGGAAGTCAAACAATTGAAGAACAAAAGTATTGCCCTTGTGAAAGAATTATGGCAAAAACATGAGAAATAAATACCCAAACATCTTTATCGGTAAGATTTTTGGGGACAAAAATCCCTAAGGGGGAGAATTGTAACATCCTGAACTAGGGCCTAGTCGGAGCAATAGTTTTGAGACCATAAATTTGAAGTAGAAATAATTATTTTATGATTCTTATGAGTTCTATGATATGATTGCATGCTGGTGTGAAAGTTTCATGAAGAAATTCTCTTGATAAAGTGTCCAATTTGATATTTAGGACTAAATTGAAAAATGTGAGTTCTAGAAGCTTTAAGCATAAAATTGCCATGGATTATTAATTAAGGTCTTTAAATAGTAATTTTCTCAATTTCTATTTTTATGGACAAAAATGGGCATGAATATGAAAAATTTGAAAAAAAGGCCTTAGGGCATTTTTGTCATTTGGTTAATAAAAGAATAAAAAGGGAAAAATAAGTCAAAAATTGTGTCCATCTTCCTCCTCCTTAGTCGAAATTCTCAAGGATCCATAGCTAGGGTTTTGTTCATCCTGTCAAGCTCGATTATAAGTACACCCTAGCCCCATTTTTAATGTTCTTTATGTTTTTGAGATCTTTGAAACATGATCTAGCTATTTCTATCATTATTTTGAGCTAGGGTTCATGTTCAAAAACTTACCCATGTGTGACATGCATGTATTTTGGTGTTTAATGGAGGAATATGAAAGTTTGATGCAAGATAAACATATTTTACTAAGTGGTTTTTCATGAAAACACCTAAAAAGGACGTTTTTGTAAAAGTTATAAAATAGGTGGTTAAAAATCCAATTTAAAGAAAATATGGGCTGATATGAGTATGATATAAGTTCGGCTAGGCTTAGGTATCAAAATAAAATGAAACACATTTCATTTTACGAGCCTATGGGCTAAGTTGTAATTATGTAAAAGTTTATGGGCAAAATTGCAATTTTGCCAAAGTATGATTTAGGGACTATTTTTAACAATGTGATAATTAAATAAGAAAAATTTGCTATTATAGATCAAGAAAAATGGAGTTCAGACCTAAACCGAGGAAAGAACAAGGTTGTGGACTAAATCGAATAGTAGCCATATTTTGGGTACCGAGGTAAGTTTGTGTGTAAATAATGCAACGTTACATTATTATGTATTTAATGCTTTAATATTGCATGAATTGTATAATTGTCTTTATGGATTTAATTAATGATGAGTCGATGACGATTCGATGAGTTCGATACCTTAAAATCTCGGTTGAACCTTAGGAATAGTTAGGATACAAATGTCATGACATTAGGGTAATGTACGATCCCATGTAAGACCATGTCTGAGACATGCCTTTGGCATCGACCTACGATCCCATGTAAGACCATGTCTGGGACATGGCATTGGCATCGATATGTGATCCCATGTAAGACCATATCCTACCATGTGTATGAGAGCTCTTGAGTATCCTTTAGTATTCTAAGTGGTTCAACGGGTAATCCAACGATTATGTCAAAGAGATGACAGGGTGTGATCATGTTGAAAGAATACAGGTATGTACAGAAAGCTCATAAACATTGAGATTATGAGTCGATGAGACCTCAGAAGAAGTGAATGAATGAACTATGATAATGAGTGTACATTATGTAAATGCATGACTGAAAATGTACCTATGATACTTGATGACATTGTGATAAATATTATTGTGTTATATGACTTAAAATGTACCTATGATACTTGATGACATTGTGATAAATATTATTGTGTTATGTGTATAATATTGTATGGTTAATGTTGTTAATTATTTACATGCAAACTTACTAAGCTTTATGCTTAGTCCCTTTCCTTTTCATTTCCTTATAGTGTCGCCAAGCTAGCTCGGGGATCGAAGGACGTCAGAGCTCGATTCACACTATCAATCTAATCTTTTGGGTATAGTGAATTTAAGTATTTTGAGTATGGCATGTACAGGGACTTGGTCTTTTTTTTTTATATGTCATATTGGTTTAGCCAAGTGTGTTGGCTTACAATGATTTGATGATTCATTTTGTATACAACCATGAGATATGGCTCATATTAATTATAGGGATGTAATCCTATTCATATATGCATGCATGTGCTATTCACTCATGTTGTGGTTAAATTCATTTGGCATGGATGTTCGATGATGGAAATATGAGTAAATGGCATAATAACAACTAGGGCATGAATGTATGAAATGGAAGTAAATTGATGTTTCATATTGCACGTGAATTTGGTAAGCTTGGTCTAAATAAAATATGAAGTCTTAAGCAAGTATAAATTAATAAGAAGTTGACTTGCATGAGCCATGATTATGAATGTGTAAGTGTGCATATGTCATTATAGGTGACAAAACGCTTGGAATATAGCCTCAAAGTTGTCCACACGGATAGGCACACGAGCGTGTGTCTAGGTCATGTGTGGCACACGAACGTGTGTCTAGGTCGTGTGTGACACACGGTCTGCCCTATGGGCATGTGCTCTGGCCATGTGTCCCCTGCACCCTATTAAATGAAAAACAGAATGCTCAGTAGTAAACACACGGGTAGAGACACGGCTGTGTGTCTCAGCCGTGTGAAGGACATGGGCATGTGCAAAAGCCGTGTGGAGTTGCACTTAATTTTTTGGAATTTAAATCACCACACGGCCTAAGCACACGGGCGTGTGTCTTAGCTGTGTAACCCTAATTGTATTGATGACGTCATAAAAAGAGAGTTACACGGGCTGAGGACATGGGCATGTCCCAAGCCACACGGGCATGTGACCCTATTTCATGAAAATTTTCTAAGTTTTCTCAAAGTTTCCTATAGTTCTTGGTTTACTCCCAAACTATACCCGATGTATGTTTTAGGCCTTGTACGCCCATATAAGGGAAATTTGTATATGTATGAATAGATTTAATTGGAACAAAATTTTTATGGCCAGATTTTGTACGTTGCTTGTGATTAAGTCCGGTAATACCTCATATTCTGTCTCGGCATTGGGCACGGGTAAGGGGTGTTACACCGTTTACAAACCTTCTATAATAATAAGAATTTTATTTTTCTAAACTTCCTATACAATTGCTTTTTACATAATACTTACAATACACTTCTTATATGCTTATCATGCTCATCAATAATTACTACCATAAACTGATCCAGATTAACCTGAAAAATGCAGTTCATAAGATCCATGGATGTCATAGGTGCATTCCTCAACCTTAATGGCATCACAAGAAATTCTGAGTGACCATACTGCACACAGAACATTGTTTTTGGTACGTCACTTTTATTTACTTTTAACTAATTATATCCTGATCCCAGTTTGATCTTGGAAAAGACTGATGCACTTTTCAACTAATCAAATAAATCGTTGGCACGTGGCAACGAATACCGATTCTTAATCGTTAGTATGTTCAGCTGCCGATAATAAATGCATAGTCGCATCGACCCATCTTTCTTTTTAACAAACAATACTAGAGCTTCCTAAGGCGATATACTTGGACGTATAAAGTCGTGGTCCAAAAGATCTTGCAACTGAATTTTTAGCTCTTTCAACTCCGTTGGTGCCATACGGTACAAGCAATTTACACAGGACCTATACCTGGGTAAACTTCAATTGCAAATCGACTTCATTATTAGGAGATAATTTTGGCAATTCCTCGAGAATTACCCCTAGGAACTCACATATTGTTCCAAATATTGCTGGTCTAACTTTGATCTATGTTCGAGTTAATAATATATGCTAAATACGCTTCACAGTCTTAATTTAAAGACCTATTAGCTCGAACTGATGAAATGATACGAGTTAATCCACTTGATCTGATTCCTTTCACTTACATAACCTTACCATCGAAACTTTGAACAAAAACCTTCACTTTGCAACATTACAGAATCAAACATACTCGGTCAACTAGTCCATTTCTAGAATTACATAAAAATTACCAAATGACATGATCAATAGATCAACAGGTAATGATCTATTCTGAATTTCTAATAGACACCTCCAACAAACTTGATCGACGAGTATAGTTTGTCCCTAAGGACTAGAAACAACTATCGCTATCTTTGACATTTCGTGCTCAAATATTTTGTTTTCATGAAACTAGAGTATTTATATAAATGCACAGAGCTAGGGTCATTTAAAGCATGAATGAGTGTAGAATATGAAAGAAATTTACCTGTTACAACTTCAGTTGCATCACTTTCCTTTTCGAATTGGACGTCATAGGCTCGCTTAAAACTCTAGCTTCACGTATAACAATTTCTTGATTTCAAATTGCAGGGTTAGATCTTGGATCAGTAACAAGAACTTTCTTGGCATTTTTCAGGCAAACCCCAGTGAAATGCTTTAGGGATCCATCTCTAAGACATGCGCCAGTATTTTTCCAACATTCACTTATGTGTCTCCTTCCATAGTGTTCACATGTTGGAATGATTGCATTTTTCGACAGACCCTTAGTATTGCCCAACCAAATCATCGACTTGGAAGATTGGTCTTTTTTTGATCCACTATTCAATGAGTTGATCTTTATGACTCTTGAGACTCCTTAATTTGCTTAGGAAAAGGTTGTAAACTAATGGTCTCGATTATCTTTTTGAATGCTCAGAAATTCTCAGCTAGGGAAGAGACAATACTTTTTGACCTAATAATTGCAATCGTCAATGTAGTCTGCAAAATAACTTTCATTAATCCTTAAAGCAGATCTACTATTGCACAGAGTACGTCCTCAATGACTTAACTCTCATGACAAAGTCTATCCTCTCTATTCCTATATTGAGTACAGATTTGATCAATATGCATACTTCATTTCCTGCTTGACTTTCATTCTCAACATAATGATCATGGTTGAAATTTTAATCATCTATAGCATTTCTCGATTCCCTAGACATTTGCAGCTATAAAAAATGAATTTATAATCATCGTCCAAATTTCAATTTAGACTCGACTCAACCTTGGCATGTACCTCTAGCCTCAATTTTAAGCTCAATTTAGTCCGAGAATCAGCTAAACATATAGCTCTAATACCACTAAATGTAACACCTTGCTACCCAACCTTATTATCGGGTATGAGTTACAAGGTGTCACATTCATTGTCGAAGAAACTACGATCAAATTACACTCAATTAAAAACTATTAAATGTTCAAATATAACTAAGATATGTTTATAAAATGATAAATAATCATTTTCGTGTCTTATACGAGCTTACAAAAGCTCTTTTACTAACCTAGGGTCGAAATAAGACTAAATTGTAAGGATTTCAAAAATTTTGGGTTGACGTCAAGACATCAGAGGTTCCTCGTCGCGGTGCAACTCTCTGTGTTGTTCTTGTTGTGACCTCGAAGCAACAACATTACCGCGAGAATTTTGCCTTGCTCTTTGTCACGATGTAACAAACTATTACTTCCAAAATCAACCTAATACAAGTTTAAAACAACTTGAAAACCTTTATATACATTACTATGCTATCAAATTGTGCCTAAAATGGTAGTATCTAAACATTGATTTTCAAGGCTAAATTTCAAACATTATATGCCCAAAAACAATCAAAATTCCATAACAAGCATGGCCTTTAACTTAGAACTCAAAGCTACTAGATGAGCACAACCAAACACAATCTTTAAACATTAACATAAGACCATATCAAATACAGCTTAACCATTTAGAAACATTTAACAAAAATTCCCTAGGTACATGTCGTAAGACCAAAATGAAATACAATTTACAAAATTTTTTGAGTTGTAAATAGTTGTATGGATGTTGACTTCAGTTCCTAGGGCTTCGAGAAATACCTGAACCACACATGGAGGAAAGAAAGTCGTATGCTGAGTGATAATGCTTAGTGGCACTTTCATGATTGAAGATATCATAAACATTTACAACGGTCCAGCATAACACCATTACACAATTTAGCCAAGTCATAATCTACTAATCTAAGCATATCACATTTTAGATAAGAAAAAGTATATGAATATGGCAAATAACTAATGCATTCGTCAATATTTACAAGGAAAATAATCTATACATACAATTTGACAATTACCATTTTTCATACCTTATTAGCAATCACTATTGAACATATGTCACACACACCTTTATATGCTATTAACATTATACTATTCATGTTCCATGGCAATCATATTATTTATCTTGATTTCATACCATCCAAACTCATTTATTGAGTCTATCAATTCATTTATATTTATTTCAAAATCATATTTTATTGCAAATCTATTTCTTTATTCAAGTTTTTTCCAATTTTAATTAGGATGTTATGATTGATGGAACCTTAGTAAAATGGACTTGAATACACGAGTAAAGTACACCACACCAGATATCTCATAGAAGCTTAAACTACAACACACAAGGGCACCAAAATGCAAAGCCCAAAGGTATAAAATACATATTCATGTACTAATACATCCCTCCACCACACCATATTATACTTTATGATCTACAACAAATGCTAGATCCCGATATAACCTGTAATGGTCTTTGTACAAACACATAACCCGTACAAACGCACATTCGAACTTATTGGCATGTCAATCGTATCCTAACATTTGACTAAGTTCACATGGTCACCAATTATATATATACATTTCCATACTTGTACTCATCTCACTCGCATATTCATACCTCATACTCGGTTACATATGCATTTCATACCCTGTATACTATTCTATCACATAACAATTATTTTGCAATTTAGTATATAACACCCTCAACCCAATTTGATTAATTGGACCCGAATCTTGGGTATCACCACATGAATGTAGACACAAGCCTAATATACTTATACAATTTACAGATAATTACAACTTACTTAATTACAAATTTCAAACTAAAATTGCAACAGTATCTAATTTAAAAACCTAATCTATTACAGATACCCCCAAAGCATGGATTTCTAAGTAGCAATTTAGACTTAAATGCGCCGCTAACTCGCTCTATATGCATAATGACTCGATAAGCCACTTCTTGGCCTAATCCTAGCATTGTTCCTCTTGAAACAAACTCGTATCAATTTAATTTTAACATATCACACACACAAGTAAAATCATAAGAACTTTGTGAGAAAAACGTCCTTTACTTGCACAATGATTACACATTTTTACTGAAGAATCGTTATGACGCTCTTATTATTCTAGTCTTTCAACTTGTTTCTGGCGAATACTTTTCTTAGAATTTCATTCCTCATTCTCTATGGATATCATGCCATACTCTGAACTCATTACTTACCCCTTAACATCTTTGATACGCCACTTACCTTTTTGAATCTTATCTTTCATAAGTCTTTACCCATTTCCTTTATAGAGGTCTATAAAACTGACACACCGTTACTCTTTTATACGTAACTTTAAATCATCATTTCACCACAATTCGTGTTTGGTCACATCTATAGATAACAGGTACCTTCCTTCAGATATAAGATTATAAAAATCCTTGTTCAGAATATGATTCCTTTATGTTTGCCTGTCACCTCTTATGCATATCATTACTTCATTATTCATAGTTGAATCATGTCTTGCATAACACTTTACCATAGCTGATCTTTCTAATCACACTTACAAGCCATATTGATTGTGCCAGAATAGTTTAATATAGAATCTTCCACATGAATCATTCCTTTAGCATACGCCATTGAGAGCCTCTCTATAATATGCCACAAGGGCACTATTTCAGAATTCACTATGTAAATTATTCCTTTAGAGTTTGCTACAAGGGCTTATCTATCAAATTATTGCCACAAAGGCCATCATTGTAGGGTTCGCCACAGAGGCTATCCCTTCATGATTCGCCACAAAGGCGTTCCTTTCATATTTCGCCACAAAGTTGTTACTTTCATATTGCACCATAAAGATGTTCCTTTCATAATTTGTCACAAAGGCTTTCCTTTCATATTATGCCACAAAGGCATTCCTTTATTGATGTGTTTATAATATGGAATTGCCTAAACTCATGTTATGTGAGGTTTTCCCATCATCTTCTTCGGACACGCAGAGAACCCCATTAGGTAATCACCATCCTTTCGTTCCTTTCAGAAGGTGTCATGTCCATGGGCTTTTCCTTCAAGGATCATATCAAATATCATGTTTTTAGTCCCAACAGACCACTTTAGACTCAACTGCGGTGAGTAGACATAGACTTACTTGATAGATTCTTCATATATTGACATCATTTGAGACTCAATGCTTCATACATTAACATACACCCAAAATATTTCATATATCTTTGCATATTTACCAGATATACCCATACAAACATGTTTCTACATCAAGATTCCTAATACATACTTAACTTGATAAATTCTATATAAACTATACATGTTATTCTAAGCACACATTCTTACTATACTTTTCTGATGTCAGTTTCATAGTTCAAACAATTCCCACAAAAGTATCACTTATGTATAGTGGTCATGCAAGAGTCAACTTAGAGACTCACTTGACAACCCTGAAAAGCAGTTTGAACTCCAGATCCAACCTTCATCAAGATACTGCTGCAACTACTATTTATAAAATAAAGGAACGCCATTAAAGCTCATTCAAATAAGCTTACCATCATCTCAAACCCAGATGAACCCCATATAAAGCCTTACTTCTTCATCTTACTATTCATGCACTCTTAAGACCTACTATTTCGTAGCATAACATGCAAAGTCATAAAACTTGCCTTGGCATGGAGTAATCACAGATAAAATTTGGGATCTTAACTTCAGCTTAAAGAAATGTCTTTGGTTTCTCAAGCCTCAGATAACACTATTTTTGAATAAAGAAGAAGAGAACCCTCCTTTTCCAAAATTGAATATCTATTATTATAATCTAGGTCCTTATTGGAACTTGACAAATGTCAAATCATTACTGAATTGTCTTATAAAAAAATCTACAGCTTTTGAGATATCTAATTAGTATCGCTTATCTTTTAACTATCCTGGTTCACAGTTAGTTTGTTCCTAACTAGCTTACCTTGTAACTTAACTTGCACAGTACCATAGTCAATGGGCACACTATATCCTTGACTTGAACTCATACTCTCGATGCCATTTTACTCAGCCACTGGTTTTATTCCAACTAATATAGCCACTTGACAAGGAACCTTTATTAAATTAACCTCATAATGCCTGCCCTATACGTCGAAAGATGCACTTGGGCGAAGCCTACTCTACCAATCATACTTCCTTAGGACTATATGTCAATCCTTGTACCTGCTAGAACCAAGGTGTTACATAGCACATATATTGTTTCTTGATCTAATTCACAATCATAACCCCATGTCATCATCAAACACATATATTGCATATTATAATATATATTTCAATATAATTTTCATATCACATATCATAATTTCAGTATTCTATACCATTTCCCATTTTATTCATTTTAGTCCTCTACATCAATGTTCAATATAAAATTTAATCATAACATTTCATATTATCATAATAGACTCACCTCAATGATTCAAAAATCAATGAACATGTATATAAAATCAAACATTTTTATCTTGAATAATAAAAGTACAAATCAAGGTTTTACGCGTCACTCGTCAATGATTTTTGTGTTTCCTTTCCCTCTAAGTTGTTCGATGTTCTTGTTAGCTACAAATAATCATAAAAAATATATACAATCAATTTGCAGTAAAATCAAAATCTAATACCACAAAAATTTCAATTTATTCAATTTAGTCCCTAAAACAAAGACAAGCACAACTTTCAATTTAAGGTTCCAGATTAAAATCTAATATCACTAAAACTCATTAGGGACCATTTATTTCCTATTCCTACTGACATTTCACAACATTTTTACATTTAACTCGATTTGGTCCTTAATGTACGAAACTAACAATTAAGCTTTACAATTTAGACCCTTTCATAAACTAAGCTTAATTTCTAACAATTTTACACCAATTTCATCTAATTCTCAACAATGGAAACTTTTAAAAACTTTAATATTTTTTTACAAATTGGTACGTGGTCTAGCTAAATCAAGCTCCCATGGCCTCAATCTATATAAAAAAAAGGGCTTGAAATTCATACCTAAATCAATAATTGAATGGGAAAGTTGAGAGTTTTAGTTTTTCTTCTCTAATGGATTCGGTTGGTTTTAGGAAGATGATGAAAATATGTAATATTCCTTTAATTTTTAGTTTAGATACCTATATTATTTTTTAATTAGCTTAATTAATTATGTTTTTACTTTAATTAATCTTAGTTTAATAATATTTTAATCTTTAATGAAATTCATCATCAAAATATAATATCTCACATAGAAAATTGGTTTATTTACTATTTTGGTCCTTTAAATAATTGTAACCTAAGTCCCTAGGCCTTTTCCTAATTAAAACTCTATAATGATGGGACTTTTCTAATTTAGTCCCTAGGCCCTAATTAACCGCAATTTCGGCTAAATTGACTATCCAAAATACAATTCATCTATATAATAACTTCGTAAATATTCTTATTTAATATTTATGAACTTAGTTTAAGAAAATGGGGTCCCAAAATTGTCTTTTCTGACACGATTAGAAATCGGGTGGTTACACGTTCCTAGTGTGGCATACCTTAATCTTGAGTGGGTGATGGACTATGTAGGTGTGACTCATATACTTTGATGTAAGTAAAATCCTGAGTTCAAATAGGTAAGGAACTGAAAGTTAGTGCATTGGGTATACGACTTCTGCAGTGTGTAGCATCTTTCATAATAGTGGAATTCATAGCTCAAGACATGGGTAAATGATATCCTCTTATTGACATTATATGATAGATAAAAAGTAAACATGGTCGTGGGTCATTCGGCTTTGTGATGAATGACTTAATTATCATGCCACATCCCAAAAATCGGGTTAGTAAATTAAGGGTTAGTGAACTGGAAACCAGAGTTAGGTTAGATTATTAAAATAATTAGGAATAAATAGAATAAAATATTAAAATAATTAGAATTAAAAATTTAGGTTACGAAAATAAAATTAGGTGCCTGGGGATTAATCTGCTTAAAACAAATGTTTAAAACGAGATTGGATTTGAAAATAATTTAGAAAATGAGTTTTAATTGAAAATATGGACTGATTTGAAAATGGAACAAACTAGAGGTGGCCAAAATGGTAATTGCCAAAATTTTAAATTTTGGTTGGCTATTTAAAGACCACCCACGTCTCTTCCCTCTTATTTTAACATCCGTTCAAATTTTCTCTAAAATCTAAACATGAGGTTTATCTCTCAAATTGATTCACCCTTTTTTTTTATTTTCTAGCCATTCAAACACAATTTCCTTATTCAATTTTAAAGAAAACCCATCTTTTCTCCTTCAATTTCACCATTGTTCTTAGCACATTTTAGCTCGAATTTGATCCTCAACTCATTGATTTCTTCAAATTGAGGAACTCATAATGCCCGTACCTTGTCTGAAACGCAGTCTTCGGTACATCTTGCTCTTTAACCCTTAGTTGAGAGTAGCCAGACCTCAAATCAATCTTGGAAAACACAGTGGCTCCCTTCAACTGATCTAACAAATCATCGATTCTTGGCAAAGGATACTTGTTCTTCACATTTACCTTGTTGAGCTATCTATAGTCGATACATAACCTCATTGACCTGTCTTTTTTTTCACAAAAAGTACTGAGGCACCCCAGGTGAATAGCTTAGTCTCGCAAAGCCCTTATCTGTTAACTCTTGCAACTGTACCTTCAACTCTTTCAATTCTGTTGGAGCCATCCTATACGGAGTGATCGAGATAAGTGCCGTACCAGAGACCAACTCGATACCAAATTCAACTTCCCTAATTGGAGGTAATCCAGGCAACTCTTTCGGAAACACATCTATAAACTCACAAACCACTAATACAGATTCGATCTTCGACTTAGGCACATGTATTCAGCACAAAAGCGAGATAAGCCTCATATCCTTTCCTCAAATACTTCTTAGCAGTCAAAGACGATATCATCACGGGTAAGTTATCCAATTCATCTGGCCCAACCCAAAAAATATTCCTGTCTTCACATTTCAACTCAATAACTTTTCTCCCACAGTCCACTACAACACCATGAGAAGTTAACCAATCCATCCCAAGGATCACATCGAATTCATTAAATGGAAATAACATCAAGTTAGCTGAAAAACAATGGCCTCTAATTGTCAAAGGATAATTTCTACACACTTGGTCCATTAGAACATGTCTGCCTAAAGGGTTGGACACTTTTATCACGAATTCAGTAGACTCTACTAGCATGTTCATGCAGAATATCAATTCCATGCAAATATAAGAGTGGGTAGACCCTGGGTCAATTAAAGCAACAACAGACATATCATGGATAGAGACGGTACCCGTGATCATGTCGGGGGGCTCTGCCTCTTCACAAGCACGAATAAAGTAAGTCCTTCCAAGTGCTCTACCCTCGGACCTCACTGCAGCATCTCTTGGCACACCTCTGCTGGTAGCCCCGCTTCCAAGATTCTTTTGTGGTCTAGCCCTCAAAGGAGCACTCCTCGCTCTCACATCATTCTTTTTCTCCTTGTCATCTAACTTGGGACAGTCTCGGATAAAGTGGTCCAATGACCCACATTTGAAGCACCCTCTTTCTATACCTTGACACTCGTTGAAATGGCGCCTACTACATTGTGAGTATTCTGGTCTATTTGGCCGAGCACTGCCGACACCCGCGACGGAAGTGGTCTGGGCCCTAGAAGTCGTGTTCTACTGGTTCTTGTTTCTATTTGAGAACCCCACCGAAGCATTCGATCGGGTAGCGAATTCCTTAGATTTCTTAGATGAGGACTGATGTGATTTCCCCATCTGTATTTCCCTTGAATGGCGCGAATCAATAGCCGCC
Organism: Gossypium hirsutum; assembly: GCF_007990345.1. Taxonomy (NCBI): domain Eukaryota; kingdom Viridiplantae; phylum Streptophyta; class Magnoliopsida; order Malvales; family Malvaceae; genus Gossypium; species Gossypium hirsutum. The sequence continues at coordinate 49,922,116 of NC_053430.1, read as the reverse complement.
TTTCTCTTCTCTTTAACCAACTCTTCTGCTTTGAATGCTCTCTCAACGAGTACCATGAATTTCCTTAACTCTAAAATGCCCACAATACTCGGATATCTTCATTAAGACCATCCTCAAACCTCTTACGCATGGTGGCTTCTGAGGACACGCACACCTGCGCATACTTGCTGAGTTTCACAAACTCATGTTCATATTCCGTCACTGTCTTACAGCTTTTCTTCAACTTTAAAAATTCTTTCCTCTTTTGGTCTATGAACCTCTGGCTAATATACTTCTTTTGGAACTCTTCCTGAAAGATTTTTGAAGTTACTCTTTCTCTCGGTACAATGGACAAGAGAGTATTCCACAATTGGTAGGTCGAGTCTCGTAAGAGTGACACCGCACACTTCACGCATTCCTCATGCGTGCACAGCAGTTTATCAAATACCCTGATGGTATTCTCCAACCAAAACTCTGCTCTCTCCGGTTTGTCATCTATGTTAGCCCAAAATTCCTCTGCCCCATGCTTTCGTATCTTGTCCACCGGAGGCTTCTCCCTCCTAAACACGTCCTCTCCTTGCAGAGCTACGGGAGCATACTGAGGAATCGAAGGAGGTTGGGGAGGTGGAGTGTTCGGTTTCGCACGAACAAACTCTGTGTTCCAAGCATCTATCATTCGGAGGTAGGCTTCTTTAGAACCTCCGCCTTAGCCCATAGTCACGGGATCACTCTCAACTGGCGCGGTCCCTTCAGCAAGAGCTGGGGCATTACTCTCTACATCATCCGCTGTAACTCTATCAGGATCCATTTACTATATAGAAATATAATTTATAATCGTCAAGAGTCATCACACTATCAATGATATAGTTATGGCATGTATACCTAGACTCGTACTCATGCTAGGTTAGTTCTAGAACTGACTAAACTATAGCTCTGATACCACTAAATGTAAGACCCCACACCTATACCCTACGCTGAGATGAAATACCAAGCGTTACCCAACTTGAACCCACACATTCACACTTTTTAAAATCACCAAAATCTGGTCAAATTTAAAACTTTTCCACTCTAAAACAAAAACTCCATAATAAAGGCCTACGAGGCTCTAAACGTTCATTTTAAACCATTTGAGAATGATTCGGGTCTTGCCACGAACCCTAAAAATTGTTACTAGCCACAGGGGCACACGCCCGTGTGGGAGGGGTAACACGCTTGTGTGACCAATTCAACACGGTCGTGTTGTTAACCTGTAACACCCCGAACCCGAGACCGTCA